>NC_081425.1:103975670-104575670 GCF_949786415.1 Peromyscus eremicus | reverse complement strand
TTCGCTTTTGGAAATCCTGGCATTGGGGACTGGATATTTTAGGCCATAGCTACATGTTGGCCTCAGAAACTCCATGTACTGGACAAAGTGAGAAGATGAGAACTCACTGAGAACTTACCCTGGAAAAATGAAACTCATGGCTGCCCCAGTGCTGGGTTCTGTTAGGAAGAACGTGACAGCCCAGGTAGAAATCTAGGGCTGTGGGTCCCCAGTAGTGTCAACTAAAGAGCAAACCAAGTTATACACAAGATGGAAAAAATTACTAAAACTCTAGGGGAAGTAATGGGGCTTATAAGAAAAGAAATGCTGCCATATTACAGAACTTGGCTCTGCTGAAAATATTCCCATGGCCATGATCATGAAAACTCTACATTAATGAGACACAGCATGACAGAGCTATACTGTGTAGGAAGTAAACAGGGAAACAGAAAGAAAATACCCATGCTCTGGGTCTCAGCAAGGAAAGGTGTTAAAAAAAAAAAATGATCTGAGAAGTCTATTTGCTATGGAGATGAAGACAGCTAAAATCTAAAAGAGATAATAGCTGCAAGGATTAAGAATTCAGATCAGGGATCCTGCCAACTCCAACTGGACCAAGAAGTGAGTAACTGTTCTCCCAACCAATCAGCCCAGTCTCTAGGCCCTAGCCCCCACCCACCCATTGTAGCCCCAGTTGCAGGTTATCAGGCCTGCTCACCACCACCCACACTGGGCCCTGTAATCTACAAGCCCCACTCTATCCCCAAAGTGCCCCTGCTAGGCCTCAGTAGCTCCCTGAGACATAGACTCTGCCAGCTCAGATTGGTCCGAGGAGTGAGTGGCTATTCTCTCAGCCAGTCAGCATAGTCTCTAGGCCCTAGGCTCCTGAGCACAACCTATGTTCCTCCATCCCCACCTATTGCAGCCCCAGTTGTAGTCTAGCAGGCAAGGCTCCTGCTGGCAGGCCTGGCCATCACCAACCCCATCAGACCATGTAAGTCCCACTCAGTTCCCCAAACCCACCCATCCCCCAAGACCCCAGTGGCTCCCTGAGACACAAACAACACCATCACCAATTGGACCAAGAGAGGCTCCCTGAGACACAGACACCTCTTGTGTTGCTTGGATGCTAACTGCTCCCTTGGAAGAGGGGGTGAAAAGGCATGGCATCAACAACACAGACAGCAGAAGTCTGTTGAAGGCAAATAGTGAACTCATTTATTCAATAACAGGGAAGGCCTTATATATCCTCCTCCTAGCACCCAGTCTGTGTGGTTATCCCTCATTGGCTGGGCATGATCAGGAACTCTGACAATAATTGGGAACTCTGACAGTGACCAGGAACTCTAACAGCTCCTGTGGCTAGGCCCTCAGGAAGCCTCCTGTTTGGCTCATAAGGACTACATTATGTGCATGCCTTGGCAACTGGTCTGAGCTAATTTCCTCAACCCTATGGGCCTGTCCTACTACATATCCACCTTTTTATTTTATTACATGGGTACTCCGAGGGAGTCAGAGTTCTTTGGTCTGACCTTGTTGACCCTGCCTCAGGGGGACTCAGGAACTGGACTGTGCCTGTCTTAGGTTGGCTGCACAAACAAGCTCTTACCTGTCTTTGACTACCAGCCCTTGAAGAGCATACATCCCTGGGAAGTCACCCCAGGTGGGGAGAGCCAGGCAGTAACTTTGAATTTCAGAAAAGCAGGCATGCATAACCTCCTGTGGAGGGCTATGAGTTGGATGTCTAAGAGCCATTAACACCTGTAGAGTCACTTTAGTGGCCACCCATTGTTGTTGGATGTGCTGTAGGTGACACTTAAAAAGGAGAAAGATCTTTATATCATGCCATTTTCAAAAAATAGTCAAAGGCTATAACCTGTGCTCTTGTCTGATTTAATTGGAAAATTTCATGTGTTTGCAGTAATGGATAGTATAGAAACTTAGCTGACACAGGTCCTTAGTATATTTAGCTAGCTCCTGGCCTGCTAAACTAATGTTCCTCATCTTAAAAGGCATCATACAAAATGAGGAAAAGCAAGGCTTCACAAGTCTTCAGCCTTTAGAGGGGCAATAAGAGCAAGAAAGAGGAGTATATACATTACCTATCCTGGGTTATTTCCTCCTTGGTGGAAGCAGGCTGATCTATGTCCAAGTGAACATCTCTTGCTGGGACCCATATTGACATAGTGGCACTCTGAGGAAAAACACAAGCATATCCTCTCCCGTGGGTTAGCAGGGAGCTGGCAGCTGTCATTGGAGGGAGATAGAATCTCTCCATCTCACCAAGGGCAGCGATGTGTTCCTTGGCAGAGACATCCAGTGCTTGTAGGCTGGACTGAGCCCCTTGTAGGGCATTGAGGGCCAGGTCTGAGACCTGTTGAACATAGGTATTCAAACCAATCTGTGCCTGGTACACAGGATGGATATATTCCCCATGCCCTGTGAGCACATCATAGGTCACTGGGATGTTAAGAAAGATGTTTGTCCAGGCCTGGGATTCTGCCTGATCATCATAGGCTGATCTCCAACTGAGAAAGACTGCAGGATCCAACACAGCTTTAAGCAAATGATACCAATGAAAATATGTTTGTAACTTCATCAACCATTGAATAAGGACCTGCTGAAAGTAGGGGGAATCTGAGCCTGATTCATTGGCTGCCTTCCTGATGAGAGAGAGGTAAGCTATGGGAGTGGGAATTCAGGGTTGGTCTTGGGTGTTTGGGCTCATATTGATTGGAAAGGCTTCTATGGGCCTATGGACTGACAGTGGCACAGGCTGTGAGGGTTGTAAGACATCTGGCACTGTGGGATCAGGATCTATCCCTGGTACATGAGCTGGCTTTCTGAAGCCCTTACCTACAGTGGGACATCTTGCTCAGCCTTGATGCAGCAAGGAGGGTCTTCATCCTGTCTCAACTGAATGTACCAGGCTTCGCTGATTCCCCATGGGAGACCTTACTCTTTCAGGGGAGGAGATGGGTGGCATTGGGGGGAAGGAAACTGGGGGACAGGGGAGAGGGGTGAAAGGGGGATCTGTGGTAGGTATGTAAAATGGATAAAAACATTTCTTAAGTAAATAAAAAGAAGAATTAATAATGAAATAAATCAAGATCATAGAAATGAACACCTCTCTTTGAATAAATTATATTGTCATGAGACCATGAAAAAAAAGAATTCAGATTACAGTACTGGAAGGTAGCATTTTCATTATTAGATTTGAAATAAAATTTTACTGTAAGATTGTATACATGTATTATTCTGATTAAAATACTAACTTAAAAATGAGTTTATGATTGGCCTTGTTGAGTCTTGGTAGTAAAACAAGGGGCGGGGTAAGATGGCTAATAGCATTCGTATAAATTAAAATGTTGACATTTATGGATAATCATTTGAGTCCTCTGGATAGTTTACACTCTGCCCCTAAAAGCTTGGTCACCAAACCCACTCCCCCACTATGATGAAGCCTGCCTGACTTAAGACACTAGAAAAAAGGTACAGAATCTTTTCAAGCTGTGGTTTTTGTTTAAGAACAAACACTGCATTTAAATTCTAAGACTGTATCTGACAATAACATAATATGATGGTATTGTTGCATCTCATCTGCTTTCCTAGGGAAGCCAGGAGTTCTTGGCCACTTGAAACTGCTTCATGTGACTTGCAATAGTCTATGAGAAGAGATCACTCCCCCAGATACCTGAAGTTCTAGTTGTTCTATTACACCTGCAGCTCTTTGGTCTTGCTAATGAAATGTCCCTGGCTAGGAAAGGCAGAACCAGTTCTTTGAGATGGCAAGCTGCTAGAATAATCACATCACATCTCCTTCTGCTCTCCTTGGTGGTGGCAGAGGGTGGGGTGGGGGATAGAGATCATGAGGGCTGCTTTCTTCTGCTCTTCTCACTCCATCTGTACTCATTTGATTGGAAGAGATAAACCTTCTTTCAGAAAAAAACTAAGCACAGGGGTGATAACCAGAATGAAAATGGAGCAGTCATGCCAGTAGGTCATCATCCCAACTGGAACAAAGAAATCCAAGCTAGAACACTCATCCATTGCTAGTGCTACTGACAACTTATACAGCCACTATGAAAATCAATGTCATGGTTCCTCAGGAAAATGAGAATCAATCTACCCCAAAATCCAGCTTTATCACCCTTGGGTATATACCCAAAAAATGTTTCATCCTAAAGCAAAGATATTTGCTTAACCATGTTCATTGCTGCTCTATTCATATATTACAATACCCAGAAAGTGGAAACAACTTAGATGTTTCTCAATGGAATAATGGATAAATAAAATATGTTATTTTTACACAATGAAGTATTACTCAGCTGTTAAAAAAATGAAATTTGTAGGTATATGTATGGAACTAGGAAAAAAATCATCCTGAGTAAGATATCCCAGGCCCAGAAAGATAAACATAGTATGGATTTACAATTTTTAATAAATTTATACATAACATTTATCCACTTATAAATGGATATTAGCTGTTAAATTAATGATAACCAAGCTACAATCCATAGAACTACAGAGGTTAGGTATAGAGCAAGGGACTAGATGGAACCAATAGATTTTGTTAGGAAAGGGAAATAGAATAAAGAGTTATGGAGGGATGGGGGTGTTGAAACAGAGGGTCAAATGGAAAAGAGGAGAGGAATGAAAGGAAATGGTTGAGGGAGAGAATATGGTGAAAGATAGATAAAATTAAGGGCCATTTGAGGGTAGTATTGAAAATAAATACCATAGAAACCTCCTAAAACATACACATATCTGTGATGATATTTTATTTGTGTACCCCAATAAAGCTTGCCTGGGGATCAGAGGAAAAAGCCAGCCACTATATTAAACATAGAGACCAGGCAGAGGTAGCACATGCCTTTAATCCTTTAAGCATTCTGGAGGCAGAGATTCATCCAGATCTCCGTGAGTTCAAGGCCACACTGGGAACAGAGCCAGGCATGGTGGCACACACCTTTAATCCCAGCACTAGTTAACCATAGAGCTCTGGAGCTCTGTACAGACAGACAGGAAGTAATAGAGCTGGGTGGAAAGAGGAAGTAATTTAGCTAGGTGGAGAGAGGAAGTAAGATGGCAGGGCACAGAAAGGTATACAAGGCATAGGTATACAGGAAGTAGCTCTCTCTTGGAATGAGGATTTCCTAGGGGTAAGAACTTGTGGCTTAGCTTGTTCTATTCCTCTGATCTCTCAGTTTTTACCCCAATATCTGGCTTCAGGTTTTTTATTAATAAGACCATTTAGCAATTTGTCTTACATGTATCTGAAGGCAATCTAAAGGAAATAGCTAATAATGAGGTAAACAGAGTTCCAACTGGCTAACTCTTGTCACCAAATTAAGCTCACTGTATCAGGATCAGGTTATGTCTAATTGAGTTGTTGGCCAAGGGGCTACCTTGTGAATCCCCAAATAACCAGGTTATTGGCAAGTCTATAGGTTGCTCTCCACAAACTGAGAGCAAGGCCCCATTGTTGACAACAACACCTGAACAATCCAAAAGAAAAACAAATACCAGTCAAGCCACAAACTCTTTGATCTACAATGGTGTCCTGCCTTCAAAACATGCTAGGACAATGGTGGCACAAAGCTTGTGGGAGTAACCAACCACTATCTGATTTAACTTAAGGCCCACTCTCTGAGATAGAACCCATAACTGTTGCTAGAGTTTTCCTACCTGGCCCACGGTCAGGGCAAATCTCTCTTACCCGCCAGTCCCACAGCCACTCAGACCCAACCAAGCAAACACAGAGACTTATATTGGTTACAAACTGTATGGCCGTGGCAGGCTTCTTGCTAACTGTTCTTACAGTTTAAATTAATCCATTTCTATTAATCTATACCTTGCCACATGGCTCGCGGCTTACCAGCATCTTCACATGCGGCTTGTCATGGTGGTGGCTGGCAGTGTCTCTCTCTCAGCCTTCCACTTCCCAGAATTCTTCTCCTTGTCCCGCCTATACTTCCTGCCTAGCCAATGGCCAATCAGTGATTTATTTACTGACCAATCAGCAACACACTTGACATACAGACTATCCCACAGCACTTCCCCTTTTCTTTTCTTAAAAAGGAAGGTTTTAACCTTTGTATATCTCCAAAGTCAGCTTGGTATATTTGGGAATTTGGGCGTAGTTTCTCTTACTACTTCCTGCTGGAGGGGGGCGCTGTATCTTATGGGGACACAAAGAATATTTTAGGATTATGGAGTAGTCCATGAGGGTGTATCGTCTGAGCCAGTTGCCTTCAAACCATTCTGGATGTTGGATCATCTGGGCCATGGTGTCATTGGAGACCTTTCAGGTGGTCTTGGCTGGTCAAACCTGATGTATCTTAATTTGGAACAAATCCATAGCCTCTGGCTTTCTGTGGAAACAAAAGCAGAGCCTCCTTTCCAAAGCAACATATCCTTACATCCAAATTTTGAAGTCAAGGTACCTTTAAAATATACATTTTGGCATAACTCAACAGCTTTTGTAATCAAATGTTTTTTTTCAGTTACGAATATCAAAGAGAACATAATCCAGATTCTCTGTGTGGTAGCCATCTTTACGTAGCTTATTTTTTTTTTTATATTAGCTTGAGCCTATTGCTTTAAACTGCAGCCTTCTAAGCCTGAAACGCGCTGGCGCTGTGGCTGCTGGTTCCACCCACTTCAGCTTCCCAACATGGTGGTAGTACGTTTTCCGCCAGCTCTGGGAGCCATCAACTCTCAGAAATAGTGGGTCTATGCTTTTATCAAAGCAGCGTGTAGCCCAGAAACCTCTTTTTTTTTTTTTTTGTACTAGCAAAGGCTAAATCCACCACACAGCTTAATGTGCCACTTGCAGAGGCCTCATTCCCACCATATTGCAGGTCGAGCATGCACGCCAGGAACCCGCCATAGTAGCTCAAACACGCAGGCTGCTGCTAGCTTAAAAGAGACAACTAGGAGCTGTTTTTAGCTCCGTTTTAGAATCTTTTTACTCAGGTTTTAGGTGGAAACTCTTGCCAACACGCTGGGCGCCATTTGTTGCTAGAGTTTTCCTACCTGGCCCACGGTCAGGGCAAATCTCTCTCATCCGCCAGTCCCACAGCCACTCAGACCCAACCAAGTAAACACAGAGACTTATATTGGTTACAAACTGTATGGCCGTGGCAGGCTTCTTGCTAACTGTTCTTACAGTTTAAATTAATCCATTTCTATTAATCTATACCTTGCCACATGGCTCGTGGCTTACCGGCATCTTCACATGCGGCTTGTCATGGTGGCGGCTGGCAGTGTCTCTCTCTCAGCCTTCTACTTCCCAGAATTCTTCTCCTTGTCCCGCCTATACTTCCTGCCTAGCCAATGGCCAATCAGTGATTTATTTACTGACCAATCAGCAACACACTTGACATACAGACTATCCCACAGCACATAACCAATACTGCTTGGTTGACCAAGAACCAAAGACTAGATATCCCAGGGACCCAGAGTAAAATTAAACCAAATGCTATTGTTCTAAAAAAAAAATGTGGCAATAAAATGACATTCTGTTATACTCATAGATCAGTGTCTTGCTCAGTCATCCTCAGAGAAGCTTCCTCCTGCAATAGATGGGAACAAATACAGAGACCAATAGCCAGACATTACACAGAGAGTGAGAGACCTTGGAACACTCATCCCCAAATGGGAGATCTCCATCAAATCCCTCCTCTCAGAGCTCTGGAAACCCCAGTGAAGGAGTCAGAAAGTCAGTAAGAGAGGATGGAGAACTCCAAGAAACATGGCCTTCTAAATCAACATGATCGATGAACATGTGAACTCAGAAAGACTGAGTCAGCATGCACATGGCCTGTATGAATCTGCACCAGGTCATCTGCAAATACATTAGGGCTTCTACTTTAGTGTTTTTTATGGGATTCCTGAGTGTGAGAATGAATGGGTCTCTAAGTCTTATGCCTTCTCCTGGACTCTTCTGTTTGTTGGTTTGTCTTGTCTTAGGGTTTTTTTCATCTTATTTTATTATATTATATTTCATTTTATTTATTATTATTCTTTAGGAACCTTCTCAATTTCTAATGAAAAACAGAAAGAAAGTGGATCCAGACAGGAGTAGAATGGGGAGAAAATGGGAAGAGTAGAGGAAGAAAAAGAAACATAATCAAGATATATTATGTGAGATAAAAAAATCAATTTTCAATAAAAGGAAAAGAGAAAAAGAAATCCAAAGTAGGATACTCTGCACCCTTTCAAGATCTGAGGACAAGACATTTAAAGCAAGAAAACTGGTGAAAAATTTTAAGGAGTTAACTACATGGGGAAAATATTGGGGACTTGCCAGTTGGAATGAAAGTGTTGTGCTCAACTCCCTAAAGCCTGTGCTGCCTCATAGCTACAGCTTGACCATGAGGTTGGCTTAGGTAAAACAATTGTAAAGACTCCAGCATTTCAAAGGTCATTTTCCAGGTTACCAGCCATGTGTTTCCTTACCTCACAAGCAGGGATTCACTCTGTGATAGTCAAGCATGCATGTGACTCAAAAACTTTGCCCCTTTATTTTGGGAAACTCTATGGTCATAGTTGGCATTCTGTGCCATGAGGGATAGAAATATAACATGGAAAGTAAAATGAAAATGATCACAGAGAAAGAAACCAGAATCCAGCATAAACTGTGTAAACCATGCCTGAGGCCTGCCCTGCTCCCATCATTTTGACAGATGTCAATAAATCCCCTTGTTGAGCTGGTTGAGTCTTTTTTTTTTTTAACCTATAATGAAAGTATCTGGCAGTGCTCCTGAATCAGTTGAGGTCATAAAGAAGTAAAAGCTGATGAAATTTGGGGCAGCGGGATGGAAAACTCAATGTCTGAAAATAATCTCCTTTGAGCAGAGTCCAGAAGACAATGAAGAAAACATCCAGTTCTGGAAATGAGGAGATAATTGCCTAATCACTGTTTGGGCACAGCATGCAGGAAGGGTGATGCTTCATCCCAGTAGAGTTGTAGGGAAGAAAATTGCTCATTGTCCAAGTTAGTAAAAGCTGAAATCCCTCATCAATGTGTTAATTTGTTTATGCTTGAAAAGAAACACATTTTTCTACCACCCTAGAGAGGATGATTTAGGATGGTAAGAAATGAGGAGTTGCACTTTAATGAAAGAAATACAAAATGTGTTTATTCATAAACAATTCAGGTGGGGCAGAATCTTGTATTTGTCAATCATTGGACTACTTAATTTTCATTCATTGTGTGTGTGTGTGTGTGTGTGTGTGTGTGTGTGTGTGTGTATACATGCATTTGTCATGGTGTTCCTGTGTAGGTCAGAGGACAACTTGGGGGAATCCCCTCGTACCATGCGAGTCAAGTCATCAGGCTTGGTGGCAAGCACCTAGTGCTTAGCACTTTAAGTACTAAATTTTGGATAAAGTGACACAATGTAAGTAGCTGCTGTACGCTGCTGAACAGAAGCCTTCACCCCAACTCCCACCCCTACCCCACTCTCTCTTGAGGTATCTGTGGAAAACCGAAACCAAAACAATTTTTGTTGGATCAGAACTAGGATCAATTCCTGGCCTGAGCCTTTGCCCTTTATCTCTTCCCTTAACCACAGTG
The DNA here is from genome assembly GCF_949786415.1 of Peromyscus eremicus. Lineage (NCBI taxonomy): Eukaryota > Metazoa > Chordata > Mammalia > Rodentia > Cricetidae > Peromyscus > Peromyscus eremicus. Next base: position 104,566,108 of record NC_081425.1, on the reverse strand, counting down.
GGCACCATTGTAATTCATTTGCTTGTAGGCCAATTTATTCTATGGTAAGAAGTCTCTTGATTTGTACATTGAAATTGCAACTACTTGCTGGTTGCTTCTAATTTGCAATTCAATACCAAATTATCCATTTCTTCATATGTGGATTCCTGAGTCAGTGCCTTGAGATTCACACCTGTGATCCCTGAGTTGGAAGCTGAAAGGAGGATCGGGAGTTCAAAGTATCCTGGCTTGTTTTTTGTCAAATTGCCACAATCTGAAGTCATCTGAGAAGAGGGAACCTCAACTGAGAAAATGTCTTCAGCAGATTGGTCTGTGGGCAAGCCTGCAGGGCATTTTCTTGTTTAATGATTGATGTGGGAGGGCCCAATCCATTGAAATTGGTACCACCCCTAGGTAGGTGGTCCTGAGTTGTACAAAAAGCAAGCTGAACAAGTTTTGAAGAGCAAGCCAGTGAGCAGTGTTCCTCCATGACTTCTGCTTCAGTTCCTAACTCTGGCTTCTTGCCTTGAGTTCTTGGCCTGACTTCCTTCAATAATGAGTGGTGACATGGAACTATAAGCTAAATTAAACCCTTTCCTCTGAAGATGTTTTCAGTCACTCTGTTCTATCACTGCAGGAGAAATCCTAAGACATAATATCACCATTGGCTACATAGGGAATTCAAGGCCAGCCTGCACAACCTGAGATTCCATCTCAATACAAAGCAAAGTAACTTTCATAGGTTCACCAGAACAAAACACCACAGACTGAATGGTTTACTCAATAGAATTTTTCCCCACAATTTTAAGTTCCAAAAGTCTAAGATTTAAGACGATGACAGGCCTAAATCCTCTGAGGCTTCTGTGTTTTTGTTGCACATCAGTGTGTTTCTTTGCCCTTTGTATTAAGTGTGCCCAAATTCCTTATAACTATGCCAGTCAGAGTAGGCTGGGCTCCATTTAAGGAACTCACTGTAAGTCAGTCATTTCTATAAAGGCCATCTCCAAACAGAAATACAGTGTGTCGGAGTGGGAATCAAGGTTTCAACATGTTGGATAGGAGACATGACTCAGCTCCTAAAACTAGTTGTTACCTAAAAACCATCAGGGAAAATCATGAAAGCACCAGTAACAGCTTGAAGAATCCACAAAATCCAAGAGACAAAACAAAGCACATTAAATGTTGCTTACCTAATCTTAGGTAAAAAGCAATGCTGGAGATACCACAACACCCAATCTCAAATTATACTACAGCACCACAGTGATAGTCAGTGACTGTGTGATGCTGGCACAAAATCAGATGTGTAGAAAAAATAGAAGACCTAGAAATTATCCCACACAGCCACAGTCTACCATCACCAGAGTTTCGATGAACGTGCCAACAATACACACTGGAGGAAAAACAGTATCTTTAGCAAGTAGAGCTGTGGACACTGAATTCACACATTAAAAAAAAAAAATGAAACTAGATTCTGTCTCTCACACTGAATAAAAAATCATCTCAAAATGGATCAAATACTTTGATATAAGCCCTAAAATGTTGAAACTGCTATAGAAAAGCATAAGTCAAGTGCATTGAGCTACAGTCATAGGAAGGACTTTCTGAAAGGGACTAACACAGCATGGGAAGTGTAGCAGTTACTACCCATTCACCATGTCTGAGAGAGGGACTAAGGATTGAAGAACAGAGACAAGACAGTGGGTCATTCATCTCAGCAGAATGCTGAATGCCTTTTATTGAAGGAGGTAGGAAACCTTAAATACAGTCTTAGAGCACAATGGGAGAACCCTGGAGGGCAGAAGTTCACTGCTACAGATGTTTTACATTCTTGCATCCTAGCTGTTTACACCGAATGCAGGATACACAAACAAAGAACCTCAGGTAAGTGTTCAGAAGGAAGGAAACTGGCAGGAAATCAGCATAGGGAGGACATCTGGTCTAGGTCAGTAAGCAAGGCAACAGCTACTCAAGAAACTGGGGGTGGGGAGGAAGGCCCCCAATAGGGAAGTAACCAAAAATTGATCAGTGGAATTGCATGTATGAAATGGAAAAGCATCTGCATGGCAAAAGATAAAAAAGAAAAAAGAGACTGCCTGCAGGATAAGACAAAATCTTTGCCAACTCTACATGTGACAGATTAACATCTCTAGGATTTATAAAAACAAAACTTCCAATATCAGAGAGCAAAGCACCATATCATCCAGTCAATATGTGGATAGCTGAATTGAACTCACAGTTCTCAAAACAAGAAATATAATAGCTAGTAGACATTTGAAAGAAAGGTCAACATCTTCAGCAAGAAAATGCAAATTAATATTACCCTGAGATTCCATCTCAGAACAATGAGAAGATAACCATAAAAAAAAAAAGCAGTCAGTAAACATTGACAAGAATGTAAGGACACAGAGGTCCTTATACATTGCACCTAGAAGAATAAACCAGTGCAGCACTATGAAAATCAGTGTGGAAATGTCTCAGAAAACTAAAGCTAGAACAACCATGTGACCCAGCTGTATTATTCCTGGGTAGATAACCTAGAGTTGATAGATTCACAACATGCCCCTACGGTTGGGCATGTCTGGCAGACCTAGACACTTCCACCTAGCCAGTTTCAGGTCAAAATAGCCATTTCTGGGTCAAGGAGTCTCGTGTGACCAGTACCCCGTGGCTTTGCATGGTTGCATAAGAGCGCACAATGCAACCATGTGATTTACGCGCTTGCGTGGAGTAGCCACATGGACCTGTGTACGCCTGCGCCACCCAGCCTTTATAAGCCGGCGCCATATTCCCGGCTTCCTTCTTCTTCTTCTCCACGCATGTGTCTTTTCCGCAGGCCTGAGCACACTTGTCTGTCTCTCTTATCTTAATAAAACTCTTGTTAGTGGATTCTGTTGTGTTTCATGACATTTCCTCCCAGGGTAAGAGCGCCCCCAAATAACTAACAAGAGTAATCTAAGTCCACATACCACAGAGATATTTACACATCCATGTGGCTTGCTGAACTTCATACAATAGCCAGGGTATGGAATCTGCTTAACTATCCATCAACACATGACTGAGTAAGTATATATTGATAGATATAGATATATAGATATGTATATATGTATATTATAGTTATATATAATTTAATAATATAATATATTATATATATAAAATAATGTTTTGTTCAGGCACAAAAAAGAATAAAATTGTGTCATTTTCAGAGAAATAGATGGAATTGTAGATCATCCTGTTAAGTGAAATAAACTAGACTCAAAGGAACAAATATCTCATGTTTTTCTCTTATATACAGAACCTATATTTATCTATAAACATTATGTGTGTGTGTGTGTGTGTGTGTGTGTGTGTGTGTGTGTGTCAGAAGGGTGACTACGGAGGTAAGAGGAGGGCTAAAGGGATGAGACTGTAAGTGGGGTGAAGAAAGACAATATTGACTATCTCTATCATCTGTAGAATCTGTATTTTAATATATGGCATGAAAACAGAAAAGGGACTGTTTTGGAGGAAGAAGGACTAGTGAGGAGGGAAAGATGGTGGTGAGTGAGTATGCACAGGATTCAATGCTACGAGAATGTATGAAAATGTCATAATGACGCCCATTGCTCCATATATTAAGTTTTTAAAAACACCATAAAAATACCTATGACATGTGGGAAAAGAAAAGATGTACTGCTCCTGCACAGCACAAGATCAAGGAATGCTGGGAAACTAGAATGCATCACCACTGTTGTAGTGGACCAGGTTTTTTTGTTTGTGTTTTTGTTTTTTTTTCTCCCCAGTGACAGATGAAACAGACAGTGTATAATCATGGACACCTGTGCAGGTCATTCACCTGTTCCATCTTATCCTCAAGCCAGCTGGGCAGTATCTGTAATGCCAGAGGTAGGGTGTAGAGACTGTGCATCTCCCATTTCCCTGCTCATGTTGGGTAAACTTTACCAGTTGGAGACCCAACCAGGAGCCTGGAAGGCAGAAGGAGAGGGTGAAAGACTTGATTACTTTGCTTCCTGGACCTGTAAGAATCATGCAATGAACAGAAGACAGCTGTGTTTCCAGCCTCCAAATGCTTTATGGCAGTTCCAGACCATCCGCATAGCATGCCTCTACAGAAAGATGGCCACCATGCCTACATGCATTTCATTGTATTCCTCCAAGGATAGAGCACCAGATTCATAGGACCAAGCTTCCTGGCTCTGCATTCTTTTATTTCTTGTGTGGTGCTACACATTAAGTCTCAAACCCAGGAATGAATGGCTGAAGTACCTATTTAACATATCAAAGTGAACCTGGCCACCAGGTTCTCCCAGCATCCCTGATTCCCTACCTGTTACAGGGGCCTCCTGGCTGCCATACCTTGCCCCCTACTCTGAGTTCTCCAGCCCAGGGGGCTCGGCTGCTCTTCCCTATATACTGCAACCATTGTGGTTACCCACCCCCTTTGTACCTTTGGGCCTCCTGGCTGCTGCACCTGGTCCTCCTCTCTCCCATTTGCTTCTGCCCCACCCCCACCCCTGACATGACCCAGCACAGTGTGGCCATGTCCACTCTGGATTCTCCAAGGTGTCTCTGCCTCTGGCTATGCTCTGCCACAAATCTATAATAAACTTTCTCCCACACCATACACAAAAGCAGTCATGTCCTTTCTTTTCCTTTTCATTTCCTTTGTTTTTTCACATAATAATTAACATTTGCGGGTCATCTCAGCATCTATTTTTTTCTACTTTTGGCCTTGCAACAACTCTTGGTGGCTTCTGTTTAACTGCCTCGTTTTTTAAATGCCTGGTATAGGTGATGTTTTCCCAGATAGATGGACCCTCTAACTAATGCAGTACCCTAAAACAGATTAACTACAGCACTGCAGAGCAATTTAAGAACTTTTAAGTGATCTGTGTACTTTTGATTAAGGATTTCTACCCCTTCCGGGAAGATACTTTACCTCAATTATCCACTTCTTTAGCTTTGAGCTTTAGAGTACCTTTTTCTGGGTATTCTTTTTAACTCTTTATAGTTTCAAAATAACACATTATCTGGGCGCTTTTTAATACCCTCATTCCTGAAAGCATTATCTATAAAGGAATCATAAGCAAAGAAATAGTTTTTTAACTATTAAAATGTTCCTGAATTTTTAGCTTTCTAGTCAAGAGAAGTCTTGATAGTGGTAGAAGGGTAACTTTCAGAATTGATATAAATTATCTTTAGCAAATTTGAGGTCAGTGAGGAAGAGAGAGTTCATGGACTTTATTGTTCTTTCACAAACAGGTGAATTCTGGAATTTGTTTTCCAGAAATCTCTGTGCTTCCCCTCTAACAGCATCATTCCATGACCTTACATCAGCCAGTGCACGCTCTGACCTCTCCAGGCCTCGCTGTCGACTCAGGGCAGCCAGTTCATAATCTGATTTCTCTAGGTCTCTATGACTTTGCTCACCTAAGAAAGTTTACTCCTCTGCTCATCTGAACTTCTGAGACCACAGGCCATCCAGTTCATACTCTAACTTCTATAGACATTGTGACCGTCGGTCACCAATTCACTCCTCTGGTTTCCATAGACCTCTGTGACCATAGGTCAGCTGACATTTTTTCCTCTCTACCCTCATAAGCTTCATGTTTTAAATTTTCTATAGTATATTTAGGTTTAGATTCTCCAATATTCTTTCATTATAGTCATACAATTTTGAATTAACTTTTAGATTTCTATTTTTATTTTTAAACATACTTCAGCTTGTTCATTATTATGTTCTTCAGCCTCTGAAATACCTCCTGGGAAATCCTTTTGCATTTTTAACTCAGCTCTGTTCTCCCATTAAATTTCATACTTTGTGTCAGAAAAGTAGCTGCTTTAACTAGACTTGTCATTAACTATACATATCAGGCACCAATATGGAATGGAGCCAAATGAACGTTCATATCTCTTTCCTTGAGAATGAGTTTGTTGGTCCCTCTCACAAAGTATAAGGCCATCAAGTGACTACATTTAGTCCAACAAGAGTCAATAGTGTGTTGAAGCTAAAGTTTAGTTAATTCATTAAAGTTAATATGTTTTCTTTTCCTGAAATCAGCATACACAGCACTAGGCTTCATTTTGGCGTTTTCAAATGCTGTCTCTTTTAGTCCGTCCTCCTCACTCTCTCCTCTCCCATTTCCTTGTCCACATTCTGCTTTCTTGTCACATGTGTCCTTCAGCCCTGCCCTCCCTTCCTCAAAACACCTTTTTCTTTTTTCATAGTCTCCTTTCAAGTTTCATAGCCTACACCCCTGTTCACATGCATCTTTATACAAACATGTATACATTAAAAGTAAGGATCTGCAGATGAGAGTGAACATGTGATGTTTGTCTGAATCTGGGTCACCTCACTTACTTTTACACTTTCCAGATCCATCCATTTTCCTACAAATTTCATGTTTCTTTATAGCCCAGTAAAATTCTATTGTGCTGTGAACCACATTTTCATTACCTGTTCATCTATTGATGGTCATCTAGACTTTCATTTCTTAATGATTGTGAATTGAGCAGCAGTAAATATGGATATACAAGTACAACTGTGGTAGGGTATAGAATTCTTTGGATATATGCACATGAGTGGTATAGCTGGTTTATATGGAATGTCCATTTCTAATTTTTGGAGAAAACTCCACACTGGTTTCCACAGTGGCTGTACTAGTTCACACTCTTGAGCAGTGAATGAGAGTCCCTGCTTCCCCACATCCTTTCCAGGGGTTTTGGTGAGTTTTCCTTTCTCTTTTCCTCTTTTTTTATTTATTCTTATTTTATTTATTTACTCTTTACATATTACATTCCCAACTACAGTTTCCCCTTCCCCCCCATGCCCAGCCCCCAACATTGCCTTTTCCCCAGATCTACCCCCACTCGACCTCCGATCAGAAAAGAGCAGGCCTCCCAGTGACAGCAACCAAATATGGAATAACAAGTTACAATAACACCAGGCACATACTCTTATATCAAGGCTGAACGAGGCAACCCAGTAGGAGGAACATGGTCCCAAAGGCATGCAAAAGAGTCAGAGACTACCCCTGCTCCCAAGGTTAGGAATCCTACAAGAACACCAAGCTACTCAATCATAACACATATGCAGAGGACTTAGGTGAGACCCCTCCAGGCTCCCTGATCTCTGTGAGTCCTCTTGAGTTCACTCAGCTGATTCTGTGGATCATGTTCTTGTGGTATCCTTGACTCCTTTGGCTCCTCCAGTCCTTCCTCCCCATCTTCCACAGGACTCTCCTAATATTTGGCTGTGGGACTCTGCATCTGCTCCCATCAGCTGCTAGATGAAGGCTCTCTGGTCTCTCTAATGAGGACTCTGCTAGGCTCCGGTCTCAGGACACTCTGCAGGCAGGACAAACTGTAGGTCTGAGGATTTGTGGCTGGGTTGGTTTCCCAATTCCTCCACTAGAGACCTTACCTGTTTACAGAGGATGGCCAGTCTTAGCTTGTATCACCCTCCTGGTTCCATGGAGTTTCCACTGTACTAGGTTTCTACTTCCTGATGATAAGCATTCTGACTGGGGTGAGATGGAGTCTCAATGTAGTTTTAATTGGCATTTTCCTGATTGGTAGGGATACTGACCTTTTAAAATACTTTTTATACATTTGTGTTTCTTCTTTAGACAACTGTCTATTCATTTCATTAGTACATTTTTAATGGTAGTGTTTTCTTGGTGTTTATTTTTGCATTTCATTATAAATTCTAGATACTAGAACTCCAAAGGATAATGTACAAAGGTTTTCTCCAATTCTGCATATTATCCCTGTACTCTGCTGATCATTTTCTTCATTGAACACAAATGTCTCAGCTTCGTGCAGTCTCATTTGTTAATGCTTGGAATTTTTGAGTCATTTCTTGGTTTTGGAGTTCTATTCAGGAAATTCTTGTCCATACCTATATCTTGAAATACATTCCCTATATTTTCCTTTAGAAGTCTCAAAGTTTAAGGTTTTAAATGGAAGGTCTTTGACCCATTTGAAGTTTGTTTGTATACAGTGAAATATGTGAATCTAATTTCATTCTTCTGCAGATGGATATCTAGTTTTGCCAGCACCAGCACCAAATGTTGAATAGGCCTTTTTTTTTTCTACTCTGTTTTTTATATCATTAACAAAAAATGAGGGATCATAGCTGTGTGGGTTTATTCTTGGGTCCTCTGGGGTCTCATTTGCTGTTGGTTTCTTCTTTTTTTTCTACTGTGGTCTGAAACGATAGAAAAAGTAGCCTTGAACTCATTGGCACAGAAGAAGACTTTCTGAACAGAACACTGATAGTTCAGGCACTAAGATCAACAATTAATAAATGGGACCTCATGAAACTGAAAAGTTTCCGTAAGACAAAGGATACAGTCATTTAGACAAATTCTTTAGCATCAGCCTACAGAATGGGAAAATACTTTTTATCCACTCTTTTGCTGGATCCTAACAGCTCTCTTGGAGGAGGGGGTGAGAAGGCGAGGTGTCAATGACACAGACACCAGGAGTCAGTTGAAAGCAAGTGGTAGACTTGTTTATTCAATAATGAAGAAGGCCTTATATACCCTCCTCCCAGCACCCAAGCTGTGTCCCAATCTGGTGGCATTGTGTGGTCATCCCTCATTGGCTGGGCATGATCAGGAACTCTGACAGTGATTAGGAACTCTGATGGCATCTATTGCTAGGCCCTCAGGCAGACTCCACACAATCAGGAACTCTGACAATGCCTGTTGCTAGGCCCTCAGGCCAACTCCAGGTTGGCTCATAAGTAAGTACATTATAGCATGCCTTGGCAACTGGTATGAGACAATTTTCTCTACCCTATGGGCCTGTTCTACTACTCCACATCAGATAAGTGACTAATACTCAAAACATATAAAGAAGTGTAGATGTAACCAACCATCTTATTAAATAAGAAACACAGAATCAATGCAAAGAAGAAAGCCAAGAGATCAGAGCTAAGAGCCTTACCCTTCCTGCTGAAGCTAGCCTCTTCAGCCAAGAGACCTCTCTGAAAGAGAGCTACTTCCTATCTGTTTGTCTTTATATAGACTTTCTGTTCTGCCTTCTCATTGGTTGTAAACTCAAGCACATGACTACTTGTATGTACAGCCCTCCAGATCTACTATTGTATTGAGATTAAAGGCGTGTGTCTCCAATGATGGTTGTATCCTTGACCACACAGAGATCTACCTAGCTCTGCCTACCAAGTGCTGGGATTAAAGGCGTGCACCACCACCACCCAGCTTTTGCTGTGGCTCTAATAGCTGACCCCTGGGCAACTTTATTTATTAACATACAATTAAAATCACATTTCAGTACAAATAAAATACCACCATATTTCCCCTTTTCTATTTTAATAAAAAGAAAAAAGGAAAAAGGTTATAACTAACATAAGAAAAACTACAAAAGTTCAATAACTATACACAATATATACAAGTAATAAATACCTAAACAATGTCTAGTCCATTTGTATTTGACAAATTCAGAGAAAATAATTCCATTATCTATCCTATTTTGGTAAGTCCAAAATGTACCTAATACACTTTCTATTCTAATTAGTCTTCAACTATAACTAACTAATGTTCAACTCTAACTAACTAATCTTCAACTATAACTAACTAATCTTCAACTCCCTCAGAGACACAAGAAGGAAATAATATTACCTAACAAAAATAAAAACAGGAAGTGCATGCAAGCAACTTCCAAAAAATTTGTGAGTTGACAGAAACAGCCAGCTGCTTGGACAGTCACCTGAGGTTTCTCCGCAGTGTTGGGGCATCATCTTCAGCCTATAGGCTTAGCGTATCTGACAGACTCATTTATGAAGTAGGATGTACACAAGGTCGACAGTTCAATCCCACATTGGGTGAGGGCAGTCCATGTACCAGAAACATCTGAATTCCACTAGTGTCCTGTCATGATTCAGGATTTTAAATTCTGGAAATTGTTGATTTTTTTTTTCTTTTTTTGCTTACAAACTGTATGGCCATGGCAGGCTTCTTGCTAATGGTTCTTATATCTTAAATTAATCCATTTCTATAAATCTATACCTTGCCATGTGGCTCATTGCTTACTGGCATCTTCACATGCGGCTTGTCATGGCGGCAGCTGGCAGTGTCACTTTCTGTCTTCCTGTTCTCTCAATTCTCCTCTCTGTTAGTCCCACCTACACTTCCTGCCTGGCCACTGGCCAATCAGTGTTTTATTTATTGACCAATCAGAGCAACAGATTTGACATACAGACCATCCCACAGCAAAGAAGTCAAGAAACTAGATATCAAAAAGCAAATAATCATATTAAAAAATGGGGTACAGATCTAAACAGAGAATTCTCAATAGAGAAATCTCAAATGGCCAAGAAATGCTTAAGGAAATGTTCAGCATCCTTAAACATAAAAAATGCAAATCAATTATTTAAAGGTCCCATCTTACATCTGTCAGAATGGCTAAGATCAATAACACAAGTGACAGCTCATACTGGCAAGAATGTGGATCAAGGGGAACACTCCTCCACTGCTGGTGGGAATACACATTTGTAAAGCCACTATGGAAATTAATATGGGGTTCCTCAGAAAGTTTAGAATCAATGTACTTCAAAATCCAGCTATACTACTCTTGGGCATATACCCAATGGATGCTCCATTCTAACACAAGGATACTTGCTCAACCATGTTCACTGTGGTTCTATTCATAGTAGCCAGAAACTGGAAACAACCTAGATGCCCTCAACAGATAAATGGATAAAGAAATTGTGGAAATTTACAAAATGGAGTCATACTCAGCTGTTAAAAATGACATCATGAAATTTGCAAGCAAATTGATGGAACTAGAAAAAAACATTATTGGTCTAAAAAGAGAAAGTATCTATAAAATGACTCCTACTGATATTCTGATATACTCATAGACCAGTGCCTTATTCAGCCATCATCAAAGAACTTTCCTTCTGCGTCAGAGGGGAACAGATGCAGAGACTCACAGCCATACATTTCATGGAGAGAGAGTCTAAATCAGATGTCTCCATCAGATCCCTTCTTTAGAGATGAGGGAACCCTGTGGAAGAGGATGCAGAGTGTAAGAGCCAGAGGCGGTGGAGGACACTGGGAGAACAGGGCCCTCTGCATCAACTGATCAAAATTCATGTGAATTCAGAGACTGAAGGAGCAAGCTAAGGGCCTACAAGGATCTGCACCAGGTCTTACATATACATGTATAATATATACATATGTATATATAATAGCTTTAAGCTTAGTATTTTTATGGGATTCTCAAGTGTGTGAATGAGTGGGTTTCTGATTCTTGGGACTCTATTCTTTCTGTTGGGTTGCCTTGTCCAGCCCTCATGTGGTAGATTTTGCTTTATTTTATTGTATTTTATCTCTCTTAGAAGTCTGTCCTTTTCTGATGAAAGACAGAAAGGGAGTGGACCCAGAGGGAAGGGGAGGTGGGGAGTAACTGGGAGGAGTAGAGGGAGGGGAATTTGTAATTAGAATATACTGTATGAGAAAATAATCTATTTTCAATAAAAGGAAAAAATACTTGAAAGGAAAGAAGAGAATCTGAATTTTTAGTATTTGTTAAGTTTTCCTTTTGAGACCTATGTTGTGATCAATTTTGAAGAAGATTCCATATGCTCCGGAGAATAATGTGAAATCCCTATCAGCTGAGTAGAATATTCCATATGTATCTGTTAAATTAATTTGATCTATAGTATAATTTAGCTCTGAACTATCTTCACTGATTTTTAGTTTGGAAAGCCTACCCAAACATGAGAGTAAAGTATTGAAATCTAGTGTGGAGCCAAGGAAGCCTTGAGTGCATGTGTAAGGAGTGGATGAAGTCTTGAGTGAATGAGATGCTGTAAGGACCAGCCTTCAGCAGCTCAGGAATTGAGGGGGAGCCACAGAGTTGGCCAACTAATCACTCAATTTGACTTTTCTATCTGAGGGAGTAAAACATAATTCTCTGGGGCCAGTGAGCAGGGCTAAACTTAACTCTCTGAGGCTGGTGAAAAGGGGAATAACACACACACACACATACACACACACACAACTTTAGGGTCTTTCTATCATGTATCTCATCTCTTTATTTCTTTTCTTGCCTCTATCCAGATGTTTCCCTTCTGTGAATTCTTAATTTTTTTCTTACAGATTATATACTCCAGCAAAATCTTTCAAGCAGTATAAAAATTGCAATGTGGTTACATTCTATATTTTAAGTGGATGATTACAATGAATACAAGTAAAAAATATAATTCTCATTCTCCTTACATGATTAAACATTTTATGTATCACAAGTGAAAAACAAATTACTCCTGAGAATCCACATACATTCCTGTCCAAGCAACTTGTTATAGATTATCAGAGTATAAGCAGGCAAGGTATTTTTTCTCAGCCAGTTCTTTTACTGGCAAGCTACATTTTTCAGTTACAAAGAAGAGATCAGTCACTTAATTATTTATCTTAAAAGCTAATCTTGTAAAAAAATCTTTAAAGAATCACAAATTTAAACTTTTATATATGAAAAACAATCAGTTAGTTCTTCTTAAAAGATCATCCTCAGGATGCATACACACTTAACAGTTTTTTATTAAATCATATCGGGAAGCTGAGGGTAGAAATGGGTACAAGGAATTAATCATCACCCTTGCTCACCAACCCATCCTAGCAATAAAGGCATGTCAGCTAGTAATAACCAGGCTATCTTTATTCTTCTTTCTTGACCTCAGAGAATCCCTCACTCAACTATGTGTCTTTCTAAACTTTAAATTGTTCCCCAAGATTTTCTACCTCAAAGCCATTAACAAAAACATTTCAACCTAACCTTAAGTCATTATTTAAAGCTTTGTTTTAGCTATGATGCACACTGAAACCTGTGAACACATCTCCCAATATTAAGATTAAAAGAACTTGAGCTAGCCTGGCTTCTGGGACACAATTGTTTTTCTTAATCATTAACCCAAGCCACAGTCTATACGGCTCCTCAAGAGAAGCTCATAAATCCTAGCTGCGTGACACTTCCTTGTTCTTATTTTCTATCCTCTGCAGCCCCTGCTTTATCAGGGGTGGGAGCAACTCCATATTCTGCCTTTACCTATGTTAATTCTTCCACTAAGTTAACCTCTATCACAACCCCTTACTATATTTATTAAAAACCTCCAATCCTCAAAATTTTATTTAAACTAACTGTTTTTGTATAAAATCGTTGCTTCAATTAAATAGGACAGCTTAAGAGGAAATCTTCATAATAATCCACAGGTAAAAATTCTCAGCAAATCATCAGAACAGGATATTTCCATGAGATAATCACACTACATTAAAGGCAATGGAGATCCCCCTCAGACCCATTCACACCATGCCAGATACCAGAGGAAAATGGCAGCATCAAACATGTAAAGGCACAGCAGTAGCAAAAGACATTCTGTAGCCAAAGCCCTCTGGGCCTTACCTATCTGAGATTCACCCATCAGTGCCTTGCTTCCTGGTGGGCTGAACTCCTGGTGCCAGTTGCTGTTCCTCTGACATGGTCACCAGCATGAATGTGTATTTTTTTGACAAGGGCACAGCCATGTCAAAGATCAATGCCTCAGATCCATGGGAGTAACAAAGACTTCCTCCAGAGGTAAAGCTCAGAAGAATGTCAAAGCCTTCCTCAGGTCTGAGTGTGAATGTTTACACTGTGTGCAAAAACCCACAACCACATCCCCTCCTTCCAGATGTTTCCAGCCTGAGATCACTCACCTACAAAGACTAGCTAACTCCTCCTCATGTGCTGCACATAGTAAACATGATGAGGTTCCAGAATGTGGCCTGCCTGGTGTCACTCCATCAGAGTATGCATGCCCATCTGACTCCAGCTTTTCTGTACATGTGTCTGTGTGTCTGTCCTTTCTTCATTCCCTTGCTGCCTCGAGTCTGGTCAAGTCTCAGTCCTGTAGTCTTCTGCTATTGTACCAGGACCTATATATAATTTTATGCCTGTGTTTGTTTTATGAAACTGGAAGCTCCAACAGTTTATGCAAAGTGCCTATAACTTTTATCAGTATGTAGAGGCCTTCATTACCTCTTATGACTGCTTTTGGCATAAATTCCACTTTATCAGAAATAAAATGTCAGCTTCTTTGAGGCTTTTGTGTTCTTGATAGATTCGTTTCTGTTCTTTGGCACTCAGTTCTTAGCTGATTTTTCTAATGATTTATGTTTCTTAGAAACATCAGCCAATCGTGTCCCTTCCTTCCTACTCAGGAAGAGTTTAGATTTTAGACTCCTTGCTACATTCTTCATTACTCCACAGTCCTTGAGTTGTGAACGGTGGTTCCAGTTGTTCAGCTGCCTGCTTGTTCAGGGAACTAGACCTTTTCGGTCTGAGTACGTGCCGGGCACAGGCAAATTCCTTCCTCAGTGGGGTTCATTGGGATCCTATGCCCATCCCTAAAACTGCATACAGTGGCAAGTGTCCATGGCTGTACCTTACTTGCATTGTAAACAGGCTTCTTGGGACCACCCCACACACCTTTAAGCCTTGGAAGTAAATGCACCCTCACTCCTGAAGGGATAAGCCTCAAGAAACTCAAAATCCCTCCAAAAGTGCTAAGCATGAACACCAAAGTAGACTGACATGATGGGGATTTCTGCCTTGTCTAAGGATCTTTTGGAAGCCACCGGCCTTATTCATGGTGCCTTCAGCACACTGGTCAAGGCCGCCAAGTTACAGAGGGGCACCTGCTGTACTCAAAGCCTCAGTATGTTAGCCTGATCTACAGTACGCTGCCAGAGCAATATCCAAACATTGTTGGGCCTGAATCACGGTTGATGTGATGTACGCCATGAACTATCACTCAGGGATGGATGAGGGACCCTGCCACTTATGGTTCTTTCGTTATAAGCCAGTCAGTCGCTCTGTGTCTTTTTATTGGTGAATTGAACTTAAAGTTATTACTGAAAGTGACTTGTTATTTCCTAAATTTTGTTCAATGATTCTGGTAGGCTGTGTTATTAGTATTTCTTTGGAGGAGTTTACTGTATTATACACAATTGATGGATTCACAGTTCTTCGTTGTTCATCAATCTTTCATGGAATGCATTCTTTCATGTGTTCTCATGGAGGAAGCTGCTTTTCTTCTTCTACTGTGTATATTACTCCTGTAAGAATTTTAGGCAATGCTGGCTTGTGTGTTATAATTTGTCATGAAACAACCATCAATTTTAAAAGAAAACTTTTCTTGCCATGACCATATTGTTAACTTGATGAGACTTAGGATAACCATGGAAACAAATCTTTAAATTTGTCTGTAAAAGAATATATTAGGTTTTTTGAGTGGGGAAGACTCACCCTAAATATAGGTGGTACAGTTCCATGGACTGGGGTCCCAGATTCAATAAGAAGGAAAAAGCAAGTTGAACATCATCCTTTTCAATCTCTGCTTCCTGACTAAGGATGCAAAGCAACCTGCTTCTCTGAGCTTCTGTCATCATGAATTCCCATCATGATGGATGTACCTTGGAACTGTGAGCCAAAGTCAATCCTTCCTTTATTAAGCTGATTTTATAAGGTAAATGCCTCAGCAATAGGAAAGAAAACTAATACATTATTTGTGTCCATCTTGGTTGGCAGTCACCTGTTTTCTGTGCTTGAGATATATTGCTCTATGCTTTTCTTGCTATTAAGGATGCTGATAAAAGGATCTGAAGTTACTCTGGTATTCTTGCATTTGTATGTGGGTTGAAATGCTTTTGTTTGTTTGTTTTCTAGTTTTTAGTGTGTGTCTTTGCTTTGTGCCTTTGAAAACTTGATATACATCACAAAGTTTATTCTAGTCTAGATTACTTGCTGTTCCTAATGCCTCCTGTGTTTGAAGGCCAACTTTGTTCTCAGGTTTGGGAAATTTCCTGTTAAATTTTCATTAAACATTTGTCTTTCCCTTCAGTTTTCCTCTCTGCTCAGTCTTCTATGCATGGATCCTGGGGTTATATCCCATACTTCTTTGATGTATTGCTAATATGCATTATTATTTTTCTGAGTATTTGCTGGGTATATTGTTGTCTTCCATCACTGGAAAACCCTTCTTCTGCATGGCCCTGTCTGTTAGCAATGCTTTGTGCCAAGGCTTTTATTTGGTTCATTACTTTTATTTTCATTTCTATGTTTCTGTTTGGTTTTTTTTCAGTGCTTCAATTTCTTTACCTAATTTTTCATTTGTATTTATGATTTTCTCCTCCAGTTTACTGCTTTGTTCATTTCTGAGACTGTCTTATTCAGTTCTTGTACATATTTCCTTAATTCTGTTTTTATTTGAGGTTTCTATGTGGTCTTTACTTCTTTAAAAGGTAAAATTCTGAGTTGTTTCTCAAACATTTCCACTGTCTCAGTGCTTGTGGTTTCCAGTGTAGGAGAGTTACAAGGTCAGCAGTGAGTGTGGCAGGCTGCCTTTTCACATCCCATGTGTCCTGCGCACACCTGTGCACACCTGTGCAGGGTATCTTCCTGGTGTGACTCCCTGTTTTCCTAACTCTACTTGTCTGTTTCATTTTTTGGTGAGTCTTACTAGAGGACTGTTTTCACTAGAAATTACATTTGCTCCAATGTTGAGGGGAGGGGGGCAGCAGTGCCCATCCCCACTAACTTATCAGCACTTCTGGTTTTGCGCAGCTGCACGAGACTCCTTTGCATTGTGCTCATTTCCCTAGGGAGACCCAGAGACTGCAGCATTGTGGGAATAAAGAAACGGCATGAGAGACAGCAACAAAGGGGGCAAAAGAGCTTCTCCAGGGAGACCCCAGAGCAACCCAACAACAAAGGAGATCCAATGCTTTTATAAGCTTTTAGGAAGTGGTAGGAACCTCTGCACCACATGATTTAGTTCAACACAACATACTTGACAAAGTGCATGCAAAAGCCGGGTACTGGTTGGGCTGTAAATTAGGCTGTTGAGTCACAGAAAAGACAGCTTCTTAATTCTCTGTCCCAGGATGAGATCTGCAGGAGGCGTGGCCTGATTTCCTCGGGCTGTGGGATCTGGCATCTTAAGAATGACAGCTGTCTTAATACTTCGAACACTGCTCCAGTGTACACTTAATGTTTGCTTTTTGCTAGTCAGGCTCTTCTGAGAGTCCTGGAGCCTCATCTTCATGAAGTTGACTCCTGGAAACAATTAATGTGGTCTGCGGGTTAGGGTGGCGTAGTTGAGATAATCCTAGCCCGTACCAGGGTATCAGGGTCAGTTGCAGGAGCAGTAGTGGGTATGGTGCCTTGGGATAGCTATCACACAGTAGATAGACACAGAAGCAGTGTTGCCAGGCATTTTTTGTTGTGCAAGGTCACTGGTGATGTAGTTTCTACAGGCAGTTCACTGGGGACACATTTGGAGATAGTCAGCTGATATGGCCTCCCTGTCCCAAAAGGATATTAGCCTCCTGTTACCCTGGAGGATGTAGAGTCCCACCACGAAGAAAGAGTGCTGTCAACCTATCAATCATGAAATAGTAGTGAACTTGGTGGGTTGGCAAGCTTCCCTGGTACTTCTTTCTTAGTAACTACAACCCTCACTCCTGGAACATGGGTTCTACTCCACCATTTGTGCTGCAGGCTAATCTTCCCTCCTCAGCCACATGGAATTTCCCATTTCTTGCCTTTTGTTGCCTCCAACTGCATTTCCCTATCAAATTGCTAAGGCCCATGAGTGTTTTCATTGTGATAAGGAGTGTTATCTTAGCTCCAGAGGCTGTGGAGTGCCTACTGAAGCCGGGGTGGCCTGGTGTGTGTGAAGATAAAGTT
The DNA here is from genome assembly GCF_949786415.1 of Peromyscus eremicus. Taxonomy (NCBI): domain Eukaryota; kingdom Metazoa; phylum Chordata; class Mammalia; order Rodentia; family Cricetidae; genus Peromyscus; species Peromyscus eremicus. Next base: position 104,548,378 of record NC_081425.1, on the reverse strand, counting down.
TTTAGATTTCATAATTTATATAGTCACAGTATTGAAAGGAACCTCAATTAATTAATCCCAATGGACCCTTAATATCCAGTCTTTCCTTCCCATGCTTCTGGCTAACAATTGCTTAAACCGTGCTTGAATAAATTAAATTAGCAGTAGTGTTCATTATCCACCCATGCAGATAACTGTATCCCAAACATTTCCATTGCCTGAGGCCCAGGGCAGGTGTCCATCTCATGCTCCACCACCAGCACTGAGAACATAGTCATTAAGTGCTATCTACAGTTTCCAGAAGCTCAGGTCTGCTCTCTGAAGCTAACTGCCCAGTTCTGCTTTCATTCCTCTGCATGAGATAGAAATCATCACACCCTGGATTTATCTGCACAGGCCCAGGAAATGAGACAGAGCAGTCACCTAGTTATTCCAGGTCAATGGGAAATTGCGGCCGTTGAGGTGAAAGGGATGGCAAGGATTCTGAACCAGCTAGACCAGCGTTTATTTTGGCTAAACTGAAATCACTGCTCACTCCTCGTACATGCACTCTCACACCCATGTACCTCACTCATCTTGAACATTTTGCTTCTTTTGGATGGTTTTTCCTCTTTCTCAATTTATATTTTTAGAAAGGATTTGTACCGCCCATTATTCAACTAATTATCAGTTTCTAGCAGACTTGTTGCTTTTCTTAATTAAATAGAGCTAACAAATCATTTGAAAAACATACAACCATTTGTCCTCAGCCAGTTAATTAACGATTTGTTATTTTACTGTGTGCACCCCACATCCCAATGCAAACTGGGAAATAAACTGTGCATACAACACTTCTGACTTTACCACTCTCCTCCTGGGTTCCCAGTTATCCAGACACATTCCTTTGGTATGCTGTTATTTTTTGAGAGCATCAAAGCTCACTTGTATCTTACTGGAGATGATAAAAAGAAAAACATAAAAGCCAAACAACTTTGGAACCCTCAAAAAAAAAAAAAGAGAAACACAACTTTCAGAGATATCTTATATTATTTTGTGGAAGTGAAATGGAAATTTTTGTATCTCATCATGGTACCATGAAATTGAATACTTTCAACAGTTAAAATAAATTGTCTCTGATATTTTTATATGACCAAGAGTTATTTTCTTAAGCAAGTAATTTTTCTCATGTAACATTTCTGGAAAAAAAAAAAAAGACCTATTTGGTTTGATTTCACAGATAAGTTCTTATGTGGCCCCTTCTTACCGACCTATGGTGACCATCACAAACCCAGACTGCGACCACCTCACCTTGTAGATCTCAGTCAGTGCTATGGGTGATGAAGAAAGTTCGGCTGGGATGCAATCTCACCCAGTAGGTGACCTTAGGGAAGTCAGTTTACCCTTCTATTCCTGGAGGGTTTTCCTCTCAAAAATGGTTTGGAAGATGACAGACAGAAGGTGTCACCTCAATCTGTAACAATAGGAGCAGGGAGGACAGGATAATGGAGAAGCTTGGGTCCCGGTCCACCTCAGATAGGCTCCCCTGCCTGAGTGTTCTGAGAAGAGTCCGCCCTGGTCCTAACCTTAATCCTGCCTGGAATTTCTGCACTGTCTCCTCCATTTGTCTCCAGAACAAGAGGCTGCTGCTATGAGGACCTTTTCCTGACCCCTACCAGTAATCACCAGATACATCTTATCGTGCTCTTAACCTTCTCTGATTGATTGACTGGTGGTTGGTTGGATTCTTATAAGGGTATGCATGCACATAAGCCAGCACCTAACCTTAGCTGATGTTCTGTGGCCACAGAGCCCGGGATCTGCCTCTCCCTGCTTCCGACCCTGGAATTCAGATGGGCACCACCAAGCATGGCTTTTATTCATGGTGCTAAGCCTCAAACTCATATCCTCACGCTTGCACAGCAAGAACTTTACCAGCTGAGCTAGCCCCCAGTCCCTCCCTTTTTCAAAGTAAAGGTTCCCTTGTCTGACTCAATCATGGAGTGACCAAGAGATCTCAATAGTCAAGGCTGTAAAAACTCCAAGGACAGAACTTTCAATAAACAAATTTAAAGTGACTATCAAATAAGTTTTCCATATTTTGTTCCTTTAAAAATGTAGAAATTCTGTGACCTTTTCCAGAGATACTTTTCCATGAGCTCACTTTCATCCTCAAATTCTACAATTTTAATTACTTTACGTGATGGATTCACCCTCAGTGTCTGACACTTCCAAGGCTGACTCACATATACCAACTCCAGATTTACCCTGAGATATCCACCTTAACATGATGGCTAACAGGGAGGTTGTAGTGGCTCCCAAGGCTGAGAAAACTATGTCACAAGCTGAATGAAGCCATGGACAGTCTTCTCTCACAGTTCTAGAAGTTCAGAGTTTAACAAGCCCATGTCGGCAGAACGCTGCTCCCTCTGAAGGCTGATGGGCTGGTGAATCCACTCTGGCCCCTTCTGGGTTCCTGGCTCTGTCCGTAGCAGCCATTACCTCACAGCCCCTCACTCCAGTCTCTGTTCTCCCGGCTTTCCTCACCATGTGCATCCAACTGTTTCTCTAATTAGGAGGACACTAGTCACTGGATAGGGATTACCTAATCTTACCAGCAGTGACCCTAATGTCACATTCACAGGAACAGGGATTAAGACTTGTTTGGGTATGCAGCTCACAACACAAGGATTTTCTTTAGACAAGTATCTTCCCTTTGTGGAACTAACTAGTTATCCTAATATGATTGACAAAAATAGTTAAAAGCCCATTTCAGAAACATAGAAACCTGAGAAATGTTTAAGAAGCTAGCCGAAGTAACACAGTTATTGCAAAGTCAGAACTCATAGTGGGTTTTCTGGATCCCAGCCTGAAATCTCTTAAATTTTATTACTTGAATTCAATGAAAACAGCTAAGTTTAGAAGGCTAGTACTTGAGGCTAAAGCTACTGAGTACTCTATCTCACACAATTCTGCAATCTAGAGTCAATTAAGCAGCCAACTGAGAGTGAAGAAGGTAGGTACAGCCTGTGTAAGTTAGTTGTTGCTGTGTAACAACTACAAACTTCAGGATCATTTGGCAACAAGCCATTTAGAGCTCATGTACCTGACATGAGCTGGATGTCATGGTCGTTGAAACGGCTCCCGTTTCTGAACCTGGAATCTGTAGTATATGCTAAGCTGGACTCAACCATCTCAGCTCACCACCATTCTGCAAGTCCTTCCTATGTGAGACCAGCAAGACAGCCTGGACTTGTGTTCAAGGTGGTGGTGGAGGTTCGAGGTTCTAGAGAGAAGTCAGTCTGGATGTGATGTGAAAGGCCGCCACAGCTCTGTCTGCTTGCATGTTACTAATATCTCATAGACTAAAGCAACTTGCACAGTGGACCTTGGGTCAAGAGCAGGGCACTCCACGTTGCTCACCTTGGGAGTCAACTGAAAATTAACAGGGATCCCCTTGCAATATAGTTTGATACCTTGATGAATAGTTTCCTTCCCCTGCAAGCTGTGAGTGTGCCTGTGTGTGTGTGTGTGTGTGTGTGTGTGTGTGTGTGTGTTGTCTCGTCTCTATGTATGTGTTCCTGTGTGACCGTGTGCCCATGTGTCTGTGGATTGCTGGATAATTTAACTGGAGGCCTTGTATATGATGGGTAAGTGTCCTATCAATGAATGTGTTCCTGTGTGACTGTGTGCCCATGTGTCTGTGGATTGCTGGATAATTTAACTGGAGGCCTTGTATATGATGGGTAAGTGTCCTATCAATGAACTACATACTGAGCTGTCCAGTCAGGTTTGTTTCCAAAATCCTAGGGGTGTCAGCAGAAAAACCACAGACCCACTGAAAACTGAAGTTCATTCCCCCTCTTTTCACCAGTAAATAAGCTCTTTGTAGTCCCCAATAAATTTAGAGACTTCTTGCAATTCTGCCACTGGCTTTCACATAAGGCTTGAGTCTGCTCAGAAGGAAAGGGTCATCACTTTAGAAACACAGCAGTATTGTGGAATGGAGAAATAGATCATTTTTTACTACAGCAGGTGGAATCACTTACATTGAGCCGTATTTCTCATTCTTTCCTCAAGTTCCAGTATTCCTCTTCATGTGTTAGCAGAGGTATCAATTTGTTATTGGGGTACTCTGCGTCAATGTCTTCAATAGTTTATATCTTTAAAGGCCTATTTTGGAAATCCAATTAAGAGTGTTCTTTTTGTTTAATTAATAAGATATTAACTATTTTACAAAGAATATATTCATATGTTGTTTTTCTCAATGTTTATAAGGTTCCACTTATATGCATGTAGAGTAATATTAAATTTCCCACATTTGGGTTATAGAATGGGTTCTCAATAAATGTTTGTTCAGCAAGTTCACAGGTATATCCATTAATTCAAAATCACTAAAGCCCACTCCATGAAAGCTGGTGGTCCTCTCCCATACTGACCCTGAACTTGGCCATGTGGCTTGGTGACCTCACCTTTAGCTCCTTGTCTAAGGGGTAGTCTGGGTGGTCTCCTAGGTGGATGTTTCTTATTAGAAGGCATCCTTACTTACAATTTAAACAAATGCAGCATAAACAAATGTAACACATCTTTGCCTAGTTAAAATAATAGTCCACATACACAGCTGTGTTACCTTGACCTTCTCTGCAACACTGAACCATAGGGGTGAAACAGCCACACTGGAAGACACATGGCATTCACAACTGTGTTCCCTTGTCTACCAAAGGACTAAAGACTGTGCTTAAAAAGATGGGAAAGACACAAGAAATCATCAGCCCTGTCAAAACTCAGAGTGTTTGTCAAGGTGCACACAGAACTTTCTAAAGGACAAAGCACTCTCTTGTAAGGAACTCCAAACAAAACTCATGAAATATTTTATTTTTATGGCTATCCTCAGACCTTAATATATCTTGTATTGTGTCCCTATCCCAGGGCTTCACAAAAACAATCCAGATTTCCTCTTTCTTGGGAATTAAAAAGTGTGTTATGACTCGTCACAGAAGAGAGATGGGGAAATAACAGCAGTAACCTTGAACTTCAGTTCCAAAATTCTTGCTCTTGGGCTTTTTTTTTCTTCCCCCTCAAGGATAATTTTGTTAGAGTTTAAAAGAAAATAACCTAGAGCAGACACGCTGTAAATCTCAGCAGCTGCCTGGAGGAGGAGAACGGGGAAGAAAAGGCAAAAAGCCATGCCCATGGTTCTACCAGCATGGATATCAGCCCATGGCCACAGTGGGGAAGGGGACTTTAGAGAAAGAGTGAGGAGACCCAAGGTGCAAGGGAAACAGAAACAGAAAGAAGAACGGAGAGGTACTAAGTGTCTCCTCTAGTGACAACTGGGCAAGAAGGACATATGGGCGGGGTGCCTGAAGACCTACAACTGGTTAGCACTGCACACTCTGAGTTAAGAGCAGAGCACAAAGCAAAACCTGATGCCCCAACTATTTTGTACATAATGACTAAGCCCTATTTTCAAAATCCAGTTACCTAAGAGTGGAGAGTTACTCCAAGGACCACTATCTCAAGTCAACTTTTAGTGACAGTTGAGTATACCTGAAGTCCCTGGACCACACTCACCTGGTCTGAGAAAGGCTCTGCCACTGTCAAAAGCTAGCATCCTGGCTACATGAAAAAAGAACCCATAATTCTACTCAACTTCTTACTCCTTCTTACTGATACGACATGAATGGACATTGGGTTAAAAGGAACATTAGGATTAAAACTATGAAGTCTAGGTGTTAGGGAAATGACTCTGCCAATAAATGTGCTAGCTATATAAACCTGATGACCAGACTTTGATTTGGAAACAGGCAGAAAACCACAGATTGGTGGCCAACCAGCTAAGTTTAAACGGTGAGTTTCCCATTCAATGAGAAACCCTGTCTAGACAATAAAACAGTGAATGATGGAAGACACAGGCAGCCTATTCTTGTGGCTACATGCACACAAGCAGGTATGCACACTCACACACTCATCTGCATGCACCACATACAAAATTTAAAACAACAGAAACACAACCACCATCAAAAAAAAAAAAAAAAGAACAGGTTCGTAACACTAGGAATAAGAAAATAAAAAAGGTTTGCAGCTGGTGGTGAGACATCCAAGCTGATAAGAAGAAGATGGAATATTCTGGGCAAAAAGGGACACACTCAAAATTGCTCCACAGACAAAGAGCTAGGTGAGAAGTCAAGAATGTTCACAACACAACATCCTGGTGGCTTTGATGGGAGTTAGCTTCTTGCCATGGTGAAACTCAGCATGAGAACAAAGGGAGTTTAGTCTAATTAACAACTCCAGACCCCGAGAGGTCTGAGATGAGTGACACCCGGAAGAGAGAAGCATAGTTATGCCAGCCGGGGCTGATGTCGCCAGATGAGCCAAGGTCAATGCTGTCAGAGCAGAGGTCAGAGATGGACAGAGGCAGACGACAGCTGCCCCTAACTGAGTGAACAACCTGAGAACAGCATGTGATCATCTCAGTGGTTGGGCAAGAAGAAAACGCACTCTGTGTCACCCTCAAATTGTCTTGGTTCCCAATATATTCAGAGAATTAACTGATCTCAGTAGAAATTACCTCCATCTTTGACCTGTTTCTGCCATAAGTCCTATATTTAAAAACCCCTAGACAAATATATTGTTGACTTTTCCATCTCTTGGAACCCCTGGCAACTCTGTGGACTTTTTCTTATCTTTCCTGCTTTGCTTGCTTACTCTCACGTGTGTCTCATCCCTAATTATCGTCGGTATAAGACAACAAACTTAAGGGCCACTATCTCAGGTTGGCGTTCAGTGGAGTATACCTGAAGCCCCTGATCCGTGCCCATCTGGTCTGAGAAAGGCGGTCACTGTCAAAGGTTAGCATCCTGGCCACAAGGAAGAAACGGGAGGTGTTGCCGAGAGAACTAGCAAAGCGCACAGTCAGGGAGAAGTGCTTCTCACTAGATTTGCTTCCTTGTCAGGCTGAAGTTCAAGAGTGTCAGTGCATGTTTTCATTGGAAAGGAGTTTTAGAATGGATCCTTAGATACAGGCTTCCACAGTCCTAACTGACTCCGGGAGCTTGGGATGCACAACCATCTTGGTGAATTTTCATTGAAAGAAAGAATAAAGTAAGCTTTAACAAAACTCTAGTTGAAGACATTTTACTTAATGTAATATTGTGTTGTTTAATGCTCAAGTGTGTGTGTGTGTGTGTTTGTGTGTGTGTGTTTATGTATAGAAAATCTAGCTACACAATACTCACAACCTATTGATTAAATTGTATATGATCATGTGTTAGAGGCCAGGCTTTTTTCTACCAGACACTGAGTGATAGAAGTAACTTGGAGTCTCAAAGAGGCCATTACTACAACTGAAGTGCCTCAAGAAAGCAAAACTTCACTATTGATCAAGAGAGTGTGCTCTGAAGAGCAAGACAGGAAGTGTACTTATACCAAGTGGTAACTACGTCTTTCTGAATTGGCTGGGGTCCAATCTCAGTCTTTCTCAGTTGGCTAGACTTTTTGGTTGGTTGGTTGGTTGGTTGGTTGGTTGGTTGGTTGGTTTTCCAAGGCAGAGTTTGGCTGTCTTGAAACTGGCTCTGTAGACCAGGCTGGCCTCAAACTCACAGAGATCCATCTGCTTGCTGGGATTAAAGGCAGGCCTGTGCCACCACCCAGCTTAGTTGGCTGTTTTAAGAACCGGTACATAAGAATGGAAGGGAAAGGAGTCAGCCACTTTAATCTGAGAATGTAGTGTGGAATTGCTGTAACAAAGGTTTTTATGAGTGTGTGTGTGGTGGGCTATAAAATATTTGCATACAAGGTGGATGAGATAAAAAGATGTGAATTCCTTGTTAGAAACACAAGTTTTATAAGTGTTAGGTAGAAAATCTGTATTTAATGTTTCTTACACTGAGGATGAGGTGATAAACCATTCTAACTTTCAGAACTTGATTCAAGAGAGGAACCTGAGCAATGGACAGCCTACTAGTTCCCTCTTTTATGCTCTACAGAATGCACTAAAGATGAAAAAGGGTTAATATAGTAAAACATGTTCTTCAATATGCATCTACCATGGTGCTAGATGCTGGTTTTGTTTTGGGGGTTTCTGTGTGTGTTTGTTTGGAGAGCTAGGATGAAACCCAGGCAGGTGTTATTTTTGTGTTTGACGATTAACTTTTTACTCTGTATTCTCTATCTATTGTTATTTGTTTTTTTAACCATTTTAGGAAATCATTTTTGTCTTTTTGTTTAACTAACCAAATTGTCAACGGTGACTAATTTATTCCAGTGTTGACTGTCTTACCCTGGAGAGTCCCGGCATTTTATAATCAGTATTTTCATTCTGGAGCTGGTGAGAGTTTTAGGGTCAATGACTCAACCATTACAGAAACTAGAGCACAGTCTTTTCTAAATAACATAACCCAGAGAATCCTGCAAGCATATTAATGTGATCAATACAATACTTCTAATATATGTCGTATGTAGTAATTAGAGCACTCTGTACCAAGTCACAGAAATGTGACATGGTGTGGTGATACATTGTGTCCCCAAAAAATACTGTGCATTCTAATAAACTTATCTGGGGTCAGAGGACAGAACAGCCACTAGATAGGCATAGAGGCCAGAAAATGGTGACACACACACCTTTAATCCTAGCATTCCAAAGGCAGAGATCTGTCTGGATCTCACTGAGTTCAAAGCCACACTGGAAACAGCCAGGCATGGTGACTCACGCCTTTAATCCCAGAAAGTGATGGCAGGAAGCAGAAAGGTATATGAGGCATGATGAACAAGAACTAGAATCTGGTTAAGCTTTTAGGCTTTTAGTAGCAGTTCAGCTGAGATCCTTCAGATGAGGACTCGGAGGCATCCAGTCTGAGGAAACATGATCAGCTGAGGAACTGGCAATTAGCTGTGGCTGTTCTGTCTCTCCGATCTTCCGGTGTTCACCCCAATACCTGGCCCTGGGTTTGTTTCTAGTAATAAGACCTTCTAACAATTTGCACTACAACATGGTTGCTGAGGAAGAGACTGGGGTACTCACTCAAGAACGGATTTAGGTGTGAACATTTCAAATGAGAAGGTATCTCTGAATAATGATAAATCCTGTTCTTTATAATAAGTATTTCTTATGTACACAACTCTTTAAGTTCTTTGGTCATTTTATTTATTAAATGTAACTGTCATTCCCACTAATGAGAACAGGGAATTCTAGGGAGAGAAAATTCATTCAGAACCCACACATCTAAATTCAGCTGAAATTGCTTCACCACCAGCATTTCAACCAGAGCTGAAAATGGGGGCGAGGCATGAATACACAATCTGCTTTGCTTTGATTTTCACAATGAAAATACTTCAGTGTGAAACATAGCCTAGAGGCAGACAAGAAAACAAGGGAAGAAAGTCTCTGCATGAATGCACTGGGTAAACAACCAAAATGCAGATTAGGATAAGTCCTATCATCGTAGCCTCCAACACCAATGTCTCTAGGGATGCTGGAGCTCTCAGAGACCTCACCAAGGATGATGAAGTTCTCAGAAAGGAGCAGGACCTCACCGGAGATGCTGAAACTCTCAGAGGTGAACAGGACCACATCAGGGGTGCTAGAACTCTCAGAAGTGAGCAGGACCTCACTGGAGATGCTGAAGTTCTCAGAGGTGAGCAGGACCTTACTGGAGATGCTGGAGTTTTCAGAGGTGAGCAGGACCTAATTTGAATAGTGCATCCCCACTTGGTGACATTGTTTGAGAAGGCTTGGGAGATGTGGACTTGCTGGAGAAAGTATGTCACTGTGGGCAGGTTTTGAGCATTTAAACACTCTTACTATTTTCAGATCACTTTGTCTGCTTCCTGTCATGGCTTGAGATGTGAGCCTTTGGCTCTCAGCTTCAAGTTCCAGTTGCCATGTCTGTTTCTGCGATATTCCCCACCATGATGGTGATGGACTCCTTGATGTCTAGGACCATAAGCACCAAATAAAACCTTCCTTCTGTAAGTGTTTTATCACAGGAATGGAAAAGTAACTAAATCACGAGCATGTAAGTCCACCCTAGCATGCCTAATGACTTGCCAAAGCTTCATCCCTAGAGATCCCTGCCCAGTTGGTAAGCAGTTGCACTGAAAAATCTCCTCTCCCTAGCAATGGCTTCCTGCTTTTATAACCTTGGGGAGGGGCCTAGTGAATCGTGTAACTTCCTGAGCTTCCTGAGCCTTACAAGCTTTTTTAGCATCTTGAGTCTTTAGATCCTCCCTTCTATTTCCTCCTACTGGAGGACCTAGCTGAACAGCACCACACTTGGAATTTCTATAACACTGATCAATGTTTGAACCTTAATGGGAAACACTTGATTGAGACAAAGAAGTACGCATGGAGGCTTGTGGTATCTCAGTGGCAGTGTCTGCCTAACATGAATGAGGTTCTGGGCTTGATGTCCAGAAACCCTCCACCTACAAAAATAAGTAAAGATAGCATGGTACCTACTGCTGCTGTGTCATGTGGTTCCCAGCCCTGGTCAGAGTCTGGGTGTGTGGCAGGGAGGAAACCTTTGTAGAAGTGACACTCATTGTTGTGGACAGACAGCTGACTGTGACAAATTATATTTCCACAGTAGCTGCATCTATGTTTTGCATTTCAAGCATTCCTCGATTGCCTCATCACTTCCCCACAAATGTTCTAACCAACAGACCCAGGGGAAAGTCTCAGCCATCAGTCAGCATTAAACACCGACTATACGAGTGATGGAGTCTACAAACAGTTCTAGATCCCAGCTGTCAATCACTGCCCCTTCATGGTCTGCCATGAATATCCAGCCATTGGGGAACAACAGCAAATGATAACATATTATCTGATGTCTATGAAGCTCTGAATATAAGCAGATTTTTCCATAGGCCATGAAGTTCTAGGATAATTGGTCATGTGGTAGTAGATAAGCAAACATCCACAAAGGATGTACGTGTCAATGGCATAATCCTCCTTGTTTTCTAGCTTAAACAAGGGTTGAAATGAAGATCAAGAGCAACTTTGAAGGGTGAAATCTGCATCAGCTGAGCATCCAGACGGCATGGATACATTCCTAAGAGCTGTTGCAGCATAATCTAGAGCCTCTGCCAATCTCGACAACATCAGATGTGCTGATCACAAGAACATCACTTTATCTTTCTAAATACAGGCAGGGAAACCCTGGGAGCATCTCTCACCATCCATCCAAGAAACTCCTGACATCTGCTCAGGCAAGAAGCTCTACTACCAAGACTCACCTTAGACCTCTTTCACCCATGACATCGTCAATCAGGGACTTTCACAAACAATATGTGAGACAAATGATAAATCATGTCACTGAAGACATTTGTTTGCCATATGTCATAACTCTTCTGGATACTGTTAGAACTTAGAAAAGAAGGAGCTGACATGGAATCAACCTTCAGAGGAGCCTTTATTAGGAGCAATAGCATTACAGGCAGCATGGCGGGTCTTGAAAGGAGAGGGTCTCTGATTTTAGAAAGGACTGGATGAAGGACCACCATGTGTAGCATAACAGAGATATGGAGGGAAAGACCCTTTAATTCCAGAGTATCCAGAGACCCAGAGCACCATGGCCACAGGCAGCCATGATGGGATCTTGAATGTAAAGAGACAGATTTCCCTTCAACTCCAGAAGACACAGGAGGTTTCTGCTTCCCATAGATTGGGGGTAGGGGGTTGTGGAGCTAAATACCATGTGACATGGTGAGGCCTAGCCTCCATGCCAGGAGTCAGGAAGTTATAAAGACAAGCTGTAATTCAAGGTTGTCCTGGGCTTGTTCACAGCTGCAGGAGTGGGGGAAGAGACTGCAGGGCCACAGCACACTTTATCAACTCTGTCCCAGAGGGAGCTGCAAGAGAAGTGTGGCCTGATTTCTAGAGAGAAAGAAGCAGTTAGACAGTCTCTTATCTAATGGATATTACCTCTCCAAATTCCCTCAGGACAGCCCTGTGGAAGACGGAAGAATCTGCTCCATCCATAGCCACGCCTTTTCTCACGTCACTTCACTGAACTTCATGCTTTACGCAACAATGTTTCGAAGCCCCGTGATTTGCCATGACAACTCCAGCTCAGGACTGTAGAAACAGTGCCTGTTCCTCCTGCATTTTGTCTAACCACCGCTGGTGCTAATGCCTGCTAATGTGCCACAGCCAGCTTCAGCTATTGACTTGACACAAGCCTAGACCAACCTGGGAAGAGGGGACTTCAGCTGAGCAATCACCTCCACTTCACCCCTAGTTGATGTAGGAAGGCCCAGCCCACTGTGGGTGGTGCAGTCCTTAGGCAGATAGGTCTGCACTCCTCCATAACCTCTGCTTCAGTTCCTGCCGGCCCTGGCTTCCTTCCTTGGTGGAATAGGAGCTATAACCTGAAACAAACCCTTTTCTCCCCAAGTTTCATTTGCTCGGGTTGTTTATCACAGCAAAAGAACCCAAACTCGGGCCGGAGTTAACCAGAGTTAAGGAGAGGAAACAGCACAGAAGTCAGCTGGTGCTCACACCCTGTCAGTGGTACCCAGAAAGGAGAGCTGGTTTTGACTAACGTGTCCGGAAGAACTCTAGCTCCTGTCTGATGCCCAAGCACCCTGCCATCTTTCAATGCTGTAGAACACTAGGGATTCTCTCAGTGAGCTCCTGCTTTGCAGGTAACTAGTGTCAGTGTCTCTTTCTGCTGCCCAAAGTGCTGCTTTTGTAGACCGCGGAAGGAACATAACGATAACCAAGACTATTCGGAGCATTCCTTCTTTCTGCCGAAAGGAATCTACACCTAGCCGTCTTCAACCTGCACAGCCTGGTTCACAGGGAACAAAGGAAGGAAAACAGGAAAGAACAGTGGGAGGAGGGAGGAGGAGGATGGGGAGAGAGAGCTGGCAACCCAAAGTCTGCCTGCACTCTGGGAAATGGGAACTGTGGTACAGAACAAAATTTGACCTTAACCAAAAGATCCATTGTACCTGTACTTGAACCTTTGGCAAATGACTCTGCGTTCACAAAATGGAATCTATACGGTGGCTGGGCAGCTTGGACGAAGAAAATTTTCATTTCTAGTCTTTAGCTTTCTGCTTGCCAACCAAAGTAGTCACATCTCTAACAAATTCACTGGACATGGCTGGGGGCTGGGGAACGTAGGCGTGGAATAGGGCCAAGGGTGAGGGGACGCTGACTTCTAGTAAAGACAGATCAAGTTAACCAGACATGCCTAGGGCCTGGGCCCCACAGAGTCTGTCTGGGCTGTTATATGTTATTTTTATAGTACTTTCCACAGCCTTGGTATATTTTCCTGTGTAATCAGTCACATCTCACTCTTTCCCTGGCTCTGTGAAAGCATGTGGAACCTCACAGCCTGAGTACACACTGGTCACCTGGCAAGTTTATTTCTCAGTCTGTGGAAAGGGGTCCGAGGCCACATTCCATCATCCGTCCTGCAGGACAAACATTCTCATCTGGGGCTCTTCCCATCTGCCAGAAAACCTCTTTTTCATTCTTCTGTACTTCATAAGATGCAAGATTTCCCTGAACTTTAATACTAATACAAAGCACTCAACTTTGACCTTATATTCTCACTTCTCATTTCATGAAAAATAGAGGGGGAAAAAGCAGAAAATGAATTCTTACTATGTTCACCTCAAAATACCTCTACCTATGGGTTTCAGGATTCTAAAATATACTAAATATCCAAAGCTACAAAGAAAGAAAAAAGCCTGTCTTTAATAGAAAGCTCACTTAAAGACTCGTATTTAAGACATTATATGTAAATGCTTCCTCCCAGTCTCCCTTCCCACCCTCCACCCTCCACCCCCCTCACACACACACACACACACACACACACACACACACACACACACATGCTGTGAAAGGCACAGCAACCTCTCTTTACAGTAACCAAGAAATAGCAATTTCAAATCTACGTTTCTCTATTGGGAATCTAGAAGCCAGGTGAACTGGCAAATGCATGCAGACCCGAGGGAGACTGCCTGAATCTTTGTCCTACAGAGAATTCCTGCTTAGCAGGGGGCATTCCCAGGAGAAGAGCATAAAAAGCAAGTTCTGAACTCTGGTGTGCCAGAGATTGTTAAGGGTCTGCACATCTATCACCCAACCATGTTCAAATTCATTAGGTTTGTCCTACTGTCAAAACGTGGGCAACAGAAACTGATGGGAGCAAGTAGATTTATTAACTTAGGAAAGTAGAGGAGAAGAGAAAAGACTTTCTGTCTCAAATCTCCATCTCAAGTGCAGGCTCTGCTCCAGGTGTGACAGGACACAAAGGAATCACAGTGAAAAACAGGCAGGAAACCCTTCACTGCGAGGCCCCTCCAGAGCCGCCCCTTCATCAGAGACCAACATGTAGGAGCCTGGCCTCCTGGAGTCAGCACCCACAGCTCTTCAGATGACAGCATTACTTCCCTGCAACTCAGTTCATTGGAGACTTGAAAAGAGGAAGAGGTGGGTGGAGATTAGTTGACTAATATTCTCCCTTTTGTTTATTATAAAAGATTAGGAAATGGGAAGGGGTGACTGGTGAGTTAAGAGTCTAAGAGGTGAGGTGCTGTGGGATGGTCTGTACGTCAAATGTGTTGCTGATTGGTCAATAAATAAAACACTGATTGGCCAGTGGCCAGGCAGGAAGTATAGGCGGGACTAACAGAGAAGAGAATTGAGAGAACAGGAAGCTGGGTGAGGTAGACACTGCCAGCCGCCACCATGACAAGCCGCATGTGAAGATGCCGGTAAGCCACAAGCCAAGTGGCAAGGTATAGATTTATAGAAATGGATTAATTTAAGATATAAGAACAGTTAGCAAGAAGCCTGCCACAGCCATACAGTTTTTAAGCAATATAAGTTTCTGTGTCTATTTGGTTGGGTCTGAGTGGCTGTGGGATTTGTGAGAGAGATTTGTCCTGACTGTGGGCCAGGCAGGAAAACTCTAGCTACAGTGAGGCCTCTGTGTCCTTAGACTATTTCCTGTTGTCTGGAAGCATCGACATCTTTGGAGATCCAAGAAAGCTGGAATGCTGGCCAAGGCCAGGAACAGCAGGCTGTTTCACTAGCTGTCCAGGCTCTGTGGGACCATCTGGGACTAGGGAAGTGCAGGCCACATTGGAGCAGTTTGTAGGTTTTAATTGATTGGAAATATGCTGGATTGGGATTGGGGGAGTCCCAAGACCAGGGGAGAGAAAGAGATCCCACTCTCAGGAATAGGCAGGTAGGAAAACTTAGGAGTACTTATCTGGAATCTGTTTGACCTCCAAGTGGATTCAAGTGGATTCCCTGAAGAATTTTTTTTGAGTTTATAAAAAAAAAAAAAGGTAAAAGTTTTACATATGTTAGCATTAGCACTATTTGTAATCTGTACTGAAATCTATATTGTAGAAAAGGCAGTAGACTCATGCCTTTGAGCCATAGGAAAAGCACTAACACACTTTCCAGAGGACTGGAAATGTCTGTGTGTGTATGTATGTATGCATGTATATATATGATGGACAGAGATATTTTTAGCACATGAGAGGCACTTTTAAGTGTATTCTTAGAAGACAACCAAAGTAAATTTAAAATCTTGAGCTTGTGACTAATTATAGTACTCAGTGATTGACCAGCTTATCAGAACTCTATAGACTGAAAATGAAATTTTGAACGTTAGAAATTTTAGTATAGCGAGGAAGAAAGAAATATAACTCTATCTTAGAACTTTATAACTTGCATTTATACATCTTAAAACACTTTTTAGACCCTCAACAACTTACTTAAGCTTTCATAGCCTCAGATCTTTACAACTTGTATTTATACACCTTATAGTATAAATACACTATAAGGTGTATAAATACACTTTCTTAGCCCCTCAGACCTTACATAAACTTTAAACTTCTTTCTATTTAATAATATACCATGAGAACATGAGTGATTGATTCTTTCATTTCTTTTGTTTGCTTGTTTGTTAGTTTTTGGGTTTTTTGTTCTGTTTTGTTTTGTTTTTTTGAGACAGGGTTTCTCCGTGTAGTTTTGGCGGCTGTCCTGGATCTCACTCTGTAGACCAGGCTGGCTTTGAACTCAGAGAGATCTGCCTGGCTCTGCCTCCCAAGTGTTGGGAATGAAGGCGTGTGCCACCACCGAGAATGATTGATTCTAAGAGCAGTCATTGTAAAGTAAATCCTTTAAATAAAAGAGTAGTAAACAGTTATTTTGAAACCTGTTTTGTGAGTTGATTTCTTTTCAGAACAAAGTAAACTGTCTTTCTTGGCTGGAGACCTAGCAGCTCTAGGTCTAGGAAGGTGAGGCCTGAAGCCTGGTTTTTACATATGAAGAGAAGGCAGCTGTAGCCTTGCAGGAGAGAGCTAATGTTCTTGTTGCTATTAAACTGACAAAGCTTCCCTCAGTCAGCATCATCAGAGATCTGAGCAGGATAGATTATGGCAGGAATTATAATCCAAATGGTGTATGTATCAATTAAAATGACAGAAAGTTAACCACAGCCTAGACAGTTGCCCTAGGCTCCAGTGGTCCCGGTGGCTTTGTTGGGGGCATTGGTCATAGGTCTTCAGGTATCATACAGGACAGTATTTAATCTGCAGCAGAACTGAGAGCAGCAGTAATCAGAACAGCATTGGCCTTCAGCTGCCAGACCCTGGTCTGAGAGATTTTCCTGTGGAGAAATTTGAGAAAATTAACCTTACTGTGACCAGGTAGAGCAGGGCAATCAGTCCAACAGTGTCCACAGTTTGGGCAGAGGCCTGGGGGCAGGTGATGCCTGGGGTAGTTTTCCCCAGTGGCTAGTGTTACCACTATGTATGTCTATTATGGGAAGTTTTTTTTTAATTAATCATTTTAAATGCCATATTCAGCAGATCTCTGAATAGTTTGAGGACCAGCTATCTATTTAAGGATACCTGATTGAGTTACTTACCTTAGATTTAACTTTGAAAACACTTTAACTTGTATGTTTTAATTATCTTTAGCAGTTTAAGTTGGCAGCTTTTATAAGATTAGGGTTTTACAGCTTTATCCCTGTTAAGTTTGAGTTTTAAAAATTTGAGTTGAAGATTTAATCAAAAATACTTTAACATCAAAATAAAACATGAAACTATAAATACAGTAACTTAAAAGAATAAATACAGTCCATTGGAAGACTGGGAACTTTTTTCATCCTTTTAATAGTTCACAACTACAGAATATCAATTTGCTTGTATGACTCACTTTATCCAAATAGCTAAAGCTTGAATCAGTTACTGTTAACCTAAGTAGACCTTAGGAATTTATAAACCTTATTCATCAAACATACACTGTTCATTATTTAAATTTTATAGAAGCCTGGTGTTGAACAGTTAGCAAAGATATAAGTAATTAGGTGTAAATCTCTAAGTCAGCTTTTGTTAATCTGGGTAGACTTTATAATTTAAAATTTTTATCATCATACAAAAATCCATACCAATCCAAAATAATTTGGAGATTTACTGTTGCTTCCTTAGTCTAAATAAAGATACAATAATAAACTAAGGGCTCAGCAGGACTGAGTTGTTTAATAATTGTTGCTTTATGCCATACCACATGGTCATCTTAAGATGGTGATGTCACATGGCATGTACTCTTTAACTTTAGTAAAGATGTCTGCCAGTCATGTGGTTGCTTCCATCTCGATAAGGTCATCAGCCAAGATGGAAGCAAGCAAGATGGTTTCTATTTAAAACATCTGTTTTCTTAGTAGATCTATTTTTAAAATGAGAAATGTATCCAAGTTCACATACACACACACACATCCTAAACAAGAGTTAACTCACATACATATGCTGTAACAAGTTAAGATTACCTATGCATAGATTTTTTATTAAGAAATTCTTTTATTCATTTTACATACCAATCATAGATCCCTCTCCAGCCTCCCCTAGCAACTCACCACCCATTCCCTCTTATAAGAAGGTAAGGCCTCCCATGGACAGTCACCAGAACCTGGTACATCTAAGCCCCTCCCCCTGTCTCAAGGCTGTGTGAGGTGTCCCACCATATGTAGTGGGCTCCAAAAAGCCAGCTCATGCACCAGGGATGGATTCTGATTCTACTGCCAGGGGGCCCCTTAAGCAGATCAAGCTACACAATTGTCTCACTTATGCAGAGGACCTAATCCAATCCCGTGGAGGTTCCACTGGTGTTGGTCTAAATTTCATGAGTGTCCACTAGTTTGGTTTGGTTGTCTCTGTAGGTTTCCCCATCATGATCTTGATGCTCCTTACTCATAGAATCATTCTTTTTACTCTTCGACTGGACTCCTAGAGCTCAACCTGTTGCCTGGCCATGAATCTCTGCATTTGCTTCCATCAGTCACTGAAGAAAGGCTCTATAATGACAGTTAGGGTATTCACCCATCTGATTACTGGGGTAAACCAGTTCAGGGACCATCTCTACTATTGCTAGTAGTCATCCTTGTGGATTCCTGGGAACTTCCCTAGCACTTGGTTTCTCCCTATCCCCGTGATGTCTCCCTGTAGAAACAATGAAGACACAAACTGAATGCTGAAACAGAAAATCTCAGTAAATGAATAGGAACTACAGATGCAAGCATAGCCAACAGAATACAAGAGATGGAAGAATCTCTGACATAGAGGATATAATGGAGGAAATAGATTTGTCAGTCAAAGAAAACACCAGAGTCAAAAAAGTCATAACACAAAATGTCCAGGAAATCTGGGACACCATGAAAATACCAAACCTAAGAATAATAGGTATAGAAGAAGGAGAAGAATACCAACTCAAAGGCACAGAAAATATATTCAACAAAATATATTTTGGAAGAAACGTTTCCCAACTATGCATAGATTTTTAATTATAAGCTTTTAGTTATAAGTTTAAAGCCAAATTTTGTTACAGATTTTATACATTTTTTATATGCATTGGTGTTTTGCCTGCATGGGGCTGTAGGGTACCCTGGAACTGGAGTTATAGACAGCTATCAGCTGCCATATGGGTGCTAGGAATTGAACCCAGGTCCTCTGCAAGAACAACTAGTGCTCTTAACCACTGAGCAATCTCTTCAGCCCCTTTATACATTTTTAACCATACCCAATGAACTCACAAAGATAGAGTTTATAGCATAGTCTTAAGATTGTTTTTTGAGAGCAGAGCATAGAAAAATTTTAGAGAAAAAGATTTTAAGAGTGAGACACTGAGTTGTAAAGCAAAGCAAGTTTAGATTTAAGAGATTTGGAATCAACTGTCTGCAGTGGCTGTTACAATTTGAAAAGATTTTGAAATTGTAGTTTGAATGTAATTGGCTTCTAGAATCTCATAGGGAATGGCACTATTAGGAGGTGTAGCTTTATTGGAGTGGGTGTGACCTTGTTGGAGGAAGTGTGTCACTGTGGGGGTGGGCTTTGAGGTTTCCTATACTCAAGATACCACCCAGTGAGTCAGTCAACTTCCTGTTGCCAGCAGGATGTAGGATTCTCAGTTATTAATGCTGCAGCACCAAGTCTGCTTTCATGGTGCCATGCCCTCAGCCATGATGATAATGGAGGGAATCTCTGAAACGATAAGTGAACCACCCCAAATAAATGTTTGCATTTATAGGAGTTGCTGAGGTCATGGTGTGTCTTCACAGCAATAAAAACCCTAACTAAGACATAAGTTGGTACCAGGAGTGGGGTATTGCTGTGGTAGGCCTGACTTTGTTTTTGTGTGGAGGAATTTGAACTTTGGTACTTTGGGTTATGAAAGCAGTGGAATGCCTTTAAGCACTTTTTGATGGGCCAGCCATGATAGGAGCATGGAAAACAGGGGTGCTGAGTTATTTGAACTGTTGGGGCTCACTCGAGAGGTTTCAGATAAGAATTTTAGTATGTTAGCTAGAGATTGTTCTTGTGATATTTTGGTGAAGAAAGTGGCTGACTTTTGCCCTTGTCTGAAGAGTCTGCCTGAGGCTAAAGTGGAGAGTTTTTTGATTACTGCCTGGGGCTAAAGTGAAGAGTTTTGGATTAATCCATTTGGCAGAAGATATCTCAAAGCAACGTAGTATAGACTCTGCCATGTGGTTGTTATTGGTAACTCTAATGAAGGTTTATAATGAAAAGGTGCAAGCTGAGCAGGATAAATTACAAAATATAAATTTTGAGGAAAAAAAAGAACACCAGGAAGTGGAATGGAGCTCAATACTAAGAAATTGAGTAAAGGGAGTGGTGACCTCAAGGTAAGATCCCACACAGCTAACTTTCCAATTTGTGAAAAGGAATTAAAGAAAAGTTTATAGTAGGCTGTGGTGGTGCAAGCCTTTAATCCCAGCACTTGGGAGGCAGAGGCTGGCAGATCACTTAGTTTGAGGCCATCATGGTCTACAGAGCAAGTTTCAGAACAACCAAGCTTAGGCAGTGAAGGACAGAAAGCTGATGAAGATATAATTGAACAAGGGAGCCATGCTCCAGCCCCAGCAAGCAGTAGAATTTGGCAGCTTCAGCCACATGGTTCTGTATTTAGAATTAAGGACAGAAGGAAGGAGTTATGGAATGAAGCTGCTGAGGCCAGGCATGTATCAGGGGTGTCCTTGAATGGAGGCCTAGAGAGGCCATTGCATGAAGCTATGAAGTTGAAACTTGAATTGCCTTGGAGACCCCAAATTGTTAGAGATGCCAGAATCATGGGATATCTGCTGAGAAGAGCTGCTAATAGGGAGTGGAACCAACCCAAGAGAAAAAGTGTGTTGCAGTCAACAAAGCTGAAAGGAGTTGGAGCTCTGAAGAGTGCTTTGACATCAGACATGGAGATGCAGAGTTTGGAGTTTTTTCAGCTGGTTTTCAGTCTTTCTTTGGTCCAGTATTTCCTCACTATGCTCCCTTCCCTACATTTTGGAATGGTAATGTATATTTTGTGCCATTATATTTTGGAAGAATGTAATCTTTTATTTTGACTTTACAGAGGATTACAGTTAAGAGATTGCATGACTCTCAGAAGAGACTTTGAACCTTGTACTTTTAAACATTTTTGAGACTGTTATAGACTATGGGAATTTTTGAAGTTGGACTAAATGCATTTTGCATTATGCTATTGTTACAAGTTTAGGGGGGCTAGGGAGTGGAATGTGATAGTTTGAATGTAATTGGCCCACATAATCTCATAGGGGGCATGGCACTATTAGATATGGCTTTGTTAGAGTGTGTACGGCCTTGTTGGAGGAAGTGTATCACTGTGGGGGTGGGCTCTGAGGTTTCCTATGCTCAGGATACCATTCAGTGAGTCAGTCAACTTCCTGTTGCCTGCAAGATGTAGGACTCTCAGCTATTACTCCAGTACCACATCTGCCTATATGTCACCATGCTCCCTACCATGATGACAATGGACTGAATCTCTGAAACTATAAGCCAGCCACCCCAATTAAATGTTTTTATTTATAAGAGCTGCTGTGTTCATGGCATCTCTTCACAGTAATAAAAACCCTAAGATAGGAATCAAGTGTGCCATTTTTGGTCATTGATCTGTACTGAGAGGCCAAGCTGTCTGTAGTCTAAGGAGGAGAGAGAGGGTGAAAAAATGAAACTCCACTGAAGGGAATTTCTATGATTTCTCTCTCTGAGAGGAACCTGAAAGCAGAAATTGCAGGATTGCAGACAGGAGACTAGAGATAGTTTGGTGGGACCACAGTTTCTAGGAGGGCGTAAGAGAAAGCTAGCTGAGCAGAGGAAAAAGGAGACACTAAGTGTCTTCAGTAGAGAGACCTAGATGGGTGTAGCAAGGCAGAGCCAAGAGACACAAAACAAATGCCCACATGAGTGTGTTGGAATGGTATAGAAGGTTCTAGGCACCCAAGACACACTCACAGCATAGACAAGGAGAGTAATGATTACAGCACCTGGAGGGGAGGAAGAACTGAGAAGAAGACTCTAGAATCTGGGGTTAAATTTGATGTTTGGAAGGAACCAGCAGAAACAAATGATCAGTATATACTTTAAGAGAGTCAAATCAGCATCTTGGTTTGGAGTGGCTGCCAGGGGTCATGTCTGGGTCTGTAGCCCTGCTGCGGCTGAGCTCTGAGTTGACATCTGTGGCTCCTGTTGTTATCAAGGGCTTTTCAGAGACCTGTGGTCTGGGCCAAGACCTGAGGCCATGTTGGTCTTAGAGGGTCAAGTTTCTTCTGGGGCCATACAGACCTAGGTGACCCATGTTGTCACCTGGGGCCATGGTGATGTCTGGTCCTGAACTGTGGCCATGGGCCATGTCTGGGTCTATGGCTCTACCACAGTCAGAGTCTGTGTCCATGTCCATGACTTTTGTTAGCATTGAAGGCCTAGTGGATGTATGGGGGCTGGGCTGACACCCAGGGACATATTGATATTTAGGAGCCATGTTGTCACCTCGGTCATGCTGATCTGGGTGATCTGCAATGCCAACTAGGGCCACAATGATATCAAGGCCTGAGTTGTTGCCCAGAACCATGCTTGGGTCAATGTTCTTATAATAGCCTGAGTCTGTGCTGATGTCTATGGCCTATGTTGCCACCAAAGGTCACACTGATGCCCAGAGTATGGGCCTCCATCTGTGGCCTTCTTGGTGCCCTAGGGTTATGTTGCTGCCGGGCCCATATAGACCTAAGTGACATGTGCTGTCACCCAGGGCCAGGGTGTCATACAGGCCTGAGCTATTACTAGGGCCATGTCTGAGTCCATGGCCCTGCCACAGCCAGGACCTGCACTGATGTCCATGGCTCTTGTTACTGTGGATAGGGCTGCACAGAGTTGGCCCTGCCCCTCACTACCTGCAGCACTAGGGAAAACTGGCCCTGCACCTCCCCAGCGCAGCACAGTAGAGCTGTCCCTGCTGGCAGGGTTGTGAAGACGTGAGAGTGGAAGAGCTAGCCTCACAGTTTGTCATGCATTGGCATGGGCAGGGAGAGATATTCCCTTTGTTCCTCACTCACCCCCCACCACCTACTGCAGGCAGAAAAAGCTGGTCCCAAGAGTGGGAGAGTTGATCCTGCCCCTCACCAGCTGCAGTACTCGGGAGAGTGAGCTCCGCACTTCACCTGGGCAGCACAGTAGAGCCAACCCCATTGACAGGGGTACAGGTGATCCGGCGCCTAATGTGTGGGCTATCTGGCCCTACCCTTCATGTGCCATAAGGTGGAGTGGGACAGGGAGAGAAGACTTCTCCCCTCCCCTTGCTGCCCTGTGGCAGGTGGGAGAGCTGGCCCTGGTGTCATGAGAGTGGGAAAATTGACACTGATCCCCACAGGCAGCAGCACTCAGGAGAGCAGGCCCTGCACCTTGCCCAGGCAGCATAATAGAGCTTATCCTGTTGGGAGGGGTGCAGGTAAGTTGGTCTGGGGGGCATGAGAGCAGGAGGACTTACCCCACACCCCTCTCACCTGCCCTGTGGTGGCATGGGTGAGGAAAATAATGCCCTCCCTCCCCTCGCCCCTTGCCACATGCAGCAGGTGAGAGAGCTGGCCCCAGGGTCAGGAGAGTGGGAGAGCTGGCTCTGCCCCTCACCAGCTGCAGCACATGGGAGAGCATGCCTGGCACCTCGCCTGGGCAGCAGACTAGAGCTGACCCTGTTGGTGGGGGCACAGGTGAGCCAGGCCTGTGGTCATGGGAGCAGAACTGCCCCCATCCCTCCCTCATACGCCATGGGATGGCAAGGGTAAGGAAAATATGCCCTCTACCTCCTTGACCCCTTGCCACCTGCAACAGGCCAGAGAGCTGGCGCTGTCCCTCACCAGGTACAGCAATCCTGTACTTCACCCGGGAAAAACAGTGGCAAGAGCTGGCCCTGGTGGTATGACTGCAGATGAGCCAGGCCCAGGGTGTGAGAGCAGGAAAACTGGCCCCACTCCACCCTGCCTGCTACACTGGGTGAGCTATCCAGGGCAGTGCTGGAGAGCTCACCCGGGTGGAGATAAGGAGGAAAAGCTGGTGGGCTGACCACCCAGTTACCACCCAGGCCCAGAACCATGACAGTGAGGTAACCCACCCCAACATTCACCTCATCTATGAAATTCTGGAGCACATGAAAGGGCTGGACCTGCAGATCCAAAGCTGCAGGATCTCCATGACATGGGACAACAACAGGATATCCAAGAGGAGTCCTAGTGAGGGCCCAGTGTCAATAGTGCAGCAGAAGCCAGAGGCCTTGAGCCAGACCAATGACTCTTTGCAATGAACACTTACAAGTAAAGATGTGTGGACTAAAGGGTAAACTGTGTGACTCGCTGGACCACACTACAGTTTCCACACCAAGATTTTTGTTTGTTTGTTTTGTTTTGTGGGGTTGTTTTTTGTTTGTTTTGGGGTTTTACTTTTGAATTTTGTTTTTGGGGGTAGGTTGCAAGAGGCAGAGGGTGGAGGTAAAGGGACAGGGAGATGAACGGGATTGGGATGCATGATGTGAAATCCACAAAAAATCAATGAAAAATTAAAGGGGGGCAGGGTTTACATAACCAGAGGCAGGGAAATCTGGGAGAGTCGAGACTGAGCATGACCCCGAGTGGGGCCATGTGAGGAGAAGGGGAGAGGAGAGCCGGGAGAGTGTAGGACAGATGAAAAAGGGCCAGGTAACCAGAATGGCTCAAGAAAGAGAGGGGCAGAGGGAAGGCTTAGAGACAGGAAATTCTTGAGCCCTGGCTGTAGACAGAGGATGCTGCAGGAGGGAGCTGAGGACCCATAAGCCAGGGAGGAATGTGTGCCTGGTGTGTGCATGCTGCAGCTGGCCTACTCCTTTACTTTCTCCCCCTCCTGCTGGGTCCAGCTCCTGGCTCCACTTCGCAGCAAACTTAGAGATTCATCAACCATAACTTAAAAGACATTTACACAGTGGGGAGGTGAGAGCAGACAAAAGCAATCAGGGCTTGGAGTGGAGAGAAGAGAAGTAGGGAGTGAGGAATCTCCTTCCACTTCCGAATGCTCACAGTATTTGTAAAGATCCTGAATAATATTCAGATCTAGGGTGCAGACTGGTTATCTAAGGGACATTTGATTGCAAAGGCAGGTAAGTTTAGAGGCTCTTAAGTCAGGCAGCAGTGGGGGGTCAGATGTTCTCTAAGAGGCATCCCAGGGGGAGCCAAGAGGTATGGATGATGCCCTTTCCATGGGTGAGAAAGAGGCAAAGATGCTAAGCCTGTAGTCTAGGGCATTCCCAGGACTTAGGGAGGACTGAGAGAAAACACAAGCCATTAAGAGGGTCATCACCACACTCATCAGGGGTCAGGAACCAAAGCCTGAGGAGACTTGGTACTTGATAACTAGGGACTTTCAAGTGAAGCCAAAAGGTGAAAAATCAGGCTCAAGAATGAAGTCTCACCCAAGGGAAAGGGTTGGGATCAGGGTTGATAAAGAGGGTCAACTGTGGCCTTAAAGACTATGGCTGGAGGTACCTCTGCCTCCAAGAGTACCAGAGGGGTACTGGATTCTCAGTGTTCACTTCCTCAGATTCAGGGAAGTGCTTACACCAACCTAGAGGGATCACTTCCAACTGCCCATGATAGATGGAGATTCCAGCAATTGGTGAGCCACTAAATGAGTCTGCTGCAGGTGGGACAGATAGTTAGGGTCCCAGTGTAGCTCGAGTTTTCCTGCCTGGCCCACAGTCAGGACAAATCTCTCTCACCTGCCAGTCCCACAGCCACTCAGACCCAACCAAGTAAACACAGAGACTTATATTGATTACAAACTGTATGGCCGTGGCAGGCTTCTTGCTAACTGTTCTTACAGCTTAAATTAATCCATTTCCATTAATCTATACCTTGCCACGTGGCTCGTGGCTTACCGGCATCTTCACATGCTGTTTCTCATCATGGCGGCTGGCAATGTCTCTCTGACTTAGCCTTCCACTTCCCAGCTTTATTCTCCTCCTTGTCCCACCTACACTTCCTGCCTAGCCAATGGCCAATCAGTGTTTTATTTATTGACTAATCAGCAACACATTTGCCATATTGCCATACAGAACATCCCACAGCATCCCAGTGTGGCTCAGACTCCAGGAGGAGCACAAACATTGGAGGGCCTGAGTCACTGCTCCAAAGAAAGGGTTTTGCACCAAGAGCATCTTGGCAATCAGAGTCAAGGGATGCTGCAAAAATCACACAAGAGACCTCAGCAAAAGATTTGTTGGTGGTAGAGAATGAAAGGCTGCCGCTGAGCAGGGTGGAAAACAGGTATGCCAGATTGTGAGGACGGGCTTTATAGAGAGGCTTTATATGCACATGAGGAAAACACTAAGCGGGACAGTGGGAACTCAGGGCTGGTGGCACTCAGTCATTGAAGGGTGGAAACTGGTTCAGGAGTGTGGGCAGCTCTTAGTGGACTAACAAATTTGTCTAACAAACGCAGAGCACGAGTTCAGTCTCTGGAAGGCTTTGAGATACAGTCAAGCTGACCAAGCTTTGTTTCCAAAGAGGCTGCCTTGTTCTTTGTCAATCTGCAAAATCTAGAGTCACTTGGAAGAGAGACCCTTAGCTGAGAGGGTACTTCTATCAGGTAGGCCTGTAGGCAAATCTGGAGGACATTCTTTCGATGAAAAATGACGTAGAAGTGTGTTGCAGTCAGCAAAGCTGCAAGGAGTTGGAGATCTGAGGAGCACTTTCAACATTTGGCTCTATTGTTGAGGAGAGGGGATTTTTTAAAAATGGTTAAGTAGTTTGGATTAGGGGATCCTAAAAGTGAAGGTATTTTGCCTTCTCTTCCTTGGATAAAAGCCAGAAATGTCCTTAGCCATATCAGACACTTTATCGCTTCTCTCAAAGCGCCCAGCTTTGGAATTGTATTCCTAAATTTTATGGTGATACTTTATAGTGGGTTACATCTAGTCCTCAATTTCAGCCCATCTCCTCAATTATTTTAAAGTCTCAACTCTTCAGGCAGGACTATTACAATAGCCTTGAAAACCATTGAGTGTGGATACCAGGGCTCTGTGAGGCACAGAAAGGGATTCTCTTGATCAAAAAAAAAAAAAAAAAAAAAGGAATCTATTTGAGGTCCTGGATAGAGACATGACATGCTGATGTGCTCTGAAGATTAGAACATCACTTACTTTGTTCTTCTCCCTTAAGAGTTAATTCAACTGTACCTACCATTCATCTCGTGAAGAGACTACCCTTAAGCAATATGATTTATGTAGTCATGCTAAGGAGATGAGAAATAATTATCCCCTAATGATGAAGTGCTTTTCCTTCTCCAGAAACCCTGCCACAGTGCAGTTGCTTAGGGAGACACCACCATGTAGCACTCCTAAGCCTTAACTTTACCTTCTCCTTCTAGCTCTCTTTCCAAAGTCTGTTCAGTTTTTTCCCTGATACTCCCAGCTTTCTCTTTCTTTGCTTCTACACTATGGCTGCTTACAAACACCGTATTTTTCCCCTTTTCTTCCTCCCCATCTTCCTCCTCTGGACAGCTGCCTTCAATGTTGTTTTCCTCTTAAATAATTATAAAATTGTCCTTGAGTTTCCTTTCATGTCTGTTTTTCAATTCTTTTATTTATGAGATTAAGACCCCAAAGAAAAAAGCCCAATTCCCCATAGCATCTAGCACCCAGTGTGGGGTTCCCCAAAGTTTCTGGAAATATTGAAAAGCTTCAGATTTCCTTCCACCATCCCACAAGCTGAGAATGTCATCTAATTCTATCTAAAACCTGCAGCAGAGATTGCCTAGCTCTGTTGTAACCCGCCTCTGTGGTGTCCTTGCCACTGGACTATAAAAAGTTAATAAAAGTGTTTCCATGTTAGAACACTTTCTTTGGGCAGCAGAGAGCCAAGTTCTGAGGAACAGTCATTCATAGTTTGCTCAGAATGAATTCTCTCTTATTTTATTTGAGATAAAAGCAATCTTTTTGCCAATAGCATATGCTTATGAAATATATCTTTCATTCATTTTTTTATCCTTTTGCTGAAAATCTATAAGCCAGGAAAATAGAGTCATGATGCCTGCACTCAATCCCTGGGGTTCTGATTCGTGTGGCGGGAGACCTGTTTTGTTTTGTTTGTTTGTTTTATTGTATGTATATAGAAATTCAAACCTATGTAAGTCTCAACTCATTTTCAACACTTCCTCTATCTGAAACCGAGTCTCTTCTTGGAGATTAAGGGGACTTAGAGCAAAGAAACTAATTATCTATTCTAAAATTAAGAAGCATGAGCTGAAGTCTCAAGTGGGTTAAATAAAGGCCTGTGGATCTTCAGTTTACATTGCATAGTTTTACAGGGTTTTGTGGAAATGTGTTTGTTGTTTAGAATCTCATCTGCTCTCTTGTTCCATAGTGAGAAAAGTCACACTACACAACTAAGGAACTTATTAGAGGCCTGCTGTGGTTGTTGCTTCGATTTTCACACAGTGGAGCCGATAGGAAATGAAGGAGGGTGCTGTAAAGAGAAAACCACATAAGACATGAGGAAAACATGTCAAGGAGGTCCAGCAGAATCCTCCCAGCACAGAGAACCGGAGACTGGAGGGAGCCTGGACACTGGAGGGAGCCTTGCACTGTAGATCAAAGATATATGATGTCATCGGGAAAACTTCGGTAAAAAAGACCATATTTTTATGTTTGTTTTAATGGTTCCACTTCACTTTTATTCTATTTTCACTTTGGAAGGGGCTTCGAATCATCAGGGGGCAATTAAGATGAAGTATTAAGAGCCAAACCAAGTCAATAAATGTATTCATTTGGTTTTTGTTTAATTACTTTATTATTATATTTATTTCTATTTATTTTTGTTGGAGATGGATGTACATATGCCACAGAGTGCATATGGAGGTCTGAGAACAACTTGTGGGAGTTGAATATCTTCTTCCCTCATCTGGCTCTTAGGAGTTGAACTCAGGTCATCAGGCTTGGCAGCAAACCCTTTACCCACTAAATCATCCTGTCAGCCATTCATTTCTTCTTGAAAGGAATTTTGGTCAATAGACTGAGAGGCATGCTTGGAAAACACAGTTCAGAAATCATACCAAAACTCAATGTGAGAAGCAAGTTTTGAAAAACATAACTCAGAACTGATGAAACAGTGAGATAAAAATTCCCAGTTCTAGAGAGAGCTATTGGTGGAGTTCAACAGATAACTAATGAATTGAACATAAAATTAAAGGAAAAATATCCTCTGCACATGTACTTAGTAATAACTGTGCATAGGTCTGCCCAAATGGCTCAAGCCAGGACAGAGGCTAAAGGCAATGCCAGAGATGGACACCCATCTGTTCCGTTAGGTTTTATGTCTCCAACTAGAGAGCTCATAAATAGTCATTTCATGTGTCTGGGTGAGAAAAACTGGTATTTCCCTAATATGCTGACTAGTTTTATGTCAACTTTATACAAGCTAAAGTCATCTGAGGAGAGGGAACCTCAATTAAGAAAATGCTTCCATACATGGGGCTGTAAGCAAGCCCATAGGGCATTTTCTTAATTAGTGATTGATTGGGGAGAGCCAGCCCATAGTGAGTGATGCCATTCCTGGGCTAGTGGTCCTGGGTTCTATAAGAAAGGCTGAGCAAGCCATGGGGAGCAAGCCAGTAAGCCACCCCACCATGGCCTCTGCATCAGCTCCTGCCTCCAGACTCCTGCCCTGTTTGAGTTCCTGTCCTGACTTCCTTCAGTGATGGATTCCAATGTGGAAGTGTAAGCCAAATGAACCATTTCTTCCCCAAGTTGCTTTGGTCACAGTTATTCACCACAGCAATAGTAACCCTAACTAGGACACCTAACTTCCTTAAAGGGATAGGATATAACAGTGGATATAACAACCTAGGATACAACAGTGGTATAGCTTTAGAAGTGCTAGGCTGAAACTTAAATAATTCTTAATAATATTCATTATACTGTCACCCTAGTAAACTGCAATTGAACCAACTTTGACAAAACTTGTATGTTCTACCATAAGTTTTTTAGTCTCAATTACTTACCCAGGCTGGCTTGAACACATGATTCTCCTATCCCAAGGGCTGAGATTTCAAGCACATGCCACCACACTCATTTTACAACAGTCTTTGCAATAAATACTAACATTTGAATAAATTCTTTTCTGATAAAAGCTACAATGTTTATAAATGCCTGAGTTTCTTTCTGACCTTTGACATGAGCCTAGTTCTTCTACTTCCTGTACTTTGTTTCATGTTCCCTCATCCCTTGTCTCAAGAATACACACATTAGAAACATGCCTTTTATGGTGCTTATTCGTCATAAATGAAGTTAAATTATTCACAGCTTCCCTTAAGTTGAGCTAAATTAGGAAGAATTTAAGAAGACCATGAAATTCTCTTTCCACATATGTAAAGTTTTTTGTTGTTGTTTCTGCTTTTGCTAATGAGGCAAGTCCAAAGGAGCTAACAGAGAATAGAATAGCTTTGCATAACTTTAAAGAAATTAATTTAACATTGCCAAGCCTTAAATTTCACACAAAAATATGAAACTAATTATAAAGTATATCTTTAGCAGAAAATTGTTGTTCAGCATCAATGACAGAATTAGCTACAGTACTTGGTACAACCTGAACACAGAGCATATGGTTGGTAAATATTAGTGTCTGTTACCATTCTTGATGTGTTCTGAGGTGGAGCAGAGTCTTCAACACCCAAGGCCATTTGTTCATTTGGCAGTCGTGTATTGAGCATCTACTGTGAGCAGGGTTGTGTGGTACTAAGTTAGGTAAAATGCAGAAGAATGAAACCATCTCTGTTCTCAGAAACTTGGAAGTATGTCTGGGAATATAAACCATGAGTAGAAAAACCTTCATACAGGAAGATATGTCTATGAATTATAAAGAAGGATACCATGGTCTCATCATCTGCCCAGGACTCTCCCTTCCTCAAGCAAGAGCTTGCAACAACCACCCCTTGTTATTCTCTTACTTTGTTTTTGTTTTTTATTTATTTATTGAGAATTTCCTATGATAGATTTTGATCATATTCTTTCCTCTCCCCAACTCCTCCCAAATCCTCTTCCCACTCCCTATCCACCCAACTTCCTATTCTTTGTCTCTCTTAAAAACAAAAGAAGACAACATACCACACACACACACACACACACACACACACACACACACACATTAATATTTCATGTTGCCCGATTTATGTTGGCCATTTACTCCTGAGCATGAAGCCTGCCCTGGTATGTGTTTGATCTACTCTATGTCACTGATTTTCCCTCTCTAAGCAGCTATGAACTGCAAATAGGTCCTGGGCTAGGGATGGGACATTGTGCCCACTTCCCCTCCTCCATCTTGAGATGTTATCTGACTTGAGCTTGTGCAGGTTTTGTGCGTACTGTCACAGTCTCTGTGAGACCATATGTGTATCAACCCTGCTATGTCTGGAAGACAGTGTTTTCTTGGAGTTGTCTACCGCCCCTGGCTCTTACAATCCTTCTGGATTTCTTTGAGGAAAGATGTGTGATAAAGATGTCCTCTTTAGGGCTGAGTGGTCCAATGTCCCTCACTCTCTGAAAACCATCCATCTCTGAGTTTTTTTGTTAATTACCACCTACTGCAAGAAAAAACTTCTCCTATGAGGGCTGAACAAGGTGCTGATCTATAGGTATAGCAATATGTCATTAGGAATTATTTTATTGCTATGATCATTGAGCAGAATAATAGTAGTAGGTTTTCTCCTGGGGCCCACGACCTAAGAAGCTTTTTGGCATCATTAACAGTGTCATCAACATCATTAACAGTTCCTTCTTATAGAGTAGGCCCTGAATCCAATCAGAAGGTCCTTGGTTGCTGCCATAGTGTTTGCCACTGTTACACCAGCAGGTGTAACTTGCAGGCCGGTCATTATTGTAGCTTTCAGGGTTTGTTATCTAGGTGAGACTAATGATCGCTTTTCTCCTTCAGTAGCATGCTAGTACCTTCCAGCACTATGAATGCTTGTCAGTGGGGGTGAAGCCTTCTGAGAACCAGATCATTTCTTCATGTTTAAAGACATAAATATGTGGTGTCTTCAGTAGGATCTTACCGTGAGGTTGTGGAGAATAACCAATAGCATTGACAATAGCCCATAATGTTTTATGTGTCAATAGGACCCTTTGGCCAATAACTCAGAAAGATGTAACTCATTCCTGGTATTGGGGGTTTATTTAGCATATAATGCCTAGTTAGGGTATTGTCTTCCTCTATTATATAGTAATCCCATTTAAACTCATTTGATATATGTATACATTTCAGGAAGCTTCTACAGTAATAGATTTTTACATGGCTTTTCACAATTCAACATAATAAAGGCATTGTAGAGAAAGCCCACATCCAACATTGTCCTAAATGAAAGGAAGCTCAAAGCATTTCCTTATAATCAGAAACAAGACAAGGATATCCACTCTCTCCATACCTATTCAATATAGTACTTGAAGTCTTAACTAGAGCAATAAGACAATTGAAGGTGTTCAAGGGGATATAAATAGGGAAGGAGGAACTCAAAGTATCCTTATGTATAGATGATATGATTTTATAAATAAAGACCCTAAAAACTCCACCACAATGCCTCTATAGCTGATAAACACTTTCAGCAAAGTAGCAGGATAAAATATTAACACACAGAAATCAGTAGCCTTCCTATATACAAGTGACAAACATACCGAGTAAGAAATCAAAATCAAATCAAGACTGTCTCCAATGAAAAGAGGGAGGCAGGAAGGTGGGAAGGGAGAGGTTTAGCAAGAGAAAAGCCTTTGGGCCTCTGGGAGTCGATCCTAACACTCCCTGACCAGGCCCTCCTTAAGGCCTACTGATCTCATTCATCACAAATCTAGAGACTTAGGGAGCAAGTGGATTACAGGGATTAAATCCAGGTCTGCACTCAGGCTAGGCAAAGGCTCTACAACTGAACTAAACCCCTTACCCCTTAGAAATTGTTTTGTGTTTTTGTCTTGAGTTTTTACTGCTGTGGTAATATACCATGACCAAAAGCAACTTGGGGAGGAAAGGGTTTATCTGGCAGGTTACAGTCTATTATAAGAGAAATCAAGGCAGGAACTCAATGAACCTATTGCTATCCTTCCCCTGAAGTGAATGTCCTTCCTTTCTTAGTAGAACTCCAAAATTTTAGCAAGGAATAAATTCTCCTCACCTAAAGGATTTCACTGCAGTCTCAGCTACATGTCATGTGACTAAGTTCTAGCCAGCAGCACCTACCATAGTTGGCTTTAAATGTCCTACACTGTAAGTTCAGGCAGTCTTGGCCCACCAGCCATCCTGGATGAAGAGTTAAAGAGGGCTGCTAGCCCCAGATTGACTCCCTCTGTCCTAATTCAGTGGAAGGGAGAAATGGACTTTGATCTTTGTGAACAGTAATCTAAAGGTTCCTATTACCATCTAGATCTAATTGTGACTGATACAACCTCTATAGACTAAAGAATAAAATCAGCAAAAGTATGATTTTGAGTTTAAAAAACTGCAGCCATGTGCAAAATGATACTTGTCTTTAAAATGGGTAATATATTTACGTATGAAAATATACCAAGATTTGACCAAAACACATTAGAGGCATGTATAAAATTCTCAAACAATAAAAACAAAAATGTACATGCATACACACACACACACACACACACACACACACACACACACACACACACACACACGGGGGGGGGGGGGACAGAGAGAGAGAGACAGAGACAGAAACAGAGACAGAGACAGAGACAGAGAGAATGCCAATCTGGCCAGATAAGGTGTCACAGGCTTGTAATTCTAGCACTCAAGAGGCTAAGAGAGGAAAAGGAAAAGTTCCAGGCCAGTCTGGGCTATATAAGAAGATCCTATCTCAAAAGAACACATAAAAACAACCAAAAACAAAACAAACAAAAAAACTACCACAGAGTCCCGTGGAATGTTTGTCCTTACACTCTAGTAGGAGGAACATGGACAGTGGCAGCTAAATAAACAAATCCTGCTAACAATGTGTGTTATGATGACAGAAAATAGAGTAGCATGATACTGTCACTGAGAAAGGAGAAAGTTCCCTGCTGAGGACATGGAGATGAGGAGAATTCTCTCATGGGAGGTGTCATTAGACTTGGGGGATTAACACACAAGTCATAGACAAACTCCTTTTTAGACTTCAGGATGTTGTGTGCTTTTCGTTAGGTGAGCTTATAGGTGTCATAATAAGAAATTTACTTAGAAATTTACATAATAAGAAATTTAGACATTGAATGTATTTCTGCTTTTCAATATGCTTCCATAGCAAAAAGTTTAAGCATATTTTTTGGAATTAGTTTAGCAAGAAATTAGCTATCACCTGGAATCTACCACTCACAATCAAGCATATCAAAATCCCCACTCTGCTGCCTTTCTGCCCTGGCTGTAGAGGGAGGCAGGAGAAGGCTTCATCTACTTGGTCACAGGAGAGCTATCACTCATGCTGTGTGCAGACCTTCCACTTGGTCACAGGAGAGCTATCACTAATGCTGTGTGCAGACCTTCCACTTGGCCACAAGAAAGCTATCACTAATACTGTGTGCAGACCCTTCCACTTGGCCACAGGAAAGCTATCACTAATGCTGTGTGCAGACCTTCCACTTGGCCACAGGAAAGCTATCATTCATGCTGTGTGCTGACCTTCCAGAGCCTCTGCTATTGGGTTATTCATGCTCCTGCTCATTGCCACTAACTAATGAGCTCCTTGCTTCCCCAGGTGAACTCTGGTGGAATTGAACTTTGGTTTGTTGTTAGACCCTTGTGAGGAGGAGAAAGATGTTCTTTATGTCTCCATGAGGAAAGAACAATAGTTTGCTCACTGTTTTTCTACCTGTGTGTTATTTGTTCTCCTCTGGCCAAAGGCCAGTTCAAGCCCCAGTAGCTGCAGACAACAACAATTGCTTTTTAATTGAGTGAGAGAGCCAGCCGTGAGTAGTGAAAGTGATCTGAGGATAGAAGTGCTGGCAACCATGAACTCTGTCCCCAACAGTCAACAAAAGACTCTACAGGTGTTCTCACTTAGCTTGAAAACACCACTTCAGAGTCTAGGTGTAAATGTCCCGACTTTAGAAGTGAGGCTCAGAGGGATTAGACAAGGTGCCCAACAGCACATAGTCAATGCCACGCACTCATATTCAGACCTGGCTGGTTCTCTTAGTCTTGCTCTGGGTAGATATTTCCAAGCTGCAGTTTAGACCTGCTCACCAGTTGCTTCTTCATGGCCTGAGAAGAAAATGGGGGTGAGTAGGGGAGAAGGGAGATGGGTGTTCATAGCACATAAAAACTACATGAAACACAAGTGCTCAGAAATAAAATGACATTGGGCATGGCAGCCCTCGTTCATTAGGTATTGTCTAAGGCTGCCTTCCCTCTGGAGGGCAGAGGTGAGCAGCTCAATGACAGCAGAGACAGAATGCCCTACAAAGACTGAAGTGTTTGCTAGCATCATTTCAGGGAAACTTGCCCAAGCCCTCCTGTAGATGAGCAAGCTAAGCAGCACCCCTCTGCACTTGATTGGAAAAACGGGGCCACGGTGGAGGTATTGGAGGCTTGGCACAGGGACCAGAGCTTCCAAGAAGGTAGAAGGAGCTGCAGGAGTGAAGAAGGGGACGATGCAGATGGACAGCAAGGAATGCCCTCCACAAATTTCAATTCCCATCACCTCGGTGGGAAGGAAAAAAATGAAGATTTGGGGGAACAATAACCAGGCTGCCTAGCCCCAGAAAGCAGGCTCACGGAGAGCCTTCTGCAGGCCCTTTGTGGCAGCCTCGGTCTTCTGAGAACAATGGCTGCTTCTTCATTTCCACGTGCATGAACTACATCACAAGTGGGGTTCTGGGAAATACAGGCCTGGCCTTATGAAAACTTAGGAATTGTGTAGACTGGACAACATAATCCAGTTCAGGGCCCACTCAGTCTTGTCATAAAGCATAGATAGACAAGGGAGCTTCAGCAGGGAGGGTACCTATAGAGAGCCCTTCATCTGCCTGTAGAGATGAGGACACAGATTAGGGCCTTAGGTGTTGGAGTCAGTGGCAGTCCAGCTCTGACCTGCTCCCACCTTTCAAAGGGTTCTTCAGTGGAGGAGAGAAGAATGAGGAGATATCAGATAGAAAGAGAGTCCTAGATGACAAGAAGAAAGACAGAAACAGGACAGCTTCGGGAGGACCCTGGGTCAATACCCAACAGTTTCATCCTTTATTCAAAGGGGCTTTTTATAATATGCCAAGGGGAGAGGCAAAAGACTTCCCCCTTGCAAGACCAAAGCACACCGTATAGCCAAGTGTAGACCCTTCCAAACACCTGGTAAACACACCTGTGGCCAAATCATCTCCTTATGCAGCCGTGCTGGGTTAAGCAAGCCCAGATTCTCTGACCTTGAGTAAGTTCTCACTAGGAAGCCTCTGTGGGCTCCTACACTTAGGCTACCTCTAGGAGTGAACACATGACTTTCCTAACTCCTGTCCCTTGGGTATGGCAGACTTTCTGCCTAGGGCTCGCCACACCCTGCCTTCACAGCATGGACTCTAATTCCTCTTGGAATTGAACTTGGAAACAGTCTCCTGCATGTTAGATGTAGGCCTGGACCTTTTGCCCTGATCCCATAGCCTGGATTAGGACATGCGTACCTAACACTCTGTCTGGGACCGAGAGATAAATAAGAAACAGGCTGTACTGTGACTTGACAGTTCTCAATTTGATACCTGGCTCCTCTATGCTCTTTGTCATGCAGACTATGTTAACTCAAATCATGTGATGTGAGTCTTCCCACCACCCCCAAAAGGTTATAAAGAAATCAGATCTTTCTTCTGTTTTCAAGGTTGGTTAAAGACTTCTCAGGAGGATAACTGGAGGATGCTTTCTGAAAGGGTTCTTGTGGCCTCTCCCTCCTCCATTCCTCCCATAGTGGCATGGTGACTCCCCCAACCCATCCCTGCCTCTCTCTCTCTCTCTCTCTCTCTCTCTCTCTCTCTCTCTCTCTCTCTCTCTCTCTCTCTCTCTCTCTGTGTGTGTGTGTGTGTGTGTGTGTGTGTGTGTGTGTGTGTGTGTGTGTGTGTTGAGACAAAAATCTCACTCTTTAGCCCTGGCTGTCCAGTAACTTGCTAAGTGGACCATGCTGGCCTCAAACTGAGCTCACAGAGATCCACCTGCCTCTGCCTCTGGAGTGCTGGCATTAAAGTATGTGCCCCATGCCTGACTTCTATCATTGTCATACTCATTTTGAATGATGTTCCTCGTCCAGTTTTAAAAGGAAATCCCTGCTTCCCTTTAAGACTCCGCTGTGTTCAGATTCTCCATACACTTTCTTTTTTCTTCTGTCTAGAGTTCTTTTCCACGTGGGGGCCCAGTCATGGCTTCAAGGCCTTTCTCTACAGCAAACCTCACTGAGGAAATGTGTGTCAGTTTCCTTTCCAAACCAGCCGCTGCTGCTCATCTTGGTATTTTATCGTGGTCATCCTCACTGTCACTAAAAGGCACTTGAACAATGTCGCCTTCCTGCTTTGAGCTCTTTGGGGTACTTTATAAACATCCCGTTTAATTCTCCCAGTGATGCTTTCAGGTTTAACCTTTGAAGAGGTTTGATCTTCTGGATTCCACAGTGACATGGCTTCCTCAGGCCTGGAACCCACTTTGTGTGGTTCCCAATCCTGAGGACACTGAACCCCCTGTGGCTGCCATAGTCCCGTTCTCCTCCGACCCTGCCTGACGCTCTTCCTTTCACTGTGTCCAACAAGCTGGAGAACCTTCCTTTTCTGGTCCCCTCCAGTCACAGCCAGGGTGCCTTTCTCCCTCCATCTTGTCAGGCCCTTGAAAAGTTTCAGGCTCAACTAGATTTTAGTAAACCTCTGGAATCCTGGTACTCACAGCTGTCTTTCTTCTCTCCTGGGTGGCATCAGGTACACTGGCCCCTCTGGTTGTTTTTAGCATCATCCACCACATCTGCCCTCCCAGGGGCATGCAGATCACTCCTTACAACGACAGACAAGGAATTGCCCTACACAGGGTCTCCCACCAGCTCAGAGGAGGGCTGCTGAGCAGCTCTAACTGGTTGCTGCCAGCTTTAACCTAATCTGTCAGTCAGCAGAAGAGGGTGTCATTTTCTTGTGTACAAAGGAGGCAGTGTTCAGGCTTTCTTCCCAGATCACTCTGAGAGTTAACACACTGCACCAGAGTAGTCAGTACAAGCTGTTGGCAATGGTGAGTGTTACTGTTATATTCATAAAGATATAAAAAAAATACTTGCTATTAATCAGTACTTACCTTCCTCCTCAACCCAGCCAGTCTGAACAATTGCTCCAGTGTGATGAAATGATTCTTTGGTATAATAGTGAGAAAACACTAACAGTGGTTAGTCAGTATGGCGCCTTGTGATTCTGAAGCAACCGTCTCATTAATCATGACTGTGAATGACCATTTTTGTCCATGGCCTAAATCTCCAGTTAATGGATTCTGAGCAGGGTCATGCCACAGCAGCCAGAGGGCGTGCGGGTTTGCAGAGAATCAGAGAAGGACTTGGAAAGCCAGGGCTCAGCTGCTAATGCATGTAAGACCTGTGCAGCTGATCTGCATACTAATTGCTTCCTCAGAAGCCAGAGTGGGCAATGGATAGAAACCTTGCCGGGGACACCCTTCCTCTGCTTCTCTCCCCTGTTGTCAACCCCCCATTACATAATCTTTTTGTCACTAAAAAAGAGACTCTGTCTTATCCCCAAAAGGAAGCAAAAAGTCTGGAAATAGTTTTATAAGCATTCCATAGCTTGGAAGTAAGTCATAACAGCACTCAGGATCCAGGCACATGAAATAGCTTTAAGCCCAAGGGAAACTCGGTCAGGTCTGTGCTGCAGGAAGATCCACCTGGAGACAAAGAGCTAAAGAGGGATTCAGCTGAAAGCAGGGTGTATCATTATCCTAATCAACAGTGGAGTTTTATGGAACTGAACAAGGTATTGCAAAATGGAGAGGAAGATGTAGGAATCACAACTGGAAACTGAACCAACACAGGTAGATGAAGGAGTATAGAAGTCAGGGTCCCCCTCCCCTAAAGTTCCTATCTCAGGCAACTGGGTCCTCTGGACCTGCAGATAATTAGGAATTCAAATTATCATTTGATTATGTGACCTGATACACTTATTAACACAGTACATCAATATGTTCATAGTAATGTTGAGATTGTATATCTACCAGACGTGCCAATATGAGACTCAACTACTGCATATGCATACAGATATATGTATACACACAGACATACAGAGAGAGACACACACACTAACTCACACACAGAAAGACACACAAATGCCCATCTGTTCTTATGCGGTGTCCAGCACCAGAGAAGATATGGAAATGAATAAAACACATGACAAAATGTTCCTAAAGGTGCAAATAGTCGACTAATGTCAATATAAGGAAGCAGAAAATTAATTCTCCATTATCAATATATATTGTAGCCTCCAAGAGAACCCAGCCCTCAAGGAAAGAATGGGCTTCAAGTTCCAGGTCCCCCACTACTTCTTGGAGGGTCTTTTAGTCTGTGTCTGGTGTGTGTTACCTCACCCCTAAAAAAAACCTTTCTTCATGGACTGATTCTGTCTGCTCCTCTTCCCTGCATTCAATAATTCCCCTGCTGCTACCGTAGAGCTTCAGAGGTTTCCTACCTTACAATTCTTTACCAGGCAAAGAAAAGAACCCCATCAAGACCCCTAAACGAAAGTCCCAGAAATCTTCCCATCTGCCCAGCCCCGGCATTGAGGTGCTATCTGCATGGGTTTCGGGGATTTTGACTCGGATCCTTATGCTTAGACAAAAAATGCTTTTTACCCACTGAACCTTCTTTCCAGCCCTCCAAAGGGAAACTGTAGTTCACTGAACACACACAACTACAGTGTGAGGTCATTAAGACAGAATACACTTACCATTTAACACAATCATTAAATTGATCAAAGGACTGGTTTTAAAATACTTTCCCACTCTCCTGAGGACAAGGGAGTAAGTGAGAGGGCATCCTAATGGGTTCATGGCCCTGGGCCTTGAGTGAAATTACATACTTTGTGATATGAAGACTTCATGCTAGATTCAATTAGAGCCGGACTCTAGACTCCAGCCAGAACCCGGCATCTGCCTACTTGATAGCCTCCCTGGGAGCCTGGTGTTCACTAAAACTGAACCCTTGCTGTTGAGAGCACTGAGTTCACAATGGCCTCCAAAGACACTGGCTATTCCTTCAAATCTAAGCATCAGAAATGGAAAACCATGTGGAAGCCTCTTCAGGGGGTACACAAAAGCTCATTTTAAGGAGCAGCATATGCTCATCTTTGAAGTCACTGATTGCAGAAGTGCATGAGACCTAAGAGTGTACATGTGTTCTGGGCAAGGTGGCTGAACTAGTGAAGTGAGCCAAAAAGACACTGGGCTTAGCCTTGCATGGGTGGGCCAGAGGAAAGCAGGGGCCATGAGGAGGAAGACGTTGTACAGTGTTCAGCTTGAGGTTGCTTTGCTGAAGAAAGAAATTCTTTAGCCTCAGGAACTCATTGGAATTTATTCTAAATCTTCAATAAAAATGGGCCGAGTTCAGAAATTGTCTTGTGGACAGCTTTTGTGGGTGTTGAGTAAAGCACAAAGATTTGGGTTTATCCATATGATGGAAAACTGAGTCAGCACTGTGGAACTGAATGCTGTACCATAAGGAGAGCTGGCAACTTTGTGGAGGCCCAAATTACTCAGGGTCCAAGAATCTGAGCTTGCTTAACCCAGCAGGGATGCACGAAGGGATGATTTGACCACAGGCGTGGTTACCAGGGCGTTAGAAGAGTGGTGTGCTTTGATCTCGCAAGAGGGAAGTCTTATGCCCTGCCCCTGGGCATTGTTATAAAAAGGCCTTCTGAGTAAACAGAAAAGGCTGTTGGGTTTTGATCCAGGTCCTCCCAAAGATATCCTGTGTTTCTGTCTTTCTCTCTTCGTTATTTTTCTATCTAATATTTTCTTATCCCTCTCTTCCTCATGGGAACCCTGGAAAATGTGGGAGCTGGGCTCCCACAGAACTTCCAAAGCAAGGATTTCCAGGAAACCACAGACACCATACCCAACCCAACTTCTACCCCAACACCACTCCACATCCCACCCCAAGGGAAAGAAATTGGGAAGAACCTGTACTAAATAATAAGGCTCAGAGTAAGGTCAATACTAGCATATGAAGGAAAACAATAGGGAAGGCTGCCCATCAAAGCTATTATGTATGCAATAGAACATCCCCATCACACCTCCAAAAAGAAAAAAAACTGCCACCTTTACAAGTGACCTATAAATGTCCCAATTCACTGGTATCTGGGGCCATTAAACTTCTAACCTTCCCCTCACCTCTAGTCCACTTCCTTCTTTTGGAATTCTCTCTGCCAGAATACACTGTCTGCTATTGCCACTACACATTGTATCGGTCCCTGGCCCAATTCCATTTGAAGACACAAGGACCCAGAAATCCCAGCAGATGCCCACCAGACTGCTTGTAACAGCTCTGGCCAGGAGGTGAGATCATGTCCCTGAGGAGCTATTGACACAAAACGACACCCCTCGACTCAAAGGAAATAAGAAATAGCTTATTCTGGAGCCAGAATATGAGCGGCCATGGCCTGGGAGAACACAGATTTGTTATCCCACTTCCTTATTTCTAATGTGGAATTGTTTAATGGACTTTTATAGTGATAGAACAAACAACTTTATAAACCAAAGCACTTTTAAAATACATTGACAGAAACATCAGAAAGGTCAATTACAGCAAGATGAATTTCAACTGTAGGCCTCAGACGTAACCCAGGGGGATATTCTTAGCCATTCCATTAAAAGGATAAGATTTTGTTAAATCAGTACATTCCAAAGGTTTTATCTGTGATTTAGGAGGTTAGGTCTGGCACAGAGGTGGGCAAAGGCTCTTAGGGGGCTTCAGACAGTCTTGAGTATATAATCAGGCCCCCAATCTTGCAACATTCCAAACTGTCCATAATCTTGAAGTTTTAACAAGCCATCCCAGCCACAGCTCCTTTCAGGAATTGTTGTTCATGGAGCTGTGGATGCTTTCCTCCTTCTTCTACTGCCTCCTTTCGTTCCCTCCAAAGTGCATGGAAAAGGCAGACCCAGGTGCAGAGGTCATGGGTACATGACTAAAGCTGGCACTGAAAACCTGCGACGATAGCCCAGATCCAACTCATTTCCTCCCTTTATCCCGTTGTAGCTCACCAGGCCCCATGGTCAGCGTCTACCCAGACCCCTTGGCCCCACGCTAGACTCACACCACAACCTCCAGAACCTTCAACAAAATTACAATGTCTGCTATTGTTCATGCTGATGCAACTACACCGGCCATGATGATGCATACGGGGGTACACCCGACATCAGGCAAGTAGACTTGCAGCTATTGGACACAGTTCACACCCAAGGCCAAGGGACAGAAAAGCATGGATCCACAATTATTGATCAAGGCCTGCACCTAGACTGGGAGATATGTAGAGACATAGCCCTCAGGGAGACCTTCCCCAGAAGTCTTGGGCTTGCCTAGAGACAGCCAATACAGTGGCAGCACTAGATGGCAGTCATGGTAGCAATACGGTGGTACCCACATGATAGTTCATGTGGCAGCCTAGGTCCAGGATACAACCCTGCCATTGGCTTCTTCTAGTATCTTCACTTCCCCAGACTTCCCTGAGTGGCAAACACCTTGGTAGCTCATCTCTATCCCCTTAATTCCTCTCTTTGTCTTCTCTCTTCACCCTCCCTGAGACCTACAGGCATGGTGGTCAGGGGTGCCTCTAGGGTAGCAGTGGCAGTTCACAGTTGTGAGCATTCTGTACCTCAAGATTTATAAGTTTATTTTATTGAATATGGTTAAACATCTGTAAAATCTATGAAAAAAACTTAAAACACTGGGAGTTGATAGTTAAAACCCAAGCATAGGTCATTTTAAAGGAGTTACATGGCATTATTCCATTTTGAGATATAAGCAACATGTGGATTGTCACCATCTTCAGGTAGCCGCATGGCTGGCAGTCATCTTTGCTAGGGTCGGAGAAGACAGATGTCATGCGACTTCACCGCTAGCTTGATTAAAGGTGAGCGTGTGGAGTGGGCCTAGCAAGGATGCAACAACAAGTCTCCATGTTTAAACAACCCTTACAGACACACTAGAGAACACTCGGACAAAACTTTCCAACAAAATAGGCAGACACAACTTTCAAGAGAAATAGACAGACAAATGCTTCCAACAAGACAGACTCACCAGGAGGCCTCTGTAGATGTTTGCTGCATTTCTCAACATGTCAGTTCACTCTGACAGTCCAAGAACTGAAGGCAGCCTCAGAACCTTGGAACATCCCAAAGCACATGCCTCCTGAAGCAGACCCTCAGCCCTGGAGCTCCGGAGTGAAGGTCCAGCTTTAGAATTTGGGTGGGTGGTCTAAATCTCACTGGAGGCCTCCAGAAAATGTTAATCCACTGGTCAAGAATGAGACCACTATCCTGTGGGATGTTCTGTATGGCAAATGTGTTGCTGATTAGTCAATAAATAAAACACTGATTGGCCATTGGCTAGGCTTGAAGTGTAGGCGGGACAAGGAGGAGAATAAAGCTGGGAAGTGGAAGGCTGAGTCAGAGAGACACTGCCAGCTGCTGCCATGATGAGAAACAGCATGTGAAGATGCCGGTAAGCCACGAGCCATGTGGCAAGGTATAGATTAATGGAAATGGATTAATTTAAGCTGTAAGAACAGTTAGCAAGAAGCCTGCCACGGCCATATAGTTTGTGACCAATATAAGTCTCTGTGTTTACTTGGTCGGGTTCTGAGTGGCTGTGGGACCGGCAGGTGAGAGAGATTTGTCCTGACTGTGGGCCAGGCAGGAAAACTCCATCTACACCACTACCACAGTTTAAAGTCAAATTTGAAGCAAGCTTTAATTAAATACTAGCCAGGTGGATGGGCTTTGCTAAGTCCATGCCCAGGTTTCCAGAAAATGGCTCTGAGTCATAGCTTGCAAAGGCTTGAAGTATTCCCCATTAGGTCCAATCAGGGACAAGTATACATCCTGATGTATTTCCTGCTTATACCCAATGAGGGGCAAGACTACATCCTGACATATTTCCTGCCTGTGAAACTCCTGCCAACATGTGATCAAGCACATCCTGTGTAGTTGGATCAAAAACTTGTTTAGGGGAGTAAAAATGTGG
Source organism: Peromyscus eremicus (assembly GCF_949786415.1). Lineage (NCBI taxonomy): Eukaryota > Metazoa > Chordata > Mammalia > Rodentia > Cricetidae > Peromyscus > Peromyscus eremicus. The sequence goes on along the minus strand of NC_081425.1, from coordinate 104,504,356 downwards.
CTTGTTATCTCCCATAAACAACAGCCTCCAGTATTTCAGGAACAATCTGCTTGTTTGTCTAGGATCTTTGTGTTGAATCTCCTTTTCATAAGGAGCCACTATCCCAACAAGCAGTAACATTCAGAGTCTGGGAGTCTACATAATGGAGAAGGGCTATCATATCAAGTCTTTCTGAAAGAGAACCAATACTGTAAAACTTCAGGGTAATTTTTAATTTATAATTGTGTCTTTAAAAATGTGAAAATTATTGCCTAGCTGCCTGTACACCCACCCCCAAAAAGGAATTAAGAGTACTAAGGTTCTTATTTTATCCATTTTAAAAGAAGAGGGTAGGGAAATCATTTTAAAATCAAACTGTTGACATCTGCTCAGGCTTCATCGAGACTCAGCAATGATCAGATGTGGCTCCCTGTCTTTGAAACCTAATTCTTCTACATTGTTTATCAAATGTCATATCTTCAAAAGTACAAGTTTTAGATTAAAGATATCTTAGTGCTATGAAGAAAATAACTAGAACAACTGTCTAACTTAAAAATTCACTTAAAAAATTGAACAAATAAAATCTCCAAAATCTTTGGCTTTTAAATCTATTGCTGCATACAAATATACCAACTGACAAATATGTGAGTGGTTACATAAACTAAACTGTTAAATTAGCACCAAATCATCCTACTCTATGGTGTAACTAAAAATTGAAAAGCAAGTGTACAGGCACTGGCAGCCCCAACAGGTTAGGCTTGACCACCAGTCCCAGCACGTCAATACTGAGAAAGCAATACTGAGGAACTGAAAAAAATTTAATTAATGTGGCCATGTTGGGAGAAAAGAGGTCCCTGATGTTCCCTAGCCTGTCTTTGAGGTACTGACTCCCTTTCAAAGGCAGGAGCCATTTTGTTATATTGTTAAAAATAAGTTTCCATTTATTGTAAGAACTGAATTTCTGTTTGTACATTTCTATTTCCTAGAACATGACCTGTCCCAACCCATGACCTTGACTTGTTTTTGAGGATGCCCTGACCCCGTAGTCTGTGGCCAGATGACAATGACTGGGTTTTTGGGTGTTTTCTGTGCTTCCTCACTGCCCCATTGCCTCGCTTCTAGAAACCTGCCTTGTAACTAGTCTCAATTTTACTCCTTAAAAGGGCCACGAGAGATGGATTCAGCACTGCTCCCTCTAACCCTACTTAAGAGGCAGTCCCTGGCCAGCTCTCTGGTACTCCTGAATAAAATAAAGCTTGCTTCAAATTTAGCTTGAAAATTGTGGTAGAGGTCTTAATCTCATCTGGTGTGATTAACAACATCAATTTTAATTTTTGTAAAAAAAGGTTTTGCAAATACCAGTATAAAACCTATTTCTGGTAAACAAAGTTAAATAAGGGAAATATTTCAAATGAGGATGGTTTTTAGATATTTTGAACTAAAAGTTCTAAAATAAAAATAAAAGAATTCAGCTTAAGCACTTACAAGTCTGAGTAAGTCACAACAAGCTTTATGTGTGATAGAAACCCAATGACAACGTGTATATTACTAAGTTTACTATAATTAAAGATTATTATGACTTTTCCAAAGGTGAGATATGCTAAATGCTTAGTTCATCTGTCTGTTACAGGTAGCTCACCAGAGAAGACCACTCAGATACAGTGTATAATAGCCAATTGAAAGTCTTAATTCCAGCTGGCTGGAAACATACCCCAATGATCGGGGACCTGGGTGTAGCTGGAGTTTTCTCCAGTCCTGCCTGGCCCACAGTCAGGACAAATCTCTCTCACCTGCCAGTACCGCAGCTGCTCAGACCCAACAGAGAAAACACACAGAGACTTATATTGCTTACAAACTGTACAGCCATGGCAGGCTTCTTGTTATCTAGTTCTTATATCTTAAATTAACCCATTTCTATTCATCTATACCTTTCCATGAGGCTTGTGGCTTACTTTACATCCTGCTCCTCATCATGGCAGCTGGCAGCATCTCCTATCCTCAGCCTTCCACTTCCCAGACTTCTCCTCTCTCTTTGTCCTGCCTATACTTACTGCCTGGCTACTGGCCAATCAGCATTTTATTTATCAATCAATTATCCACAGCACTTCCCCTTTTCTTTTTTTTTTTTCAAAAAGAAAGGTTTTAACTTTAACATAGTAAAATTACATATAACAAAACAGTTATCAAGCAAAAATTACAGTTATAATATCTAGTCTATTTGTGTTTGACAAAATTAAAGAAAATATTCTATCTATCCTATATTTGTGAGTCTAAGGTTTCATATCTAACTTATCTTTTATCATAACTAAGGAAAATTATAACTATCTAGTCTTCAACTACATCAAAGACCTCAGAAGGATATAGTACTACCTGAGAAATGGGAGAAGGACGCAAGCAACTTTCATGAGTCTTGTGAAAGTAGACAGAGACAGCTGGCAGCCTGGACAATCATCCCAAGTTCCTCTGTAAAGTTGGGGCATCTGTCTTCAGCCCACAGGCCTAGTCACTTTTCTCTGTGTCCTGTAGAATGTTTGGCAGTTTCCTCTGTGAAGCAGGAACCTGAAGGACCATTTTGCCGAGCAAAGTTCAGTGATCACCTTCCTATGGGTCCTGCATGTCCAGTCAATCAAGCAGTCCAGGCAAGAACATTTTTTTTCCCAAATGGCTATTTTTGCCAAGAAGAAGATAAACTCCATATAGAGTGTCTTTGATGCCCATCCTCCTCTCTGAAGTAAATTGGTGCTGCCAGGAGCAGATATGTCTCACTGTCCAGAAAGTCTAAATTTTTAAAACATTTTAAATGCTATATTCTGTAGGTCTTTGAAGTGTTTGAAGATTACCTAACTAATTGAATTATATCTATGTACACCTAGAAAACTTAACATGACTATAAGTTTGACTATCATAGAAGACTAATTATTAATCTGTGTTTCTTAAATATTCATTACAATCTAAATGAGTTACATAAACATAATACCTCAAACAAGAGTAGAAATATATATGCAGTATAACAAAATTAACTTCGAATGTGTATCAATAAACTAAAATCCATAACAATGTAAAACATTTTTAAACAAGGTCTTACTATTTATCCTATTATATCTGCATCCCCCTTTTTTTTCCTTTAGAAAGAGATTGCATTTATAATCAACCTGATTTAAATAAAAATGTTGATTTTTCTCTGTCCCACACTGGAGGGCTCTTCTGATATGGGACACAAGAATCTTTCAACCTTTTATTTTAGTAATATGCTTGGTTTTAGAGAAGGAGTGAGCCAATTCCATCTCCAAAGCCACCTTGGTATATTTCGGAATTTGGGCATAGCTTCTCATACTACTTTCTGTTGGGTGAGGGTGATGAGTTCTTATGGGAACATAAAGAAAATTTTAGGATTATGGAGTAGTCCATGAGGATGTATTGTCTGAGCCAGTTACCTTGAAACTGTTCTGGATGTTGGATCATCTGGGCCATGGTGTCATCAGAGACCTTTCAGGGGGTCTTGGTGGGTCAAACCTAATGTATCTTAATCTGGAACAAATCCATAGCCTCTTGCTTTCTGTAGAAACAAAAGCAGAGCCTTCTTTCCAAAGTAACATATCATTAGATCCAAATTTTGAAGTCAAGATACCTTTAAAATATACATGTTGGCTTAACTCAACTGCTTTTACAATGTTTTTATAAAAAAACATTTGAAAAACAAATGTTTTTCTGCAGTTAAAAATCCCAAAGACAACACAATCCTGATTCTCTGTGTAATATCCATCTTTACATGGCTTATTTTTTTATACTACCTTTACTGTCTCTTTAAAGACTTTATTTTTAAAAACTATCTATTTCTTTATGTAACTGTATATATTCATTTTTCTCTCTCTTCCAAGCCTATGTATATTTTTACATACATTGTAAACCATTTAAAGTCTTGTTTCATCTGAATCTGTCTTATTGTGTAACTATTGCTTTAAACTGCAGCATTACTAGGGCTAAAATAGCAGCTTTGGCTGGTGGCTCCGCCCACCTCAGCTTCCCAACATGGTATGTTTACCCCCAGCTTCGGAGGAACCATTGTCACCACTGGAGGCAATGGGTCTATGCCTCTATCAAAGCAGTGTGTAGCCCAGAAACCTTTTTTTTTTGTACTAGCAAAAGCTAAATCCATCACGCAGCATAATGTGCTGCTTGCAGAAGCCTCATTCCCGCCATAGTAGCTCAAACCCGCAGGCTGTTGCTAACTTGAGAGAGACAGCTAGGAAGCTGTTTTTAGCTCCGTTTTAGAATCTTCTTTCTCACGTTTTAGGTGGAAACTCTTGCCAACCTGTTGGGTGCTATTTGTAGCTGAAGTTTTCTCCAGTCCTGCCTGGCCCACAGTCAGGACAAATCTCTCTCACCTGCCAGTACCGCAGCTGCTCAGACCCAACAGAGAAAACACACAGAGACTTACATTGCTTACAAACTGTACAGCCATAGCAGGCTTCTTGTTATCTAGTTCTTATATCTTAAATTAACCCCTTTCTATTCATCTATACCTTTCCATGAGGCTTGTGGCTTACTTTACATCCTGCTCCTCATCATGGCAGCTGGCAGCATCTCCTGTCCTCAGCCTTCCACTTCCCAGACTTCTCCTCTCTCTTTGTCCTGCCTATACTGCCTGGCTACTGGCCAATCTATCCATCAATCATCCACAGCACCTGGGTTTACCCCTAAGTGTCTAGAACAGGGGGGTTTTAAAGGCTGAAACCATGTGCCATCATTGTACTTGGCGGCTACAAGGTGGGGGCTTCACAGATCAAGCAGTTAAAACAAGCAGTCTCATCAGAAGCTAGTAAGATAAATTAGCTAGAACATCCCACCTGGATTCCTCAAAAAGAATTGGGTAATTTCCTGTGGGACTTGCCATCAAGGAGATCATCAGGAATGCAAGATGGAGGAACCTCTGCACTGTCTTGCCCCATCACATTCCCCACTGATTCTGCTGTGGGATAATGCTCGTGTAAACTGTAAAGATTTGACACTTGAATTGGTTTAATAAAACTCTGATTGGCCAGTAGCCAGGCAGGAAGTGTAGGCAGGACAACCAAACTAAGAGTGCTGTGAAGAGGAAGGGTGGAATCAGGAGTCTCCAGCCAGATGCAGAGGAAACAAGATGAGAATGCCGAACTGAGAAAAGGTACCAAGTCATGTGGCTAAACATAGATAAGAATTATGGGTTAATTTAAGTGTAAGAGCCAATAAGTAATAAGCCCAGCTACTGGCTGAGCATTTATAAGTAATATTAAGCCTCAGAGTCAATTATTTGGGAAGCAGCTGCTAGATATTTGGGAAGAGGAGAGAAACTTCCACCTACAAATTCTTCTTTTTAATTAAGAAATTTTTATTCATTCCACATACCAACCACAGATTCTTTCCCTCATCCCTCCTCCCATCCCCCACTACCACAACCTTCTTCCCCAAGCCCACCCCCATCCTCTCCTCAGAAAAGGTATGGCATCCCATGAGGAGTCAGCAAAGCCCAGCACATTCAGCTGAGGCATAACCTACAAATTCTAAAAGCATAAATAAAATTGTTGACTTGTCCTATTCTAGGTGGGCATAGCTAGTCCTAAAGACCAGTAGTTTAACTGAGTTTATTCTGTTTGGTATAGTTGGTCATACAGTTGAAGATTCAAGGTCCCACGGTTAGCCTGATCAGGATAAGAACAGAAGGTCCAGCTAATACTGACAGTAAGGTAGTCAGCCATGGGGACCAGATGAACAGAGACTGTTACCAATTATCTGATCTGTCTCCTTTCTTGGAGGTTTTCCCTAACCATGTCAAAGTTTGCCCTAATTATACTGGATTAGTTGGCATAGAAACAGCAGATTTCTCCTAAAGCCATACACAATATTCCCTCTTTCATCAAGAGAAGTTCTAAGCCTCTTCGGTTATGCAGAACCACTTCTGCCGTGGTCTATCTGCTTTTATAGCCTGGATAAGGAATCTTTTAACATCTAATATCCCCAAGTCCTGTTCCACTTGTTTACTTCATTCTCTGAAGTTTTTATCACTGACTTTGAGGGTCGATGTTCCTACGACTGTTGCCCCAGCAGTACCAGTCCCAACCAGGAGAAAAACAATAATTAGGTGCAGTTTGTTTTTCCCATTATAGCCCCAGATCCATATCAAGGTGTACATTTCCTTCTTCCCCGTTATCTTAGGGTACTCCCAGTCCAATTGTTTTTACTTGCTGGTAGACCAATGGTCTGGTTGATCTCTACCCCTATGTAGTAAGGAGATCGAGGGTTCAGGCACAGCCAGCAGTACTGACCAATTCTCAGATGGGAATAAAGCAGATGGTAAACTTTATCAAGAGTGGAAAATAAAGGAGGATTTCTGGCTCCAGTCTGGTGAGGCCTAGCAGAGTAATGCTTTTGGCACTGGTTGGACCCAATCTTATGGGAGGGAGCATTGGTTGGGGTTGGGTCTTTCCTCTTTGGAAAGGATAGGAAGTTTCTGTTTGGATCCATAGATGGGCCCAAGGATGGTGGCTTCCTCTCAATGGTAAACTTATTCACTGGTTCTCTTTTGGTAGCATAAGAGAGTCTTATTTCCCAGGTTCCTCCTGTTTCCAGTGGAACAGTCATCCCTATGTTATTTTCAATTGCTCAGTCTTAGATTATGAGATTACAGTTCACTATGACAATATTTAGGAGGGACCCCTCTTTCTATATATATACAATTATTGGCATGCTTCCAGGAAACCCCAATTCCATAATCTCACTTGGCACAATAAAAACTGTCCCCCATTACCGGGCCCCTGATAGTGTGGGGGTCTGTTTATTGGATATGCATAGAAATAAATTTCCTTTATCTATCTCTCAAAAGATAGTTCCCACAATCATCTCTTCTCTAGTTTAACCAATTTCCAAAAGCAAGCCTAAAAGAACGAATGTCTACATGGAACTACAGTTGTTCATTCATAGTACTATCACCTTCCCTGTGTCTGTTATCCTTAATTCCTAAGACTGGGCAGGTGGATATTGAGGGTTGTAGGCTCCTGTACCCATACAGAGAGGAAGGAAAAGAATGAACATAATGTTCTCGGGTATGATCTCTGGGCAGTGTTATCTTTAAGGATTCCAAAGTCCAAGTGACAGTGATGGTCCATCTGTCCTCATCCTTAGCAGTCTTCTTTAATTGGGAGTAAAGGATCCAAGGGATGACACCACCCATTTTCATAGCAGTTGGGGTAGTGAGGATAACTGGATAGGGTCCCTTCCAGGCAGTTTCCAGAGTCCGAGTAGGATCCTCTTTATCCAACCAAGTCTCCTGGCTAGAACTGGTGGGTGGGTTTGGAAATGGAGATATCAGGGCTCCCTCCACTGTCCAGCCAACAGTCTGGGGAGCTTCCTGCAAAGCCTGTAAGGATTTGAGAAAGATATGATGAGAATTCTGCCTGGGGAATATCATGGAGTTTGTGGAGGATGGGAAGTGATCTCCCAAACATAATTTCAAAAGGAATACGCCCTTCCTAATAAGGAGTACATCAAGCAGGGCAAAGGAGAGGCACTTGGTCCAATTTTCTCCAGTTCCCAGGACCAATTTGGTCAGTCTCCTTGAGAGTTCTACTCATCCTTTCTACCTGAGCTGAGCTCTGTGGCCCATAAGCACAATGTAATTTCTAATTAATATTTAAAATCTTTGTCAATTTTGAAACATTTTTATAGTGAAGACCAGACCATTGTCAAACCCCAAAGCTAGGGGCAGTCCAAGCCTAGAAATTATTTCCTGAATAAGTTTCTCAGTAACTATTGGAGCAGTCTCTGTTGGGGTGGGGGTACATGTCCACTAATCCTGAGAGGGTGTCTATAAATACCAGCAAATATTTATAGACAAAAACAGTAGGCCTGATTTCAGTCAAGTCCAACTTGAAATATTCCCCAGGCCCATTTTCTCAAGCCCAGATTCCTTGTGGGATCTTCGGTGCCCCTTTGGGGTTTACCTGAGCACAGGTAGAATATCTGAAAGTCTTGTCTTTAACCAGACTCTCTAACTTTCGAACATAATACCTGGGTGTCTTACTCAGTGTTCTATTGCTTTAAAGAGACACCATGATGTAGCTAGAGTTTTCCTACCTGGCCCACAGTCAGGACAACTCTTACCCACCAGGCCCACAGCTGTTCAAACCCAATCAAGTAAACACACAGAGACTTATATTGCTTACAAACTGTATGGCCGTGGCAGGCTTCTTGCTATCTAATTCTTCTATCTTAAATTAACCCATGTCTATTAGTCTATAAGTTGCCACATGGCTCATGACCTTCCCATACCTTACATCTCCCTTGTCATGGCGGCAGCTGGCAGTGTCTCCATCCTCAGCCTTCCACTTCCCTCAATTCTCTTCTCTGCTTGTCCTGCCTATACTTCCTGCCTGGCTACTGGTCAATCAATGTTTTATTTATTAACCAATCAGAGCAACACATTTGACACCATGACCATGATAACTCTTGTAAAGGAAAACATTTAATTGGAACTGGCTTACAGTACAGAAGTTTAGTTCATTATCATCATGGCAGGAAGCATGGTGGCACACAGGCAGACATGGTGCTGGAGAGGAGCTTATAGCTTTATATCCAGATCCTCAGGAAGCAAGAAGAGAGAGTAACACTGGGCCTGGCTTGAGCATTTGAAATCTCAAAGTCCACCCTCACAATATCACACTTCCTCCAACAAAGCCACACCTCCTAATAGTGCCATTCCCCATGAGCCTATGTGGGCCATTTTCATTCAAACTACTACACTGGGTTTGAGGAGTTCAGCAGTTTTCATGTCCCCTCAGTGGATGACTTGATGGAGATCCAAAACCAGTTGCTTTCCCAGACTTGCTGGAAGGATAGGTCTGTCATCTGGGAGTACCCACCATCCATGTTTATCCTGTATGGCCAGTTCTTGTTTCACCCTGTCAATCTCACCCAGTTTAAGCTGGCCTCTGGCAGGGCTACCAAGACTTCAATAGGCCCCTCTCATTCTAGGGCCACTTCCCAGGCAATCAAGTCAGCCTCTCTGTTGCCTCTGGCTTTGAGGGAATCCCCATTTTGGAGTCCTTTGCAATAAATTATGGCGACCCTCTTGGTTTACCAGATAGCTTCCAATAAAACTAAGATTTCTTCTCTGTTTTTGCTCTCTTTTCCTGGTGAGTTTTGAAATCCTCTCTGCCCATATAGAGCCCATGGACATAGGCTATAGCAAAAGCATATTGGCTATCAGTGTATTGATGATAACCTTGTCTTTCCAAGAAAAAACTGCTTGAGTCAAAAATAAAAGCTCTACTCATTGAGCTGAGATTCTCCTGCTTAAATATTGTGCCCAGATAGTCCTATCTTGTGTCATTTTCTTTCTTACTCCACTGCTGGTTGTGTAGCTGAATAGCTGGCCCCTAATGTCCTCAGCTCCTTATCCTTTTCTTGCTCCTTGACCCTCTTTTTCTCCTTCTAATTACTCTCTCTGCCTGCCAGCCCTGTCTATTCTTTCTTCTGCCTTGCAATTGGCCATTCAGCTCCTTATTAGACCAATCAGGTATTTTAGACAGGCACAGTAATACAGCTTCACAGAGTTAAACAAATGCAACATAAAAGAATGCAACACATCTTTGCATCATTAAACAAATGTTCCACATCATAAACAAATGTAACACGTCTTAAAATAATATTCTACAACTGGCCTTTTCTAAGGCCTCAGGATTCGCATGAAGACTCCCTTGGCAATGCCTCTGGCTTCATCCAAATACAAGTGGAGTGGTTTACTGTTATCTGGGAGGATCAGGGTCAAGGCAGACACTAGTGCCTTTTTCTAGGATTTAAAGGCCCTCTGCTCAGTCTCGGTCCATTCCAAAGGCTGCATAACACAAGTGCTGGCATAGAGAGGCTTGGATATCTCAGAAAAATCCCATTATCCATGGCCAGCAATATCCAACCCCCCCCCCCCCAGGAATTCATACCTGTCTTTTCAATGTGGGAGCAGGGATTCACAAGATGGCTGAAATACAGTCACAGTAAAGCATCTTTTTTTCTTCCTCTAGGTTGTAGCTTAGGTACATGACCTAAGGCATGCACAGCTAAGCCTTTTGGCTGAGACTCTGTACCTCAGGACTTAGAGGGTTTCTAAAACATCCTTTGCATTCCTCCTTAGTGGTCAAAGCTATGAAGAGCTACTTTACTTACTGAAGCAGAGTGCTTTGCAGATATGTTTGTCTACATTCCAATAGATCTGCATTCAGAGCTTCATCAAACCATGTTGGTGAATTTTTGAAGCCTGGTGGCAACTAAGCCCATGTTGGTTGGCCAGTATGTCGACCCTCTAGGTCAGTCCGTTCAAACGCAAATATGGGTTGACTGACTGAGACCAGCAGGGGGCAGAATAAAGTATCTTTTATATCCAGGACCATATAGATTTTCCTTTCAGTAGGAGGTTGGCAACAAGTGTATGAGGATATAATGGTTGAGTATGGTGGGGTGGAGGATTTCCACCCATTTTTTGACTTCCCTCAAATCCTACACCCATCAGGAGTCTCAGTGCTGGGTTTCAGGACAGGGAGTGAGGGACTGTTCCATGGGGAGTGACAGGGAAGAATTCCTGTCCCACTCAACCAGGTGATGTGTTTGATGATCACTTTCTAGGCCTTCTGGATAATGGGGTATTGTTTGACCTGCAGCAGTGTTTCAGAACTTAATAACTGAACTACGATGGGTGGCTGATTAGCTGCTAATCCTATGGGCTCCCCTCAGTCCAAACATCAGAGTCCCTTGCTTTGAGTTCCTGCAGGAAGCCTGAGGGTAGCTCTTCCTTCCTCAAATATTTCTAGGTGCTTGGGCTGAGTCCAGTATTAACCTAGCTGAGTTCTCTGAAAAAGAGATGTTGGCTCTGATTTTTTGGTTATAAGTCCCTTCCAATCAATGGGTATGGACAGTCAGGCATAACCAGAAAATGAGTCCCAGTGCCTTGTCCTATGTCTAAAGTCCTGGAGGTTGTCTATGCATAGTAGGCTGTTCGGCCTGTTGCTCCTTGTGCTGGTGTCTTCCTGGATGTGAGGGGTCCAAGGTGTCCTGTCAAGACAGAGTGGGCTGCTCTGGTGTCTATTAGAAAGTTAACAGTTTTGTTCCCCACTCTTGCTGTCATACTGGGCTCCCAGAGGCTAAGACATATGAAGCCCAGGCCCCATCAATTTTTGGCTAACTAGAGGATGGGGCAGCTTTCTTTCTCTTTTTCTTTTCTGCTTGGATTCATTCTTCCAGTGACCCTTCTGCTTATGATAGGCACACTGGTCTTTTTCCAGATGTTGCCTTTCCCTTTTTTCTACTCTATTTTCTCTATTTCCTCTCTTGTTTGGGTCCCTAAGGGAAAAGATTACTGCACAGGTGAGTTCTTTCCTGGTCTGTATTCAGTTGAATGTCAGCTATTGTAAACTTTCTGAGCAATTTCAAAAAATTGAAACTTATTCATCCCTTTAAATCCCTCTAATTTCTGGAGCTTTCTTATGTCTGGGGCCATCTGCATGACAAAGGCAGTATTAGTGACTGGCAGGTATTTGGGGGCATCTAGGTCTATGAGGATAAATACATGGTCTGCTACACAGAGCTTTTCCAGACTCCCAGCTGGTGATTCTTCAGGCCTGAGAATTGCCTGGCGTGCCTTGGACAAGTTAGCAGGTTTTATGCTGCTGTTCTTATCTCCCTAACAATGTTTGGTGAAAAGTGTCCAACAACTTCTTGACTTCACTGGCATTAGGATCTTAACTGGGTCAGGAAGATGGGAAGGTTGCTGTGGGATGTCGTTCTGTATGCTGTGAATATGTGTTGCTCTGATTGGTTGATAAATAAAATGCTGATTGACCAGTAGCCAGGCAGGAAATATAGGCAGGGCAAGCAGGTGAGGAAAATTCTGGGAAGAGGAAGGCAGAGTCAGGAGTCACTAGCCAGACACAGAGGAAGCAAAATGACAAGGCAGAACTGAGAAAAGGTACCAAGCTACATGGCTAAACATAAATAAGAATTATGAGTTAAATTAAATGTAAGAGCTAGTCAGTAATAAGCTTGAGCTAATGGCCAAGCAATTATAATTAATATAAGCCTTTGTATGCTTACTTGGGGGACATGAATGGGAGAGATTGGTCCTGACCACCAGCCAGCTGGAACACAGGAAAATTTGCAGCTACACAGGTTTGTTCTATGTGGCAGTGAACCATTGCCCAGGCCCAGAGCCAACTTTCTACTTTCCAGCTGTATCTGGTCTTGCTTCTTGGCCATAAACAGAGTGGCCAGGAGCAACTGACCGTCATCTCAAGTCTGTTAGTATATATAGAAAACAGTTTCCAATAGGCTGATAAGGGCTTGCTGCTTCTCTGTAAAAGGAAGGTTTTGGAGACTTCTAATTATATAAATCACTGGTGGTGAAGATGACATATACCAGAAACAGAGACAGGGACCTCCTCCCTCCTTCTCTTCTTACCCTTGTCTGTAATGGGGTCCCAGTACTTCCCTCAAGGGGAGAATGGATGATGATTCCACAGCCTCAGACAAAACCCATCTGGCCTCCCTATAGGCAGAACTGTTCTGTGTGCATGTTCTAGAAGAGACCAGGTGTAGTAGGGTCAACCTCCTGGCCTCTGCTCTGGAGACAGCTGTTTCCTCTGTTCTTTCTCATATTCCCAGTTGGTCCAGTCAGAACACAAAGAGAGGGAATGTCCATCTCTTCAGATGGAGCAGGGAGAACCTGAGGTACTCTCTGCTACTCTGAGTATTCCAGCTGGACCAAAAGAGCACTGACTCCCAAAGAAATAGCACAAGTTTTCAATCATGAGGATGGATGAAGGACAACGGTTAGCCAATGGTCGGGATAGGGAACTGATAAGGATGGCTAGGAGAGCTTGTCATGACATTACAGACTGCTCTGACTGCCTGGGGATCCAAAGAACCACTCAGGAAGCTATCCCACCTTACAAGAGGGCCATTCATGTTTACAAAGTGTGTGGAGTCTTCCTGGGGATAAAGGAATACCATAATCCCCATCTGAGAAGCCCTTCTGAAAGTATTTTAACAAACATTTTTAGAGAGGTTCTAAGGCAGTCTATATGCCTCCTGTCACAAGGGCAAGAGACAGACTGACTTAAAGAGCCAGAGACAAGCAATGCAGACACAGACAACAATGGGTGGACACCAAGCATCACTCATCCAACAAACCAGGGGGGTCCTGGTGTTGTCTCACACAGACCCCAGACACAGGATCTGCATTTTCATACGACCTCCTCCCTTGTGTCCCATTCAAATGGTATCTTCTACAGACTGAACTTACCTCCAACGGTGTTTAGACCAGATGATTTTTTGATTCACTCTTTTGGGTGGTGGCATTGACATGCCTCTTAAGAACTCAGAAGCTATTGGTTAAAGAGGATTTTCTTGGGGTCCTGGAATGCCCCAGGCCTCATGCCCCCTAAAAGTCCTCTCTGCTCCAATGTACTCTTCCCTGCTCCTGGGAATTCTAAGGCCCCTAAATATCTGGGTGCAATCTCTGGGATCTTGCTGGGGTCTCCGGAATGTTACAGGAAGCTCACCAGAGATGACCACTCAGACACAATGCATAGCCAATTGGAAATCTTTATTCCAGCCAGCTGGGACCACACCCAAGTGTAGCAGGCTTTCTCAGACCACCAGCCCCCAAACCATGACACAGAGACATTATTAGTTATCAATCCTTGGCCTTATCTTATGCTTGTCCCACTAGCTCTTATAACTTAAATTAACCTGTTTCTCTTCATCTATGTTTTGCTTTGCCTCCAGGCTTTTTACCTTTCTTTTATTTTGTATGTCCTACTTTTTCTTCTTCTTCTATGTCTGACTGCATGGTGGCTGCCTGGCTGGCTGGCCCTGGGCATCTCCTTCTCTTTCTCCCTCATTCTCTCTTCTCTCCTTGAGCCTAGATTCCTCCTCTTACTTATTCTCTCTGCCCAGCAGTCCTCCCTTTTCCTCATCTGTCTAAGTACTGGCCATTCAGCTTTTTATTAGACCAATCAGGTGCCTTAGGCAGGCAAGGTGAAACAGCAACACGTCTTTACATAGTTAAACAAATGCAGCATAAAAAAAAAGCAACACACTTTCACATAGTTAAACAAATATAGCATAAACAAATGCAACACACCTTTACATAGCTAAACAAATATTCTATTCTACAACACCCAAGTCTTCAGGGACCTGGGTTTACCCCCAAATGTCAAGAATACTGGGTTTCTAAAGGCAGAAACCATGTCCTGGCATCTCATTTGGCAACTGCAGGGCAGTTGTGGCCTTTGCAAAAGTAAGCAGTTTGAAGGAAGCAGTACAGAAGCTAAGATAGGCAGTTAGTTGTAGGCATTCTTCACAATCAGGCAGTGTTAACAGAGGCTAAGTTAGCTAGGACATCCTGACCTTTGGTTCCTAGAATAGAGCTGGGTCATTTCCCATGGGGTTCTCCATCAAGGAGATCAGATTCTAGTTGAACCTGGAATGGCCTCAGCAAAAACACAAGATGGAGGAGCCTCTGCACTGTCTTACCCCATCACAAGTCAATCTGCTCCAGATCTCGGGAGGAAGCAGCAAAAAGAGGTAATAGGACCCTAGGCACAGTGAGTTAACTTTAATTTTGGATTTTGAGGTTCTCAAAACAGAGATAAAGCAGAAGTCATCCAAAAGACATGAAGAAAATCACCAGACACAAGAATAAATCTGATTTATAACCTTTCCTGGATATAATGTGTTTCTCAGATGACAACCTATACCTGAGGGAAAACACAGGCCCAAGAAAGAGGATTTTAAAGGGGTAGTATTTGGTAAAGCTAGGGAACACCATGACACTGAAGGGAAGAATTGCCCTCCTGAGGACCTAAGAAATGGGGTTCCCTTCTACAAAGAGGGAAAACACTGTCAAGAGAAGTTGGGTTGCTTTTTGAATTGATGAACCTTCAGTTTCAATGATGGCTGCTGCTCAAGTAATTACAGATGGCTATTGAGGCATCTTGGGTAGCACTTTATGTAATATGTAACAATGTTAATTTTCTTTCTAATAATGAAGCTTCATTATTTGCTTTATTCAGTAACCCAGGACCTCTTATCAAATGAGCTTGTGCGGTAATGCTCAAAAGCTGAAGGAGTTACTGGCCTTCGCCTAGGGGATCACCTACATACATTAATAACAAGGCATAGCATTGAGAGTCCTTACCAAAAACTTAAGGGGAATTCCTAGATCTGTAGCTTACTTCTCCAGCTAGATTCTACCAAAAATACTGGTAGATAAAGCTAAAAGGCCAGCCTTCTTTTACTTGGTACAAAGCCAGGAACATTCTAAAAGGAGATTGATGACTAAATGTTACTCATTCCTCTTTGTATTGTGATGTTCACTGACACTATCTCAGAAGGACCTATTCCATCTACATATACACACACAAACCCTCAATAATTTATTCCCTACATTATGAGTCTCCACAGCCTCAAGAGCATCTTAATTGTCTCATATCTACTATGCTAAAAGACCTAAATTCTCTCCAAACAAACAAACAAAAGATGCCTTAATTCCCTAAATACAAACACGAGACCTATTTATAAATCTCTGGATAGCTAACACCTTATCTTATGTTCTGGTTTCTTCATTATTTTTTTTTCTAGCTATGTAGGTGTCAATGATTATGAGCCCACACCATTTTCCTTTTAATCTGTTGTACCATTGAATTTCCTCTTAAAATTTTTCTTTTGTATTGCTACATTCTCACAATATAACCATCCATAGGGGTTGAACTGGTTTTTGATTGTTCATTTTTTTGTTTACAATGCAAGGGATCTCATCCTGGAGAGCAAGCTATACAGGATGGCTCTCCTGGGACAACCATGGTCATGACTTTCCTTGCTCTTCACTTTCTGAGGCCACTGGTTGGTATCACACTACTCTTGCTCAGACTTTGTGTTCTTGTGTCTTCAAACTAAACCCCTCCTCGGGGATCCAGAACCTCCTTTCCAACCAACAGGAGAACAAGAAGAGAGTTTCTTGGTCCCTTTTAGATTGAATTATGCCCCCCATCAACACAGATGAAGTTACAGTAGACTGATCATCATCCTTTAACCCACAAAAAGAAACCAAATGGAGCAAACAAGAAAAAGTTAAGAGTACAGCTCTTTTGGCAAGAAGTTGTGGAAGAAGAGTAAGGTGAAAAGTTAAGTAAAAAGAGTATATAAAAGAAACCAAGCGGGGGGGGGGGGGGGGGGGGGAGAACCCGACCCATCAAGGTTTCTGTATAACAGAACATGTATTAAAGGAAGATCCCCATGAAGGTCCCAGTCTGCTGGGACCAGCAGTCACTGACCCTTCACCTTGGCTCTACCTTATCTTAGAAGGGTTCCTTTTCTTAGCTAACCCTCTTTGCTTCTACAAGTCTGTGTATCCCTGGTCCAGTTCTTTCTGGAACACAAGAACCTGGAAATCCTGTGACTGCCATTGGACCCAAACACTGCTTGTAACACTGCCCCAGGGGACAAAGCTCTAAAGGAGGAAGAAGGCCTTTGGCACCTGACAGCTATGCATACCACAGCAGCAGATGCTGAGAGACCTGTTGACATCTTGCTTCCAGACATATGCTTAGAAGCTGGATTTTTCTGGTATGAAGTATTGATTTGGGGATCATGTGTAGCACAAAGTACAAAAATATCTACAGTAAACACGTTGGCTACTGGTAGGCACAAAACCCCACAGCTCAGCTTTTTACCAGGCGACAGGGAGAGGGCTGAGAGCAGCAGTGAGGCATCAGTTTACAGGATCAGATTCTAAAAATAATTGGGTTGTGAAGGCTGATGGAATAACAAAGGCAAGGTGGGAGGCAGCCATCCTGCAAGCCTCTGCCTGGAGCACTTCCTTCCCCTAGGGTGTTTGCCTGCCTTTTCTCTTTTACATATGTCATTTGGACAGCCCTTGGGTAGAGCTATTTTTAACTGACATGTTTTGTGATAGGCTGAAAACACCACGCCCAATAGAGAGTCTGGCCCTGGTGGAGCTCCCTTCCTGATAGTGTGTGACCTCAAAGAATTCTGATATTGCTGCTTTCAGCAAAGGAAAACACACAGCATCGTGGTTTTTTTGTTTTGTTTTGGTTTGCTTTGGTTCTTTTTTTTTTTTTTTCTTTTTAAATAAATGTTAAAGACATTAAGCTCAGTTGAATAACGGTTAGGAAATTGAGCACATCAATCAATTCACATTAATCAATCAGTTTCAAGTTTTTCCGTTGTTTAATTGTGTGAAAACTTACCCACAGATCCACATTTCTCTAGGTAGGATTTTAAAGTTAGAAAAGACCAGAATGTATCAGTATCAAAAATGGCTGGAAATATAGTTATAAGTATTTGAAAAAATTCCGGCAAAGACTTCACCACTCACAGTATAGATTTTTGTGAAGTCATTGTGCCCTAAGACATCCTCTGATCCCAGGGCAGTACTTGCTATAAATGCTTGTCTTTGTTAGGATTTCTATTGATGTGAACTGACACCATGACCATGGCAACTCTTATAAAGAAAAACATTTAATTGAGTCTGGCTTACAGTACAAAGGTTTCTGTCCATCACGGTGGGAAGCATGATAGTATGCGGTCAAACGTGTTGCTGGAGAGGTAGCTGAGAGTTCTACATCTAGATCAGCAGGCAGCAGGAAGAGAGAGTGATACTGGGCCTAGCTTGACCATCTAAAACCTCAAAGCCCATTCCAGTGACACACTTTCTCCAACAAGACCATACTCCTAACAATGCCACCCCCTATGAGCCTGTGGGGGCCATTTTCATTCAAACCACCACAATGCCCCTCTCAGAGAAAAAGGAACAAAACAAACAAACAAATAAACACCTCAAGAAATAAGGACAGAACAAAGGCCTTCTCAGCAATGAGAGCAGGTATCTGTTTTCACCACATAGTCAGAGGTCTTCCTTTAATGCTGGTGCCTCCTTCCAGGAATTGACTGTCACTGCACCGGAGACTCCAGAATGCCAGTGTTATTCAGCCAGAGGACAGCTTTATCATGTGACAGCCCTCTGATTTTAAAAGGTCCAAAATTCATCAAGAGTTAACTACATTAAAAAAAGAAAAGAAAAGAAAATTCTCCACAAATAAGAGCCTGATTTGTTGTATGGTGGCCAGGGACAATAATTTTCATGCATGCTGCATTCTAATTCAAATGCTTACCTGGCTCTCTGACAGGATGAGAATGGTTTAGAACAGTCTAGACCTGGAAACAATGACAACCAGGAAACAGGAGAGTCTGACCAGAATTGACCTTCCCCCCAGATCGTGCACTGACTGCTTCCTTAACAGGTCTGAATAACTCATGGCTAGGTGTCTGAATTACATGAAAATCACATTATCATGTCATTTATCACAAGGCCACGTGCTGGTAAGGTAGAGTTTGTGGGGGCAGAGGATTAGCTACTGTTCAACCATCCCTCTCTCTTCAACTCGGCGCTGCATCCCGGTGTCACTCACCAACTTGGAGCACAATTGAGACAGCAGCTTCTGCTCTTCCAGTGGTCACTCAGGCTCACACCTGCCTCAGCAGTTCAGAGCCTTCCCTGTGGTGGTTAATGTGAAATGGCTCCCACCAGCTTGTGGGCTTCAACACTTGGCCTCAAACTGGCAGTGCTGTTGTGGAAGGTTGTGGGACTTCCAGGAAGTGGACATTGCTGCTCGAAGTGAGTCACTAGAAGCAAACCTTGAAGTTTCACTGCTCAGCCTAACTTTCTGCCTATGCTCTCTGCTTCCTTAGTGTGGACACAATGTGGCCAGGGCTGTACATTCCTACTGACATGCCTTCCTCACTATGATGGACTTTATCCTCTTGAACTGGAAATCCAAATAAACCCTTCCTTCCTTTGGTTACTTCTTGTAAGGTGGTCATAGTGAAAACAAAATAACATATACGTGTGTGTGTGTGTGTGTGTGTGTGTGTGTGTGTGTGTGTGTGTATCTGTATCTGAACACACTCCCTCCCCTTCCATTTATATTGCAAAATCCTACCCTCCCAAGTGATCCTATCATGGGACTCTGTGAGGTGATTTGGTCATGAGAGAATTGTCCTCACCTATAGGATTATTGACCTCCTAAAAGAACCCTCCAAGAACACCCAGTTCCTAACACTGTGAGGACAGTTGTCTGTGACCAGGAAGCAGTTCCTTGAAGGACAATGAGTCTTCTGTGTCTCATCTTAGACTTTCAGCTTCCAGACTGTGAGAAATAAATCTATCAAGTCTGTGGTGATCTGTTATGCAGCCCAGACAAGCCAGGCTTCTGCTCAAGTCATATCTAGGGCTTTTAGTTTGTTTTTGATAACAGATCTAAGAATCCATTACCTAATCAGAAATATAAGATTTGTGCCCATGTTTCTTAGTGTTTTTATAGTTTATCTTTTTCCATTTTAGGCTATTACCAGTTTTCAGTTACTTCTTGCATGTGATGAAGGTAAGTTTCTAGTATCTCCTTTAATTTAGACACACAGTCATCTGAGCACCACTAATTGAAAAGACTGTTCTAGCTTGAATGGTGGTCCCAGTGCTCAGGAGACAAGTAAGGCCAGGCTGGGATACCATAACAAGACTGTCAAAAAAAAAAAAAAAAAAAAAGCTACTCTTTGCTTTCAGAATTATCTTGGCTCATTGTCAAAATCAATTGACCAGGAATGTAAGGATTTACAAAAAGACTCAGTTCTGTTCTGAAAAGGTTTATATGATCTAGACATCTTTTTTTTTGCTTATTGCCATAATATGCATGGATATTTATTGTTTTACCCAAATTCTCTAAAATGATATATATGCCAATTTAAGCTTTTCTGTTGGTTTCCTTTGTAAGGTATAACTTGTTAATACAGCTTGTCCTTTTCCCATCAACTAGAGATGAAAACATATTGTTACCTACATCTGTGAGGAAAAGGTCTCAGCCATTCTACACACCTGACCTTCTTCATTTCCAATTCCAATTAACAATACTTTTGCCTTTCCATTGTCAAAGTTAGTCATTTTTACATTGTGTCCACATTTCTATATTTGGCAGCCCAGGTTATAGGGTAAGTCCACTGTAAATGTTAAAAATCAGCATATATTTTCATTGTAATTACTCTATTGTTCATCACACAGTTAAGTGGTAAATTACTGCAGAAATTTCCTTCCCAGAGATTGCAACATAATCATCTCTGTGCCACTCACTAAGCACCTTTCCTAATGATGAGGTCAGGCAAGTTTCTGTTCCCGGCCCTTCTTCTTCTACCTCTACTGACTGTTCAAACCCTGGCATAATTCAGTTTACTGCTTATGTGACCATACTTGCTCGTTCTTTTTTAAAACTCAATTCTGCCTTTTATTAGATTGTTAAACCATAAGCCTCACAGCAAGATTTTAGTAAATATTTATTGAAATTAAATTACTTTAAATTTTCAACCTATCCAACTAATAAATGAAATATGGACTTTAGTCATTTCCCAAAGATTTCATAAATGATCACTTTACAAAAGAGAACACAATATGTAACTTTAGGATAAATTCACCATGATTTAAAATACTAAGTTTGCTCAATGTGTTTATACTACTATCTCATGAAGAGAAGCTTCCAGAAACTTCAGTGACTTTACTATACTCATTATTGGTCTTCCAAATAGGAAATAAATATTTATTTTTCTGTGACTGTTATTTTGTCTGTTGGGTTCTAAGTGAAAAGCTTGTGGCTCCAGTTAAAGAATTTCCCTCCAGTGTGAGTCCCAAAGACTGCACATAAAAAGGGGCCAGAATAAAAAGTCCAAGGAGGAAAAGAAGGGTCCATGGGCAGAATGCTAGCAGTGACAGAACAGGATGCCATTGAGGGCCTGGAGAGATGGCTCAGCAATTAAGAACATGTGTGTTGCTTTTGCAGAGAACCCTGGCTCTGTTCCCAGCACCCACATTAGGCAGCTTGCAGACACTTGTAACTACAGCTCCAAAGGACCTGCAAACACACACACACTTTAAAATTAGGAAAAAAATCTTTAAGAAACACTATTGAGAGAACTATCTGTACTATCTGTCACAACCAAGAATGGTTTCCAGCTTTCTAAGCAGACTTCACAAAGCCACCCTAGGTCCTTCTTGGAGCATCCCTGCTAGGATGATAATTGGGAGTTTACACCTGTGAATCAGCTTTGGACTCTTGGGGAGATCTTTGCCTCCATATCATTAGGGTGTCTCTGAGCAGAAGCTTTACAGAGACAGTTGGGTTTGTAAAGATTTCTAAGACCTGAGGTTGAGATTGTTATACAGACTAAAAATGCTATTTGTCCACTGTATCACAACAGACTGAAGAGCAACCTTAGGCTCCAGAAGTTAACATGCATTCTTCAAGCCATTTTCCTTTAGAAAAATAGATATCTTTGGTTTGCTAGAAAGCTCACCATGGGACACCAACTGACCAGGTAAATTTTCCATGTGAGATCATGATTGAGAGCTACCTAATCAATTGCACTATCATATGCTCAGATATCTTAGACCAGCCTTAAGCAAATAATGACATATACTGGCATGTATCAGGTTACTAGCATGGACCAGTGGCAATGCTCAGCAGATACAGAAACTTTCAAACAAGCCTGATAACCCAAATTTGATCCCTAAGGAGAAAACCAGTTTCTATATTCCCTGTCATCCTTTGACCTCTACACACAAATGCTGTGGTTCATGAGTTCATGAATACACACACACACACACACACACACACACACACACACACACACACACACACAAGGCCATCATCATCATCATCATCATCATCCAGACTTTTAAGAAGTTATCAATGTGTGTGTACAGATATATTATATAGATGATGACAGGAAGATGATAGACAGAGCTGAAATAGATATTAAGGTACAAAACACTTGTCTGAGTAAATAGTCCACACTCAGTGAGGATCTATCATGCCCCCTCATCTCAGACCACTGAGACGTTTTATCTGATTAGTTTTTCATGGTCAATAATGTAAGGAAGGAAGGATGCCAGTTTGACACACAGACAGTTCCAGACCTCTGCTGGAACTAATCGGAAACACCTATGGACAGCTTTATTACTCTGCTGTCTTAGTCACTCTTCTAATGCTATGAAGAGACACCATAACCAAGGCAACTATTATAAGAGAATGCATGTAATTGGGGCTTGCTTACAGTTTCAGAGGGTGGGTCAATTATCATCATGGAAGGGAGCATGGAAGCAGGCACTGGAGTAGTAGCTAAGTGCTACACCCTGATCCATAGGAAGGGACAGAGAGATACACTGGGTTTGGAATGGATATTTGAAACCCACCCCCAGTGACACACTTCCTCCAACAAGGTCACACCTCCTAATGCTTTTAATCCTTTTAAATAGTGCCACTACCTGGTGACTAAACATTCAAATATATAAATATATAGGGAGTGTTCTTATTCAAATTACCACAGAGGCCACAGAGAATAGAGAGAGAGATTAACTGCCATTTACTTTGTAAATTGTGGTGACAACTATCACACACGAGGTTTACAAATAGAGTATACTCTTTGTTCACTGTAGAACTAGCTCTGAGTCAGCCAGCTCTGCTGGGTGTGTTTTTTCAGTCTTCTATCCAAACATAAAAGATCACCCTCTATGTACAGTGTTGTATTTTGTTCCAAGAAAAGAGAGACAAAGTCGAAGCTTGTAGTGACCATCTTTTTAGTTAGACATGATATGCTTTCTGTCTAGTTGTATTTCATTGGTCAACTACACTATACGGTCAGGCCTAACCAATTTTCTGTCTCTACAAGTAGGTTCTACAACACTCCTTAGAAAAGGAGGTAAAGGAAACCTACTTCAAACAAAACAGATCATTGTTCAGTATAATGAGTCCTTCTCTGTCCCACCAGCCAGCTCTAAAATAATAACACAGAGGTTTATTATTAATTATGAAAGCTCAGTCTACAGTTTAGGCTTATTTCTAACTATCTCTTATAACATAAGTTAACCTATTTCTATTAATCTATGTTTTATCATGTGGTTTTTTAACCTTTCATTCTGTATGTTCAACTCCCTCCATGTCTTCTTGGTGTCTCTCCTGAACCTTGATTATCTCCTCCTACCTCCTTTCTCTGCCCAAAAGTCCTGCCTATACACACTAGCCATTGACTGTTAAGCTCTTTATTAAATCAATCATAATATATCTTCAAACAGTATACAAATATCCCACAAAATTCCCTCTTTTTATCTAAATAAAAAGGAAAGGTTTTAACTCTAACATAGTAGAACTATATACAATAAGAACAAGTATCAGGTAAGAATTACATTCACAATGTCTAGTCCATCTGTATTTGGCATATTCAGAGAAAATACTCTATTATCTATCTTATCTTGATGAATTTAAAGTTTTATACTTAAACCGCTTTTATCATAACTTGTATTACCATCCTAAAAATATCTTTTTAAACTTCAAAACATTTTCTTAGATAAACAATTTAAGAGTTTATATCTCCCAACCTTATAGACTTTATACCTCTTTTATGAGTTTCTCTTCTGAATTTGATAACAAGGAAAACTATAACTACAACTATCTCATCTTTAATTCCATCAGAGACCTGAGAAGGATATAATATTACCTGAGCAAACAGGAAGTGTAGAGCAAACAACTTTCAAAACTATAGAAATGACAGAGACAGCTGGCTGCCTGGACAGTCACTCAAGGTTCCTATGCAATGTTGGGGCATCCATCTTCAGACTACAGGCCTGGAATACCTGACAGACTTCTCTGTGAAGCAGAAATTTTGAAGGACTCTCCTACCTTGGCTTGACAAAGTTCAGCAGTCACTTTCTTTTGTGTCCTGCTTGTCCAATTTGGACAGCATACTGTCAACAGTTGAGGCAAGGTCAACTTCTTTCCCAAATTGCTAGCTTTCCTATAAGTGAAAGCAAGCTTCATATGGAGGTTCTTTAATGCCCATCATTTTTGAAGTAAATTGATGCCAGTAGTAGACATGTCTCAAGGTCATGAAAAGTCTTATGTTACTAAAACATCTTAAATGCTATATTCTGTAGGATCTTTGAAGTGTTTGAAGACCACATATCTATTTAAAATATATCTGTTTAACCTTGAAAACATATCTAGCATGACTATAAGTTTGTTGATTGTTATAGATGACTAACTACTAACCTGTATTTCTTTATTATCCTAAATAGCTTTTAAGGACTAAAACTTTATATTACATTTTTAAATGAACTGCATCATACAATACCTTAAACACTAATCCACACTAATGTGAAATATTTGAGACTAGTAATTTTTTATTGCAAAATTAGACTTAACAATTCACCCTTTTATCCCTTCATTTTTATACAATATTCCCTCTTTTATCTTCAGAAAGAGGTCCCTGAATCTAACCTCCTTTATTTAGCTTTTTTTCCTGACCATAACCAATAACAATTTGAAACCAACCCCCCAAAGGATGACAAACATCCATAACCCACCAAATGACCAAAATTCACCCCACCTTTTAGGAATGTGGGCGTTGTGTTCTCTAGACTGCTTCCTATTGTCTGGAGATGATGGAATCTTTGGGGGACCCTGAGAAAATTGAGATAATGGTCAAGTCCTGGAAAAGCTAGCTGTATTACTTTTTGTTTAGTCTCTGTGTGATAGGAAAGTATAAAGCTTATCTGAAGTCTTGCCTGGATAGTCTGTGTGACTGGACTATTCTGGATGAAGTTATTCTGGATGAAGAATTTTTAGGAAACCACAAAAGAGACGTTCTGAAAGGCTGGATCACCTGGGATACTTGTTTTCATTGGTATTTGGTCCCTTTTTTTCTGAAAACACACAAAGTTTTAAAGGTAACATGTATATCTGCATTAACATAAGTGTGCAGTGTACATAAATCAGTTAAAGATAATTTTTTGTTCTGTGTTTGAGCAGGTAAAAGGCATCTGTTAACTTAATGTTTATTTGGACTATATTTCTAGACTTCTATACATGCCATATGAAAGAATGGTAGGTAATAATAAGTTATAAGGACTCTGTAGCCAGAAAGATTAATCATGTCTCATCTTGTCTCAGAGCTGTTTCCATAGTAGAGGGATCAGCATATACATTATCTGTCCTGTAGTCTTTCTTGGATTCTTTTTTATGTCCATAGCCAAGATTTTCAGGAGGTCTCACCCAATCAAATCTGATTTTCATTGATTTTGAAGAGAATCATAACTTTTTGTTTCCTGGGGAAACAAAGGCATAACATATTTTCTGAGTTCCATTTTTAAGTTTTGACATTTTTAAAATATATAGGTTGGTTTAATTTACCAATTTCCATAATCCAATGTCTCTCAACAGCCATTGGTCTTTGTATATTAGCATTTAAAAAATTCAAAGTCAACAAAGCACCATACAGGACCCAGACTCCCTGTGTATTTTCCATCTTTACATGGCTTAATTTTTTTTTAAATATTACTTTACTCTCTCTTTAAAGACATTATTTTTAAGCTTTTTATTTTTTTCTGTGACTATACCCATTTTTTTACTGTTTCTGTATAAAGGTTTTCTCCATCTGGACCTGACTTTATGCTTCTGCAGCCTTTTCTGGCCATGTAAGTCAAACCTTAAATTGCTAAGCAGAGGTTAGGCCCTCCATTGCATGGTTCTACTTAGAACATGTCCTAGTGTCTGGCTCTGCCACCTCCAGGCTGGTGAGAGTGCAGCCTCATGCCTGTGGGCCCCAGCTCCAGTAGGTACTTCTCCCTTATATCCTGCCACTGAGGAGCATGCCACCTTCTGCTCATAGCCCCACTAATGTGCTTGCTGCAAGCAGGGCTTCTTAAAAGAGCCATTTCTCTTCATGCACAAATACCAAGCCAACTCAGAACTTATTTTTTCCAGCTTTCTCAGGCCCTGTGTAGATTCACATGCTGCATGTTGGGCAGCTCAGTTTGACTGAAGAAAGAGAGGTTGTTGAAGATGTGCTTTGAAACCAGTTTACAGGCTTGGTTAGTGATTTAGCTGGATTAGGACAGAGAGATGATATAAGAAATTTGAGCAAGAATTGTGTATAGAGATCTCAAAATGGTTCCACGGTATGAGGAGAATCATGTCCCATGTGAATCCTCTTAGGAGGACTTTACTGTGGAGGAGGCTAATGGTCAGAAGAACCTTTAGTACAGGGCCATCAGCCTGGACCCAGCCCTTGGGTGTGGCCATGGTTACAGAATAAGAAATCGGCCTCTTGAAAGTCACCATGACTAGAAGGTTAAAACTGAACTGTAGCAAATAACACCAGGTCTCTGTGTAAAGTCAAGGTGGCAGCAGACAAGCAGGCAACGGTCTTACAAGGATCAGATGGCATTGAGATCCCTTCAGCATGGTAGAACTTTCACTACTTCTGGCTTCCAACTGAGTCTGTGGTCTACAGAATCTTCCTCAACCTGTTTCAAGCTCAGAGTGGGTTCCTGTACTTGAAACTTAAAGTCAAAACTGAAAAGAAAAGTCCTTAAGTTCTGTAAGTCACTTCTCTTATGAAATAAAGCCCTAGGCTTTCACATTCTCCAGACGAGAAGAACTCTTCCTATTTCTTAAAATGATGGGCCTGACCTCCAACTACTGTTAGATGACTCCAAGAGGAACTTGTCAGGGTTCCTGAGCAAGTTGAGCAATTGTCCGTCAAGTGTGTTCAGTGCAGACAATAAGCCTCAGTCACTCCACTCACTTTATTAGAAGCTTCTTCTTGAAACATTGGGTTTTCATCTTCCCATATATTGTTTTTCTCCTGCATTATAGAAATCAAAGTAGGCAGCTCAGCCCAAACTCAAGCAGCTATTTGGCATGGTTTTCTTTGTCCCAGTAGCATCTGGGGCAGATTCCTCCATCTGTTGCCACAGCCATACTCAGTGGCTTGGGACAGGTGGACTGGGCTATAGTCATGGGTCTTCTGATTATCTGCCTCCTCTCCACATTGCACAGCTTCAACAAGAAAGAACTCAGAGGACTCAAAGCACCCTCATGGCTCCTATCTAGATCTTCCACACTATTGTTTTCAACATTCCAGCTTGAGTCAAGTTCCACTAGCTTTGGTGCGATGCCTTACTTGAGAGAGACTAAACTCTGATGCTATAGCAACTCAGCCCATTAAAGACCCAGTTCACTAGTGTCTCTTGTGTCTGTGTTTTGATGTGAGACAGTTCTTCCTCAGCAGGCACAGAGTGATGCAGGATGTTACTGTGTGTAGTTTCACAATCTCAATATATGACCTCCAGAAACCATTGGCTAAAATGAGTGTCCCATATTCAGTTCAGCTATTACAGAGGCTCTGAAATAGAAGGGGAGCTTGGACTGATGTTGGGGAATATTATTTTAAGGTATGTTACTTTTGTTTATGTTGCATTTGTTTAACTCAGTGAAGCTGTGTTACTGTGCCTGTCTAAAACACCCGATGGTCTAATAAAAAGCTGAATGGTCAATAGCAAGGCAGGAGAAAGGAGAGGCAGGGATGGCAGGCAGAGAGAATATATAGAAGGAGAAATCTGAGAGGAGGAGAGATCAAGGAGCGAGAGAAGGAGGAGGATTTTGGGAGCCAGCCACCCAGCTACACAGTCAGCCACAGAGCAAGAGTGAAAGTAAGATATACAGAAGTAAGAAAAGGAAAAAGTCCAGAGGCAAAAGGTGGACAAGATAATTTAAAGTTAAGAAAAGCTGGCGAGAAACAAGCCAAGCTAAGACTGGCCATTCATAATTAAGAATAAGCCTCCATGTGTGATTTATTTGGGAGCTGGGTGGTGGACCCCCCCAAAAAAGCAAAAACAACCAACAACAAACTGCCTCTGCTACAGTAGAGAAAGCTCCATCAGCATTAATTTGTTCTATATTTAGAAAGTATTGTCTTCTTGAATAGCCAGTCTGATCCTGATACTGTGTGTGTTGTGGGACTAAGAAGGAAAACTAAACATGGGCCTTTCCTCCAGAGATTAAGATTGGGACCTGCAGAGGGCACAAGGAAATCAAATACCCAGGCAATAAGAACAGCAGAGGTTCCCGTAAAAGAGAAGGGGAAAGAGTGTAAACAATTCAGTGAGGCGTACTTGGAGCTCAGCTTTTAAGTACTTGTTTTAGAGTAGCCAAATGACAGAAAATAACAGGACATGGTAGATACCAATATCAGAATGTGATGGCAGTCGGAAGCCAGTAACTGCCTGGGGGGGGGGGGGGGGTTCAGGGACCAGCTGGAGCAGAGGCCAGAAGTAGCAGAAGGTGAGCTGATAATAGGCTTGCCCAGAGGCTATTCCTCAAGATGCAGAGCCACTCAAAATGTCCTGTGACAAAAAGATTCAGCAGCTAAAAGTGTAATGTATGCAGGAAACACTGCAGAGTAGATCCACCTCCAGGCACACTGAAGGTTCTTCAGAACCCCATGACATCTAAGCCAGCTGTGACTTTTAGACTAGCATTTCACAAACTCAGTATAAATCCAACACCAACTCATGGAATTGTGATTCTGGGGATGGAGAAAGTCAAGGACTCACTATGTGGGTGGTGAACCTAAAGGGGATAAAAAGCTGGGTCCTTATTCTGGCTGTTATTAGGACAGTAGGTTCTAGATGCAATAATGCTGAAGGGTCATAATGGTAATTAAGAAGCTTTACATGTAAATTGTGATTTAAAGGGGGAGTACACAGCTACATTTTCAGGTAATGTCAAGTAGCTTGACAACTTCCCAAATCTTGGATTTTCAGTACTCTTATTTAGCGCTAAAACACTTACCAGCTGTGGTAGTCTGAATGTAATTGGCCGCATAATCTCATAGGGAGTGGCACTGTTAGAAGGTGTGGCTTTGTTGGAGTGGGTATGGTCTTGTTGGAGGAAGTATGTCACTGTGGAGGTGGGCTTTGAGGTTTCCTATGCTCGGGATACCACCCAGTGTCTCAGTTGACTTCCTGTTGCCTGCAAGATGTAAGACTCTCAGCTACCTCTCTAACACCATGTATGCCTGCACACCACCATGCTCCCCACCATAGTGATAATGGACTGAACCTCTGAAGCTGTAAGCAGGCCACCCCAGTGAAATGTTTTCTTTATAAGAGTTGCCGTGGTTGTTGTGCCCTGGGCATGAGACTCCCCCAAAGAGACCACCAGAAACACAAACTCACCGAAATGCAAAAGCAAGGTTTATTGAAGCAGTTCAAGCCATAGCAGGGAGCTCAGTTGAGCACCCCAACACAGCGGAGGCTAGAGGAGGTGCCTGCCCCTCTGCAAGCTCAGATTTTACAGGCAAAAACCACAAGGTTACATCATTTAGGGGTGCTAGTACGGGTACAATTCTGATTGGCTCAAGTTTTAGGGGCTTTCCAGAATTTCTGGGTTATCTTACTCTGTAGTTTTAACTGGTTGTTTATCAAACTTTATAGACTGCCTCTGGCATTGGGGCATTCTGTGGTTAATCAATTGTTACCAGATACTCCTTCAAACATCCTGACTTTGTACTTTGACCATCTCCAGCACTGGGGCATTCTATGGTTAATTGGTTGCTACCAGATGGCTCTTCAAACATCCTGACTTTGTCCTGGGACCTATGTCAGCAGCTCTGAGAATTTTGAAACTCAGGCCTATTTCAAGCTGGGGTGAGGGGCTTGCTTGAAATGTGGGTGTTTTGGTTCTTCAATGGTCATGGTGTCTCTTTACAGCAATAAAAATCTTAACTAAAACACCAGGTCATAGGAAAGAAAATGTATTCCAGTAAACCAACTGTCTTAGTCATAGAAATACTATTTAAAAGACAATTCCTATCTTCTCTTAGATGGAAGCATTGCTATCATTCCTGTTGATCTGGTTAAAACAGAGACAAATCTCTGCTTATCCCCTATTTCCCATTGTCCTGGTTTACAGACTTGATGCTTGTGAGGAGGTTGTCAGCACTTGGGGTCCCAGGTGGCTTTGAGCCATGGAAGACCAGAGTGACCAATTCCAACAGGTAAACTCTTTTTCCATTAAACTTGTGAATGTATGGTGGAGAAAGGGGGCAGCTAAAGGGAATCCAGCTCCTGGAATGTCAAATGTCCACTGGGAAAATACAATCTTTGGCAGACTGAGTCAGATTAGAACTAGACACCTATTCAGACATGTCATCAGAGATAAATTAGTATTTTGTTTTCAGTTTTTCCCATTGTGTGCATCTTGTTCAAAATACAGCATAAGGTTTTTATTGTTCTTTCTTTATTACGTTTACGAATTGGGAGTGGGATGTATGCTACATCATTCGTGTAGAGGTCAGGGGGCTTTTTAAAAGAGTCAATTCTTTTCTTTCACTGTACAGGTTCAGAGACTGAATTCAGGTTGTCAGACTTGGTGACAGGTGTCTTTGGCCACTGAGCCATGTCACCATGCCATGTGTATTTACCAATTTTAACCAAACTTCTGATAAAAAGAACATTTCTTGTTATTCTGTTCAAGATAGCTGAACTGTCCTTTCTGGTTCTTTGTACCCTGGATAAATGTGATTCCATTAGCTGTCCACTCTTCAGACATCTGTGGTGATAGTCAAGTGTCTTAAAATTCAAAACATTGGGAAGAATGTTTACCACTCAACCTTCACGGCAGATTAAAGCACTTTTAATGGCAATGTGGAAATTCTGCTCCTTTGAAATACTAGTCTCTGCCTTAATTGCTATAATTATCCCTCAGTGGGGGTGGGGGTGTAGATTTCCCAGCTGCACCAGCTGCAAAGCCTGCTGGTACCAAGAGGAAGGACAAACTGAGGACTCATGGGGTTCCTGGAATAAACAGACATTCAGCTCCCGGAAGGAGAATCATCCAAAAAAAAAAAGTCAAAGTTGGAACAGAGACATTGAAACTCAATCATGTATCCATGAGAAACTGAGGACATGTAGGGCCATGCCATGCCATTCTAAAGCAGAATAGAGATCTGCTCATATTGGTGGCTAGGCTAGGTGTTTTCACATATTAGACATGTCAAAGAATGGGTGTGTGCCAGACTCCAGGTGTGATGGGAAAACACAGAATTGTGAAGAAGCAGCTTATGTGTCTCATATTCCAAATGCCCTTGAAAAGTGACCTTTCATCTCCTTGAAGTGCCTAGGAATAAGTTTTCCAGTGAGCCAGGTAACAATACATTCAATGCCTTCCCTTTAAATACTTAAATGTCAGAGCAAGTTCAAGCCCAATCCTAATGCCTTAGATAGGCGATCAGCCAGCTGGATCCTTGCCCACAGCTGTGTGAGCTGAAGAAGATAACAAGAGAAAATAACGTTCGCCATCTGTCCGTCATTTTGCCCAGTGCCCCCCTCATCCTGGAGGAGAAAGAAGGGAGAGACAAATGAGTCTTCAAACAGGGCTGAGAGCCTCCCCTGGCCTTTCTGAAAGTAGAAAGGCAGCCGCCTTATCGGCACCTGTCACACCACAGTGCTCTGAAGGCAGTGCAGCAGGGCATTGGTGGGGTATCTGTGGAAGGACCAGCGCAGGTAGCCACTGTGGCCTTTCTGTGCACCCTCAGAGAAGAAAATCCACCACACCCTTATTCTCTCGTGAACAGCTGATAAGAGCTTGTAGAAATGGTAACCTGAAATTGGAACATATTGCCAGAAGACCAGTGAAGACCTGATGGCTGGGAACCACAGATAATTCAGCACCTAAATCCTTGGCATGACATTTACCTCTGAGTGACCACCTTGTTAAGAGGGTTGATGTCTCAGGAATAGACTTCGTAATAGAACAAGAGCCACACCAAACCATGAGAGAGATGGGGACCAGAGACCTGAACTATGACTTCTAATTCTCTTGCCTCCCCTTCCCAAGTAGGGCATTACTGTGCATAGCAGCCCTGGCTTATGTCTTTTTTTTTTTTTTCTGTTGAATGGTGCTCCATTCTGTGAAAATGTTATATTCTGTTTACTCATTCACAGTTTGGGTTGCTCAGCATTGGGTTATAATGAATAATGCTGCTATGAATATTCAGGTACCAGTCATTATATGGACATTTATGTCTATTTTAAGTGGAGTCTGGCATTTAAACGACTGGGTTTTAGGGTAAATTTGTGATAAGCCAATTAACTTGTTAAGAAACTGAAAATCAGTTTAGTGGCTTCTTAAACATCATAGAGAAGCAGGCACTATCTGGACCAGTCAGGGCTCCATACATCAGGCTAATGAGCAGCAGGAAGCCTTTGAGGATATACACCTCTGATCTCCCACAATGGATGAAATCTAACAAACGTTAACATAAAGAGGCAGAGTCTTTCTTTTGCATATCTAGAAACCTAGAGGGAGGCAATTCTGAACACACAAGAACTCATGAAGGTAAGCAAGGACCTGCCCTGCTGGGAGTGGAACTCAGTGTAGAGCAATCACCTGGTGCATACAAGACCCTGGGTCCAATGCCCAGTGCCCATGGGTCCAATGCCCAGTGCCAATGGGTCCAATGCCCAGTGTCCCTGGGTCCATTGCCCAGTGCTCCAAAGCCCAGTGCCCCTGGGTCCAATGCCCAGTGCCCATGGGTCCAATGCCCAGTGCCACAAGAGAAAAGAAAGAAAGGAAGGATGGGAAGTGTTCTGGAATAAGGCAGGGAACCAGCAATCTAAGCCATGTGTGATGGTGGACTCTTCCAATCCCAGCACTTGGCATGCAGGAAGACGGTCTCAAGGCCACCCTGAGCTATCCAGTAAGTTTCAAGCAAGCCAACCAGGGAAAGCAAGGATCTGTCTAAACGAGTTAGCAAGCAACCCAGGCTTTCCCTGGCTCCCCAGTCACCATCCTTGTCATTCTTGTGAATGGAGACACTTGAATTGTGATGAATGGATGAAGAAAAATGTGCAATGAAACGCTATTCAACCAAAAGAGAAGAGGAGCAGGAAGGAGATGAGAGGGAAGGAGGGAGGAAAGGAAGAAGAGAAGGAGTAAATCCTTTCATTTGTGTTATAAGTAGCCAGGAGGTCAAAATGAGAAAGGAAATAAGGCAGCCCAGGAGGACAAACCCTGGGAGATCTCACTTGTGTATGGAACTTAGAAAAAGTCAGATTCATGAAGACAGGCTGTAGGGCAGTGAAGAGTGGATCTGTAACTATGGTTTCAAGTCTTAGCTGCTAGGGCTGGTGAAGAGAGCAAACTCATTACACAATGAGTCTGTACGGAAGAACTAAGGGTAGAGTATGACTGTCATTAGTACCGCTGCATTATGCACTCGGAATTTGCCAATGGAACGAAGCTTCAATGTTCTCAACACGCGCACACACACACACACACACACACACACACACACCGGGGGGGGGGGGGGGCAGTGAGGAGAGTAACTGTGAATCACCATGTAAAATAGTAACTAAGTTAAGGTGATTGTGGTAATCATTTCAAAGTAAGTATATATAAAAGCATCATGTTGTATGCCTTAAATACATACAATTTTATGTGTCAGTTATATTCCAATACAGCCTTTAAAAAAAATACACTTTCAGTATCTTTTGGTATCAAACCTGCATTCCAGGCAGGAGAGGGCAAAAGCCAAAGGCTGGGATGACAAGAGCTTTCTCTGGGAGGCATCCCATTTTCCTTCTTTTTTATCTTTTGTTTTTCTAACTATGACATTGTACAGCTTCCCTGGGGTGTGACATATACTATGAAATACACATGCCTAGGGTTATGATTCAGAGATGTTTAGTAAATTGACAGAATTGTACAACTGTCACAAAAATCCAATTTTAGAGCATTTCTATCCTATCAAAAGATTTCTGATGTTCACCCACACTCTTGAGTTCTACCTCTGGGGCCCCAGGCAACAACTGCTCTCCCATTCTCTCTCCTAATCTGCCTTTTCTGGACCTTGCATAAAAATGGCATGTGATCATTGTGCATTTGACCTTCTCTCTTTTTTTTTTTTTAATTTTTATTTTGCAATACAATTAAGTTCTACATACAGGCACAGATTCCCTTGTTCTCCCCCTCCCGCCCCCCTCACCTTCCCCCCAGCCCGCCCCCCCATTCCAATCTCCTCCAGGGCAAAGCCTTCCCCACAGACTGAGATCAACCTGGTGGACTCAGTCCAGGTAGGTCCAGTCCCCTCCTCCCAGGCCGAGCCAAGCGACCCTGCATAGGCCCCAGGTTTCAAACAGCCGACTCATGCAATGAGCACAGGACCCAGTGCCACTGCCTGGATGCCTCCCAAATAGATCAGGCCAATCAACTGTCTCACCCACTCAGAGGGCCTGATCCAGTTGGTGACCCCTCAGCCATTGGTTCATATTTCATGTGTTTCCGTTTGTTTGGCTATTTGTCTCTGTGCTTTATCCGACCTTGGTCTCAACAATTCTCGCTCATATAAACCCTCCTCATTCTCGCTAATTGGACTCCCAGAGATCCACCTGGGGCCTAGTCATGAATCTCTGCATCCAGATCCCTCAGTAGTTGGATGAGGTTTCTAGCACGACAATTAGGGTGTTTGGCCATCCCATCACCAGAGTAGGTCAATTCGGACTGTCTCTCGACCATTGCCAGCAGTCTGTTGTGGGGGTATCTTTGTGGATTTCTGTGGGCCTCTCTAGCACTTTGTTTCTTCCTATTCTCATGTGGTCTTCATTTACCATGGTCTCCTATTCCTTGTTCTCCCTCTCTGTTGTTGATCCAGCTGGGATCTCCCACTCACCCAAGCTCTCTTTCCCTCGACCCTCGCCCTTCACTACCCCCACTCATGTCCAGGCTGTTCATGTAGATCTCATTCCATTTCTCTGTCATTGGGCGATCCCTGTGTCTTTCTTGGGTTGACCTTCTCTTTAAATTGTTTCTGAGCTGTATTCATGTTATAGCATTTATTACTAATCCATATTTTTGAGACAGTGTCTAATATGGCCCAGGCTGGCCTCAAACTCTATGTAGCTGTGGACCATCACAAATTCCTAATCCTCCTGCCTCCACTTCCCAAGTGCTGGCATTACTATGCATATCACCTCTAGCTTATGGTATTCTTTTTTGCTGTTGAATGATATTCCATTCTGTGAAAATGTCATATATATATATATATATATATATATATATATATATATATATATATATATATATATATTTACCCATTCATCAGTTTGGGGTTTTCCAGTTTGGGCTATAACAAATACTATTGCTGTGGATACACAAGTACCAGTCTTGATATGGACATTTTTGTTCATTTTTTTAAAGTAAAGCCTGGGACTAGAGCAGATTGGGCACAGGGTAAATTTATGAGAGGTTCATTGATTTGTTAAGAAGCTGAACAAGCCGGGCGGTGGTGTCACACGCCTTTAATCTCAGCACTTGGGAGGCAGAAGCAGGTGGATCTCTGTGAGTCCAAGGCCAGCCTGGACTACAGAGTGAGTTCCAGGAAAGGCGCCAAAGCTACACAAAGAAACCCTTCTTACTTCTCCATCCTTGTCAACACTTGTCATGGCCTGTATTTAATGGTGGCCATTCTTGTGAGTGTAGTGTCTCCACTTTTGTGGATTATACGCACCAGTGACTAACTAAGTCTCCAATAACACATCTGTGTCACATTAAGGAAAGAAATAAAAGCACTTCCCCATGGAGTCATTTGACTGAGAGGAGGTCCAGATGTGTATTCTCTACATGTTCCTGTGTCTTCTGTCCTCTGTCTGTCTGTTGCATGCATCTCAATCTGGGCCTGCATCTGTATGTACATCTGTGAGTGATGTCTTTCCTTGACAGAAGATTTCACTCTGTTTTTAATTGAACAATACAGAAAGCATCCCATGGGGAAAGAAAGGGATACTTTATCAGAGTTTTACGAGGGATTAGGTCACTGGCTCCAACTGATCCCAACTGACCCAAACATCATTGTTAATCAACCAATATCCATAAATGTGCTTTCAACTTTTATGGTAGATTTTAGAAAGTTGCTTTCAACTTCTGCATTTGCTGCTTTGGGCAAATGATACACATGCATTATCTGGTTGGGGGCATGGAGGAGTACATAATCACAGCTAACGCATTAGCCTAGGTTGTAAAAGTTAATCACATAGGAGACCCAAAGCAAGTAAGGTTTGGTTGTTACATTGTTCTCTTAAAGGCAGGTTAAACAGTTTGAGTATTGATCACACAGTAGGACAGCAGTCTCGAGTAATCTCTAGGTGTGTTACTAACTCTGGCTGTGAAGTTCAGCAAAATTTGCAATCTCCTAACATGTAAGAGATATTTTCATACTATTACATTCCACATCCACTATATGGCTATAATTTGCATTTTCCTAATAATATCAAACTTTGTTTGATGAGATACAGTAAGTATAGCCCCAGCTAGCCTGGCATTCACTCACTAGGCTGACTTGGAACTCACTATGTGTATCAGTTACCACATTAGAGAACAAAGAGTCTTTTTCTTGAAATGGTTTGACAGAGGGTAAGTCCAAATTTAAATTCTCAACTTCTCTGCTTGGATTTTCCATCTGTCTGTAGCTTGTGGTCTATGACCTGTCTGCTCTCTGTCTGATATGTGTGTATGATGTTGCCTATCCCGAACAAAGGGCTTTGCTCTTTACCTGTTGAACAGCATAGAAAACATGATCAGAAAAAAGAACTAGGGAAACTTTTTCAATACTCTTTAACAGACCCTTACAAGGGAGGAAGTTACTTTACTGAGTCCAATGATGCCGAACAGCACTTGAAACTGCACACAGAGATCTGCATGTTGCTTCCAACATCTATGAGATATTTGCTGTTCAAGGTTGCTTTCAACCTGTTGGCTGCTTTCAACAAATGATTACCACAACACACAAACACATGCATGTGCACACGTGCACCCACACACACACTTCTGAGTCAGGAAGATGGAAGAGTACATACTTTAAAATTAAAACTGCAAATTTTGCTTAGGTTGTAAAAGCTGATTACATGGGAAGTATAAGGCATAGTTAAACTGGCTAGTAATTTTTCTTAAAGGTGTGCTACACAGGCTGAACACACAATAAGAAACAGATTAGTACATGGTCTTACATGGTCTCAATGCATATTACTGACTTAGCTGGAAGGTCAGAAAGAAGTTCAGTTTCTGAAAGTAAGAGGTATTTGCAGAAATAGCTTTGTACAGCTGTGTAGCCCAGGCTCTCCTGGAATGTACCCTTGTCCTTAGCCTCCCACATGTGTGTCAACAGGCCTGACCAAAATGTCTTTCCACATGCCTGCTGGTTATCTGAACACCTTCCTAGGTGAAGCGTTTGTTTCTATTTTTCTGCCTGCTTTTTAATAAGGCTGTTTGTCTTCTTATTATTGAGTTATAAAAGATTTTTATTATTCTGTATATGAGGCATCTATCAGATATGTAATTCAAAACCTTTTTTGAGTTATTTATGAAGCCTGTGGCTTGTCTTTTCATTGTTTTAAATGATGTCTTTTGAAGCATAGAATCATTAAGTTTTTCTGAAGTCTAATTTGTTTCTTTCTAGTGAAGGGTTTTTTTTAACTTAAGAAAGAAGGCACTCTTTGGTGGTATTTGCCCATGTATCATGGGTTGGAACCATGAAACACTTGATACTTCAACAAAATCAGGCTCTTGTATACAGTGAGGAAATTGTGGGGGGAGTCTACCTGAGAGTGGGTAGCACTC
This sequence comes from Peromyscus eremicus, assembly GCF_949786415.1. Taxonomy (NCBI): domain Eukaryota; kingdom Metazoa; phylum Chordata; class Mammalia; order Rodentia; family Cricetidae; genus Peromyscus; species Peromyscus eremicus. The sequence continues at coordinate 104,466,782 of NC_081425.1, read as the reverse complement.
TCGTGGTTTTTAAGCATGATGGTAAGATTCTATTTCAGACACAAAGTCACTCTGTTGTCACAGTAACACTTCAGCTTGAAGCAATAACCACACGGCCTCTGTTGCAAACAGCAAATGACACTGCCTACGTGTTCAGAGACAACCAAGATCTGGCCAACTGGCCGGAGTGCCGCTGGTTCTCACATTCCCAGTTACCTGCCCGTGAGTCATCTGGACTTGCTGAATGGGCTCTGGCCACATGTCTCCCATCCCCCAGCAGTCTTGCCTTGCTTTGCTTTATCAAGATATCAGGGATGGAAGCATGTTAAGCCACAAAACCTCTGTAAGCCCAAGACAGAGAACGGCATTCCATATGTCTTTTGAATTCCTTCATCTAAACCGAGTCATAAAGCCTGCACAGGCTGAGGAGAGAAGAGAGTCTCTATAGTGATGGAGAAGCATGGGATCCTGTTCTCCAGTGATGGTAGAGAATGCTAATCCTCTGTTTGTGGACAGATGTGGAAATCCTCATCTCTAGTGATGGAGGAATACCAGTGACCCTCCTGTTTAATGGTGAGATTATAATACGTGTGTACATAGAGCCTCTGACTTGGGCCTCCAGAGGTTTTGTGGCTTAACATGTTCACATCCCTGATACCTTAATGAAACAAAGCATGACAAAGAAACATGAAGAACTGGAGCATGAAAGTAATTCAAATGTTCAAAATGTGATCTAGCTGAAAATCCTAGGGAGGATTCCCAGTTCTCCACCCGAGGGGAAGGTGGCACTTTACCAAGGTGTAGCCATGAGTGCAGAGAAGGGCTGCCTCATTTTGGATGACTTGGGAGACTTGAAGCCCCGAGGGCCTGTAAAATCAGAGTGGGGAAGTAGAGATGAGCCATCGGCAAGAAGGATAACATTTCCTCTCCCTCCTTCTTTCAGTGTTACCAAAGACACCACAGAGGCGTTCGTACAGGAATGGTACAACACTCACCTCACTTACTGTCACAACTGACCCACTTTTATTTTAACTCTCATTTTATTTTGCACTGATCTTAAGGAGTGCAACGTGACAGAACAGCTGTAACACATGTCTGTGACACACACCTGTCACCAAGATGGAGGGCCGTGAAGCATTCGACTCTAAGTGACACGTTGCAGGCAAGGTGAGAAGAGAAACACTTTCCTAGAGCCATGTGGATACAGCTTTCTGTTGATTAGACTTGAAATTCGTCCAAAATAAATGAGTAATTAATAAAGCAAGAAAGCCAGATGCTGGGTTTACTGGTGAGTCACAGAACAGTGTGGCAACAGTGGCGCAAAAGAGCCGGAAGGCCCGGCTGGCTATCGGGGGTTGTGAGTGAAGGGGTACCACTGCCGTGCACTGGCAGGCTACTGCTGGAGAGCCCCAAAGCTTACCACAAGACACCACCTTGCAGAGGGCTCCCACAGAACCAGAGATTTCTCTGTGAGTACCAAAGCCAGAGCCGGAAGTGGATGGTTTTTGAATCTTGTTTTAGTTTTACTATGTAGCTCAGGATGCTCTGGAATTTTTGGTCTTCCTGCCTCCACTTCCCCAATAATGAGATTATAGACATCCAGCCTAACTGTTCTGCAGGAGGAATTTCAAATTTCATTATAGAATTTCAAAACACCAGTTTCCAGATGTTTCCGTTGAAACCTCCACTGATTTCAAAAGCAGGAGAATGAGTGTGTCATGGTGAACCGTGTGAGGTAAGATACAGCCAGCACATCAGAGAATGTGTTGTAGCAGGAGGATGGCGGGGAAATGGCAAGATTCCCTCACCCAAACAAAACCTCATGTTATGTTTGTGAGCAGAAATGAAAGAGGCAGAGTGGGATAGTAGACGTCTAATATGATATGACATGAGATGTGGCATGACCTGGTATTATATAGTATGATGTGACATGATATGATATGATATATAGTGTGCTGTAAATTGCTATAATATGGTATGTTATAATAAGATATGGTGTAATGTGATATATATTACGATAATATGTGACATGCTATGTGATATGACACAATATAAGGTATAATGTAATACAATATGATATATGATATATGATATGGCATGGCATGATGATATAACACATTGTATAATATAATATACCATGGCACATGATATGAAGATATGCTATGGCTTGACATAGTATGGCATAATAGAATGTATGATATAACATGACATGATATATGATACAGCATGATATGAAATAGCATATGGTAGGATGTTATATATGCTATGGCATGATAAGATATAACATAAAGTATTTATGATGTGAGATGATATTTTACAGTATATGTGATGAGGTGAGATGATATGGTATGGTATATATTATATAATATCATATGGTATGATATCATATATTATGTGTTATTTATGATATATGGTATAGTATGCTATATGATATGGCATGGTATGACATGTGATGTGCTATGGTATGGTGTATGGTATGGTACAGTGTAGGGGGTCTCTTCAAACACCACAGTATCCTGAGACAAGGTGGAAGTATGGTTTAGTAGCCAGTATTAGTTTACACTCCAAGAGTCTGACACAGGGTTGTTTGTTTCAGGTATATTTAAGCACAGCACAATTTGGAAAAAGTTTCCTGGTGATAATTAACTCAATCCTGTGTGTACCACAAAGTTTAAGACATGACTACATCAAAACTCTTGTGAAGTACAAGTGACATCTGCCATAAATACAGGTTCTGTGGATTAACTGAGGAAGCAGGCTTAAGATAAACAATGGTCATGGGGGTCTAGGGGAGGAGAGCACTCTAGGCTGACTAAATAAACGTAAGAGTCTGGGGGGCCAGTGTGGCCTCGCCACACGGAGAGCACAGAGGTCGCCAGGCTACCAACCACTTCCTCCCCAAGCCTGATGGGTGGAAACAGGCTGTGCATCTCTCCCTTTAATGAGACAACCCTGCATATTTAACCTTCCTGCTTTCTCTAGTGCTTAACTGTGAACACAAGGACCTCCATGTCTCCTACACTACAGTATAGTGAGGTAAGCTATGATATGGTACAGAATATGATATGATATGATATGATATGATATGATATGATATGATATGATACGATTGATATATGATTGTAGTATGTATGGAATGATATATGTCATGGTATGGAATGGTATGGTGTGGTGTGATGTGGTGCCATGTGGTGGAGTGTGGTATGATATGATTGTATTGTGTGGTAAGATTGCATTGTGTGGTTTGATTGTATTGTGTGGTTTGATTGTATCGTGTGGTACGAGATTGTATCATGCGGTATGATTGTATCGTGCAGTATGATATTGTATCGTGTGGTATGATATTGTATCATGTGGTATGATATTGTATCGTGTGGTATGATTGTATCGTGTGGTATGATTGTATCATGTGGTATGATATTGTATTGTGTGGTATGATATTGTAATGTGTGGTATGATATTGTATTGTGGGTATGACAAGATATCAACCCCTACAGCAGGTCCCTGGCAGACACTGCCATGTGCTTTCTCATTTGCCCCTCTGTGTAAGGTTAAAAGCCTAAATGACGTCACTGAAAGCACAGACAGGGAGGCCCACGGAGTGCTCTGAGGACACACAAGATACCAGGAGGGATGGCACTCTTCCCAGGGTGAGAATGACAGACGTCTCCACCAAGAGTGGCAGTATTGCAGGCATTTGGCATGTTTATTTTATTCACTCCTTTTAATTACCACAAAACTGAGATGTTACTCCTGTCAGTTAAATGAGAAGCTAACACTCTAAGTGGTTAAGTCACGCATCTAAGCTCAGAAACTAGAAAAGCTGCTCAGCCACAAGCATGGATGGAAATAGTTCAATCAGGGCAGACACAACAATCCTTGTGATGCTCTCCCTGTCTAACATGTTCCTCATGATCGTGTGCTTCTACAACTCTGTTCCTCACAGGAGCAGCTCTAATAATGGCAGCATTCCAACACAGAAACTAGCTCATCTAACTCAGAACACAAGTGAGTGAGAGGAACCCAGGAAGGCTGCTCTCAGTATAGGCTTTGATCACAATTCTAGGCCTCTCACACTCAGGCCTTCTCCACAGCACTGGGCCTCTCACACTCAGGCCTTCTCCACAACACTAGGCCTCTCACACTCAGACCTTCTCCACAGCACTGGACCTCTCACATTCAGGCCTTCTCCACAGCACTGGACCTCTCATACTCAGGCCTTCTCCACAACACTGGGCCTCTCACACTCAGACCTTCTCCACAGCACTGGACCTCTCACACTCAGACCTTCTCCACAGCACTCGGCCTCTCACACTCAGGCCTGATCCACAGCACTGGGCCTCTCACACTCAGGCCTTCTCCACAGCACTGGACTTCTCACACTTAGGCCTTCTCCACAGCACTGGGCCTCTCACACTCAGGCCTTCACCACAGCACTGGACCTCTCACACTCAGGCCTTCTCCACAACACTGGGCCTCTCACACTCAGGTCTTCTCCACAGCACTGGTCCTCTCACACTCAGGCCTTCTCCACAGCACTGACCTCTCTCACACTCAGGCCTTCTCCACAGCACTGGGTCTCTCTCACACTCAGGCCTTCTCCACAGCACTGACCTCTCTCACACTCAGGCCTTCACCACAGCACTGACCTCTCTCACACTCAGGCCTTCTCCACAGCACTGGGCCTCTCACACTCAGGCCTTCTCCACAGCACTGGGCCTCTTACACTCAGGCCTTCTCCACAGCACTGACCTCTCTCGGAGTCTGGTCTTCACTACAGTGCTAACTGCTCCTTTTGGAGGGAAAGAGCAAGAAATGAGGGCAGGAAGAGGCCATAAAGCATAAAGGAAGGTGAAGATGTGTCTTGTACTTCCATGTGGAGCTAGGGTGGGGCTCTGGTGGAAGAAATTCTATGTACATAGATCTCTCTCCAGCACCCTTCCTGTATGCTCTGTCTTCAGCATTATTTTGTGGTTTTAATCACTGGGTATGCCCCTCGTTCCCTATAGGGCCATTCAACAGGGACTAGATGCTGTCTGTCCAGGACAGGTGCACAGAAGGCACCCAGCTCCTGCTTGTGAACTGGAGGAGAAAGGAAAAATGGAAGCATACAGAGTTAAGAAATGAACATTGACTTAATAACAAGTTCTGCAGGAATTCAGAAACTGTGGCAGATTTCTCAGGTGTAACCTTATCTGGCAGGGAGAGCTCGAACCAGCTCGTGGTTCTCAAAATAGATATCACATGGATTCTGTCTTACATATCTTCACATTCTGGGTCCATAAACCTAGGCCCATGGTTTAAAATTGTGTATTTAAATGTAATTAGTATTTTATTGCATTTAGCTACTTTGGGGCCACACATGTGGAGATTGGAGGACTGTTTGTGGGAGTCTGTTCTCCCCTCCTACCGTGTGGGTTTCTGGGATCGAGCACAGGTCCTCAGGCTTGGCAGCAGGAAACAACCCTCACTGAGCTGCCTTACAGCCTCTTAACTAGTATTTTCTGTGCCTTAAGTTGTCAATTAAATTACTGTTCATTTTTCAGCTATGTGTCCTTATTTCATTGAATATAATACTTGTCTAGTCCTAAATAGGGCATGTGCTGGGAAATGAATGGGGAGGGCTGGGTCAGACCCAGGTGCTAGAGACAGACAGATTCCCGACTGGACATGAAGCTTTGGGGAAGCTGATGGTGCAAATGGAAGGAGGTGGCTGGACTTGGCATGCACAGGGCAGAGGTGGAAGAGGAATCATCCAGGGCTTCCTCGGGGAGATAATGAGGAGAAGCAGCCCTGGGAGCAAGATGGAGAGAACCAAGCTGTGGTGACGGGAGCCTGGTCACAGCTAAGTCCCTCATGTTGTGAGCTAGTCACAGCTCTTTGCCCTTCTGGGTCTGCATTAGTGAAATGAGAGGTTCAGGACGGAGTGAGTCATGGAGCCCTCAGAATGCACAGCCAGCTGCATTAGGAACACAGAACACGGGAGATGGCCATGGGGTGTATTTCGAGATGGAATGATGTATACAGAGGCAGTGGAGAAACGGCAGAAGGGAAGGCAATGCCATGTGGTTGGAGAAGATAACGAGAGCCTGGAGCAGCAGAAGAGGGCCAGGGAGGCAGGGCCGGGGAGCTCTGCTGAAGCCCACACTGAAGACCTGTCATAATCCAGTCTTTACTTAAGCTAAACATCCACTCTGGCTGCACTACAGAGAGATGGGGAAAAGCAAGACTGAAAATAGCCACCAGAAAACCATTAAAGAAACCCAGATGAAAGACCTTAACTCAGCAGCTGGAGGGGCAGAGAGAACTCCAGCAGGACAGAGAAGACAGAATTAGCAAGCTTGGCCGGGCAATGTAAGCCGAGGAAAAGACCTGATGACTTTAGGAAATAATAAGACAAAGATACGTCGTGCTGTCTCCCTTCCCATTATTGTAGAGTACTGCCTCATTCTCTTTCGTAACAGGCCCCACACCTATCTACCTGCCGGCTTCCCTGTCCTCCTGCCCACGTCCTGGGGCTCTGAATTGGCCACCATTAAATCAGAAATCAAAGTCTGTAGTCCTCATGTTACCCCGTGGTCTGTTCATTACACTTGTTATCTCCCGTTGCCTTCATGTGATCTCGACTCTTTCGATAAATCTAAAGAAATGACTCTCATCCCACCCATCGGATACTCCGCTCTTGGCACTTACTGTGCTGTATGTCCGTAGCCTCTGCCGAGGGAAAGAAATCATGGATCAAAGCCTCTCCTACTGGCTCTCCAGTAGGGAGTTGGTGTGCAAGGTCCCCCCTAAGGAATTCCTGGGGATGGACCCTGTGGAAGACAATGGAAACAAAAGGAGGCAGAGACAGGAGTCACAGTGTGGTGCATGTCCAGTGACACCATAGCCACTCCTCCAGGCAGCTCTAGGCCCAATCTGGCCATCCCCGCTGCATGTAAGTAAGTATGTGCAAGAGAGTAGAAATGCACGTTCTTATCACAGAGCCATCCCTCCAGAGCAGTTACCTGGATAGGAAGGATTACTGCTTCTTGGAGTTTTACCTCCTTTAATTTGTATTATGAAAAGTAAATTTAACAGAAAAAAAATTAATGTTCGTGGTTGTTTTCTTGCGTGCACATCTATGCACAATGTGTATGAGCCTGGAGCCCATGAAGACCAGAAAGAGCATTGGATTCCACAGGAACTGGAATTACAGACAGTTTGGAAGCTGCCACATGGGTGCCTGGGTCCTTCAGAAGAGCACAAAGGCCCTTAGCCACTGAGCCATCCAGCAGCCCCTTACACAAAGATCTTTGGTAGACACACATATCTAACATTTCTCACTAAAATGCCACACTTGTTTGGTCCAGAGAGATGGCTCTGTAACAAGACTATTCACTGATGCTTGCACAGGACCTGAGTTCAGTTCCCAACACCAGCACCTTCTGGCCTCTGCAGGCATCTTGTGCACATGCCCCCCCCCCACCACACAGACACACAGACACATATACATGTGTACAACTCAAAAGAATGAAGTTTCTTTTGAAGTTGCACTTACCATTCATATATTAGTAATATTCCTGAAAATAAAGTCCGCAGCAATTAGTCTAATAAAAGGAATTTTAATGTACATTTACATAGAGGTATGTTGATTTGCATGAAGCATTTTCATGACTTCTCATGCGTGTTACTGTCTGAGGATTGTTATTGCTGTGATAAACACAATGACCAAAGGCAACTTGAGGAGAAAAGGATTTATTTCTGCTTGCAGTTTCTTAACACACTCCTTCGCTGAGAAGTCAGGATAGGAACTCAAACAGGGCAGGACTCTGGAGGCAGGAGCTGAGATAGAGGCCATGGAGGAGGGCTGCTTACTAGCTTGCTCTTTGTGGTTTCATCCCCCTGCTTTCTTATAGCACCTGGGACCACCAGCATAGGAATGCCACTTCCCACAATGAGTTAGGCCCTCCCACATCGATCACCAATCAAAAAAAAAAAAAAAATCACCATAGGCTTGTCCACCAGCCAATCTGGTAGAGGCATTTTCTCAATTGAGATTCCCTCTTTCAAAATGACTGTAATTTGTGTCAAATTGACATAAAACTGTCCAGCAGAGTTACCCACTAAATACAATTTTAAGTGTTTTTTTCTTCCTTCCAACAGTTGTTTTTTTAAGAAACTCTTTGCCAAAAACTATGTATTCATGGTAAAATTTCATAGCTTAATGGAACTTTTATCTTATTATGCCAGTGAATATTCTTTTATATAAACAGCATTTTAAGGTTTTATGAAATATTTAATAGACCCAAAGATACCATTTTAATAGCTTTTAAGTTTAGAGTACTCAAGTTTATGAGCCATTTTTGGGGCCTTCTAATATATTCCCAAAACATAGTCACATATATGCACATATTTGTAAAACAGATATACCAAAAATAAAAATAATAAAATATTTAGGACCATTTGTCATCCTGCAGCAGACCTACATTTGGCTCCCAAAGCCTGCATGTCTGCTCAGCATGATTATAGTTCCAGAGGACCTGACACCATAGTGTGACCTCCCTCAGGCCCCAGTCATGCACATGATACACAGACACACATGTGGGAAAATACTTGTACACATTAAATAAAGCAAATAAATCTAAAAACACTTTTCAAAGAAAGTTCTTTGTCTACTATAGTTATCTGGGTAGGAAGTTCTAGGAATAATCTCTCATCTGTAAGAAGAAGAATAGAGCAGTAAGCCTTAGATGAAGAAAGGCACATCACCTACTTGGGCAGGCAGCTGGAGGTAAGAGCTTGTTAAGTCATGGAAGGGAAGCCAAGAATTGGGTGTTTGGGAGATCACTATGAGACAAGGAAAAATGTGCTCAGGAGGACAAAGATTTACAGATCATTTTTATTTGTGTGTGTGTGTGTGTGTGTGTGTGTGTGTGTGTGTGCCTGTGTGAATTTACGTCCACCATGTGGGTGCAGGTCCTTGTGGAGTCCAGAGCAGGGTGTCAGGTCATTGGAGCTTGAGTTATAGGCAGTTGTGAATGACCCAATGTGGGTGCTAAGAAGAGGACCCAGATCCCCCGTAAGAATAGCAAGTGCTCTTAACCTGACTCATCTCTTCAGTCACTAGGAGACAGATTCAGAAATGGCCAATTAGTGGGTACCAGTGGCCCATGGCTTTCTTTGGAGTTGTCTAAAGCTGCTTAGCTGGTCACCTGAATATGACTCTCCTCACAGGTCTTTCCATGAAAACCCATAAGTTAATATCTGGATGTTAATAGTAATCCATTATTAGTCCTCAGGGAAGCTGCCTAGCTTCTTTTGTGTGGTTGAAAGTCCCTGGTTAAAAAAGGGACACACATTCTGAGTGTTCATGAGGTTTCAAGCACTTCCACTTAAGGGACTGGACTGTTGATATGAGGCTCCATTCCATGCAGGTCCTGTAGAGCTGGGTTTATGTTTGTTCATTTTTTGTATAGTCCCTTATCTTAATAGCAGGTCATGAAGACCATTTCTCTGAATCCATACAAACTATGTCTGGTTTCAATATGATGATATAGTTTAAACATCTGTCTTTTGGCAAAATTTTACTGCAGCACAAACAATGGCCTCAGCTTTTTACCTTTGGGTCTCATGCTCCAGAAAACATCTGGTTACCTCTGGAATTAGATCCATGGCTTCAAAGACCATATTGCCTAACATAAATGAACACAGAGAGGATGAGCTATTATGTATGGTATGAAGAAGCAGAAGTCAACAAGGCACAGGACAGGAAAAAAGGCCTGGAGCTTCAGGACACCATGTGTTTTGGCTTCCCATTTCACTAGGCTGTGCCGTCCTTTAGGACCACTTATGTGGGGCTTTGGACTTTAAATATCTGTTCCTCCTAGGAACTGGTCCTTTAGGACACGTCTGAGCATGGATTGGGAGGCCTCTGGGGAAAAAGGAGTAGTTATTTTTCAAGGATGTAGCCACTTGGAAATTGCCCACAACCCGGTAAACAAACTTATAGCACCCCCTAAAAAACACATAATAAAAACAAAAAAGGAAAAAGTCACTCTAGGGTGTGGAAGTGCCTCAATATGTGAGTTCTGAATCTTTGTGTATTATTTACTTAGCTCCTGTCTTCTCCTGAGTTGTTTATTTGTTTGTTTATTTGAAGCAGGACCTGTGTAGATCAGGCTGGCCTCTAACTCAGATTTGCCTGCCTCTGACTCTTGAGTGCTGGGATTAAAGGCAGGGTTATGCCACCATGCCCAGCCTCCCTGCACTTATTTCTCAGGCGCCTTTCTCATACCAGGTTAAGAAGGATTTCCAGTCCTTCTCTGCCCACCAGCTTCTTTCATAGGTTAATCTTGCTGCCTCTCTTTCAATGTCCCCGTGTTCCTGCTACATTATCACCTTCCCAGTCTGCCTTGGGATTTCCCAATAGACTGGGTTTATCTCATCTTTATCTTGGTTCTGGTTCTCAGAGAACCCATCCAAAAACATCCTCCAAGCATCTCTTTACTCATCTGTTCTACATGATAAAAAGAAACATTTTCAAAGGGACAACCTGCTTCTCTTGGCTATATTGCCTCTCTTTCATTAAATTGTATACTGTTTTTCATCCCTCTCTTGAGACAGTTATTTGAAGTAGTTGTGAATGACCTTGGCATGCTGTAGTACCTCAGAGGTATAAATTGCTCACATAAACTGCTGGTTCCTCCATGTGCATACACTGTTTATCATTCAGCAAGAAAACATCCTTAGCACTTCTCTTCGACTTAATCAAAAGCAGGTCAGTGAAGCACATTCCCCAGTCATAAACTCCACCCATCATAAAATCAATCTTCCTTGAATGGTTCAGTCTAGCACCTGCTGCATTTTGATGGCTGCTTGAGTGCCCACATCTGCAATCCCTGCAGAAGCCAGGGAGCCTCTGGCATACCTGCTATTGGCCTATTTGCATAGGCAGATAAACCAGAAAACAGCTCTATGGGGTAAGGCATGGCAGATGGTAAAAACCCCACGGTCTTTGTTGCTATGCCAGGAGTGAACAGTTCCAGTTAGGAGTGTGACTATAGGACACCACTTACTAAGAATCCAAGATGGAGGCCCTGGTCCACAGTTACCTTTGGTAAGGGGAAGGCTAGGCTTTGCTTTTTCCTATTTCCTTTAACTTTTAACTTGTAGCCTGTAGACAGACTTTTCTGTCCCACCAGCCAATTCCCAAATAACCACACAGAGACTTAATATTAATTATAAATGCTCAGTCAATAGATTAGACTTGTTACCAATTAGCTCTTATTACCTAAATTAACCCATATTTCTTATTTAAGTTCTACCATATGGCTCACAGCTTGTTACCTCATTTTCTACATGTCCTGCTTCTTCTGCATCTGGCTTGAGACTCCTCAGACTCTGCCTTTCTTCTTCCCAGCATTGTCCTAGTCTGGCTTTCCTGCCCAATCTCTTCCTGCCCAGCTATAGGTCAGTCAGCTCTTTATTAAACAATGAGAGCAATGCATATTTATAATGTACAAAGATTGTTCCACAGCAATCCACACATTAAAAATGTAAGTTTTAACTTTAACATAATAAAATTATATACAACAAAAGTAGTTATCAAGTAAGAATTACAGTTACAATATCCATTTGTGTTTGACAATATAAGAGAAAATACTCTATTACTTATCTTTGTGATTCTAAAGTTTTATACCTAATTTATCTTTTATCATAACTAAGGAAAACTTAAAGTCTTAGCCTTTACCTCCATCAAAGACCCCAGAAGGGTGTAATATTACCTAATGACAGGGACATCTGGTTGCTTGAACAGTCAACCAAAGTTTTTCCTGTAACATTGGCCTATCCATCTTTGGCCTATAGGCCTAATACATCTGACAGACATTTCTGAGAAGCAGGAAATTTTGAAGGACTGGTCTAACTTCTCCTGGCAAAGTTTGGCAATCTTTTTTTTTTTTTTTTTTTTTTGCATCCTGCTGGTCCAGTTTGGACAATACACTGTCAGCAATTGAAGCAAGGGCAGTTTCTTTGCCCAAGTGGTTAGCTTTTACCATACAGAAAGCAAATTCTGTATGGAGGTTCTTTGATGCCTATCATCTTTTTTGAAGTTATTTGGTGCTTTCAGGAGCAGACATGTCTCACTGTCATAAAAAGCCTTAGGTTATTAAACATATTAAACACCATATTCTGTAGGTCTTTGAAGTGTTTAAAAACAATCTATCTATCTAAACATATCTGTTTAACCTTGAAAACATACCTAATATGACTATAAGTTTGATTATTATAGATCACTAACTACTAACCTGTATTTTTAATTATAACCTACATTTTAAATGAGTTGCATAAGCATGATATCCCAAACATATAGTATAGCAAAAATAACTTTAAATTTACATCAGTAAGCCCAAATCCATACCAATGTAAAACACTTCAAGATTAATTGCTGTTTTTTAGATAAAGTAGATTCAATAATCTACCCTTTTTCCTACCATTCCTACATCATATCCCCCTTTTTTCCTTTAGAAAGAGATCTTTAAATTTAACTCTTTTGTTTAGTTTTTTCCTGAATATAACAACTTGCAACCAACCCCACTTAAATGATAACAAACATCCCAAACCCATCTTTTGGGAATGTGGGTGTTATTTTCTCTAGACTGCTTCCTGTTTTCTAGGGGCACTGGCATCTTTGGGGGAACCTTGAGAAAATCAAGACAATTGTTAAGTCCTGGCTGGAATAGTCTGTGAGGCTGGACCATCTCAATGAGTAGCCTTGAAGCTGTTCTGGATGTAGAACTCTGAGGAAACAGCAACAGAGGTTTTTTGAGATGTTGTATCATATGGAACCATCCATTTTTATTGGTATCTTGTCCCCTTGCTCTGAAAATACATAAACTTTGAAAGGTAACATACATATCTGTATTAATACAAGTATAGACCATGTGTTATACACAAGTTGGCCAAAGATTTTTTTGTTTTGTTTTGTGTTTGAGCAGGTAAAAATATACGTTATGTGTTTTTCTAGGTTTATTTATTTTTTAAAATATTTTTATTTTATAATTAATTTAATTTTACATATCAGCCACAGATTCCCCTGCCCTCCTTACCCTGTCCTCCCTCCTCCTACCCCCCAGCCTTCCCCCGCAATCCACCCCCATTCCCACCTCCTCCAAGGCAAGGGCTCCCCTGGGGAATCAGCCCAGCCTAGTAGATTCAGTTGAGGCAGGTCCAGTCCCCTCCTCCCTACACCAAGGCTGAGCAAAGTGTCTCAGCATAGGCCCTAGGTTCCAAAAAGCCAGCTCATGTACCAAGGACAGGTCCTGGTTCCATTGCCTGGGGGCCTCCTAAACAGCTCAAGCTAATCAACTGTCTCACTTATCCAGAGGGCCTGGTCCAGTTCCATAGGTACTCCTCAGCTATTGGTTCACAGTTCATGTGTTTCCACTAGTTTGGCTATTTGTCCCTGTGCTTTTTCCAATCATGGTCTCAACATCTCTTGTTCATGTCATCCTTCCTCTCTCTCACCGATTGGACTCTTGGAGCTCCACCTGGGGCTTGGCCATGGATCTCTGCATCTGCTTCCATCAGTCACTGGATGAGAGTTCTATCATGACAGTTAGGGTGTTCAGTCATCCGATCACCAGAGTAAGTCAGCTCAGGCACTCTCTCGACCATTGTCAGTAGTCTATAGTGGAAGTATCTTTGTGGATTTCTGGGGACCTTTCTAACACTCTGCTTCTTTCTATTCCCATGGGATCTTCATCTATCATGGCATCTCTTTCCTTGTTCTCCCACTCTAGGTTTATTTTTTATGTCCATAGCCAGGATTTTCAGGGGTCTTCCTCAATCAAACCTGATCAATTTCAACCTTGAATGAACTAATAGCCTTTCATTTCCTGTGGAAATAAAAGCATAACATCTTCCCCAAAGCAACACATGTTTTGACTTCCATTTTGAAGTCAAGATATTTTTAAAATATATAGGTTGGTTTAATCTAGCAGCTTTCATAATCCAATGTCTCTTAGCAGCTATTGCTCATTCATCAGCAGTCAAAACATTCAAAGACATAACATACAGGATCCAGACTCTTTGTATACTTCCCATCTGTATGTGGGTTATTATTTTTATTACTCTATATCTTTTCTAATGACTTTATTATTTTTAACTATTTTTTAATCTATGACTGTATATATTCTTTCTTTTTTCTCTTCCAATATTTTTAAACACACTGTAACCCATTTAGATGTTTCATCTGGATCTGTCTTTACTGAGCATCTGTATTGTTCTCTGATCACATGCGACAAATCTTAAACTGTTATGTCAGCTGCCAGCATATTCTAATTCCTCTGCATCTGGCTCAAGACTCCTCAGACTCTGCCCTTCTTCCCAGTGTTCTTCTAGTCTGGCTTTCCCACCCAGTCTCTTCCTGCCCAGCTACCGATCAGTCAGCTCTTTATTAAACAATGACAGTAATGCATATTTACAGTGTACAAAGATTATTCCACAGCAGTAGCCCTTTTATTTTTGGTTCTGGTTGTGTTGATAAGAATGAATAGACTAGAGGAAATAGAAAAGTTCTTGGCTTTTTAAATTCAAGGCAGTGAAGGCTAACAAGGGAACTTTCCTGCCCATAGAAGAGATACTTGTTGAACCTGAGACAATGATCTGGTACAGTAGCTCATTTAGAAATGCCTCAATAATGCAAGAGTTTGGGGGGCTAGAAAGATGGCTCAGTGGTTAACAGTGCTTGCAGCTCAATTGTGAGGACTGGAGTTCAAATCTCAGCACCCACATCAGGCAGTTCTGAAATGCCTGTTACTCTAGCTCCAGGGATCCAATGCAATCTTCTGACATCCATGGCTATTATACACACACATAGATTTTTAAAATAAATTAATTTTTTCCTTCCTTTCTCCCTCCTCCCCTCTCTTTCTTTCTCTCTTTCTTCCAAACAATAGTAGGAGTTCAAATGAGAAGGGGAAACTGCAGTCACCTATGTTAATGAGACTCTACCACTGTGGGCAATGGGGCTTACATTTTATTGAGGAAGGGTTACCTCCCAAAATCCTTCCACTGGGAAAAAAGGAGATTGACACAAATATCCACCAAATTTCCTCCACTACCTAACATTTGCACGCAGGAAGGTCAGAAGATTGCATTGGATCCCTGGAGCTAGAGTAACAGGCATTTCTATCATTCTGGACTATACTAGTTTTTTAACAGACCTATCTTCTTCGCCTAATAAATCATTTGTTTCTGCAAAGGCCCACTGCATTCCTGGAACTCGATGACCAGCCACATAACCCTTTCCTTCATTTCCTTTGTTCTGATTCTTTTAAAACTAGACAATCAAGAAAGATTGTGAGGCTGGACCCAGCATTTTGGCAAAGACACAGTTACCACTTATGCTAGAATGAAAACCAAGTGAGTTTTCTGCCCCAGATTCTCCATAGCTCCATTTAGGTGATGGTGCAGCACATTTTATTTTTGTTTTTTACAAAAAGAAATTGCCATTCTGAGTTACTTTCACTTTGTTCCTGTGATTCTTCGTGCATCACCAAGAATATTTATTTCTAACAGTGGGAACTTCCAGTACCATCAGCTTTGACATCCTCTATACCAGCTGGGAACAGTAACATGAGTAGAGAGAAAATAATGTACCTGGGTAAGTTCAAGAAACAAAGAAAAATACTAAAATGCTAGAATTGTGGACTTCTCAAAAGATACAAAGCCATGCAGTGCCACACAGGAAGCAAAGAGATAAAACAGTTATTGTGGTAGGGCTATAAACCCTCAAGCCTATCCCTAATGACATACTTCCCCCAGCAAGGCTCTGCCTCCTGAAAGACTCATAACTTTATCAAACATCAGGATCAAGTAGACATCAAGCATTCCAATCCATGAGCCTGTGGAGGACAAATCTCATTCAAACCACCATAACTGCTGTAACCACAACCACATCAAAAACAGATGACATAAATAATGAGAAATGTATTCCTCACGATCCTGTAGTATTATAAGGTAAGAAGTTCAAAACCAAGGTTCCAATATACCAGGTGTAAGACAAATTGCTAAATGGTCTTATTAATAAAAACCCGGAGCCAGATAGGTGAAAACTGAAAGATAAAAGGAATAGGACAAGCCACAGCCAACCTCACCTTACCAACTCCTCAGCCTCCAGAGAGAGCTACTTCCTATATAGTCATGCCTATATACCTTTCTGTGCTCTGCCATCTTACATTCTTTTTCCATCCAGCTTCATCACTTCCTCTTTCTGCCCAGCTCTATCACTTCCTGTCTGTCTGTACAGACCTCCAGATCTGTATGGTTAGTCCTGGGATTAAAGGCGGGTGTCACCATGCCTGGCTTTGTTCCCAGTGTGGCCTTTGAACTCACAAGATCTGGATGGATCTCTGCCTCCCAAATGCTAGGATTAAAGGCATGTGCTACCACTGTCTGACCTCTGTGTTTAATATAGTGGCCAGCTTTTCCCTCTGATCCCAGACAAGGTTTATTGGGGTGCACAAATAAAATATCACCACAACTAGGTTTCTAGTAAGAGCTATCTCCCTAATTTTCACATGGTTGCCTTCCCAATACCCATTGCATTTTGATATTTAATAAGATTTTATTATTAGAGGCTGAAAAGATGGCTCAGCAGTTAAAAACACTAGCTACTCTTCCAGAGAACCTGAGTTTGATTATCAGAACCTACACAGTGGCTCACAGCCATTTATAATGTCTGTGCCAAGGAACCTGATGCCCTCTTTTGGCCTCCATGGACACCAGGCATTCACATGTGCAAAGACATACATGCAGGCATAATACTCATACAAAGAAAAATAAATATTTTTTAAAAGATTATTATTATTATTTGCTGTCTAAAGAACAGAGATTCAGAAACAAGATCAAATTGAGTTACAAAAATACTCAGAAATCTCAACTTTCTACATGCCTGAATTCTGTAGTCATCAATAGCCATACACACCTTGAATATATTTTTAAAAGTCTTAACAAGCTAAACTAGCTTCATGAAATTAGGGGGAATTTATTTTGTTCCTAGAATCTAATTTTCCACATTTCCTTTTCCATTAAGTATATATTGACCGTATGAACTATCATGCCAGTTTGGAGCAAGGTAGGTAGGAAAGACTCATCTTCGTTCTCCAGCAGCTTCCTCAATATTTGATTTCAAAGACAATAGAATGAATCACTGGCAGCTGTCCATCATCATGGCTTCCAGGTTTATTGCGTACACCATCTCTTAAATGGAGATTGAGAGAAAATCAAATATATCTCAAAAGTTGGAAGTCATGGACATTCACATTAGCTACCTGTCATTTCTACTCAATGGCAAATTGTCTTGCCTTAAACATCTATATATGTTTACATCTGACACAAGGAAGAAATGTTCCCATTCAAGTCATTATAATTAACTCAGTTTTCATTACTCATTGGCCATAAAACAAAACCAAACATGCACTTTTAAAATTCTAGATTAAAAATAGAGGAAATTTCTTCAGATAGCCCATTTGCATCTCCTTCCTACTTTTCTTTATTTACTGGTTTATAACTTTTTCTGCATTTTACTTCTTCAATTGTGTCTCAAAGTTCCAAATAATAAGAATGAAACATCCATAAAGAAAGAGAACAAAGGAAAGAAAATCTGTCTTTAAAGAGGCATTTTATCTTTAATTGTGTATATATGTATGAGACAGGTAGTATGTACACGTGAGTTTAAGTACCTGCAGGATCCAGAAGAGGGCATCAGACTTCCTGAAGCATGAGTTATGCATGGATGTGAGCTACCTTGCATTGGCACTGGGAACCAGATTCAGGTCCTCTGAAAGAGCAGTAAATGCTCTTAACAGCTGAGCCATCCCCTCAGTCCCCATATGATCAACTTTTAAAGAAATTTCAGCTCACTTTTCTTCCCCTTTGTTTTCTAGCCTATAGATACTGGGCCAGCTTAAAAAAGGCACATGGCCTGGTCCTCCCCAAACTTGACTCTCCATTTTTCTCTTTATGTTCCAGTATTACATTCTATTTCTAGTACATAAACATTCCACTAGAAAGTAAGTGCTAGGGAATAGGTATCTTCCTTTTTTAATTCATTGTTTTATGCTAATAGCTTATTCTATGAAAGCTGTCTTGTGGCATGAATCCTAATTCATCTTATTAATAAAAACCCAGAGTCAGATATCAGGGTGAAAGCTGAAAGATCAGAGAAGCAGAGCAGCCAGCTACTAGTTCTTACCTCTATGAAATCCTCAGCCTGAAATGGGGACCTGAGCTCCTGTCTCCTTCCATCTTATATTCCTTTTTTCCACCCAGACATATCACTTCCTGTCTCCACCTTCCTAGTGCTGAGATTAAAGGAGTGAAATCAAAAGTGCTGGGATCAAAGGTGTGTGCCACCACTGCCTGGCCTCTATGGCTAACTAGAGGCTTAGCTCCACACTCGGAGTTTCAGGCAAGCTTTATTTGTTAGATCACAAACAAAATATCACCACACTGGCATATATTAGACCCCCAATGAGGCATTTCTAATATAACTAGCCTTCCAATTATTAAATGTCTTCTTTCCTAATAATATATATGTTGCTTTAAATTGATATCATCTTAGATTCTTCTTGTGTGTTATTGATCAATTACACATACTCCAGCTACTTGACTGTAGTTTTACCAGCTTTTATAACTTCCTAAGAATATATTTACCAACACACTTTGTGACTCACAAAGACTTTGGTGATTGCCTTAAGGTACAAGTATAAATCACTTATATTGCTACAAAAACAGATACAAATGAAATACCCACAGTTGTGTGGTAAGGGATAATTTATTAATGATATGCTATGAATGTAAATTATTTAAATAATATGTTATCATTGTAAAATTGTAAAGTTCTATTGAAATTTAGATAGTAGCAACATGTAATAAATGTCTTATGTACATGTTTGCACAACACTCACAAACTATGCCCTGTTACTATAACAACAATAAAACCATCATGTTTCAAATGTTGTTTCCTTCCCACTCTTCATTACAAGGCCTCTTACATCTACACCTGGGAAGTGGGTCTGGTGTTGCATGCCCAGAGTTTATGCACAGCCTATAAAAGTGAAGACTAAAAGTTCAAGAGGTCACTGAATATATCCATGGAGCGGGTAGGATAAGATGATTAAGAAGTCAAAATCAGGGACTGGAGAGGGGCTCTTAAAGAGAAATTGTAAGCCAGCACCTACAGAGTGGCTTACAATCACCTGTTACTCCAATTCCAGGGAATCCAGTGTCCTTTTCTGGCCTTTATGTGTACCAGACGTGGGTGCAATGCACTTACATAGTGTACACAAAACTCTTTTATGTATAAAGTAAAATAAACAAATCTTTTAAAAAATATTTTTGTGGAGTTAAAATCAGACACTCTTCAGTATGGACTCCTAGGCCACCAGTTACCACTTAGGTGAGCCTGAACAAATGACGCAACCTCTCGCCACTCATCTTCTCACAGGAAATGGAGACGATTAGTCCTTATCTGTAGAAGTGTTGAGAAGTCTGAGATGATGCAAAAATAATCAGTGCACCAAGCATGTAGCTTTGGGTTCAACAAACATTAGCTGTTGCAACAATGGACTCTGTCTCCCAGAATAGCTGAGATTTTGTACAGCTATGAATCCAGATTGTACCAAGTGGAAAAAATATTCACCAAATATTGGTTTCTTGAGTTTTAAATTGAAGGTTAAAAAACCAAGAAGAACATTTTTCCCCAAAGTCAAAATTAATTTTGCTTTGGGTCTTGTAAATCCCTCCTTCAATTGTTTAAATATCTGTACTTGAAAGAGGAATGAAACATATATAGATAAGTTTATTTCCCCCTGAGACAAAAGAAGAAATAATATTGGGGGATATTGAAGTAATTAGCTTATCTGTAATATAAATGTGATGGGAAAAAAGAATTGTCAAAAATATTAGCTACAGTCAAGCATGGTGGTATGTGCCTTTCATCTGAGTACATGGGAGGAAGGGGCAGGTAGATCTCTGAGTTCCAGGACAGCCTGGTCACACTGTGAGCTCCAGGGCATCTAGGGCTGTGCAGTGAGACTTGTATATGCTACAATCAGCTCGCCAGCCAAGATGGCTTTAATAAATCCTTAGCTTAAAAAACAGGTAGGAAATTAGCTCTCATTTTCTCTAGCTTTTCTTTTTCTTGCCTTTTGAAGCTACAATTTTAGATGGTTACAAAAGTCAGTAAACAGTAGACATATATTACAGACAAGCATCTCAAACTTGACATTTCTTTATTTTATGGATACATATTTTAAGAACTAATTTCATGATGTTACCATTTATTCCGTTACAACAAAATGATGGCTGGGGAGGATGGCTTTCAGCTGAGGAGCCTTTAGCATAAGTTGTATAAAAAGGAAAACCACACCTTCTTCCACATTCTTCCCAACAAGACAGGAGACCTGCCCCCACCCCTGAAGACCTGGATGAGCACTGTGATGATCTCCACCAGGAGGACACAGTGGAATCGCTGCTGATGCAGCCGTGATTGGTGACGTTCCTCCTCTCACACACAATGCCTGGTAGCCCAGTATGGAAAGGGATTACACTGACTCAGAGGTTAAGGGGACACCGTCTATCATGGCATCTGGGATGGCTCTGTCTGCAGCAGTACAGCTTGGTCACAACTTGGAAGGTGAGGAAGCAGAAAGCTGACACTCAAGCAAGAAGCAGATATCATCTTCAAAGCCCAACCCCAGTGACCCACTTCTGCTGGATAGTCCACAGTTTCAAGAGTCCCTTAACCTGCACAAACAGCACACCAGCTGGGAACCAAGTGTTCAAATGGGCAGGGGTACATTTCACATCCAAACAATAATAGCTGGTGTCTTATTTAGGGTTTCTATTGCTAGGAAGAGACACTATGACCATGGAAACTCTTACAAAGAAAAACATTTAATTGTGGTGGCTTACATTTTCAGAGGGTTAGTTCATTATCATCATGGTACAACATGGTGGCATACAGGCAGACATGGTGCTGGAGAAGGATCTGTGAGTCCTACATTCTGACTTGCAGGCATCAGGAAGTGGTCTGAGACACTGGGTGTGGACTTCAAAGCCCACCTCACAGTGACACACTTCCTCCAACAAGACCATACCTATTCCAACAAAGCTACACCTCATAATAGTGCCACTCCCTATGAGATTATGGGGGCCAATTACATTCAAACTCCACATTCCACTCCCTGTCACCTGTAAGCATGTAACAATATCATAAATGCAAAATGCATTTAGTCCAAATTCAAAAGTCCCCATAGTCTATCACAGTCTCAACAATGTTTAAAAATTCAAAGTTCAAAGTCTCTTCTAAGATTCATACAATCTCTTAATTGTAATCCCCTATAAAATCAAAATCAAAAAACAGATCACATACTTATAACATATAATGGCACAGGATATACATTACCATTCCAAAATATAGGGAAGGGAGCACAGTGAGGAAATATTGGACCAAAGCAAGACTGAAAACTAGCTAGGCAAACTCCAAACTGCATCTCCATGTCTGATGTCGAAACATTCTTCGGATCTCCAACTCCTTTCAGCTTTTTTAACTGCAACACACTTCTCTTGTGCTGTTCCACTCCCTGTTAGCAGCATTTCTTGGCCGATATCTCATGAATCTGGCATCTAACATTTGGGGTCTGCAAGGAAATACAGGCTTCTTCTTCACATCTTCACACATCTGGGCCTCCATTTAGGGACACCCCTGATACATGCCTGACCTCAGCAGTTTTTCTTAGTCATGGAGGAATATTTCATAACTCCTTTCTTCTATCCTTGATTCTAAAACCAGAACCATGAGCTGAAGCTGCCAAGTCTTACTGCTTGCTAAGGTTGGAACATGACCCCTCGCTCAATTACATCTTCACCAGTTTTGTTTTCAATGGTTTCCTTCATTGCCTAAG
Source organism: Peromyscus eremicus (assembly GCF_949786415.1). Lineage (NCBI taxonomy): Eukaryota > Metazoa > Chordata > Mammalia > Rodentia > Cricetidae > Peromyscus > Peromyscus eremicus. The sequence goes on along the minus strand of NC_081425.1, from coordinate 104,444,850 downwards.
CTTGGCTATACTAGAACTGAATCTGTAGACCAGGCTGGCCTCAAACTCAGAGATCTACCTCCCTCTGCCTTCCAAGTGCTGGGACTAAAGGCATGTACCACCATACCTGACACTAAACTTTTCTTTAATTCCTTTGCATAAGTTGAAAACTTAGCTAAATAGGATCTTGCCCTGAGGTCACCACTCCCTTTATTCCATTTCTAAATCTATTTAGCTCCTTAAACACAGGACTTAGCTCCATTCCACTTCCTGGTACTCCTTTTCTCCTCAAATTGTACATTTTGTATTTTTCTTGCTCAATTTGTGTCTTTTCATTTGAGTAACATTAACAACCACAGAACAGAGTCTATACTAGGATGTTTTGAGATTTCCTCTGCCAACAGAATTAATCCAAAACTCTTCACTTTAGCCTCAGTCAGACTCTTCAGACAAGGGCAAAAAGCAGCCATATTCTTCACCAAAATACCACAAGAATGATCTCTAGGCAACACACTTCTCCTCTGAATTCTCTTAAGCCAAGCCCACAGTTTAAAACACATATACTTCTACTATTATGGCCTATTAAGCGTGCTTAAAGCACTCTACTCCTTTCCTAACCCAAAGTACCAAAGTCCAAATTCCTCCAAACAAACACATGATCCAGCCTATTATAGCAATACTCCAGTCCCTGGTAGCAACTTCTGTCTTAGTTATGGTTTCTACTGCTCTGAAGACACCTTGACCATGGCAATTCATGTACATAAAAACATTTAATTGGGGTGGCTTACATTTTCAGAGGTTTAGTCCATTATTATCATGGTACAACATGGTGCTGGAAAAAAGTTGAAAGTCCTACATCTTGACTCAGGAAACAGGAAGTGGTCTGAGACAATGGGCATGACTTGAGCATATATGAGACCTCAAATCCCACCTCCACAGTGACACACTTCCTCCAATAAGGCCATACCTACTCCAACAAAGCCACACCTCCTAATAGTGCCACTCCCTAAGAGTTTATGGGGACCAATTACATTCAAACTACCACAGTCTGTTATGGACAACTGACTCCATTTCCTTTTTAATTAAACAGTATTAGACTTTGATTTATTTCTTTTTCTCTTCTAATTATGTCCTTAGCTAGAGGTTAGCTTGTTTTTTTTTACTTGTTCTCACTCTATAACCTTATGATTTACACATCATAAATTGTTTCCATTGTTTCATGATATGTTCTGAGAATTGACTAACCACAAAATGTTTCATGGTTTGTTAACTATCTGATCATTAACCCATAACAAATTTGACCATAAACCCATACTGTGTAACTTTCCCATGATCATAAAAATAACTGCAAAATTCTACTTTTGGGATCACTTGCTCCCAAACCATCAACAGGCCCTTCTACTTCTCCTCTTGGCCATTTCATTCTCCTACCAAGGGAGACTGTAAGTCTGGCCTGGCTCTAAACCAATTTTTACCTTGAAACATCTCAGTGTTAGTTCCTGGTTTTCAACACCATAACATAGTCTTCACTCCAAACCCCACCAGGATAGCCGTACAGTGACACAGCTTTAGCTGCCCAGATGGAAAGCCTACAAGGAGCAAAGGAGAGTGACAGTCAATCAGCTCATAGCCACTCAGTCCATCCCAGCCATAAATCATTATGACACTCCAACCATAGCCACCATCTGACTGAAAGGTCTTAGATGTGGGCTTCAAGAAGGATTTATTAGAAGAGGTATTACTGTCAAGGACAGACACATAGACAAGGACATGGCAGGGGCTCTGAGGAGAGGTCAGGCTGTAGTACCAGATAAAGACCACATGGCAGGAACTCTCAGGTCCACATGGCAGAAGTCACCCCTCCCGGCCCCCCGCTATAGCTTTCTGAAGGTTGGGATGGTTTCACAGCATGAGCCTACAGTCAGGCTCTCTGATTCCCAGGCAGGAGGCAGGGAAAGGGGTGGGAGGCAGGAAGTGTGGTCACCCATTCCTCCTTAGACATGAATTCACTTTCCAGGTGAGAGATCCCAGCACCAAAAGTCTGTTATCTAGGGACTCACAGAAAATATCTCAATAGGGTACCCATGAAAAAGGGAGAGCTGATGCAGAGTCTCATGGCCTAAGCACCAGCTAGATACTAATGCTATGTTTTCACTAGAGATAGTGGGGAGACTAAAACAGGTGTAGAAATGTGAAAGCAATTTTTGTAGGTATAGAAAACTAAGGGATGATCATGAAAATCTGTCCTGGTGAAATAGTCTTCACAGAATGCCTTAATAGTTAATGTACAAAAATTTCAAGTCATAATAATAACAGACAATTAGAAAAAGAAGATAAACTACTAAAACATTGAAATGGGTGTTGTGGCCTGAGCAGCAGGCTGGTCTGAACTCTAGCATTGCATTCTTACAGAAATCACATTGGAACCTAAGCAAGCACCAGCTTCAGAGGCCCTCGCCTCCAGGTCTTGGGAGATTCACTATGAAACACAGCCTGACAGCACAGCCCTTCATAGAACAAAGACCTAACTGCAAACCAACTCTTGCTTTACAAATTTTACACAGAAATTGACTTGAAATAGTGATTACAATTCTGAATACTTTTTTTTTCTTAATTCAGTGTTTTCTATTTCTCTCAAAACAGTAATCAAATTATATACCTTTTCAATCTATCCGTCAGTCCTCATGTAAAAGCTTCCATACCAGATGTTAAACTCACTTCATCCTTAAAAGGCTTGTCAAAACCAAGCTTAATATTATTGGGTGACAGGCAATGGGACACGTTGAGTACCTTTGAATTTATGGCCTTTTGTCTCTGTGTTTCTTCAATAACTTCTTATTTTATTTATTCATTTTATATGTATGGGAGTTTTGCCTGCTGGTAGGGCTGTGTACCATGTGTGTGCCTGGTACCTGTGAAGGCTAGAAGAGGGCTTCAGCTTCCCTGGTCTGGGCTTACAGACCATTATGAGCCACCACATTGGTGTTGAGAATCAAACTCGGGCCCTCTGAAAGAGCAGCCAGGATGTTAATCATTGAGGCATCTCTCCAGTCTTGGTCTCTGAATTTTCATGTGAAATAGTAGCATATGGAAATCATCATGGTCTGGACGGCTGAACTGATAACACACTAGGACAACAGATTTCATTAAAATTGTGATTTGTATTTTAAAAAAAGACCAGCCATGGAATTTTCCAGGTTAACGGGGGCTTCCTGGCTTAGTTCCACTCTTACTCTCTGAAGAAGCTACATGCTTAGTGGCTGTATCTAAGCTCACTCAAAGCTGCAGTATCTAAGGGCAGCATCTACTAAATCTGATAGCACTTTTGCTGGTTTTGTTTTTTGAGTGGAGAGTTCAAACAGTCTATTTCTCATTTCTATGTAAATTAGGAGCAGGATCTTTTCTCAAGCAACAGCTCATTGGTTCATACATTCATTCGTTTTACAAATTAGGGTGAGCACTTTGTGGAGTATACCATGTTAGGGGCTTGCAGCACCAATAAAAATAAACAAAACCAACTAGTTCAGGAGGCAGAGTTCATGGTCTAGAAAAAAGCAGGTGTCAACAGAATACATAAGGATATCGTTAAATACATATTGCTACATACAGTAACAATACACACAAGGAGCTATGGTGGGAAAACACAGAGCTACCCAAGCAGTACAAGAAGCCTCCAAGCTGGAAAGCAGGCTAGAGAAGCCTCCCAGTGTGTCATACAACTTATCCAAAATGAATGCTACCCTGTCCCAGCTTTTGAATCCTTTAATTTGCAGTGGGTGGGCTAGAAGAGTCCTTTATGGTCAGCAAATGTATGGTGGGCTATGGGAGGGAAGAGAGGCAGTGTTGTTGGTTGTTTTCACACTCCTACCTTTTGGTTCTTTTGGGGGGGCCACCATCTGGCTCCCAAATAAATACACAGGGGCTTATTATTATACTTATGAATGCCCAGCCTTAGCTTGGCTTGTTTCTAGCCAGCCTTTCTTAACTTAAATTATCTTATCTATCTTTTGCCTCTGGGCTTTTATCTTTTTCTATTTCCTCTATTTCTGTATATCTTTTTTTTTTTTTACTTCTTTCTCCATGGCTTGCTATGTCCCATGGAGTCTTCCTCTCCTCCTCTTTCTCACTTCTTAATTCCTTCTCCCAGATTTCTTCTCCTGTTTATTCTCTCTGCCTGCCAGCCTCACCTATCTTGCCTCACTATCGGCCATTCAGCTCTTTATAAGACCAATCAGGTGTTTTAGACAGGCAAAGCAACATAACTTCACAGAGTTAAACAAATGCTACATAAAAGAATAAAGCACATCTTTGCATCATTAAACAAATATTCCATGCCATAAACAAATGTAATACATCTTAAACTAATATTCTACAGCAAGGCAGAGAGAGGTTTACAGCCTATAGGAAGAGGCAGATCTCAGGAGGTGAAAACCGTGAAGAACTGGCTGACGTGGAAGGCCTGCTTGCCACCCAGGGACAGTGTGTTGTCCAGTCCTAGGCTGCTGCCAAGGGCCATGCCTGGGTCTGTGGCCCTACTGCAGTCACAATCTGTGTCAATGTCCAGGGTCTCTGTTACCACCTAGGGCCAAGAGGATGCCTGGGGTCTGGGCTGCCACATGTGGCCACATAGGTACCGGAGGGCCATGCCACCACAGGGACCATCCCATTCTGAATGGCCTGAGCTCCTGCCCAGGGCTGTGAAATTGTCTGGGCTTGAGCTGAATCCAGGGATGATGTCTGAGTCTGTGACCCTACCACAGCCCTGGTCTGTGTTGATGTCCATTGTTTTAGCTACCACTGAAGGCAATGAGGATGCTCAGGATCTGGGCCAACACCTGAAGCCATCTTTGGGCCAGAAGGTCATGCTGCCACTGGGACCATGCAGACTGGGGTGGCCAGCACTGACACCCAGGGCCATATTGATGCTCAGGCCCAAGCTGTGGCTAGGGTCCATTTCTGGGTCAATGGTCCTGCTGCAGATAGAGTCTGTGTTGAGGTCCATGGCTCCAGTTGCCATTAGAGGCCACAAAACTGCTGAGGATCTGAACCACCACATGGGGCCAGGTTGGAGCCTGGGGACAATAGTGCTGCTGGACCCATCCTGATCTGAAAGGCCTGCTCTGTCACCCAGGGCCATGGAGACATCTGGGTCTGTAGTCTGGCAGCAGCTGGGGTCTGTGTGGTTGTCCATTGTCCATGTTATTACAGGGCCCCATGCAAACCATGTGTTAAACCATGTGTTGTTGAACCATGTGTTGGAGTACAAGGGTCCTGCTGAGCTGGCCCTCCCCTCACTGGCTTGAAGTGGCCTGTCCCTCCCATAGGAGAGCTGACCCTGAACCTCCCCAGCCCTGGGATAATGGACTCTGATGACCCTGGAATGAGAAAGCTGGCCCCACCCCTAATAGGAGAGCTTGTCCCCCACACTTGGGAAAGCTCAACACACCCTCATCACAGGCCTGGGAAAGCTGGCTCTGGCTCTCACTTGAGAGGAGTGGTCCCAGTAGCCTGATCTGACCAACTCAGCCTTACATCCAGGACTTGGAGCTACCACACCCCAACATCTCCCCCGTCTATGACCTGCTGAAGTGTGTGAAGGGAATAATCCTGCAGAACCAAAGCAGCAGGCTCTCCATGACTCAGGGCAGTAGCCGGATACTGAAGAAGAATGTTGATGGGGATCCAGTATAGATGGTGTACCAAAGCCAGAGACCTTGAACCTGACCAACAACACACTACACAATGAACACTTTCAGGTAAAGCTGTTTGGACAAAAGGTTATACCGCAGGATATACAGCACCTCCCAATGCCACTAAGATGAATGAAGAGGTGATGGAAAGGTAGGGAGGATGGAGGGGTAAAGTGTTTTGTTGGGTTTTTAAAAATTGTTTATTTATATCTTATTTTTATTCTTTTTTAGTTTTCCTTTTAGGGGGGACACTACAAGAGAGAAGGGTGGATACAGAGGGAATAGGAGATGAGTGGGATTGGGTGCATGATGTGAAATTCCCAAAGAATCAATAAACATTTTAAGACATTGAAAAAAAAAAAGACTCAACTATAGGATATAACATGAAAACTAAAAGGGCCTGTTATTAACATAACAGGATTAAGTCTGTTTTTGCACTCGGGCCAGGTAGAGCTGGGCAAAAGTAAGCAAGAAGGGCCCAGCCCGAGCCACACCCAGGTACTTCTCCCAGTGTACTCATCAAGTAAATTACACATGAGGGGGAAAGCCAGACAGGGGTGTGAAGTCCCAGAGCACCAGGACCCCAAGGAGCAGCACTGGGAGTTTTATTCTTGTAAGAAAATCCACCACCTCTCCCACTGCTTTCTTTGTGTCCTGTTTTCTCTTTTCTAAAGAACAGGCCCTTGTAATGAATCTAAAGGCTCCTGATGGCTTCACTTGCAGCAAATACCATTGCACAAGCGGTTCAGAACTGAGCAAATATTGGATGTGTAAAGTGTTATTTGTGGAAACACAGTGGGGCTGGGCTGGACACATCAAATGACGCTCCTGTGATCATCACACTTACCACTTTTCCTAGTACAGAGTGCCCGGGCTAAACCACCCATTAATGCTGCTGGCAAAAGTTTCACATGCATTTTTCTCTGTTCTTCCTTTGGAAGAATAGAAGAATATTTTCTTCTAAAAGTCTCAGAAGAAAACAACATGCATAGTAGAGATTGTGAGTGCTTCCAAATGCCCCAGGTTCCTACAAAGGAGCATTGTCCACAGATACAAACATTTAGTGCAGCAAAACACTTCAGAAGCAGGACTGGACAGTGATGCTTGGTAAAACATGGGTATGAAATAGTGCCTGTGGAAGTGATTAGTATGCTAAAAGCATGAATCACACAAAGATTTACTTGGTTGTTGGAAGCATACTTTACCACACAACGGTCAGCCAAAAGCTGAGAGGCAAAAATATGTAGCAATAAAAGTTTTTTTTTTTGCTTAAGTTGCCTTGTCTTGAGTCTGATGTGCAGCAGCCCAGACACCATTTACCTCTGAGATGCATAAAAATGTACACTCTATAAACATTTATAAACATGTTAACAGTTCCTTCCAAATACAACAGTTCTCAACATTGTTCTGACAAACATCATGTGGTGATACATTGTGTATTAAATAAAGTTTCCTGAAGATCAGAGGACAGAGCCAGCCACTAGATTAAACATAGAGGCCAGGCAGGGGTGGCACACACCTTTAATCCTAGCACTCAGGAGGCAGAGATCAGTCTGGATCTCTGTGAGTTCAAAGCCACCCTGGACTACATGAGATTGATTCAGTCTAGGAGAGAAACAGAACCAGGCAGTGGTGGCCCACCCCTTTAATCCCAGGACTTGGGAGTCACATGCCTTTAATCCCTTTGCTACCAGTGTTTGGGAAACACACACACCATTAGTCCCAGAACTAGGAAGGAAGTGAAATGACTGTGTGGAGAAAGGCATATAAGGCATGTGGAGACAGAAACTAGAGGCCCTTTTGGCTGAAGACTCAGAGGATTCAGTCAGAGGATTCGTGGAGACAGGATCTCACCTTCCATTCTGTCTGAGGATTTGGTAGTGGTGAGCAATTTCTCTGATGGCTTGTTCCTTTGTTTCTCTGATCTTTCAGCATTTACCTCAATATTTGGCTCTGGATTTTTATTATAAGACCATTAAGATTCATGCAACAATATCAATTAAAGAAAAACAATTGCAATTCATAGACTTTGGGGGAAAACAATCTGGTTGGCATGTATGTCAATGTTCACATTTTAAACTTGCTGTTGCAAGTCTTACCTTTAATATCATAGTGATAAAAATTAAACATCTGTAGCTGGAGAGCTTTCTCCAATCCTGCCTGGCCCATGGTCAGGACAAATCTCTCTCACCAGCCAGTCCTGAAGCCACTCAGACCCAACCAAGTAAACACACAGAGACTTGTATTGTTTACAAACTGAATGGCTGCAGCAGACTTCTTGTTATGTAGTTCTTATATCTTAAATTAACCCATTTCTATTCATCTATAAGTTGCCACGTGGCTTGTGGCTTACCAGTACCTTACATATCGCTTGTCATGGCGGTGGCTGGCAGTGTCTCTCTGACTCAGCCTTCCTGTTCCCAGAATTCTCTTCTCTGCTTGTCCCGCCTATATTTCCTGCCTGGCTACTGGCCAATCAGTGTTTTATTTATTAACCAATCAGAGCAACACATTTAACATACAGAACATCCCACAGGAAACATCCTATCTCACTTTCTTCTGAGTAGAAAGACAAAAGAATAAAGACATAATTTATCAATTAGAAAGTTAATAAAGTTAGATGTTAATTTATTTAAATTAATTTAATGTTGATCAAATCAATGATATTGTGAGATATTGAATTCTAAAATGTATCTAGATTTTTAAGTTGTAAATAAAAGCAGGAAATTAAAGTTGGAGTCAATGAGACAAAAATAAATAAATCCATGTAAGAGAATTTCAAGGTGTCAGGCAAAGTGGCACACACCTTTAATCTTAAGCCCAGCCTGGACTACACAATGAAGCCAAATAGGAGGAGAAGGAAGAGAAAAAGGAGGAGAGGGAGGAGATGGGGGGAGAAGAGGAGAGAGGAGGGAGGAGGGGGAAGGAGAAATGAATGAGGAGGAGGGGGGAGGGGGAAGAGAAAAAGAGGAAATGGAGGGAAGGGAGCTTTCAAGGTTTATCATCTTGTAAAACTGATTGTAATGTTTCAATTAATTGGTGCAAAGGTTCACATTTAAAGCATAAAATGGAAAGTAGGATGATCTGAATATTGATCATTTTCAAAAACTTCTTGATGTCATAAGTACCTGACTTTTAAGAAGTATAGAGCAAGTTAACAGTACTGGCTCTGGAGAGGAGACTGTAAATATCTCTATGCTCCTCAGATTATTGCCACTTCCAAGTTTCATCCTCTACCATTCTGGGTGAGAATTCACTGAGTGTGTTCTCTGCAAGGGCTCTGTGGTAGTTTAAATGATAGTTTAAACTATGGCCCCCCACAGGCTCATATGTTTGAATGCTTGGTCATCAGGGAGTGGCATTACTTAGAAAAATTAGGAGGTGTGGCCTTTTGGAGAAGTATATCACTCAGGGTGGGCTTTGCAGTTTCATAATCCCAAGTCAGACCCAGAAGTTTTCTATGCCTGATTCCTGTGGATCCAGATGTAGAACTCTTAGCTATTTCTCCAACACTATGTCTGTCAGCGTGTCACCAAGCTTCTTGCCATGATAATAGTGAACTAAACCTCTGAAAATATAAGCAAGCCCCAAGTAAATGCTTTCCTTTATAAGAGTTGCTGTGGTTGTGGTGTCTCTTCATAGCAATCGAACACAGACTAAGACAAAATTTGATACCAGGAGTGGGGTATTGCTGTGACAGGCCTGACCATGCTGTTTGACGGCAGAATGTGGACTTTGGGACTTTGGATTAGGAAAGCAGTTGAATGCTTTAGGTGGGGCTTAATGAGCCATACTAGAAGGAATGTGGAAGACAGTAGTGTTGATAGCAACTCAAATTATGATGGCCTGGACCAAGATGTTCCAGAAGGGAAGAATATTAGTAAGTGACCTAGAGACCTTTCTTGTGATATTTTGGCAAAGAATGGGGCTATTTTCTGCCCTGGTTCAAAAAATCTGCCTAAGGCTAAATTGAAGAGTTTTTGGATTATGGCACGGGCAGAGAAAATTACAAGACAGCCTAGGATAGACTGTGTCACATGGCTATAAGTGTTTACTCTTACACAGATCTATAATGAAAAGGAGCAACCTGAGCAAGGAAATGCAAAATTACAGTTTGAGGAGAAAAGGAACATTAGGAAGTGTAATGAAGCTAAGTTCAGTGCTCAAGAAGATAAAAATTTTAAAGAAAGGCCTGATACTAAATGCAATAATGGGAATGGTAACTTCAGGGCAAGACCCCATGGTCCAGCTAAGCTTCCAACTTGTGAAAAGAAATTAAAGAAAAGATTAAACAGTAGAGGAATGATCAAAAACAAAAAGTTGATGCAGATGTGTTTGAATTAGGGGATCAAGTTCCAGACTCAGCAAGCAGAACTTGGCTGTTTTGGCCACTTGGTTCTGACTTTAGAGTCAAAGATACAAGAAAGGGTTGTGGAATCTCCCTCTAAGGCTAAGGAAAACTGCTGAGGCCAGATGTGTTTCAGGGGTGTCCCTGCAGAGAGGCCCAGAGAGGCCATAGCATAAAGCTGTGAAATTGAAGCCTGGATTTCATTAAAGACCCCAAGATGTTGGAGATACCAGAGCCGTGGGATACCTGCCAGCAAAAGCTGCTAACAGAGTGTGGAACCTGCCCAAGAGAAAAGCATGTTGCAGTCGACAAAGCTGAAAGGACTTGGAGATCTGAAGAGCACTTTGACATCAGACATGGAGATGCAGAATTTAGAGTTTATCCAGCTGGTTGGTCCAGTATATAGCTAGAGTTTTCTCTTTGTAGTTAGAGTTTTCCTGCCTGGCCCACAGTCAGGACAAATCTCTCTTACCCATCAGTCCCACAGCTGCTCAGACCCAACCAAGTAAACACACAGAGACTTACATTGCTTACAAACTGTATGGCCATGGCAGGCTTCTTGCTAACTGTTCTTCTACATTAACTTAACCCATTTCTATTAATCTATAAGTTGCCACATGGCTCGTGGCTTACCAGTACCTTACATCTCGCTTGTCATGGCAGCGGCTGGCAGTGTCTGTCTCCCTCAGCCTTCCACTTCCCAGAATTCTCCTTTCTCCTTGTCCCGCCTATACTTTCTGCCTGGTTACTGGCCAATCAGTGTTTTATTTATACAGAGTGATATCCACAGCACCAGTATTTCCTCTTTATGCTCCATTTACTCCCTTTTCTTATGGTTAAAAAAAAATGTAGATTCTGTGCCATTGTATGATGGAAGTATGTGATCTGTTTTTTTAATTTTGATTTTACAATTGGTTACAGTTAAGAGTAGGTCATGAATCACAGAAAAGATTTTGAACTTTGGACTTTAAAAAGTGTTAAGGCTGTGATAGACTATAGATGGGGACTTTTGAAATTGGAATGAATGTAGTTTTGCATTATGATGTGGCTACTAGTCTGTGGGAGCAAGGAGCGTAATGTGGTGGTTCGAATAAGAATAACCCCCATAAGCTCATGTATTTTAATGCTTAGTCATCAGTGAGTGACACTACTCAGAAGGATTAGAAGATGTGTCCTTGTTGAGGTAGGTGTGGCCTTATGGGAGAAAGTGTGCCCTTAGGGGTAGGCTTTGAGCTTTCAAGAGCCCAAGCCAGGCCCACTGGCTCTCTCTATCCCTGCTGCCTGTGATCCAGATATAGAAGTCTCAGCGACATCTGTAGTACCATGTCTGCCTGTGTGCCACCATGCTTTCTACCATGCTGATAATGAACTAGAGTTGTAAACTGTGGGAAGCCCCAGTTAAATGCTTTCCTTCATAGAGCTTGCTGAGGTCATGGTGTCTCTTCACAGCAATAGAAACACTGATTAAAACAGGTTCCATCTGTCCTTGTACTCACCTGGCAGAGCCAAGCCTTAACTAAATATAACTCTGGGAAAGTCTGTGCTTTCCCATGCATCTATGGCTAGAGACTTTGGCTGCTTTTCTTAATTAACATTCATGACCACTCCCCTAAGAAAACTTTTGGCTAAATTGCAAAATTGATATTTTTTTCCAGTCCTTTGTCTTCTCCTATCCTATTCAATTAGTATTTGATAGCTTCTTGCTCATCAAATTTCCAACATGTCTTCTATCTGCTTATTTTCAGGGCTCTATATTTCACTGCAAAAATATAAGTGAGCAGAAAATACCTTTCCCATGCTTCACACCACCAGACAGCACATTTTTTCATTTCCCCTTCAGAGCCACCCATCCCTGCCTGCCTGCCTGCCTGCCTGCTCTGTGCTCTGGGAAGCTTGGTTTGGCGTGTGCACCAGCTGGGACCCCTCCAGACTCTGGTAGGTTTGGTTCAACCAGAGGGAGGATGATGGAATGGGACTGAGGTCCAGGGTGTTGATTCTCTATGTTCTGGGTTGTGGGAGAACAGTTGCTGCACTTCCCCTGCAAAGGCTCTTTCCCACGGTGACAGCTGCAGCCAGAGTCCACGCTGGTGCAACGACAGCCCTTCCACTTGTCTCATCAGGCCTGCCGTGCAGTGGCTCCCTATTCTACTGTGAGGCACTTCTCCAGCTCCCATCAGTGTGCCCAACTTGCCCCTTTCTTTGTAAATAATTATTAACAGCTCCTTGGTGACCCTGGTTAAGTATGAGATCAGTTTCCTGGAAGAGTTCTCCTGACCCCTTCCAATGGGCCCCCATTAGCCAATATAGAGCCCAGCTTTTCTCTGATGTTAATCTCAGCATTCTTCTGCAGCCTTCTGACTTACTGAAGGATTCCCTCCAGTAGCTCATTGCTCTCACTCCTACTCCACTCCTCTCCACCATATCACATCTCCAAGTGTGTAAACACACTTCAACTGTTTCAACAAAACTCCCCCAGCAGCTGCCTCATTCATCTCTAGTTCCATCTGGACTCCCACAGTCTTCCTCCTTGGGATACCATGGCCTCTCCATGGGTACAATGGTGAGCTCTGCCTCAACTTCCTTGACCCATCAGCAACACTTTGCTGTCTTCCTTCCTTGATTATTGGCTGACTCACTGAAATCTCCTTCTCAGTGTTTTACTGGTTGCTTCCTATACAGTGTTGAAGTGCTCTAAAAGCCACTTCTCAGGGCTTTTCACCTGCCTGTGAAAGTGAGTTCGCACCACTTCATGCTCCAAAGTCCCATTTTTCCTTAAACTGAGCATGTCCAGATGCACAACTCTCGGACCTTCTCATCCACTGTGAGAGTATCCTTCTTCTCCACCCTCCCAAGTAATTAGAAACTCTGTCCTCTCACCTGCTCTGGCATCAGAGTCACCTGTTTCCTCTCTCTCTTATACTATATACTATATACTATATACAAATATACTATATACTATATACAAATATACTAATCCACCCATGATCAAATCCTTTTGGCGACACTACAAGTGTGTGTCTTAAGTTTTACCACTTCTCCATATGACTCCCATGACTTAAGCAATACCATTTCTTTACTGATTGCTTTGCTGGCTTCTAAGGTGATCTGTCCCTTGGTCCAGATTCTCCCTAGTACCTGGAGTATATGACAAGTTCTCTTTTCTCCTTGCTCAGTTGTATACTTCTTCCTTGTATGAAGCTGTTGTGTTGACTTTATAATTAGTTCCCACCAATTCTACTCTACAGAGAAAGGAGCTAAATGTTTTTTTATTGCTCTCTCTGGTGTATATCACATTAAGGCACAGTGATGTCGTGATCTTATTCATGATATAACAGGGATACGAGTGCCAGACGACTAGGAAAGACAGTACAGGAACTAGCATGATCAACCTTCACACTTGAAAATATTAATAAGTCATAAGTTTTCTTCTTGTATATTTGAGGGACCAGCCTTAATATTAATACTTCCCAGGGGCTCAAGAGAGAAAACTACGTACGGAAAGGACTATTTTTGGGAAATAGAATCTCAGCACACCGAGCTCTATAGTCCATTTGCTTTAATTCCTCTGGGATAACTTCCTATTTACATAAATTTGGTTCTGTTCTCATGCCTAGCTCCTTTCTTGCCTGATTTCTATATATATTTATCTACTGCTCCCTCTAAGTTCTATCTTAATTCTCTCATACTAATTCTGCCTCATCTAGGTCCTTCTCATCTCGTTCTTATCCAGCTAGTACTTCCCCATCTGACTCTTCCTCATCTTCCATCTTATCTACATGTTCTCTCTGGTCAAAATCCTCCTTATCCCTCTCCATTCTCTGTCTCTAAGTTTTCCCCCAAGTCTCTCAGCAGTCCAGTTATAAACCCAAGCAATATCAATCCCCTGGTGGAGCAAGGTCATCAGACTTGAATTCTACGGGGTCATAAAGGCAGGTAAGAATTTTCCTCAGGCAGTGACCACCAGGCTTTCTTTTACAATCCAAAATGGGAGTGGTAAAAGAGAAGGTCAACTGAGTGCTAATGACCGGTTAGCATATCAAAAAGGGGATCTATGTGCTCAGTCTACATTCTGAGAAGTGGTTATGTAAGAAGTTAGGGGTCCATAAAGTTAATAAGGCTATAAGAAAGGAGGGTCCGAGCTAAACTGTGTAAAGCTATTGCTTAAGGTCCACCTGACCTAGGTGGTGTCTCCTTGTGGAAATTACCTTAAATCAGGAGACTAGCATGTGGTGGTCTGGACTGTTATTTCTGTTACTCCTTGAAAGTGGCTAAAGGAGATATCTGATTTCAGTGCTGAAAGGGGAGAAACAGATGGGCTTGGGGGAAGAAAGCCTTTCCTGAGGCTGTTCTCCAAATACCTTAAATGTATATGTCCAGAGAGTGATAAGTCCACATTGTTAGCAATTCTTAGGGAAATATCAATTGGGAAAACTATGAAGGCACACATGACTTTCATAACAGAAGACAGCTGATATATAACAAGCCAAATAACACCAAAAAGCTCCTTGGAATTTGGCTTCCTCTGAAGGAATTCCTTGATTCCTTCAGGTAGTGGCTTTGCCATAACCAGCTGAGTTCCTGTTTTCCTGCAGCCCATAGCATTTTATCTCAATTCTATAGTCTAAGATTTAAGTTTTACTCCAGGTCAAGTTTGAGAAATAGTTTTGGGAATGAAGTATATAATGCTTTTTTTTATGAAAAGGAAAAGAAAGTAAGTTTCGTGGATAGGTAGAATGATGATGTATAGATGCTAGACAGATAGAGATAGAGGATAGGAAGACAGATGATAGGTAGATAGATGATAAATAGATAGATGATATATAGATAGATGACAGATACACATGTACATACACACACATATATATACATAGATAAATACATAGATACATAGATGCATAGATACATAAACACAAACATTCCTACAGAGCATGCATGAATGTACGTGGGCTTCTTTGGATGTTCTGGGACAGTCAGCCCATGCACCACTATATAGAACCACAGCTACTAACAGATAAAGCACAGGACTGAGAAGAGCTTTGTGAGTAAAACTGTCGTTCTTTAAGCAAATGATGAGCACATTAGCAAGTTCCCTGAGGACTGAAACCTCAAGAATAGAAGGAAATCTAGATTATTCTCAGATTTACAAGAGTAGTACTGATTTTCAAGGTCAAAAGGAAGGCACAAATAGACATTCTGAAAATAGACTAAAAATACTTCTTAGGTGAAAAAATAATGAACTGCATCAATTCAATGAGCAAGTCAGGTAATTCTCATGCATAATAAAAATGGAGCTGTTTCTCAGGCACAGTCATGCCCAACACATATTTCCTATTACCATTATTCCTTTTTTGCATTTTGAAGTTTAGTAATGTAGAGTACAGGAGTAATTATTCATTTCCTTCTCCAAACATTTTTGAAAAAGAGAATTGCTGTTTTAAAATAATAAATACTAAACTGAATGCTACAGAGGAGATGTGGGGCTCAGGAAGACAGGTCTCACTAATTAACTCTCTACTCATTAAAGATGAACAGCTCATGAAGCCAACATTGTGCTCTGGTTTTAAACATGTAATTAATATGAATGAGAATGAATAGTTAAAATAAAATAATTTGTTAATGAAATGGTTGCTCTGTGACCTACTTGTGAAAGTATAGTTTTAACTTTCTCTGTTGATAGACTCAGTTCTCCAGTCATGTGTTTCAGCAACACCCACGTAGCACTTACTATATGCCAGGTTGCTCTGAGAGGAGGGCTAATTCTATCTCAATGCTCTGGCTAATACAGAGGTAAACACTATTTTGGTCATACAGGAATATGGGAAACTGAGGCATAGTGAGGCTAGGAAGCCTACCCAAGAAACACAACTAGAAATAATTCAACCACGGGCTACCTTTAGAGTCCATGTGAAGGCAAAGAAGTTTGTGAAAGAATGTAACATTTTGAAAATTAACTTTGGTTGGTTTAATGCGTATCTGAAAATGACTAATAGGTGTTAGTTGATGGACTTCACAGTCTTGTGCACATGTTGAAGTTGGTGTGTTGGGCTGAAATAATTAGTGTTATCTGTATGTGTGATGTACAAGCATCTTCTAGGATGGGTTCACCCAGAAACAGATACTGAGACAAAATCCTGAGTTCAGGTAGTGTGTCTAGAAAGTGATGCCAAGAAGCTCAGGAAAGAGAATAGGTACTCCAGGCAGGGAAGGGAAGAAGTTCTATGTCTAAGCTCATTGCTTTATGTGATATTTGCCTCACGACAGGCCAGTGGTGGACATTGTCTTTGAAATCTTTCTTTCTGCTCCTCTGTCAACCATGGTAACACTCATGGTAAGGCTGGCCAGCACACAGAGGGTGCTGAAGTAACCCACGTAAAGCCGACCAGGCTACAACACCAGCCTTCCAGGCAGGATGTGTCCACAAACTGTTTATAGAGTAACCAAATGCTCTCTTGATTGGATTTGAGGGCTGCTCCACATGACGGAACTCATGCCTGGTGTGGTAAACATGCTCAAAACCCATGACAAGGGAAGTCTGGGCCCTAATGGAGAACCTATTGATGTTATTTTTCTAAATAGTCATGTTGTCAAACCACATTCTAAATATTTATGTTCATATATATAGATTTATGCTTCCCAAAACCATGATCAAAGCTTTTTATTGTAGTGGTAAATAGTTCACTCTTCATTAATGAAATACCTTTCAATAAGAATAAATGACTCTGCTGTAGCTGTGACATCAATATTATCCCACCTTACCTGATAGGGTAAGGAGACATCTCAGAAAAGGGGGTAGTAAGAGTGTAAGAGCCAGAGGATGAGGAAGAGTGCTAGAAAATGCTGTCCTCAGGTCATGAAATGGTTGTTGCACACACAAACTCACAGCAGCTGTGGTTACCTAAACAACACCAGTTAAAATTCTAGTGTGGATGGGGATGGGCTCCCTGGTGGCTACTAGATGAGAAAGAGTCACTTTTCTTTTGGCGTGTGGCCACTGGTAGGTTTCCAATACCCTAGTGGATAAACCCAGGCCCGTGAGCATGTGGGCAGCATGAACTGGATGCAGTGGGTTAAATAAGCAAATAAGTGAATAACTACAAAAGAGAGCATGAAGTTGAATGGAAGATGGGATCCTGAAGGGACCTGGAATGGTGAGTAATAGGTAATAAGATAAAGATATAGTTTATACATGCTTTAAATTTTCAAAGAGTAAGTTAAAATTAAAAAGGATTTTTTTATTTAAAAATTGCCTCACAAATCTGTATGTCCTATGAATTCAGAGTGTATATCCCCTGAAAAAGAATGCACATCTCTGGCCAGGCAGATGAAATCTTGTCTTTAATAAACATTACCCATTACAGCTGAGTTGAGTTCTGAGGAACTGAAGTTCTTATTTTTAAGCACTTTGGTAAGTGATTGATTTAACCTAAAATAAAGTTTACATGTATCATGGGATGGTAAAGGGAGAACTGAATCTCATTCTTCTGAAAGAAGAATATTAACATATTAACAAAGTAAAACAAAAATTGAGCTAGTGTTTGTTGCTGTGGTCACACACACACACATACACACAAAAAACCATACACTCTCTACTTTGTTTTATCTCAGAATAGATGAGCATGATTGCTTCTGAGAAAATGAAAATGTCCCAACATTGTTCACTCTTTAACTTATTTGGTGGTATACTTTTTAAATTTTTTTTTATTTAAATTTTTTTTATTCATTTTACATACCAACCACAGATTCCCCTTCTCATCCCTCCTCCCACTCCCACCAGCCTCCCCCCACCCACCCACCCCTCATCCCCTGCTCCAAAAGGGTACAGCTTCCATGGGGAGTCAGCACAGCCTGGTACATTCAGTTGAGGCAGGACCAAGCCCCTTCCCCCCTCTTTCTTTAGAAATATGAGAATTTAATATACATACACTGTACTTGGATTCTCTCTCTCTCTCTCTCTCTCTCTCTCTCTTTACATATGTAAAGTTTGAAGTCATTCTGGGATAATAGAGAGTTCCAAGCCAGCCTGATGGACAGTATAAAATCCCATCAAGAAAGAAAAAACAAAGAAAGAACAAAGGAAGGAGCTGTTGTGGAATATTCCTTTACACTGTGAAGATGTGTCACTGTGACTGGTTTAATAAAGAGCTGAATGGTCAACAGCTAAGCAGGAAGAGGTTGGGTGGGACTTTTGGGGACAGAGAGGACTCAGGGAAGAAGAAAGGAGGGGTCGCCAACCAAACTTGGAGAAAACAGCATGAGCAATATGGAGAGATAAGGTAATGAGCCATGTGACAGAACATAGATCAAAATAAATGAGTAATTTAAATTATAAGAGCTAGTGGGACAAGCCTAAGCTAAGGCCAAGCTTTCGTAATTAATTATAAGTCTCTGTGTCATTATTTGGGAGCTGACAGTACAGAGGAAGACTTGCTACACATGGTGTCTGCTCACTATCTACGTTGCCTGTGTGTCTCTCCATATCTGTGTACACTGTGCTCTTCACTTATTCTGCACCCCAAAGGCTGTGAAAATGCCAAGGATACCTTTGTTCTCTGGTTTTCAGTTAGCCTCAGCCAACAACAGGCATGCATTGGTCAAGAGATGGATTAGACAGATAGGGAATTCCCTTTCTTGGTTTGCCTCTATTTAAGATGAAGCCTCGGTGACTCCCTGGTCCTGTCTGGTGACCTTCTCTTGCAGGCACAGCTCTCTCTCTACAGTCTTCCCCTTACAGCTAGAATGGTGAGATGGGGCTGGGAAGGTGGGGCTAGGGATCTTGTGCAGCATTAGCTTTGAGACCCTTTCTTGCTAAAGACATGCTCCAAGGCCCTGGCTGAGGTTCCAGCAATATGTTCACATAACCATATACATATATTTTATTTGGAATTGCATTCTTTTTCTAAAAGAGAGTTCCTAGCTGAAGTCTAGCTCACTGGTAGAATATTGGTTGAGAGGGCCTGGGTACCATCTGCAGCACTGCAAAATAGATAGATAGTTGGATAGATAGATGGATGGATGATAGATAGATAGATAGATAGATAGATAGATAGATAGATAGATAGATCGATGGATGATAGATAGATAGATAGATAGAGAGAGAGATAAGATTGGATTGGATTGGATTAGATTAGATTGGAGCCCTCAACTTGTGTCAAGCTTCTAGTTTCTAAAAGTGTGCACTTGTAGTTGGGTAAGCCTCTCCTCTCATTATTACCTGCACTGGGTACTTCTCCCATCCTTGGCCGTCCCTTTAACCCTGAGCCTAATGACACCCAAACTCAATACACTGTCTTCTGCTTGCCTTTGGACTTGTAATGGCCATTGGTCTCCTTCTTGTCTCTATCTGTGTTCTTCCTTGTTCCTTGAACCTATGATGTCATAGGCTGGTCACATAAGTCCGAGTGTCAGATACATAGGAAAGATTGCTTATAGAGCAGATACTTATCTATGACAAAGCTGGAAACACAGCCCTGTTTCATAACCAGACAACCCATGTTTCAGTTTCCTCCTGTTGCTGTGACCAAAAGCAGCTTGGAGAGGAAAGGGTTTACTTGACTTACCCTTTCAATCAAGACTAAAAGAACATCCCAGCAAAGAGGACTCAGCTCCAATTCTTTTTTCTAAATGATTCAGATCCTACCTTATTACCCTCTTCCTCCTTCCTCTCTTCATAGGCATCCATCTGCCCATGCATTTGAAGCACTCGGGAAATGAGGGGTTCATTAGAGTTGGAGGTGCCAGAAGGGGGACTGAGGAGTGTTAGGGACTGGGACTTACAGAATTCAGCAGGAAGCCTTGTAAATAAACATACTCTCACCAGATAGGAACCTCTTAATTACTTTGTTCTCAGCAATCATGGCTTCTGATCCTAAAGAGGCAGTAAATACTGGCATTGGTGTGACCTTAAGACATCCTAACACATCTGATAGTTTCCGCAACATTCCAAAAGTACCAAAAATACCGGGGGAGGGGAGTGAACACTATGGAAGGATCTGATATGTTTGAAAAAAGTGTCTTTACAAATCCAACACTGTATACAATGAATATATGCTGATAAAAATCAGAGAGACAAAAGCATATTTATTACACTCAGGAAAACACTAAATAAGAAAATAAATACAGAGATAACAATGTATCACTCTAGTGGCCCTTTCAAAACTGAATAAAGTTAGTCCCAGGGACACTTTACCTTGAGGATCTAAGTACTCACAAAGAATTTGATGACAGATGTAGTCTGGGTTGGAAACAGCAACAATCATCTTTCAATAATTCATTGAGAAAAAAATAGGCGAGAAGAAAATCTGGTTTTAACACTTCTTTTAATAGTAATGAATCAAAGTGATAAAATTATGAAAGAAATATAAAAAAAGTGCTGTTGCTCAGATATTTTTGATAGTGGAAAATTTTAATATGAAACTAAATAAAGAGGTTTTTGTCTGTTTTAGGCTAGGATATTTTTGCCAAATAGTTCATAGAAATAAAACATGATAAAAACATTTATATTCTCATATAATATTTTACATAGCTCTAGTACCTCAGGAATACACAATGACATGAATAATTCATGAGATTAAAAATGACATATTACTTCACAAACATTAACCTATAATTAGCTCACTCAATTACTGAATCTCACATGGGCACAGCAGCTCACTCTAGTACTGAATCTCACATGGGCACAGCAGCTCACTCTAGTACTGAATCTCACATGGGCACAGCAGCTCACCCCAGTACTGAATCTCACATGGGCACAGCAGCTCACCCCAGTACTGAATCTCACATGGGCACAGCAGCTCATCCCAGTACTGAATCTCACATGGGCACAGCAGCTCATCCCAGTACTGAATCTCACATGGGCACAACAGCTCACTCCAGTACTGGAGCTCACATTGGCACAGTATAATGGTATGGCAGAGGCATCATGACCAATAATACTAACACCAAGGATGGAATAAGGAATCTGGGTTTTCTTCTAAAAACCATGTATTCTGGGCAGAGGACATTTGTTCAAATTATTCAAAATGCATCCCCCCTACATCCATCTACATGGCTGATGACTACTGGGATCATCGTCCAACCCACCTACAAATAAGAGGAGTGAGTCTTTAGCCATAGGAAAATCCAAGTGTCACACCAAAAACAAAGAAAAAAAATAATTAAGATGCTATTAATGTCATGCTTGTTAATGAGGAGGACTCAGAGTTAGTAATAGAGATTCTGTGTCAGAATATGTAACATTAAGGCAAACTTCCATTTCTCTTTGGAAAGAAAGAAAGAAAGAAAGAAAGAAAGAAAGAAAGAAAGAAAGAAAGAAAGAAAAAAAAAAAGGTTATTTTCTAATATCCATGACCTCACTAACCCTAGGCCACTAGCTAGGTTTCTAGTACCAGGCATGACTACCTTCTTGTTGAGTGTCCCTTACATATAACTGGACAGCTGTTGGTCACCACCCACATGTGAGTGCCACTATGGCCCCTTTACAGACAGTTTGCCCTGCTGGTCATTATCGTGGTTCACAGGTGCCGCGGGGTGAGACTACTGCCTTGCCCCCCTCCACCCAGACATCCTGCATAGCATTTTCTGGTATCATGGAGTCTAGACTGCAGAAAAGAGCCTTTCAGGTTAGATTTAGCTCCAATCAGTCAAGGCGTATGTCCTAAGCATGTGGTACTGACTGTAATGGTTCCTTATTACATTCTAAATCCTGTCCTTATACCTATAGAAGTGTATCAACCACCCCTCATCAAAGAAGCCTCTCTTCACAAAAAATGGTGTTCCTCACAGAAAACCACAACTGGACACAGCACAGATAGCAATGGATTATGGGGAACCCAGCCCCACTGGATACATCTATATCACAGCTCCTGCATCTATGGCTCAGGGAACATTGAGGAAGAAGAGACAGAAAGATTATAAGAATCAGAAAACCAGGAAGTCTGCAGTGAAACAGTCTCTCCTAGAAATGGCCTCATAAACAAGACCAGAAAACTAGCAACACTGATGGATATATTAACATGGAATGGGGTGATTTTAAAGGGATCTCTCCCCTCACAAGAGCTACAGGCAACAAATGCCTGCTGGAAAAATGAATTAGTGTCTCCCAGAGATGAGCGCTTTTACTGGTTGTACAATGCCCAGTGGGTAGCCCTGAAACTATGTACACACAAACAACAAAAACAGATTCAGCAGGTTATATTTATATATTTGTGCACACAAATACATACATATGTATGTATATGTGTCTAACAATAATAATCAAAGAAAAGGAGACCATCGACTTGAAAGTGAGAGGACATGGGAGGGGCTGGAGGGGCAGAGGGAGGGGGAAAAGTGACATAATTCTGTTTTAATTAAACATATATTTAAAAAATAAACCGTAACTACTTTAACTCGCACTGGCATTCTCTGGTAGCTACCATGATTCCAATTGAGCTGTGATGTCTGGGCTGACTCGTCAAGTCTCTCCAGCAGTGGCACAGGCCAGTACTTTTTAAAAAGTCATACTCTAAGGATCACTGTGATGGTGTGCCCAGACTTCACACCTGCAGCTGCGTAGGATGAACGGAGTCGAGGAAAATCAAGTCTGAGGGCAAAGGAATCGGTCCTAAATAGATCTGCAAGATCACAAGCTAACAACAAACTCCAAAATTAGTGCCCAGCTTTGTACAGCACTTTTCCCTTGTACCAGGTGGTATCACATGTCACTAGGCAGTCCCATCCTATAATGTCCTCCTCTCCCTCCTGAAGACTCTTACTAGCAGAAACTGTTTGGAAAACTACCTAACAATGACACTTTGCCACATCTGTCTGTGTTTTGAGAGGTAATTCTGTAAGATCCCAGGACTAAAAAGCTATATGCCCCTGAAACAACTGGCAGGAAATATCACTCAGTCAGCTAAGGTAGTTTATCCAAATTGCCAACGTGAAACTGGATGCTGTTACCCAATAAAGTAAAAATGGACTACACTTGGAACACCCTCTGGATGCCTTTCAGTGTGGCGTTGAGTAATGCTACTTCTCAACTGACACATCCAAATCAAAACAGAACCACCAAGGTTTTCAGGCCCCACGGCTAAAAGCTTGAGTTGCCAGTCAGTTTTAAGCAAGGATTCAGCCAGGGTACTAGAGAGAAGGTTGCAGAAAATGAAAGACGTTATTATCAAAGCTGACCCCAGGACCAGATCTGGGAGGTACAGACATACCATGTTTATGCCGAACTCTTTTCCTGTTCCCTTCTATGAAGCACTGGCCATGTCCAACAGTTTAGGTTTTAGGTAGAAATACAGCTGAACGGACCTGTAATACTCATGCCTGATGGGGCAATTAGTGCTGAGCCCAGGGCGGCCCAGTGACATGGCGGGAGGGGAACAGAGAGAGACAGAGACCTAGCAGGCAACACTGAGACAGGAAACAGAAAGAGAAAGGCAGCCTGAGCTAGCTGATCTGGTGGCTTCCCAGCATGCTGCCGTTTATGTTTTCATAAATGTATGGTGTTGTGACAGGGGGCCATCTTGAGAAGGTCACTCCAAAGCTCACTGCTTTGTGGAATTGGTTTGTAGACAATCCTTCTCTATGGGAATCACAGCTCAAATAGCTCTAGAAATTATAGCAAGAATTCATAATTGAATCTTGGGAAATTAAAAGGCTTGTGCACAACAAAAGAATAATAGAGTGAAGAGACAGCTGCTGAACAGGAGAAAACCAGCCAGCTGCTCCTTTGACAAGGGGTTAAGATCTATAATATGTAAAGAATTCCAAAACTTAAATGCTAAGAGAGGAAATAACCTGATCAACAGGTAAGTAAATGAAGTGAACAAACACCTTTCAAGTGAAAAAAATACAAATGGGACACACACACACACACACACACACACACACACACACACACACAAAATGTGCCACCCTTTTAGCCAACAGGAAAATAAAAATTAAAACTGCACTGAGATTTGATCTATGTCAGTCAAAATGGCTATCACCAAGTGAAAAAAACAACAAATATAGGCAAGGATTCAGGTGAGAAGGGATTATTACATGCTTTTGGTGGGAATGTAAATGGGTGAAGACACTAATAGTAGGAAGTTGCTGCAAATAAAAGTATAAATACTATGTGATCCAGCTATATCATTTTGGGGTACCTGAAAGATCAAAGTAAACACATATTACAGAAACCTATTTACGCATTTTCTCATAGCACTTTCTCATGATAGCCTGCAGTCAGCTTGGGTAGCTGTCAACAGAAATGGACACATACATGATGGCACACAACATATAATTATTTTTGCCTCGAATGATATCTTATGAAATTTGGTTGTTCGCTGAAAAACAGATGGATCTGGAGATGACCACGTTATGTAAAATGAACCAGATGGGGCTTCCATATAAGCACCAATTTAATTTCTCCGTGTCCTATGTACCTGGTGCTTTCAATAATTGTGTCTCACCATCAAGTTCTAGAAAGTCACCAAAAGAAGTAGTAGTAATAATCTGTAACATTGGGGGAAGGAGTCTGTGGGGATCCACTGACCAAAAAGTCTAGATGTGGTGGGCTTTTTATTCCATGCCCTATGGCATCTGGGAATGGCTGCTGGGAGAGGAAGAGTTAGTTTTCCTCAGGGATACAGCCTTTGAGAGGCTGTCCATGCCCCTGTCCCTGGCTCCACATGTATTGGCAGGACCAAGGGGACTTGGTAGATTTCAAAAAGAAGAACTCATAAAATTGTGAGAGATGGAATTGGAGGGGAAGGTAAGGAAGGTTGGCTTAATCAAAACACGTTTTCATGCATGAAAGTCTCAAACAGTAAAAACAAAATCAGATGTTGCATGCTTTCTCTCACTTGTAGAATGTATAAAAATGTTTAAAAGACTTGAATGTAGGAGCAGAACCACTAGGAGAGAGAAAGGGAATTGTGGGAAAGGACTAAGACAGAGTAAGAGGGGTGAAAATGATCAAAGTGTATCACACACATGCATGGAAACATCTTACTGAAACCCACCATTCTGAGCAATTAATGTATGCTAATGAAATATTAAATAGTATTTTTAACTTAAATAGAAAAAATAATATATCTGAATCTATGAGATGCAACTAATGCAGAGATTGAGGAAGATTTATTTTAAAAGTCTCAACTTAAAAACCCAATATTCCACTTTAAAAAATGAGAAGTAAGGCAGGCAAATCTGGTAACATAAATCTATAATCCCAGTGACTGGGAGTGGGATGGAGATCACAAGGTCAAGGCCAGCCTGGCTGTAGATGAGTTCAAGAACAGCCTGGGCGATTGAGTAAGAGTCTCAGAATAAAAAGTATAAAGAGACCAGCGAATATAGTTCAGTGTTTGAGTACTTGTCTGGTATGTTTGAGGCCTTCAGTTCAATTTCTGATGCTGCAGGAAGAAAGAAGAAAAAAGAAGAGAAAAAGGAGGAAGACACAGACAAAGTCAAAGAAGAAAATATAAGAGCGAATGCAAGCAAACGGTACAGGGAGGAGGATGGGAGGCTGTAACTCTGGCAGCAGAGGCAGTGGGTACTTGCTCTCAGAACAATGCCCATGAAGGATGTGGGCCCAGCACTGTCAGCTTAACTAAACACTGGGTTGTTCTTATCAAACAAGAAAAATGGCAGTAGCTCCCTGCTGTCCTGGGGTCACCCTGCTGAAAATGTCGTGTTGCTTGTCATCCCTGTAATGCATATTGTGGAGTCATTTGCTAAAAATTACTGTTTCCTAAATGACACTTAAACTGAGTCTTAAAATAAATATTAATTACTTTTCCTTTTGCTGTGACCAACTAACTACCTGGCAAGAAGCTACTTACAGGAAAAAGGGCTTATTTTTGCCTTACAGTGTAAGGAGATACAGTCCACCATGGAGGAGAAACATGGTGCCCGGAGCGTGAGGTGGTAGATCTTATTAATGTCTCCAGTCAGGAAGCACAGAGACAACAGGAAAGAGAGCTGAACTACAAAACCCCAAGGCCAGCTCCCAGTGATCCATTTTCTTCAGGCAGATTTCACAGTCTTAAGTTTCCACAGCCCTTCTAAAACAGCTCTAGCATCTTGGGGCTGAGAGTACAAAGACATGATCCCATGAGAAACACTTCACATTCAAACCACAACAGTACCCAGAAGCTCCTAACTTCAGAAATATCAACACTTTTCTCTTCTGGTGAGAAATTTCTTACAACTTTGGAATACACGATAAAAGATGACTTCCTTCCTGACCTATGCCTCATCAACACCTGTAACTACAGAACAAAATTATAAAATAAAAATATACCCGCCAAAGTACTCATTTTTCAATGTCTCTAATCCACTTTTGAAATAACTCCTAAAGAATTAGGATCCGTTAACTTAATAGGACATATACCCAGCACGTATGCCTATTTTCTACATTTGCATGTGTGTCATACATTCTGCTCAGTAGATTGATGCTAAAATATCATAAACCTCAGCATCTCCAAAATCATTATGATCTGATAGGGAAAGCCAGATACAGGAAACCGCGGGGTCTCAAGTCACTCATGTGAATGTCATATAAGGACAATGTCCAGTGTCTTGGACAGTTTCTTGAAAAACCTATGTGGAGACAATGTTTTTAGGAAGCGGAGTTGGGGGTTGGAGGCAGAGGCAGGGGCAAGAATGCTGTCAAATCTCACCACCAAGGACAACTGACTTCTCTCCTGCTTGGGAACTTGGAAAGGGACTACCATAAAACAAGTAATTCAGCCTCCTATAGAGGATCAGAAGTCCTGGACATGGAGTCTCCATGGTTTCAGCTGTATATATTAATATTAGCAGGTGTGGAAAGGTGGATTAGGGTTGCTATAGGCGCAGATAACATCTTGAGCAATAAATGCTCTCAGCTCTACACTCTGAGAGAGGTTAATACCTCATGGGCCATGCAAAGGAGGGTACAGAAAAGAGGAGCTAGGAGTGAAGAACAGCATCAACATCCCAGAAATGGTCTTCTCCACAGTCTGCATCTGAGAGGGACACTCACCGTCTCCTAACATCTTTGTGCCCACACTCAGGCGTCCACTGTCTGCAGGGTTATAGAACTCCCACTGGAAAACCTACAGTTCTGAGTTCAAAGAGAATTAGACAAATGCATTGGCTAAAGAAAAACCCTAATCAAAATCAGTGTGTTGGAGAATAAAGAGAAAAGCATGGGCTAATGTACAAAAATACCATTGCATAGCACAGAAATGAACAACTAGACCTTAGGTCATATGCCTACAACAAAGTTTAACCCCAGAATGGATGCGTAGGTGTCTCCAGCAACAGTCTTCAGAAAAACATGTCAATAATAATCACCTATGACATTTCCTTAAACACGCACACATCTGTATTTAATACCCAGATATTTTGAACTAGAGTCTCCTAGAGTACTTAATACAGTGGTTCTCAACGTTCCTAATACTGGAGCCCCTTAATACAGTTTCTCATGTTGTGGTGATTTTCAACTATAAAATCATTTTGTTGCTACTTCATAACTGTAATTTTGCTCCTGTTATGAGTCATAATATAAATATCTGATATGCAGGATATCTAATATGTAACCCCTAAGGGGTTATGACCCATAGGTTGAGAACCACTGCTTAAGATGCACAGATAATTCTAAAATTCGTTTAGGGCCATGAACCACAAGTGGAAAATGTAATAAATTTTAATCCTGTATTTATTTCATTTTACTTGGAGAACTGCTGGTGGAGGTGTGAGGGAGGCTACTAGAAGTGGCCTTGGGTAAATAAATCACCGTCATATGAGTGGAAAAGAGGGCTTCTCCTCCATTTCTGTGATGCTAGAAAGAATGCGGCATGAAGCTGCTTGTTCCTACCTGATATGTCTGTGCTTAAAACAAAAAGTTAGAAATTCACTGGGGCCCTCAGAAATGGAACTAAACAGGCCATGGAGACAAGAACACTCAGTAATTCAGCTTCCTCCTTCCTTCCCTCCCTTCCTCCTTCCCTCCCTCCCTTTCTTCCTTTTGTTCATTCACTTGTTGATTCATTTGGCTGTTGATTGGTTGACTTGTTTTTGTCTTTTTGAAACAGGCCTTAGCATGTAGACCTAGGTGGCCTGAAATTTTCTATGTGGACCTCTAACTTATGGCAATCCTCCTGCCTCTGCCTCCAGAGTGCTGGGACTTCAGGAGTGGGCCCCCACATCCAAATGAGGTTCCTATTTATTTATATACTCTAAGTAAAGCAAATAGATTGAGAAAGCAGCAGCTTGGCAAGAGAAGTGAAGGATTTATCATGTGCAGGTAACAGCACCAGATCAAGGGCTGAATGCTGAGAGCTTTGTTGATTAAATTTATTAACATAATTCTGTGCCTGTAGTACTCAATAAGAACGTGTTTGAGGAAAGAGGGCCACTTGATTTAGTGGGACCCAGCTATGCAGCATACTAAATAAAGAGGATTTATAGGACTCTTAATCCTTTAGGCGGGCAGAGAGATGTTCAGGGACATCTCTGTACTCTAGGGAGGTACATGTAATTGATGCATAAAAGTATAAGCTACACCCAGGGACAGTGAAGCAGTTTTCTCACTCCAGCACCCAGGACTCCAAAGCCCAAGCCAGCCTGGACTACAGCAAGAAACTCTCAACTCAAATAAATAAATAAATAAATAAATAAATAAATAAATAACAAAATAAAGTAAAGCAGATGACTTCTACACCCCTGGAAGACATCAGAATCAAAAACAAAACAAAAAACAAAAAAGCCTTGTAGTGGACAGCAAGATGAAAACCATGCACACATTCTGATATTTAACCTCAGAATGGATTAACTGCTATATCGCGGGGTCCATGCCATTCTCCCCCTCTGAGAATTTGCATGTGATTCACAGATCCTCTCCTGGCTTTGTGAATCTAAATGTTGAGCAACACCAAGTAGAAGGGCATGGCCTACCCTCTGGAACCGAGGCTATAGAGAGCACTGGCTTTATGTTTGGGATACAAAAGCACAAAAGTATCCCCTGTGCTCTTACAGCCTCATAAACATGAGAGCAACACACCATATACACACCAGCAACAAGTGAAAGAACAGCTGTATAGTTGTTCAAGGCTAGCCTGGGCTACATAAAAGCCTGTATCAAAAAGAAAAATGCAGATTCATTTTAATGCCCCAAACTTTAAACTGTGAAAAGTATATATTTTATGACTCAAGAAATCTTGTAATCAAGAAATACACTTTAAAGGGCAAATTATTTTAAGGAAACATTGTGGAATATTAGTTGAAGATGTGTTGCATTTGTTTTGCTATGGAACATTTGTTTAATGATATAAAAATGTGTTGTATTCTTTTATGTTGCATTTGTTTAACTCTGTGAGGCTGTGTCATTTTGCCTGTCTAAAACACCTGACTGATCTAATAAAGAACTGAATGGCCAATTGCTAGGTAGAAGAGAGAAATAGATGGATCTGGCAGATGGACAGAATAAATAAGAGAGGAAATCTGGGAAGAAAAGGTTGAGGAGAAGTGAAAGGAGAAGGAGAGGGTAATGCCAGGGACCAGCTACCCAGCTACACAGCAAGCCACAGAGTAAAAGTAAAGAAAGGTATACAGAATAGAGACAGATAAAAGCCCAGAGGCAAAAAGTAGATGGGAGAATTTAAGTTAAGAAAAGCTGGCTAGAACTATGACAGACTGAGCCTCCGTGTGATTTATCTGGGAGCTGAGTAGCAGATCCCCAAAGAGCAAAGAGTAAAGAAAAAAAGAAGGAAAAGAACTGAGTGAGGAAGACCCCAGTTTGCTTTGCAATGTCTAGTCCACTGTTAGCAGTGTCTGTCTCTCAGTCACTAGGTGTTCCCTGGAGGTTACTCTTTCACATGAAGCCCTGGCTCCTCACCCACATGGGCAGCAGTGGTTCATCCTATTAATTCTCAAACTTGGCTGGCAATAGTACTCCTGTGGGCATGAATCAAAATGTTGGTCACAGCTGGACTCATCAGAACCTATGGGAGATTGGAGGAGGCTCAGCATTTTGTAGCATTTCCTGAATATTTCCAGAATTCAACATTGGGCTTTACTCTCTTTATCATCTAATAGACTCTAGTAGCATATTTCAGTAAACATTTTTGGTCAGTGTCTTAATTAGAGTTTCTATTGCTATGAAGAGACATCATGACCATGGCAACTCTTATAAAGGAAAACATTTAATTAGGGCTCCCTTACAGTTTCAGAGGTTTAGTCCAATATCATCATGGCAAGAAGCATGGCAGCATGCAGACAGACATGGTGCTGGAGAAGGAGCTGAGAGTTCTACATCTTGATCCACAGGCAACAGGAAGTGAATTGTGTCCCACACCGGGCTTTGCTTGAGACCTCATATGAGACCTTGAAGCCCACCCACACAGTGGCATACTTCTTCCAACAAGGCCACACCTGCTCCAACAAGGCCAAGCCTGCTAATAGTGCCACTCCTTACAGGCCAAGCATTCCAATACCTGAATCTATGAGGGCCATACCTTTTCAAATCACCATAGACAGTGATTTTTTTTTAGGGATTCTGTTTAGAATTTGAGTTGTCACATCCCTCACTTTGATATGTCCCTAGTAAAAAGACCCATACACAAAAGAGGCCACAACACAACATAAATAATGTATCCATGTCAAAAAATTTTATCTCAGTCCTTGGGAACTATAAGGCTCTTGCTCTGGCTGGCTCTTACTATCATGAAATTTAGAGGCTGAAAACTACAACTCTTATTTATTTCATGTATAATTTGAGCCCAGGAAAAAGATATATCTTGGTTCTATCATTTCATCTGAGGCACAAGATCACTTTCAGGTTAGCTCAAGTGAGAAGTGGATGTTGGCACTGCCTGGAAGTTCAGCCAGCACTCCGGGCCTGGACCCATGGGTCCCACCTATGGGTATCATAGGTGTGTTTGAAGGTATGTCTCTGAGGGACTGGGATTTGTTACTAACAAGCTCTCAAGGCATGGGCCAGGAAACTGGTCACCACCATGCCCTCCTGGTCACAACACACTCTGTCAAATTTCCTGTTCCTCCTAACCTGGAGACGGCTCTTTACAAGGAACTAAAAGGGTACATCTGACAAGGAAGGGCACAGGAGCGGCCCTCACTAATTCCCCAGGAGCAGGATTGACATGGGCAGGGGAATGGAAAGGAAGCCTTGAAGGTTAGAGACACACAACTCCTTTCATAACTGCTGGCTAATACTGTCAATGATTTATGACAGGAAACATACCCTTGCCTTTCTTCTGTCTCCCAATTAACCTAAAAATGTATTTAGCTGATGACAGAAAAAGAAAGAGAAACTGAACTATAACTTACCTTAAAATTACTTTATTTGCATTGTTGCACAATAAAAGAAGCTAGCCATAAAAATACATGTATATACCCACAAATACATGCACACACACATACACACACACACACAGAGTCATATTAGTATGTGAGTTGCCCTCTCTACATCATAAATTTATCTTATATTCAACCAACTACATCAAAGATCTTCAGGAGAAAATTGCATCTTTACCAAACAGACTGTTTCATGCTGTGCCTAAATATGCACAGTATGAAATACATAGAATTCAGTACTTACATAGCAATGGGTACTCACATAGTATTAACTACTTAGTAGTGTTAGGCATTTATATAGTATTTGATGCTTACATAGTGTTAGGCATCATAGGTAATCCAGGTATGATATGAGCTTTGCAAGACCGTGTGGGTAAGTCACATGTAGCAGACTTTCTTTTGGGCCGCCAACCTGCTCCCAAATCTTGACAGAGACTTATTAATTATGAATGCTTGACCTTACCTTATGCTTGTCCCATTAGCTCTTATAACTTACTTTAACCTGTTTCTCTTCATCTAAATTTTGCCTTGGGGCTTTTTACCTTCTTTTCTTTCTGTATATCCTATTCCATGGCTTACTGGCTGGCCCCAGGCATCTCCCTCTCTATCTCCCTAGTTCTCTCCTCTTCTCCTCTCCTACTTATTCTTTCTGTCCACCAGCCCTATCTATCCCTCTACTGTCTAGCTATTGGCTGTTCAGCTTTTTATTAGACCAATCAGGTAAAACAAATGCAAAATATCTGTATATAGTTAAACCAATGTAGCATAAACAAATGTAGTACACCTTTACATAGTCAAAGTAATAATCCACAACAGTCACATGCAGATGTTACATTGCCTTATGTTTATAAAGGACTTGAGAATCCAAGGTATTCATAGAAGATCTCAAAACCAATTCCTCATGGGTACCCAGGACAGTGTGTGTGTGTGTGTGTATTTGTGTGTGTGTGTGTGTGTGTGTACTATGATTAACTAGTCATTGGGGAATGTAAACTTACGCCACAATGATCTACCACAGCAACTCCCAGAATGACTACCAAAAACAACTCGGCCAGAATATGAAGCTAGTAGACTCTCATTGTTGCCAGTGGGAGGAAGTTGCTAGCATCCCATTGGGAAATGGAAAGCATGCAGCTTCTATGTGTGTTTCTACGTATATCCTGAAAAGGTCCACACCAGGGGACATGAGCAGAAGTGCTACCAGCTACACTGATTCAAAATGAGCCAAGGCTGCAAGCACTTGGGGGCTCCTAAACCATGAATCTGCCTCCTAAAAACCACAATGACACAAGAATGAACTAACCACTGCTACAAACAAAACGGATCAGTTTCACAACTGTTCAGGCTGAGGCATCAGAAACAAAAGAGAGATAAGGCATGGTTCCATACTCCTTGTGTGGTCTGAATGACCACCACAGACTCACATATGTTACTGAAGGCAAGATTTGAAGTTTCAAAAGCCCATACCATTCCCAGCCACCACCACCCCTCTCTCTGTCTCATGCGTCTGGATCAGATGTAAGCTCTCAGCTACATCTCCAGTACCATGTCTTTGTGCCTGTTGCTATGCTCCCTGCTATGATGTCCTCTGAAACTGTAAGCAAACCCCCAAATTAAATGCTTATTTATGAGTTGCCTTGGTCATTGTGTTTCTTCACAGCGATAGAAAAGTAACTAATACAGAAGTTGGAGGCCATCTGATTCAAACCACCACACTCCTCCTGTTCAAAGACAGGCTGAAAGTGGCTAAAACACATATCCAACCTGGAAACCTGGGGTCAGAAAAGACATAAGCATATATGTGGGTAGAAAGATTTGAGAATTCATAAAAACTGTCTTCAAGCAAAGAGATATTCAAGTCAGGATTGTACACACTAAATAGAAACTAGGTGCGTCCCCAGAAGAACTTGCAAATGGCCAGAGACAAAGCAGTGAGAACAGGGAAAGGCAAGGTGGAGGGGGTGGGAAGAAGGGATAAGAGGACGAAAGTGACAGAAATGAGGAAGGAAAGAAAGGAGGAAGGAGAACAATGGAGAGAGGAGGCAAGAAAGAGGGGGAGGGAGGGAGAGAGGAAAAAAGAGAGGGAAGGAAGGAGGGAGTGAGGGAAGGAGGAAGGAAGGAAAGAAGGAAGGAAGGAAGGAAGGGAGGGAGAGAGGGAGGGAGGGAGGTAGGGAAGGAGGGAAGGAAAGAAGGAAGGAAGAAGGAAGGATGGAGGATTTAAGCTGTTAAAAGGTAGGAGTCAGTTACTTTTGCAGCATTACTTAGTCTCCATTGACTAATAAAAAAATGGCAGTGGCTCAAACATTACAGAAATGTGTTTTGTCTCCACAGTACAGACCCAAAGCAGATTGTTCAGAAATGATTATGCCTGTATATCCAAAGTGTACAAGAGAGCAGGCAGAGCAAGTCAGTAAGTAAGCAGCATTCCTCCATGGCCTCTGCTTCAGTTCCTGTCTCAAGGTTCCTGCCTGGGTTTCTGCCCTGACTTCC
Organism: Peromyscus eremicus; assembly: GCF_949786415.1. Taxonomy (NCBI): domain Eukaryota; kingdom Metazoa; phylum Chordata; class Mammalia; order Rodentia; family Cricetidae; genus Peromyscus; species Peromyscus eremicus. The sequence continues at coordinate 104,411,016 of NC_081425.1, read as the reverse complement.
TTCAGTGATGGACTGACATGAGAACCCTTAGATGAATAAACCCTTTCTTCCCCAAATTGCTTGTGGTCATAGTGTTTAATGACAGTCTTAGAAACCCTAACTTAGACAGAAAGCCTCCCTGGAATCAGCAACATACACAAAGGCATGACTAAGTCTCATAGCCAATACCCAAGAAGCCTGAAGAATGAAGGACTCAACTCAAGGAGACTTGAAACTTGAAAACAGTTGTCACACTGGATTTGGCTGACCCTTCACTCCAGAAGTTCCAGAGCTGTATTCATCCTTCTGCTTACTCCAGGTGAATGAAAGGCCCTCCCTTTAGAAATCCTAATCACTGGCATAGGCTGTTCCCGAAAAGCAAGAAACCAGGGCAGGGCAGGGCAGTTCCTTACAGCTGAGGGTGGTTCCTGCTCAGAGGCTAAGCCATGAGCCAGCATCAAGCAAACTTCACAGGATCAAGGAGAATTCCTGAGGGAGGATTTGAGCAGCACTCAGCACCATCCTTAGAGTAGACACTGACACAATAATTCACTTTCTTTGAAGAAAATATCAGAGATGAAATTCTATGGTACTATGGGATGTTCTGCATGCTGTGAATCTATGTTGCTCTTTTTGGTTGATAAATAAAATGCTGATTGGCCAGTAGCCAGGCAGGAAATATAGGTGGGATAAGCAAACAAGGAGAATTCTGGGAAGGGAAAGGCTGAGGCAAGGAGACACCAGCTGGCTGTCCAGGGAGCAGCATGTAAGAATGTCACCTTCGATTAAGGATGTGCATTTGTATTGCCACCTTAGCAATAACACTAAGTTGTAGACTATCTTTCTTAAGTTGTTGACTTTAGATCACTGCTGTATGATGACCATTTCTACGCATAGATATGAAGTCTGCAGAAAACTCCTGTCTGTTTCTCTGCTTCAAATTCAGCCAGCTAGCATGTTCAGTCTCTGCCCTGGGTAAACTGCTGCAGCCCTATAGCCTGGTTCATAGTGATGTTGCCCCTTCAGGATATTTGCTAATGCCTGGAGGCAGTTTGAGGATGAGTGGGGGCCACCCCTGTGGTAGGCTGAACTCAGAGGTGCCACCATCAGTCTATAGCACTGTCTAACACCACCATAAAGAGCTGGCTGACCCCAAATCACTGCTAATAAGGCCTGTACTGTAGTTTGCCCTGCAAGTCCAAGAAACAGGCCTCCCAAAATATGGAGCAAACGGTTTGCAAAAGGCAGTTCTTCCACTAAAAGAGAGGGGTGTGTGCTTTTGGCAGGGAATTCATGAAAAGAAAGGGCAGAACGGCACCTGCCTCCATTCTTCCAGCCCCCTCATCCTCCCACTCTCCTTCCATATGTCCCCATAGGTTCTGTGGGTCCTGTGGGGGGAGCAGAGCACAGAAGCCAGATGGCCAAGCTGTCTGTCCACTCCTTTGGACTTGTTGACTCAACACAAATAATCCTCATTACCATGACTATTTCCAGCCTAGGGACAGATATTACCCAATGGAGCAAAGCATCCTTACTGGGGGAAAAAAATAAAAAAGAAATAAGGCTTTTGAAAAATCCCCAGTCTCTAAGTCCTTGGCAGTGAATGCTTCAATTTCATGTCAGGGAGCCTGGGCTTGGCCTGCAGGGGACCAGCAGCAGATCTCACTATTAAAATAAGTAGGTCAGTTTTCAGCTTCTTCTTGGAAGGCTTTCTGTTTCTCCTCTTGGTTCCACGCTGAGCCCTCGGCCTATCCGTGCCAACCATCTGAGCATCAAATAACTGGCTGTCTCAGCCTACACCTCAGAATCCACATGCCCCCAGGACTGGACATGCTGCTACTCACCTTGAGTGGAAAAGTATGGTCCTTCTCCTTTGTTTGGGTGATTCCCACAGTGTTCCACCCTGGACCACCTAGCAGAGACTGAAATTCTAGTGATGTACACTGACACTTTGGGGCTCATACAGCAGTTCCAACAGAGCGTGCTTTGGACTCTAGACAGTGCTAAGTGTCATATTGCTTCAGTCTCTGTTAGTAAAAAAGTTATGATTTATTAGGCCTCAAAAATTAAACAATACAACCATAATTAACCACCACCCCCCCAAAAAAAAATGCCAAGAAAGAATTAGTTCAACCAAACCTCCAGAACATGGTGCCCAGACTTCAGGTACAAATAAGGTACAAATTAATAGATAACTGTAGAAGTTCTTGGAGCACCTCTACCATTGAACACTGGCCCATGCAAAGGACAGAGCTTACTTTTATTCTTACATACTTCAAGGCACAGCAGAATGTGGGTGCTTAATAAACTTCTTGCATATATTTTCTATGAACGCCATCAGACACCTTCCCAAGCACCTGCCTTCCATTGGTCAGTGACACATGACTCATGGCCTGACCTGGCCTCCTGCTAGCCAGTGCCGATCAAGCTGGCTCTTCCCCACCTCAGCACTCCTTACTTTATATCAACTAGCCCCAGCTTAGATGCATTGACTAGATTAACGTGCAGCTTGAGACCACTTAAGGAAAAACTCATCTTTGCTCTTTACTGTGACTTTTTTTTTTTTTTGAGACAGGGTTTCTCTGTGTAACAGTCCTAGATGTCCTGGAACTCCATTTGTAGACCAGGCTGGCCTCAGACTAACAGAGATCTGCCTGCCTCTGCCTCCCAAGTGCTGGGAATAAAGGCATGTGCCACCACCATCTGGCTTTACTGTGGTTTTTGAAGGTGGTGTCTGTATTACTACTTCCTTGTTGGACAAACCTCACAGTTCAACCCTCTCCACTTCGTTCCCTACACACTGGAGATGTTTATACATCCTTGACAAATCCTGAGGTCCAGGCAGAGAGAGCGAGAGCCTGGAGTGGGCTTTTGAAACTCAAAGCCCACCTCCCAAGACACACTTCCTCCAACAAGGCCACACCTCCTCCAGCAAGGCCATATCTCCTAATCTTTCTCAAATATTGCCACCCCCTGGTGACTTTTAAACATTCAAATATATAAGCCTATGGAGACCGTATTCAAACCACTGCAAAGACATGGGTTATATCTAAGATCTAGAAGATGAGAAAATGGTATAGAACCAGAAACAACACAGCAGTGAACCTCTGAAAAGGTGCCGACCAGACAGAGCAGTGAGTAGGGAAAGTAGACGCACTGTCCGAAATGAGGACGCTACATCGTGAGCCGCAGTGATGGAATGGAGGGCAAGATGGTTGGCATTTTCAGCAGTTCCCGCTCTGTGCCCCCCTTAGAACACTCATATCCTTTCTTTTGCCCTAGAAGTTAGTACCGTAAAGTCAATGGCCACGACTTAGCAGTTCCATTGAATTGAACTGGAAGTTCTCAAAATGTGAGAACTTATTTGAAATCTGCCCTCTAAGCCCACAGTACAAACCTTAAGATCTAATTTTTAAAGGACTCTGGTGGTGAGAACTATATTTTAAACAATAAAAACATTCTTTTCCTCAAGCCATCTCTATCTAATGGAGTCCTCTCCATGGCTATGTGTTGTTAAACTTGCTGTGGACTATCCCACCTAATCAATGTCCACATCATAACTTTTTATTGTGCCCCGACTCTGTGGAAGGTTCATTAGAAGGAGATCGTATGCTGGTCATTTTTTCAGATGTTTTATGAGAATGAGAATGTTTAATGTAGCTGGAAGAAAATCTACCTTCCTTTATGAAAGATTAAAAATACCTGTGTGAGCACACATATGCCAGTGGCAGCAAATGGTTGAACTCTGGTTCTTCCACTCCAAACTCTTCTACCTCTAGCTCAGGGATCTTAGACTTGCAAAAGCAGTGTTGTGAGTCATGATAAGACTACCAGCTTTTTCTTATTTTTCCAAATGACAGCATTACACACACACACTTACCATGATCATTTTATAATGACAGGGCATTTTAACAGCAAAAGAGTGAATGATAAACTTTGCTTTATAAGTAATTTTCAGCAGCTTTCCTTTTTCATTGTCTCCAATGATAAAATTTGAATGAGATCATGAAAAACTCTACTTGGCACTGAACTTCCGAGGACTTGCTCTCAGGAGCCACTATACAAAGCCACATAATCTCTTCGTTGTGTCATGACAACCAGTGTCCTTTGCCTGGGATTGGGTTGTATCCGCCAAGGTTGCTGTTTCCAGATGTCCAGATACCCATCTGGGTTAAATGTCCAGGACATGTGACAAGTGAGGTTGATACAGCAAACCTCAACCTAAAAAGTGTAGGGTGCCTGGGTCCCCGTTGAAGAACAGATGTTGGCCATGCATGGCTGTTACCTATAAATTGTTTCTCTGCTGAACTGCTGGATTATAATTAAGCATCTCATTGGATGAGAATCAGAGAACTCCTGGGCCCCACATAAAGTAGATGTTCACATTCGGTTTTGCACAGATTTCGCACTCAGTGAGGAGGCACGCAGTGTAGCAGAGGAGGCATGTAGACAGGAGGCCTGGGCTCTCCATCTGAACCCTTCGTGCGTTTGCTCAGGACGCAACTTCCAGAGCAGTGCTGGATGGCTCTTGACCTCGTGTCCTCTCTCTGATGAGCGACTGACTCATCACTCTCCAAGGTTCAGCTGTATGGTCTTCCACTTGCCGGGACCCAACCTGCTGGCTATTCCACAAAGGATTCCTCTTATTCTCATAATTTTTAGCTTTCTTACTCCAATTATAGATTTTCGAAATACTATAAAAAGAGGTAGAAATAGAGAAATGTTTGAAGAAATGAATATAACATATGAAAAAATAAAAACCCTTTGACCCATAAACAATGTTAACAATGTTGTTAATAATTTCCTGAGTTCGTTTGTAATCACCTTTAAAATGTTGCACATAAGATTTTGTTTTGTTTTCTCTTGATATCCTGTTAAGAATGTTTCCCTTTATCAATAAATATTTTTCCAGAAGCACCTCTTTTAAAATAGAATATTTATTGATCTTTAAAACAGTATGTATTTATTATAGAAATTTTTGGAAATGTCACAGAAAAATGTAAAGAATAAAAATTCAATTACATTTAGTAAATTCTTTAAGATTGTGTGTGTGTGTGTGTGTGTGTGTGTGTACATGTGCCATTGAAAGGGCCAGAAGAGGCTTGTTGAATCTCTTGGATGTAGAGTTACTGACAGTTGTGAGCCTTCTTACATAAGTACTTGCAACCAAATTTGGGACCTGTGGAAGAGGAGTGCATGCTTGTAACCACTGATCCATCCAGACCCCATAAGGTAAATTCTTGTGGGAAGCTGGATGTAAATATTCCATTGTGAAGTTTCACCATGTTAATTGTTTTCACAGCATGTCATTGACTGTGTTTATTTCATTACAAAAAAACTGTCAGGGATCTAGTCAGATATTTTATTAATAATCCTAGCCTGGGATCTGGAGTGATGGATCAGTAATTAAGAGTACATATTCCCTTTCCAGAGAACCTGAATTCATTTCCCAACACCCACATCAGGTGGCTCATAAATGCCTGTAACTCCAGCTTTAGGGGATCTGACACCCTCTTCTGCACCAAATGCATATTGCATTCACACACACACACACACACACACACACACACACGCACGCACGCACGCACGCACGCACACACAAATAATCCTAGCTTTACTGATATATAATTTACTAAATCATATTTAAAGCTACCAGTATAGTAATCTAATTATAGCAGCTGAGCTCTCTGTATTGGACATCTTAGGTTTAATATTGCATTTAATCCTCAGGACAATTTCATGTATGCTTTAATCCTCATCTTAACTCAGCTTGGAGAACTGCAATTTATCTCCAGCTGTGATTGGTCGGCTCATCGCAGGGGCCTGACAACTGCCAGATGCCAGAAACTGGAGATGACTCTGTGGTTCCTGTAGCAGGTGGCAGCAGCACATTTGCAGGGATATGGAAAGTCACCTTTGGTCCTCTGACTGTTTAGAAGTAAGTAGAAGATAATTAGAAATAGATAATGAGTACATCTTGTTACCCCAACTTGACAAACAGAACACCGACACAGTGCGGGGTGGTGATGGTGTGCAGAAATTCAAGTCAATAAGCGGCTGCTTCCAGCCGCCCTTCAGACTTCAGTGCGCTTTGTTCACTGGGTCGGTGAGCATATTTTGTTTGTCAGTGGGCTTGTTTGCTTTGTGAAGCTGTATTATTTCTTTCATTCTCTTTCATTGTGTTCTCTTTGCCTTTCTATACTATATACAGGATTTTTTGTTTGCTTGTTTGTTTGGGGGCGTGGACTTATGTAGCCTAGGCTAGCCCCAAACTCTTTGAACTCCTCCTGTTTCAGGCTCTCATTTGTTAAGGTGACATCCGTGTGCCAGTGCAACCTGCTTACGTACCCTACTTTTAATGTTGGTAATGGTTACCTCATTTAAAACAAATCATCCTTAGACATGCTTTATTCAACATCTCAGAAACAAGAGTGAAGAATACCTTTCCTCACTTTGGTTTTATTGTGTTGCTCAGGCCAATCTCAAACTCACTCTATAACTGAGAATTGTCACAAACTCCTGATCCTCCTGACTCTTCTTCCCAAGTGCGAATAGGAGTATTTTTTAAACTTACGTATTTACTTACATATTGTGTATATATGGAGGGGTGTGCACATGGGGAAATCAAAAGATAAGGTAAGGATGGCTCTCCTACCATGTGGCTTCCAGGGGCAGAACTTATGTCAGGCTTAGTGGCAGATGCTTGGACCTGATGAGCCATCTTGCTGACCCTGAGTGCACCCTCTTAACTTTATTTTTAAAGTATTAGGGAACACTTTGCCCCTCAACTGCCATTCAATCTGTATTACCACAGTCTAGCAATGAATTCTAATCTAGATTATTCTTGTTATATCATTATTTATTAATTTGTGACTAAATGTACTATATAACTACATGAAATGTTGAAGTTATTACATTTTTATTTTTTGTGTTATGTATCTTTCTTTTTGAGATTTAACAATTTTTTAATAAATTTGTGTCATTTTTAAAAAACAGTTCCCCCATCATGGGAGAGCAGAAAGATTGTAAAAGCCAGAAGTCGGGAGAACAGGGGTGAGATAGTGTCTTCTGGACAGAAAATCACGCAGAACTCCCAGCTGCTGCACAAGACCTGCACAAGACTAAGCCATCTACATTCCAGCCTCTGCCCTCAGCTGTGGAGCTTTGACTGTTGACAGCTGCTGGGGGCTGGAGGAGTCAACTTTCTTTAAGGGTGTCATCCCTGGTAGGTCAACCACACACCAGTAGATGTCCCCACATACCTGAGAATATGGGCAGCACCAATTAGACTGGGTGGGTGATTTTTAAAAAATTCTAAGAGGGCCGGGCGGTGGTGGCACACGCCTTTAATCCCAGCACTCGGGAGGCAGAGTCAGGCGGATCTCTGTGAGTTCGAGGCCAGCCTGGGCTACCAAGTGAGTTCCAGGAGAGGCACAAAGCTACACAGAGAAACCCTGTCTCGAAAAACCAAAAATAAATAAATAAATAAATAAATAAATAAAAAATTCTAAGAGAATATGAAGTCTGGAGGGGATAGATTTGGATAGACTGGAGGTTGGGGTAGATTTAGGAGGAGTTAGAGACAGCAGCGGAGGTGGTGAATCTGATCAAAATACATTTTAAGCATGTATGAAATTGTCAAATAATTAATGAAATATTATATAAAAATTAGTGTCTTAAAACATTTAATCCCAGCCAGGAGGACCTCTGTGAGTTCAAGGCCAGACTGGTCTACAGAGCGAGATCTAGGACAGGCACCAAAACTACACAGAGAAACCCCGTCTCAAAAAACCAAACACACACACACACACACACACACACACACACACACACACACACACACACACTTTCAACACATCACTGGGTGGTCAGGAAATCAGACAGCTCAGTCTCTTTCTCATTGTTCTGTGGCAGGCCTGTTACCATGACTTTATTGGAGTGCAGCCCTGTTATGACAACTTCATTGGAGTGATTCTCCTAAGCCAGCTTTGCCACAGCCTCCAACTTCTATACTGTCCTCAGCCACTGCCTGAAGCATTCCTTTGGGGTTACGATGCTTATGAATGACGTCTTCAGGTTCCACATCTTCATCATACCTTGTTTAACATTTTCATAGTCCTTTCTCACTACGGTGACCTTCCAGGCAAAGTAAGGCCCCTGTGGTTTCAACTGAAATAAATGCAGTCATCCTTCACGGCAATCACGCCTTTCCAAAACCTAGCAGGGATATGCAGTAAGGTTTGCTAGACTCTTGTTTGGTGAGCTCCAGCCACACAGCATTCATCTACAACTCATCCTTGTCATAAGTTCCCAGCTTCATCTTTGCACAGTGATATTGTAGGTCCAGTCCTGACTGCCTCGTCTTTGCGTCCAGGCTTAATGCCTGCATCAGATTCTTTTTCTCCTTCATTTAGCAAAATAATATTTGCCTGGGTACATTTGAATGTGGATCTCTTTCACTTATTTTTCTGGACTCATCATGGAATCTCTCGATATGCCTAATGGCTTATTAGCTCATTTATTACATTTATATTCATTCCTTTGTCCCAGCATTCCTCTTGTGAACACAAATTATTATCCATTTGCTTAATCCTTACTATGTTTTCTGTCTATAGTATCTTCCTTCTCATCATTTTTTATCAATTTATCTCTTTTTCCCCCTACACTCTGGGAGAATGTGTTTTCATTGATTTGATTTTCTACAGTGCTTACTCATCATTTTTTCTCACCAATGTCAAACTTAGTTCTCCTATTTAGTTTAATGAACTGGGAGTCCTTTTCAGCATTATTCATCTCCTTTTCCTTCGCCCTCGGATTTCCAACAGATTTCCCCCTTCATAATTTTTGTCTACTATGCCACAGTGCAATGTGTACTGTGCCTCTTGTAATTTCGTTGAGACCATTCACATCTTCCTTTTCTTTATCCTTAGCCCACATCTTTAGAGAAATATGGTCTTCCCAGGGACCTTTTGAATCTATTTTCTGTTTCATGGCATTTTCCCCTAAGCTCAGCGCTGGCTCTGAGTTTAACACCCTTACCTTCCTCATCCCCAGCCAGGCTCTCCTGAAGTCATGGTCATGGTCTTCTGAAGTCATAGTCAAATTGCAGCCTACTTGCAAGTTCATGTGGCCAAGCCCCTGGAGCAGCTGGCTTCGCTCTGCTGAGGAAATGCTCTCTGTCACATCTTCGGCTGTACTGGTTCTCAACAAAAGCGAGTAGCCTTCTGCAGGTGCACTGGACAGTTGATGGTTTTCCAGAGACAGAGCATCAGTTTTCCTTAAGCCCCAGAAGGTCGACCATGTGCCAGTGGATGGCCCCAAGACCCAGAAGTTCAAATAGACAAATAGACAGCACAAATTAGAGTGGGTGGATTATTAAAAATTTTTTAAAGAGGATACAAAGTAAAGGGAGTAGAGAGATGGAGGTAGATCTGGGAGGAGTTGAGAGGAAGACAATCAAAATGCATTGTATGCAATTCCCAAAGAATTAAGAAAAATATTTATTTTTCAAAAATATAAGATAGCACTTGCTGCTTTTCCAGAGGACCCAAGTGTATATCCCCAACACTGCCTGTGATTCCAGCTCCAGGGAATCCAATACCCTTTTCTCACCCCCTCATGTATCCACACACACATAGAACACACACACACACACACACACATACACACCTAAATAAAAATAAAAACAAATCTTTGTATTAACTTTTTATTGATTCTTTGTGGATTTCTCATCATGCATCCTAATCCTATTCATCTCCCTATCCCTTCATATCCACCCTCTGCCCCTGCAACCTTCCTCCAAAAATAAAATAAAATAAACTTTAAAAGAAAAAAATCCTGTCATGGAAGCTCTGGGGTGACACAGCGAGTCACACAGTACACCCTTTAGTCCATACATCTTTACTTGTAATTGTTCATTACAATGAGTTACTGGTCTGATTCGAGGCCTCCGGCTTCTGCCCTACTATCAATACTGAGCCCTCACTGGAGCTCCTCTTGGATATCCTGTTGTTGTCCTATGTCATGGAGATCCTGCAGCTTTGGATCTGCAGGTCCGGACCCTTCACGTGCTTGAGGAGTTCATACATGGGAGGGATGTTGGGGTGAGCCAACTCATAGCCCTAGTTCTGGACCTGGGTAGTAGCTGGGTTAGTCAGCCCACCAGCTCTCCCTCATCCTCTCCACCAGGGTGAGCTCTCCAGCACTGCCCTGACTAGCTCACCCAATGCCACAGGCAGCAAGGGGCAGGGCCAGCTCTCTTACTCTCATGCCCCCAAGGTCAGCTCTCTCGCCTTTCACAGGTAGTGAAGGGCGGGGCGGGGGGGGGGGGGGAGCATCTTTCCCTCACCCATACCACCACATGGCAGATGGGGGTGGGGGTGGGAGCAGCTCTCCCACTTTTATGCCCTCAGGGCCAGCTCACCTGGGCCCACCCCCCACCACCAACAACAACAGGGTCACTGGCTGCAGCACTTGGGAGAGCAGGCCCTGTACCTTGCCTGGGCAGCACAGTAGAGCTGACCCTGTTGGCAGGGCCCAAAAGTGAGCTGTCCCCCAAGGGCATGGGAGCGGGAGAGCTGGCTGTGCCCCTTATTTGTCATGCAGTGGCGTGGGCAAGGGAGAGATGCCCCACCCCATCCCTCATCACCTCTGGCAGGTGGAAGAGCTGGCCTTGGGGGCATGAAAGTGGGAGAGCTGGCCATGCTCCTTAGCAGCTGCCGCACTTGGGAGAGTGGCCCTGAACCTTGCGTGGGCGGCACAGTAGAGCTGGCCCTGGTGACAAATCTCTTTTAAAAAAGAAGAAATTCTGGCATCAAATTATTTGTTGATTTCGACATACAAGAGTGTTCACTATGGGTATGTGATTGGGCAAGGAGATTTTGAGGGCTGAAAGCTGCACACTGTTCTTTTTGTTGTTGTTGTTGTTTGGTTTTTTGAGACAGGGTTTCTCTGTATAGCTTTGCACCTTTCCTGGAACTCACTCTGTAGCCCAGGCTGGCCTTGAACTCACAGAGATCTGCCTGGGTCTGCCTCCCGAGTGCTGGGATTAAAGGTGTGTGCCACCAACGTCCGGCCCTGCACACTGTTCTTAGCCAGAGTCTTTGGGCCAGCAATAACTCAGTCAGTGGTCATGCCTGACAATCTGAATTTGATTCCCAGAATCTACGTAGAGAACTGGCTACAGAAACTTGTACTTTGACCCCAATAGACACACCATGGTCACATTCACACACATAAAGTAAATAAATAAGAAAATAAAATTAAGCCAGAACTCATAAACATTACTTTTAAAATAATAGTATTTCTTCAGGTAGATGTCCCATGATTGCTTTAGAATACCCCCAAGGCTGCACTCTCAGGCTACTACCAATTTTCTATATTTGTAGGTAGAGCCATGCTGAAAACCTGCAGAAATGATGCCGTTTCTGCATTTTCAGTTATTTCTCTACATAGACTAAAAAGAGTAATTACATGGCCCTTTTCAAGGCTAAGGATACAAATTGCCAAACTGCTTCATCAAAAGCCCATCATAGAAATCAACATGGGGTCTTTTCAGAGACAAGAATCTTTATTGCTGGCATAATACAGAAAAGAGATATATGTCTTTCTTTTTCTTCTTCTTTTCCTTGTTCTAAGAATTTTCCTACCAACAATTTTCTCTTCCACCACACAGCAAACCAAACCTGGGACCACATATTTACCAACGCTTGAAGAGCAGAAGGAGCCTTCATCCAGATGAAGAACACTGGAACACCTTCCATCAAAAGGTACAAAAGAAGGCAGATTGGCAGCACACTGACCTTGACATTGAGAAAGGCCTTTCTGTGCCATAGTAAGAAGAGGTTATATCAATGTGAAGAGAATGAGAGACTTTGCAGTACTCAGCCCTAAATGGGAAGTCTTTACCATACTCTTCCCCTCAGGGCTTGAGGACCTTTGTAGAAAAACAGGCAGAAAGATTGCAAAAGCTGGAGATGGTGGATGATGTCAAGGAAAGTGTCTTCCAGACATGGCAGAGCTGATGTACATACACATGAACCCACAGAGGCTGTGACAGCACACACAGGACCCGCACAGGTTCAAGCCACTCACAGAGGCTGTGACGGCACACACAGGACCCGCACAGGTTCAAGCCACTCACAGAGGCCGTGACAGCACACACAGGACCCTCACAGGTTCAAGCCAGACACAGAGGCTGTAACAGCACACACAGGACCCGCACAGGTTCAAGCCAGACAAAGTCCCAGAAGGAACATGAGATTAGCAGAGCAGAGAAGTTGGGGGACCTGGGAGGAGTTGAGCGAGGGGAAGAATACACTCAAAATACACTGCATTGGAAAAAATTAAAAGAAGGGGTCATGTTACAGGCCTGATCATTCAGGTTCAGCCCTCTCCTCCCTCGTCTATCTACCCCAGTATCCAAAATCCTGTCTCCCTCTTAGCAACAGAACTGGAAATCATGAGTTGGTTAAAACCTCAGCAGAGGTGGTGTCAAGAAAGGCTCTGTCCTGGCACAGGAAGTGTCAGTGGGGAAAGGAAAAGAAAAAAGACATTTTAAAGGGCAGAGCTTGGAGAGAGGAGGCAAACACCACAGAGTGCCAGGCACCATGAAACCTTTAGTTGTCTTTGAAAAGGTGGGCAAGTTGGGAGCCACCCTCATAGGAAGAGTTTCACATCCCACAGCCACGCCTCCCAAATTGCCAAGGAGGTGATGAATAGGCCTTGAACTTAGGTCTAGATTCTTTTTACTAAGGTGTCAGTGGGCCACTGCAGAGCTGTGGTTCTCAGCTTCAGCTGCAACAAGAGTCAGCTGGGGAGGCATACAAAACACATGATGACCATGGCCATTGTTCTGATTGCTTAGAATTTCCCAAGAGACTTTGAGGTGAAGCCCTAGTTTAGCAGCAGTGATGAGAAGTTTGGGAAAGAGCATTCACTGATCAGTTTATTTTGTGTGAATGCCTGGCTAGCAATCAGGACAGGCATGTGGACAAACTAAACCACTGCCTTCCATAGGGCAGTAAGGGCAAGAAGCAAGTCTGTGTGAGCACATCTTCCAAATCCAGCCCTTACTCAGGTGGACCTGGGGCTCACATCTGCAAACCAGTGTAGTGTCTGCTCATTCCAAGTCCACCATCTCAGAGGGGATTGCTCCTCATTTGTAAAGTGCTCTGGCACACAGCTTATGAATGAGCTCTAAGACAGCATTGTCTCTTGTTTCTCCACATTCTAGAGTGTTCGCTTAATGGTGTGAAAACAAAACAGCTAAAATTCTAACCCAGATAAAATTCTAAACCCTGTTGTCTGTTCCTTTCAGCTCTTGCACGCGAACGTCGTAACATCAAAGCTTGTGCAGACAGATTGGACAGTAGTTGCTGTGCTCATCAAGCAGCCTTTTCAACGGAACTTTTAAATAATTGAGGCTGTAGAATGCTAGAAGTACTCTCTAAAGGACCTTAAGTATGCACTAAAGCTATCGAAGGACTTGAATGTGGGCTACATAAATAACTCCCTCAAACTGATAAGAAAAATATCACAAGAAAAAAAAGGCAAAAATTCTAAACAGGCACTTCACAGAAAAAATAAAATTCCCAAGTAAGAGCTGAGGAATAACTTAGCAATCAAGAGCACTTGCTGCTTTCAAAGGTGACCTGAGTTCAGTTTCCAGCATCCAGATGGCCACTTACAACCAGTTCTAGGAAATTCAACTCCCACTTCTGGCCTCCATAGGCACCAGGCATGCACATGGTATACATATATACATGCAGGGAAAATACTCATGCACATAAAATAAAAATAAATACATCTTTTAAAAGCATACTCAAATAATATATAAATGGAGATTCAACTGTTTTGGTCATCCAGGAAATGGAAATTGAAACTCCGTAAGATATCGACAAGAATGCTTAAGATGAGACGTGCAGGCCCAAGGGGTCAGCAGCACTTTCTCACAGCACAGGGAGAAATGCAAATTTGTACAACCACCTTGCAAACTACTGGAAAGCTGATCATATCCATGATGACCCAGCAATCTGCATCCATAACAACATCACTTAATCCCTTTTACTAAAGAAGCCCATGTCTGAGGATGGCCCTAAGAGAATGCTTTATCTATACATGAATAAGAATATTTATAGACTAGCTTAGTGTGGTGGTACAAACCTTCAATCGCAACATAGAGGCAGGTGTATCTCTATGATTTTGAGGGCATTCTGGTTTACATAGCAAGTTCTAGGCCAACTCAGGATCTAAAAAGTGAACTAGTGATAATAGGCCAAATCTGAAAAATACCCAAGGAAAACAGATGAGTATATGCTGCTCATACAATAATTATTATCAACCATGATGAAGGGCAACCTATAAACTCATATAGAAATGCAGCTAAGTCAGAATGAATAGAAGAAGCTAGTCTACAAAAGACTACATACTTATAATTTTAATATAAATACATATATGTAATAAAATTCAAATCAGGCAAAATTAGTCCATTGTATTATAAGTCTGAATAGTGCTTCTCCTTGGGGAATATTTGGGGAAGAAAACAAACAGGTTGCCGAGGCTTGCCAGCATCCAATTTCCAAACATGGAATGATTTCACATATGGATGTGTTTTGCGATAAATAAGTTATGTGCTCATGATTAATATTCTCCACACATTGTTTCATAATGTAGTTTATTCTAATAAGATTAAGGTAGCTTTATTCTTTAATTGGGAACAACATACAGAGCTAATTTGTTTTTGCTCAAGGTGTGGGGAGGTGAAGGGTTTACTTAACAAGCTAAACATGCCTCAGTGCTGCATGTTCTGAAGCTGTATTTGATTTAACAGAGTCTTGTTAATATCAACTATCAATGAGTTTAGACAACTCTATAAAACAGGTTCTAGCACCGTTTTAACGTCTGAGATGAGAAGGCAAGGATAGGATGGCTAAACAACCTGCCAAGGTAATGTGAGGAAGGTGTCATCGATGCATCGCAGGTGTCTGGACTGCGGAGGGTGAGAAAGGGCCATTGTCTTAAACAAGACTCCAAGTCCCCAAACTTGTAAGAACCTGTCCATTCCCTTAAAACACTGAAGTGTTCTTGTTTAATTCGGTTATAATTATCAGTGTTTATAATATCCACATTGAAATAGGAAGAAAGGGCCAGGGAGGTGTTGGTGCATGCCTTTAATCCCAGCACTCAGAAGGCAGAGGCAGCTGGATCTTTGTGAGTTCAAAGACAGCCTGGTCTATAGAGCAAGTTCCAGGACAGCTAGGGCTGTTACACAGAGAAAAACCTGTCTCCAGAAAAAAAAAAAAAAGGAATAAAGGTAATCAAATAGTTCACCACCATTCATCCTCAGAAGAGTGGCACCATCACACATCCTTTCATACATGAAGGTAATGACATGGAGGCAGTCAAACATGCTGATATTGTGAAAATCCTTTTGACCTCACATGGTCCAGGAGCTCTATCCCTTAAGAACCACTGTGTACATGATCCTGTCTCTCATATAGTGAGGTAGAGAGGGTTTCACACACCCACAATTTGGATGTCCCAGTATACAACTAAGCCCAGATTTTAAGAGTTCAGGACATGCTCAAGAATCTTGAATTCTATCACTATGATTTGCTTTCATGGTAGCCTTGTCAAAAAGTGCCTGAACTTTGTCCTTCAACTGAACAATGAAGAGAGAAACACCCACCTCCTTCAGCTGTGAATACAATTAAGTGCCACCCCCTGAAGTGAAAATGAGCACGAGTATCCGTCATACAGCAGAAGCTGAATAAACACCTGTGGGTGCCTGTGTCCATGCACTCTAGTGTGGAATGCACAAGGACAGATAACACTGTGAGGAGGGGCCATGACCTACTTCTTTTGGCAAGGCAGCCCACTGAATGATCCCAATTCATCTGCTTGGGATTCATCCAGTATTGTGCCTGGCCTTATGTTTCCTGAAAGGTAATGACAAAACGTTACTCTTTTGGTCCTCTTAACTTTGCTGAAATCTGTCCAACACTCACTAGAAAGCTAAATCACCATTTTGATGTGGGATCCTAGATGTTTCCAAGTATCTCAAGGACTAAAACAATTTCATAGGTGTACTTTACTTAAAAAGCGGTGGTGGCGCACACCTCTAATCCCAGCACTCGGGAGGCAGAGGCAGGCAGATCTCTGTGAGTTCGACGCCAGCCTGGTCTCCAAAGTGAGTTCCAGGAAAGGCGCAAAGCTACACAGAGAAACCCTGTCTCAAAAGACAACAACAACAAAATCCCTACATATTCCAAGCATAAACAGAGAGGTACATGTACACACACACAGGAATGTGTGAGATCATGAACCAAATGATCACGAGAAATTCACTTATTTAAACCTCAGACTTTACCAGTAAAGGGCAGTCACTAAACATCTTAAGCTTTATGCTTTATTTCCTGTGCATTAGCTCTTCTGTATGGTGCAAACACTTTCTTCTTGCTCTTACAAGCCCTTTCCTACCATGACCCGTGGTAGGCGGCACTTCTCTCACAGGCCTTTGCTTGTCTACCCCTGATGTAGATGGGAAAGCCAAAAACGAAAATGAGGATCTACCTCTAAGTCCACTGGGCTTAAGTTTTTCATTGCCCTGTGACAAATGCTCAGACAAGTAAATCCAAGCCAATTTGAGGCCCAGGTGTCAGAGAGCCTTTCTTAGAGCCCTGAGCCAATTAAGGATGTGGTTCTCTGTGACCTGCATGCATGGCAAGCCCACAAGACTGAAGTGTGCCTTCCGTTCCTCTTCAAGCTTTATCACAGCTGTGCCCTTCCTGTCAGCCAAACTTGGGCTGTCAGCGTTTCCATTATGAGGGCTGCTTCACAGAAGGTTATAAATCTGCCGAGGACAGACAAACGCTTAGCAGAGCAGTTTGTAGATCAAGACATTCTCAAGGATGAGCCAGCTGGCTTGACAAAATTATGTCCACACTGAAAGGTGGGCCCCAAAGTTATTCTTGCAAAGTTCCTATAGGAGGGGGGTATTGAAAATATTCTCTCACATTTTAATTTAGCAAATATTTACTCAGCATCTAGCCTAGAGGGACTCTTGATTTATCTGTTCCATTATCCTTAGGAGAACTGCTTCTCTCTCCCCTTCTAGTGAATCTGTCAGTCATGGGCACAGAGGCCTCCAAATTAGGACTGTCCAAGACTTCTCTTCTTCAAGACTTCTCTGATTACAGAGCAGGAGGAGCGCTCTCTCTCTCTCTCTCTCTCTCTCTCTCTCTCTCTCTCTCTCTCTCTTCCTGTTGTTGTTCATTACAAAGTCAGTATAGGTCTAGAGAATCAGCATGTGGTGACCTTCCAGGACCTATGAGACCCATCGGGTGACATCCTGCGGTCAAATAGCAACCTAGGAAGAGTCTGAGAATGCAGCTATAGCTTTGAAAGTCATTGATGCACTTTAAAGAACAGTGTGAATGAACTTCAGGATCCTGCTGTTCCCAGGAATATGGGTTAAGAGTGAAAAGAAACAGCTGGAAAATAAAAGCATCCACCAGAGGCTCAGACACAACTCAGTGTGTGTCCCCATGTCCATCCTGGGCTGTGTTCTGGGGACAGAAATGAGAGGAGAGCTGGGTCATGTTGTGACACAGAAGCTCAGAAAACTTGGTAACAGTGCTTGCCATCCCCTTAATATTTAGTACCATATGATAAGCCTTTATATTCCTTCCTGGAGATGTCTGTGGAGTCCTGTGGGCCAACAGTGCCACTTTGCCCTTGAACTTTGTCATCCATCAACAGCCAGAGCCTGGATGAAGTCTGTTTGTGGCCTACTAACTTTGAATTTATGAATATCACATTTTTCAACTGTGCAATGAACTTTTAAGGGAAGGTTCTGTAACAGATCCCCAACTCTTCCATAGCAGAACCATGTGTCTATTGTTGAAATCTCACTGCCCTATTCTGCCTGTTTGTTGTCATAGTAGCCTGCTCCATGGCTCGTTACAGGAGCCAGATCAAGGAGGTTGCCACTGGACTTCTTGTGGTAGTGGTCATGATGTGAAATCTGGGCAAGATGGCATCAGTTCACACACATTTTAAGCATTGCTTAATTTAGGCTAAACTTCTGGGACAAAGGAGTCAAAAATGTTGAGTGATACAGACCAAATTGAATCTCGTTTTGTGTTCACCAAACCTTCCTAGGTAGATGCTCCAGACTAACTATGACTCATTTCTCTGTAGTGACTCAGGTTATAGACTTCTTCCACCCATGGCTATGGAATCCTTTAACTCTTACCACAGTCTAACTCTCTGTCTTAGTTTGGGTTTCTATTGCTGTGAAAAGACCATGATCACTGCAATTCTTATAAAGAAAAATATTTAATTGGGGCTAGCTTACAGTTTCAAAGGTGTAGTTCATTTTCATCATGGCAGGAAGGATGGCAGTGTGCAGGCAGACATGGTGCTGGAAAAGGAGCTGAGTGCTAGAGAAGGAGCTAAGAGCTCTACATCTTGATCTTAAGGCAACAGGAAGTGAATTGTGTTCCACACTGGGCATAGCTTGAGCATATGAGCCCTCAAAGCCCACATCCACACACATAGTGACACACTTCCTCCAACAAGGCAACACCTACTCCACAAAGCCATATCTCCTAATAGGGCCACTCTCTTATGGCCAAGCATTCAAACACATGAGTCTATGGGGGCCATACCTATCCAAACCACCACACTCTCCACCCCCTTAAGTCTACCTCACAAAAGAAAAACCACTGTACAAGGGCCCCATATTCTTAAAAGATTCCATTCCAATGCAAGATAGTTCACATCACATGTTTGGTACCACAAACCCAGCTAGCCTTTTCTTCTACAGTCCAAGATATTTTCTTCTCCGTAATCCCCTTCCAAGCACCCTAAATTCAACTTTCTCTCTTGTGTTTACAAGAAGGTAAATTTTAATAACCCCTCCATCATGATATTGGTCATATTTCTTAGCATTTTGCAGATTAAAATATGGATGTCTAATTTATTTATTACCTCTACAAACAAAACATAATCTTCAAGACAGTCCCAATATTACAGGACTATGGATAGAAGTTCTTAGCATACAACTCTTTGAAAACTATTTTCCTAATTCCTTATCTCTTTTTGCATATTGCAAACTCCCTCTTGTAAATGAAGGCTTTTATCTGTCCCACTCTGTCCCACAGCCACTTCCAAATAATCACTCAGAGGCTTATATTAATTATAAATGCTTGGCCAATGGCTCAGGCTTATTACTGACTAGCTCTTACATTTAAATTAGCCATTTCTATTAATCTATGCATCATCACATTGCCCATGGCATAGCAGTTCTTTGGCATCCTGTTCTTTGGGCCACTGGCTTACATCTTCCTAACTCTGCCCTTCTTCATCTCAGTCCTCAGTTTATTGTACCACCTAACCTTATCCTGTCTCACCATTGGCCAAACAGCTTTATTATCAACCAATGAAAGCACTCATATTCACAGCATACAGAAGGCTCCTCCCACAGCACCCTCTCAACCCTTAATTTTTATTGACAGTCTCATGCACTCCTCTGAATTCCCAGAACCCAGCATCAAAAATGTCCTTTACTGGCAGAATTATATTGTGTTCCAAGTTACCCCAGACTGAAGAAACACTACCTACATGTTTATTAAACATATTAAGAATCTATTAGGTGCTCAGCAATGTGAAAGATGCTGCCAATTTGGGAATGAAAAGAATGCAGTTGCAGATATTTATAATCTAGAATGAGAGACATCCAAAATAGGTATTTATAGCCCCTTGCATTCACAAAGTGTTGAACAGTGCTCTATAGGACAAGAAAGCATGAAGCCGTCAGCTTAGTAGAAAGGTGTCAGGAAGGCATGTTTTACCAGCATTTATGGAGTTCCCAGTCTGTACTCAGTACTGTGATGGGCAGGCAAAGGCTACAGAGAAATATAATATTCTGTCCTTGTTCCTAACAAGCTTATCATTCCCATCCACAGAACAATGATGTTCTTCACAGGCTGTAGAGAGTGCTATAACTCAATACAAAAGGTTATATTGATATTAAAAATGAGGTAAGCCTCCAGAGGAAGGTCAAACCTTAGGTTGGGGATTAAAAATTTGTTTTGATCAGAATGGGTGTTGTCTAATGTCCAGATAGCTAGCTTATAGGCAAAATAAAGAAACAGAGATAGAGCAGTGAAGAATATAGCTATTCAGTATGCCTGAAATAGTAAAGTGTGTGTGTGTGTGTGTGTGTGTGTGTGTGTGTGTTTCTGAAGTGCAAGGAATTAGATAACAATTGCAGGAGAGGATTTACAAAGGGCTTGTAGAACGGCTGTAGGAGAGCTGTAGGAGGCTTTAGAAAGGGCTGTAGGGGAGGCTGTAGAAGAAGCTGTAGGAAAGGATGTAGGAAATGCTCTTGGAAAGCTGTAGGAGAGGCTATAGAAGTGAGGGTCTGTAGGAAGGCAGTAGGAGAGGCCGTTGAGTGTCTATAGAAAGATCATAAGTAAAGCTCTCGCAGAGTCTGTAAGAGAGCTATAAAAAAAGATATAAAGGGTCTATAGAAAATCCAGGGTGAGAAGGACTGTTGGAGAGGCGATGGAGGCTGTTAGAGGGTCTGTGGGAGAACCTGTTGAAGATATTTTGAAAGATCTGTAGAAGAGTATATGAGAGACTCTGGAGGAAAGGCTGTGGGAGGGGCTATAAGAGAAGCTAGAGTATCGGCTTTAGAAGAAGCTGTGGGAGACACTGTAAGAGACTGCAGAAAAACTGATAAACACTTTCAGCAAAGTGGCTGGATAGAAAATTAATCACAAAAATCAATATCCCTTCTGTATACAAATGACATGTGAACTGAGAAAGAAATCAGGGAAACAATACCTTTCACAGCAGCCTCAAGTAATATAAAATAGCTTGGGATATCTCTAACCAAGCAAGAGAAAGAATTATATGATAAAGATTTCAAGTCCGAGTCATTGAAGAAATATATTGAAGAAGATATCAAAACATGGAAAGATCTCCCATGCTAATAGGTATATAGGATTAATATAGTAAAAATGACCAACATACCAAAAGCAATCCACAGAGTCAATGCAATCCCCATCAAAATACCAATAACTATTCTTCACAGATCTTGAAAGGACAATTTTCAACTTCATATGAGGGAAAATAAACAGAATAGATAAAGCAATCCTGAATAATAAAAGAATTGCTGGAAGAATCACCATCCTGAATTTCAAACTATGTTATAAGATATAGGAATAAAAACAGCATGGCACTGGCACAAAAACAGACATGTTGATCAATGGACTCAAATTGAAGACTCAGACATAAATCTACACATCTATGGACACCTGACTTTTGATAAAGGGGCCAGAAATACACACTGAAAAAAAGGCAGCATCTTCAACCAATGGCACTAAACAAACTGGATGTCTGAACGTAGAATAATCCAAATAGACCCATACTTACCATATATTGCACAAAGTCAAAATGTATCAAAGGCCTCAACATAAAAACAGATACACTGAACTTGATAGAAGAAAAAGTGAGGAATAGCCTTGAACTCATTGGCACAGGAAAAGATTTTCTGAACAGAACACCATTAGCACAGGCACTAAGATCAATAATTAATAAAGGGAACCACATGAAACTAAAAAGCTTCTGCATGGCAAAAGACACCATTAATGGGACAAAGTGGCAGCCTACAGAATGGGAAAAGATTTTTACCAACTTCACATTCAATAAAGGGCTAGTATCCAAAGTATATACAGAATGCAAAAAAACCTATAAATCATGAAAAGAAATAACTTTAAAGATGGAGTACAGACCTAAATAGAGAATTCTCAATAGAAGAAACTCAAATTCCTGAGAAACACTTAAAGAAATATTCAACATCCTTAGCCATCAGGGAAATGCAAACCAAAACTACTTTGAAATTTCATCTTATATTTGTCAGAATGGCTAAGATCAACAAGTGACAGCTCGTACTGGTGAGGATGTGGAGTAAGAGGAACACTCCTCCATTGCCAGTGGGAGTGCAAACTCCTGCAGCCACTATGGAAATCAGTGTGGCAGTTCCTCAGGAAGATGGGAATCAGGATCCAGCTATGCCACTCTTATGCATATACCCAAAGGATGCTTCATCCTGTCACAGAGAAACTTGCTCAAACATCTTCATTGCTGCTCTATTTATAATAGCCAAAAATTGTAAACAACCTAGATGTCCCTCAACTGAAAAACAGATAAAGAAAATGTAGTACATTTACCCAATGGAGTATTACTCAGCTGTTTAAAAAAAAAAACGACATTATGAAAGTTGCAGGCAAATTGATGGAACTAGAAGAAAATCAGCCTGAGTAAGGTATCCCAGACCCAGAAAGACAAATATGATAGGTATTCACTTCTGTGTGGATATTAGCTGTTAAGTCAATGATAATCAAGCTACAATCCATAGAACCACAGAGGATAGGTATAGATGAAGATACTTGAAGGAAAAGATAGATCTCATTAGGAAAGAGAAAGAATAGATAGCAATGGGTGGGGGAGTGTAATGGAGGAGTCAACCGGGAAGGAGAGAGTGAGGAGCTTGTGGGACAGAACATGGGCAGATACAGCTAAAATTAAAGGCAATTTGAGAGCAGTATGACCCAATACAGTAAACACTTCCTAAAATATATACATATATGAAAGTGATCTAAATGAAATTGCCAAATAATTGGGGGAGACAGAGTCCCAACTGGCCATCTCTTGTTACCAAATGAAGCTTCCAGTACCAAGATGGATTACATTTAATTGAGTTGTTGGCCAAAGGAGCCTCAAGGAAACCCCCAAATAACCAGGCTGTTGCCATAACTATAGTTTGTACTCCACAAACTGACAGCAAGTCCCCATTGCTGAAAAAAAAAAAAACAGTTACATAACTCATTGAACGTGGAGAAGTCGAGCTGGTGCCTACATAGAGAGAGCCTTCACCCCTACTACATTCCAGTGTAAACACCAAGCCAGCCATAAAAGCTTTTTATACAGTGATGAAAAAACAAACGAGTTTTTTGCAAGGTATTCTAGGGCAATGATGGCACGAAGCTTGTATTAGTAACCAACCAATGTCTGATTTGACTTAAGGCACACTACATGAGATGGAACCCATATGCAACACTGCTTGAGTGACCAAGCACCTGAGACCTGATAACCCAGAGACCTAGGGTAAAACCAAATAATATTGATCTAAAAAAAGAAAAAAATGTAGTGATAAATGACCTCTAATGATGTTCTGCTATACTTATAGATCAGTGTCTTGTTCAGCCATCATCAGAGAAGCCTCCTCCTGTAGCAGACGGGAACAAATATAGAGACCCACAGCCAGACATCATGCAGAGTGAGAGACTTTGGAATACTCAGCCCTAAATGGGATGTCTACATTGAATCCCTCCCCTCAGAGCTCAGGGAATACCATGGAAGAGGCATCAGAAATCATGTAAGAGCCAGAGGGGATAGAGGACACCAGGAGAACACGTTCCTCTAAGTAAACGTGGGCAAAGCTCCTATGAACTCACAGAGACTGAAGCAGCATGCACAGGGCCTGCAGGTATCTGCACCAGGACCTCTGTATCTGTATTACATCTTCTAGGTTAGTATTTTTAAGGGATTCCTGAGGGTGTGAACAAGTGGGTCTCTGATTCTAGGGTCTTTTCTTGGTCTCATTTCCTTGTTAGTTTGTTTTGCCCAACTTTGATGTGATAGCTTTTTTATCTTATTATATTTTATTTTGTGATTTTTTTTAAATTAATGAATGAGTGAATGAATGAAGACCTATCCACTAGGGTAAAAGTTAACAACTGAATTATCATTTATACCTGCTGGGAGAGAGAAAATCAGCTTTTTCCAGTGGCGTGACACTGGGTATATCAACCACTCCAGGGAAGGCCTCATGTTCAGGAGTAATTGACCAATATTTAACGGACTCCACAGTTTTTGTGTGCTTTTATTTGGTTAAAGTTTGCGGGGGATGTTTTTGGAGGATATTTTGTTGTTGTATTGGGTTTCAGTTTGTTTTGTGAGAAAGAACTTAAATTTGGGTAGGTCAGGAATGGGAAAGGATCTGGAAGGACCTGGGGAAGGGGAAGAATCTGATCATAGTATATTCAAATTTAAAAATTGTTTTAAATAATAAGAGTATAATAACAAGGGAAAAGAGACCATAGGAGGGACCATGGGAGAGTTTCTAGTGATGCAGCTCCTTTTGAGCTATCCAGTCTCCTGAAATCGTCCTTCACCCATGCTTGCATAAGTCATCCCAACACTCACTGGCTCACTAAGCCAGACTTGGGTAGGATCATTTCTTTAGTCCATCATCAGTGCCCTCCGTGGAGTGAACAGATGCTCATTCACATCTCCCCAGGAAAAGTGACTAAGTGTCCACTTGGCATTGGACCTACCATGAAGCAACACACTATGTTATGAACAATAGAAACCCACAACTTGTGGCCAAGAAGCAAAACATAGATGGAGAGAGGGACTAGGGTCCCAGAATTCCGTTTCAGATTCAAAGATGTTCAGGGGGACTTACCAAGGTCCAAGCTACAGAAGTCCTTCCCTGTAAAATTATTCTGCATCAGCTGAGGTGAGCATCATGCTGTGGCTGCTTGCTCAGTGTCTAGAACCAACAATCTTCCATGGAAATCGTCACAGCCTCCCATGCACACAGTGCCTCCAAAAGACCAATTTCTCCCTCTGGATTCTTTTTAGTATCCGTAGCACAGCAGGATAGTAAACACAGCCCCAAACAACCTTCATCAATGAGGCAACCGGGAGAGGAGGCTCTGGGCTTACCCAGTGCACACAGCAGCTCCTGCTAAGCAGTGATCTCCAAGTGATGTTGTCACTCCTCCTGGAGAACACCTTTAACCAGGGCTTTTAAGTACATAAGCTCTAGTGTGACTAATTGATGTCAGTTTTCTCTCTGGCCCTCTAGGCCTAGGATGAGTATTTCTATATTGATTTACACCTAAAATCAACAGCAGGGATTACACTGCAGTGTCTGTACCAGCAAGGTTCTGCTGGATGAAATGTGGAGTCAGGTGAGCCGCAAGCTGCCCACCACAGGCATCAAGGGGATGCAAGAAGGGCTCCCTTCCCGGAGGCACAGAGTTCACAGCAGCATTTTTCTCCATCTAGCTTTTATGTCCCTTGAAACTCAAATGTCTTTTAAAAACAAGAATCATTTCACATTCTTACTTGAAAACTGGAAAATTAGTCAAATTGAATCAAAAAGATTTTTAATGTAGTCCTAAACTTTCCTTAAGGGAAAACATACAAATCCAGAAAAATCTTCAAATATCTAAAGATTGCTTCTTCTAGAATTTTCTAAATTCTATTGCGTGTACTTGAGTTTGGCTCATGACAGAGAAGTTTCTCTGTTGTATGAAATCAAGAAAAATTGGATATTGTCACCTCAAACTTTTAAAACAGCATTAGACCCAGAATTCACTTTTTGTAGAAATAAAACAGTTTACTAGGGACAAAAATAAATTCCAGGAAATAAATTGTGACATAAAATTTATTTAAATTATTTTTAGCCTCAGGGTTGAATCCCTTTTAGTGTTAATGAGTTCAGGATTTAATACTGTTTACAGTAGTCAAATTATGCATCTTTGCATCCTACTTATACATTTCAGTTGTTTGAGAATAAAGATGATATTTGAAAAATAATTTCTTGAATCCATACAGTTAAATGTGACAAAAGAGTCATAGTATGAGATGTTTCCCATAAATCCTCATGTGCTGTGGTCATCCAAGATCAGAGTTCCAAGACTAACTCAGTCCTTGTCAGGTAAGTGCGCCTGTCCCCTGCCATCACAGCACCACAGGGCACAGGGAAGTCCTAGGGTGAACCTAGAGGCAAACTCTGAGCTGCAGTAGAAAGTAACCCACAGTGACAATGAAAAAGATGCTGAAGAACATGAATTCTCATCAGGAGTTAAAGAACATCTGGTAGTTCCTTCTGTACTGCAGAGCCATCTCTGCTCACCGGGCTCTGCTTCCCATTGTCATTCATGCTGCTTACTGTCTCCCTAGAATCAAAACACCATTGGACACAATGAATGCTGGTGTTTGTCAAGCCCAAGCTCAGTTAGAGTTTGCTTCATAACTGCCATATTACAATCTAGAGGTATCAAAAGACCCTTTCTTAAGGCTCACAAGACCACACAGAGGACCCACATTAAGGATTGTGGCACACTGGTCCACATGGTGCCTGGGTCTCAGTCCAGCAGCCCATTGGGCCCTTACGCATGGCTTCGGGCAATGTTACTAGACAGAATGAAGTATACAAGGTCATGGGAACTCATAATTGGTCACTTTACTGCATTCTGTTTGTGGAAGGAAGTTCCAGATCCAGCCCACATTCAAGATTTGGGGGAACAGATTGAACCTTTGTATAGGAGAAGCTGCAAAGTCATTGAAAAGAGAAAGGATATAAAGCGGTGGAGAACAGTAGTTATTCTGTGGTCTGGCGTGGAGATAAGTATCCCTCCCAACTGAGAATGTTATTTCTTTACAGTTCAGTTTAGAATGAGGAGAAAGATCTTTCCAATGCCAAAGGGTCTTGACAAATCAAAGCACACTGGTCAATAAAGCCAGCCAGGCTCACACTGTGTCTCAGAGTTCAGCTGCCAGACACTCCTACCCTCATCACACCCAGGAAGGAGAGTTTGGAGGACAGCTTTTGTTGAAAAGTAATTTAGGCAGCCTCTGGCCCGGAATGCATCTACTGAACTGGAAGATTCAGTAGCTACAAAAATAAAACATTTGACAGACAAATGAATGCTTGGCTCTTCTAATCCAGGGGGCTGGAAAGAAGAAAAACTGTCAGCAAAGGTCAGTGTGAGAACACATAGCCCATAGAGTCCATGCCAAGTGCTACCAGCTCCCAGTCAGGCTCAGCCCACAGTGCAAGCAAAATGCCTAGGGAAGCAGACACAGTGGCAAAAACCTGGAGGGCCAAAACCAAAATGCCTGAGCTTTACCCGAGTTCAAAAGACTAGTCTTTCTAAACAATGAGTTACAGGCATGCACTCTGATTTCCCAATAGCATGTCCACAGTTTCTGGATATGCAGCAATGAAAATAAACAGCTCCTTGGTTTTAAGGATAGAGTCCTAAGCTAAGCACTGGCTGGTCCTCTTTTCCCTTCACTTTCTTCAACCTTGGAGCCTGTCAGGTAAATAGAGAATCACAAAAATTCACTAATGGGTGAGGACTATACCAGGAGCTCCACACATATCAAGCAAGAGCATCCAGCACCTCACAGAGAAGAGTGTCATTAGATCCTTTTAATAAATTAAAAGCATTAGGTTTAGAATGGAAAACTAACCTACATGAGGGTCCTGATCTTAATGTTCTGTGATCTCATCTTTTCTGGCTAACTTTGAATCACAGCTGCTTACCAGGGCTCCTGAGAACTCTGAGACCAAGGGAAGGCCTTTGATGGGGTTCTGTGCTTAGATCTAGGTGACCATAACCTGTAGAGAGCCGTGCATGGCCGTGCCTCAAAGATGGCGCAGCGTCTGGCTTCTGCCTTCCCGATGGCAGGTGCTCCTTATTTGGCTAAGGCTAGGATCTGGCTTGCTTCTGCACACCTGGACCTAATCTGGCTTGCTTGCACGTGTCTGACCCTAGCGGCATTGTCCACGTGGCACCACGGGGTTGATTTGCCCAGTGGCTATAAAAGGGCGTGGGCTGGCTTTCTTGGGAGTGATTGTGAGAGTGACTGTGAGGGTGATTGTGAGGGTGACTGTGAGAGTGAGAGAGGAGAGTGAGAGAGTGAGAGAGAGAGAGAGAAGAAGAAAAAGACTATCCCCGGGGTCAGAAGATTGTTCAAGGTTCCTGAATAAACTGCTTAGAGAAGAGTCTGGCGTCGCGTCATCCTTGCTGGTCGAGGCGGACGCGACAATAACCAACAGGATGGGCTGAGCTGCCAAGGTGATGTCCCAAAATAACAGCAGATCCTGGGCCCTGTTCTGCCAATGGCTCTCTCTTACATCACCTTTCTAAGAGGGAATCTAGTCAGATCATCCATCCACTCACTTCCAGCACGCTTAACTAAGCAGCTGTCAAACAGCAGATGTCACATGAGTAAGGACACAGCAGTAAAAATCTCAGTCTCCATAGAATTCATGACCCATCTGTCACAGATTGACAATGGCCTGGGAGGAAGCCTGAACAGTGGAGAAGTATGAGGTTTTAGTGACCACCTTCTCTCTCTTTCCTCACGTCTTAGGCTTGCTCTTCCTTCAGAAGTCGTCAGGCTGAGTGCTTTACAATTATAGTTCTTCGTCCTGTGTTAATGACACAAACAGAAGAAGAGGAGCCCCCACTCCTCACATTTGACACTTTCTTCTACAGTTAAAGGACTGGAAACCAGGAACAACTATTCTCCAGAATCAAGAGAATATTGACTACCATAGAAGCTGGTCTCTCACCCCTTCACCAAGGTAATGAAACTGCCTACAGGAAGGCTCTCCACAGCTCCAACTGAATCCATCCTTTTTCTATAACTTTGTGTTTTCCTCAAGTTTTGCACTGCATGTTAAGTCTAGAGGCAGTGACGCTGGGTAATCCCTTCAGAACACAAAGCTGGAGACATGGTTCCTTGTAGATGCATTTACTAGAGATGGCCCCAGAGAGCAGTAATCAGGTGGTAAGAAGGGACAGGAAACTGTGTTAATTACCTCTGTGGATAGCTTAAGCTCGACCTTGCTAAGGGATCCCTGAGGAGCTGGTGGGGACTGTGTGGGTTATAAGTCAGACTTGTCTTAGCCAAAGCAAGAAGCATGAGACATTTATGCACCAGTTCCCATCAGGCTCTTTGATAGTCAATACCTATAGGACATTAACTTCCTACCAGTTCCAGGCTGTGTCTGTATGTGGTGATCATCTTTCATGGGTTTATAAAGATCCTTCTACTCCAGCAAAGAAGAGATATACCATCCTGTACAGCCTACACTGGATGAGGGATGCTAGTAACTGTCCAGCTTGTATGTACTAAGACTATGTGACCAACAGGATGCAGTTTGTACATCAAAAGCATCTGATGGGAATCCCATCAGTGTCTTCCAAACAGGATTACAGATGTTATCTAGTACAAAATGCTTCCCATACAGAGTTGCGAACAGCCCATCTCACTGAGACTTCTGGTCTACCTCTGCCAGCTAGAATCAACTTAATCAGAACACTGTCAAGGCAATCTGCATCTTCTGACTTGGGAATGCCAAACAGAATTTTTTAAATTTTGATTTTCAAATTACTTCTGATCTATAAGCATCTCGCCTTCATAATGACCCACAGAAATAGGCCATCAACAGCTAATATTTTTCCTACTCTCTAATCTATCAATCAGAACTAGAGATAATTACCAGACTGCAGTTTATCCTAAAATAGTCCAATATTACTCAGATGGCAATTCTAGCAATAGAATACTTGCTCATCCTTCAACCCAAAATCCCCCATGGAAATCAGCTTCCCGACGTGCTGTGTGGCCGTGCTCCCATCTGCAGATAAATCTACTTGTTTTTCTCTCCTCTGCACCAGGCTACTGACTGCAGTCATCATATCCAATTGCTGTTGTCTCTTAAAATTTTGAAAGAATCTTGAGACTTTTAAGACCACAGGAAAACCAACCAAAAACATTAGCAGAGTTTACTTCTCTGCTCTTTGCTTTGAAAAAATAATAAAAATCAAAGAAACAAAAAACAGGGAGCTATTTCTGGATATAACTGTGCATTTAAAAGGATTTCAAGTGATATTTATTTTTATCATTGTCCCAGTCTGTGGCCAACTCTTACTCAGCAAATTTGTACTTTAGCAACACAGCACAAACAAGCCTAATTTCATTGGCTTTGTCTAAGGCAGCCGTACATAGGTACACATGGCTGCACAAAAGGTAAGTTAACCTAGAAATGTGAAATTATTGCAGGCAGTCAGATCAAATCATTTTTTCTACTCCCCAAAAGGGAGACATACGGTTGATAGATCTGTCAATATGTCATCAAATTAAGAGATACAATTATTCCTTGCTTTCCCTATGAGTAAAATATGTGCATTTCTGTCCCCAACCATTTCTGTCCAATAAAGCAATGGCTTAAGATCCCAACCAAGGAAGACACCCACACCACAATCTACAACTCCTGACTTGGAATGATTGCTTCATGTTGCTCCCCTTTGATGTATTTTGAAAACTACATCAAGGCCAGAGAGCATCCTACAACATTCCCCCAGTGTTTACAGAGATTTACTGCATCTCTCTATTCCTCCTTTGATATCAGAAAGGTTCTATCCCCTCAAACCAGGAAGATTAAAGAACTACTTACTAAGAAATTATTAATAACAAAGCTCTCGGTAAAAGTCAACAACCAAGTTTGAGAGATTTCTGCATGCCTCTAAAACATTTGATCAACTGTAGCAAAAAAATTTATAAGTAACCAAGAAAACAACTCATTAAAATAGCCAAAAGACTAACCAGTTTTTACTTTAAAATAAGTTCATCAGAAGCAGGTGGTGGTGTTTCATGATGTGCATGAAAACTTCACGTCATTTGAAGAAGATGGATTTGGATTTTCTGGTGTACTATAAACCTTCCTAGGATATGAAAGTTTCCATTGTTACTAGAACCCATTGTTTCTCACCTCAAAAGTGAAAGGAATGTTTTTCCTTACCATTCCATAAATAGGAATCTGACAGTTCCTGGGGAAAGCAAGCAGTAGTAATGCCAGTCTGTACTCCGCAGGGACTCACATACCCACATGCTAAGGTGTGTGGGTCCCTGTAGAGTACATTACTTCTCAACTCACACATCCTAGCTGAATGTACACTATGCACAGCCACAACCTCTCACTCTTCAAGAAACAAAGCTTTCTGCTTTTTGAGATAAAGCCTCTTGGTAACCAAGCTGGCCTTAAACTCAAGATCCTCCTGCCTCACCTTCCCACACTCTGAAATCAGAGTCATGTACCACAACATATAGTTTCAATGAAAAAATTAATAAAACACACCTACCCCCTTCAGTGGAGATCACTTTCCAGTATATTTTAAATGATATTTGTATAATATCATCCTTCTCTGCATTTCCATTTATGTATATGATAAGTACTTCTCCTGTACCATGGACTCTATGATACACTGACAATAAAGGAATGAAGAATTTGAAGACTTCAAACTGAAGAGGCCAGTACCTAACACAAGAGTTAAGAGTCAAAGACCATGGCAAGAGTATCAGATTTCAATGCTCTAGAGATTAAGTACTGTAAAACACCAAGGAAAGGAGTGATGGTTGATACTGTCAACTTGACAGCGTTTAGAGTCACCAAAGAGACACACCTCTGGGCATGCCTTTGAGAGATTACTTTGGTTAGCTTAATAGTGGTGGGAAGACCCACCATAAAAGGAGATGACATCATCCCCTGGTTGGTTTCTTAGTCAGTGTTCTATTGCTGTGAAGAGACTCCATGACCACAGCAACTCTTATAAAGAAAAATATTTAATTGGAGCTTGCTAACAGGTTCAGAGATTTAGTCCATTATCATTGTGGGAAGCATGCTGGTGCTCAGGTAGACATGGTGCTGGAGATGTTGTTGAGAGGTCTACATCTGGATCAGCAGCAGCTGGAAGAGAGAGACACTGGGCCTGGCTTGAGCACTTGAACCCTCAAAGCCAGTGACATACTTCCTCTAACAAGGCCATACCTCCAAACAGTGCCACTTCCTATAAACTCATGGAGGCCACTTTCATTCAAAGCCCCACACCTAGGATGGGATCCCAGGACTATGTAAAGAAAGAAAGTAGAGTGAGAGCCAACATCAATCACTCTCTTCTTGTCTTACTTTCCAAATCATCTTGGAATTCCTGTCAAATTGTGAGACCAAAGAAATCCCTTCCTTCCTTCCTTCCTTGATTGTTTTGGTCAGAAATCATGCCACAGCAACAAATACAAAAGGAATATTTGGCCTTTCAATGAATATGATGCACTTCTTAGAATATAAAGATGCTCACTGAAGCTGGAGCAGAGTACAGGAGCCAGGTGTCACTTAAGGCATATAAAGTTTCATTTTAAAATTATAAAACAGATTGTCACATATTTGGAAAGTATC
Organism: Peromyscus eremicus; assembly: GCF_949786415.1. NCBI lineage: Eukaryota > Metazoa > Chordata > Mammalia > Rodentia > Cricetidae > Peromyscus > Peromyscus eremicus. Next base: position 104,378,921 of record NC_081425.1, on the reverse strand, counting down.
AAGGAGACTGCCTTCAAGTATGTCAAGATCCAGGCATTCAGCAGATCACCACTAGTCTACCCAGTTCCCTTCCAGCTCACTTCCCTTCTATAGACCCTGTACAGAGGCCAGTTTTGAGCACAAGGTGGCTAGCAACAGCACTGGGCTTATTCATAGCCCTCCCAAGAACTATAGTGGAGAGAAGTCTTTCTTGTTTTCTCAGAGTTCTGTAAAAATCCTGAAATTCAGATACATGTCCAACTGAATCATCCAAACCCAGTGGTGACATGGACCTGACACTGATTGGTCAGTCATAGGTCCCAAGTCTACTTCAAAAGGTAGAATGGTGGCTAGTGAGAGAGTGCAATGAGGAAAGGGTCTTACCCCCAAGTCTGAAGACTTGAATGCAGTCTCTGGAACCTACATGGTGGAAGGAAACAATCAAGTACTGCGAGTTGTCCTCTGACCTCCACATCCATGCCACAGCTGTCATACACATACACACACACACACACACACACACACACACACACACACAGAGAGAGAGAGAGAGAGAGAGAGAGAGAGAGAGAGAGAGAGACAGACAGACAGACAGACAGACAGACAGATAGACAGACAGACAGACAAATATAAATAAATAAATAAATAAATAAATAAATAAATAAATAAATAAATAAATAAATAAATGGAGTCATCCTCACTCAAACCACATGGAGCAGGAGGGGAAGGTGTAAACTATACACAGAAACAAAAAACTCCAAAAGGGATTCTGTGGTGGTTGGAATGAGAATGGTTCCCATGCTTGGTCCCTAGGCAGCTGTTTTAGGGAAGGTTAGGAGGTGTGGCAGTTTTTTGGAACTGTGTCTCTGGGGATGAGCTTTGAAGTTTCAAAAACCCATGTCAGGCCCAGTCTTTCTCTCTCTCCCATTCCCCCTCTCTTGGCTCCTGTAGGTGGGAGTTTCTGTCCCAACAGCAACTCTCAAATACTCAGCAGCTACTTCCCAAATAATTGACTCAGAGGCTTAATATTACTTGTAAATACTCAGCCTGTAGCTCAGGCTTATTACTAACTAGCTCTTACACTTAAATTAACCCATAATTCTTATCTATGTTTAGTCACGTGGCTTGGTACCTTTTCTCAGTGCGGCATTCTCAACTTGCTTCCTCTGCATCTGGCTGGTGGCTCCTGACTCCGCCCTTCTCCTTCCCAGCATTCTGAGTTTGGCTTTCTCGCCTAACTTCCTGCCCAGCTACTGGCCTGTCAGCTTTTTATTAACCAATGAGAGTAATGCATATTCATAGTGTAGAAAAGGATTGTTCCCCAGCACTCTTCCTTCTCCCTCTCTCCTTCTCTCCTCTCCCCCACCTCCCCGCTCTGCTTTCTGCTTTTGATCAGATACAGGCTCTTAGCTACTGCCCCAGTGCCATGCTCCCTGCCATAATGGTCATGGACTCACCTCTAAAACTGTAAGCAAACCCCAATTAATTGCTTTATTTTATAAGGCCATTGATCTTGATGTTTCTTCACAGCAATATAAAAGTAACTAAGACAGATTCCCAAAACAAAAATGAGTGAATGACACACCCAGGGTATGTGGCCACATCAAAGATGCTTGGGGGTCTGTGGTACTTCCACGGGGCCAGGGCAAAGCATGGAAAATCAGGAGGGTCACAACCGGGCTGCAGAGATAATGAAGGAAGTTTCATAGTATACTATCTAAGTCGGAATATCAGAATTCCTCATTATTAATACATTTCTTTCTAATAGCAAGAAAAATATTAGCATATTTTCTCCAGGGTTTGCAGCTGGGTAAAGCAACTCCTGCTTGAGCAAAAGCTATTTGAAATTTATATAGTTTTGTTTTTTCTTGAGATAGAGTTGCATATATCCCAGGCTGCCCTTGAACATATCCCAAAATGACCCTGAACCTTTAATTCTCCTGCCTCTACCTTCTGAGTGCTGGGATTACAGAAATGCCAAGTTTATGTGGTACTGGGGAGTGAATCTGGCATTTGTACATACCGGGCAACTACTCTAGCAACTGAGCTACATCCCCAGCCCAGAAATTCATTATGTTCTGACTTACAAGTTCATGCTAGCCTATTGTCTGATCTAGTATATCTATCTTAGTTTTAGCATTCCATGATGTTTTAATTTTTGTTTGTTTGTTTTGTTTACTCTGGTAGCCCTGGACCATCCTAAAACTCACTCTGTAGACCAGGCTGGCCTCAAACTGGGAAATCTATGTGCTTCTGCTTCTGAGTGCTGTGAGTAAGGGTGTGCACCACCACCACCCGGCTGTGTTTTTAACTTCTGTTAAGAGGCCAATACCTCAGAAACTTAGTGAGAGAGGGGCTGAGGAGATCATGGGCCACCTCTCTTTAACTCTAGTTTTGATACTAAGGACTTTTTGAGCCCTCTAGATATGCCAGGCAAAGCATATTCTCTTTGAGAAGTTGTATGAAGGTGATTGGCGGCCATTTAAAGGACAGATGACGGCATGGACATGGATAGGGTAATCTGGAAGCCAACACTGACTGAGGCAGAGTTTAGGGTACTATATAATTATAGGAAATCAGTGTCCATGAAGGAGAAAAGGGGATGGAGGAGGTACAGCTAGAATGGAGGCCCAACTAAGCCTTGGCCAACCCAGTGGGGAGCTGACGGGAATAGAGCTCTTCAGCGTCACAATGTTTGAAGAAGAAATCTTGCCTTTACCCAGGGCAATGCCTGAGGGAAATGGAAGGGGAAAGAGGAGAGTTGAGACAGGAAACAAAGAGGCTCAGGCTCTCTGCTGACCACCCTGCCTGCTGTACGGAACCAATCGCCCCTTTAAGGAGGATATGGGTAGCAGAACTCCCTTTGGGGCCAGAACGGCTTTAAAAGTGTAACTCCCAGAACAGCTGGGGAGGAGGAACGGACCCTGACCGCGGAGAGAGCATCCTGCACAGGTTTGTTGCTGCTTCCTTCCTCTTAGGCTTTCCTTTTAGGACACAGGCAGAACAGTGAAGAAATGGTATCCTGACTTCTCCGCCATTGTTTTTTCTCCTTGCACCCACACAGCCTTTATGGGGGTAAATTACCATCATTTTCTACAGTTCAGCCAGTGTTATCACACAGCAGCTCTTGATCTGTCTGGCAACTCTGTATGACACATTATAATAGGTATAAGTTGCATAGCATTGGCTTGCTCCTCTGCCCTACCTGAGACAGGCAGGCCTCAGTGCACTCCCAGTCCTCGTTACACACTCCTTCAGAACAGCCCCATGTGGCTTCTGCTCCCCTCATCCACCAAGTACCACCTTCCCTGCTGACCACCAAACCTCCTTTGCTTCTCTTACACTCTCCTTTAGACCTCCCATTCTTATAGCACCGGGTAACAGAGAAAGGAGGTAGATCAATCCACTATTTCCTGCATTAAGTCCGGCTTCCTTTTGTCTCCTTCCGTGCTTACTAGTTTTTTGTCACTTTTACATAAGCTTGAATCATATGAGAAGAGAGAACCCCAACTGAGAAAAATGTCTCCATAAGATCAGCTGTATGGCATTTTCTTGATTAATGATTGATATGGGGGGCCCAGCCCACTGCAGGAGGGCCCATCACTGGCCAGGTTGGGTTGTCCAGAGAAGCAGAACCAAAAGGCATGTGTGTGTGTGGAGAGACAGGGATGGAGAGAAGGAGGTGAAGAAAGACGTTTATTTGGGGCCTTTGTTCATGAGACTTTGGAAACTGACAAACACAAACTTAGGAGGGCAGGCCAAGAGCCTGAAGAACTGGAGAAGGGCTCAAGTTCAAATCCAAAGGCAATCTGCTGCCAGAACGTCTCTCCTTGAAGGCAGTTGGTCATAAGGCCTTCAGCTGATTGGAAGATACTCTACTTTCCTAATGCCTACTTTGTAGTGTGTGTGTGTGTGTGTGTGTGTGTGTGTGTGTGTGTGTGTGTGTGTGTTCACATGTGTGTGTACATATATGCATGTGTATGTGAAGGATATGGAAGTCAGATAATTATCTCAAGTATCATATCATTACTCAGACACTACCTGTAGGAGACAATGAGGACTTTGTGCTCACTAGAGGAACCTGGAATCTTCAGCACACAGGGTTGTTCCTTCAAGGGAAGGAATGCAATACTGTGATCCTCCAGAAGGCTGGAAGCAGATGTACTCACTAACCTGGTGACCTTTGCACTATCTGTGTGGCTAGAGACCAGACCCTCCTTCGGACCATTATTGTAAATTTGTTTTTCTCAGTCCATCTTTAGAACCTATCTTTATGGACTTTACAAAGAGTTTTGAAGTAGTCAGGTCTGAGTTATGTAAGAAGATTTCTGTAAACTTTGTTGTGCATGCAAGATTGAGTTAATTATCACCAGAATAGTTTTTACAGAATTGTGCTGTGCTTAAATATGCCTAAAGTAAACTGCTCAGGGTCAGATCCAGAAGTCTGAATCAGCGCTGGCTACTGAGGCCTGTTGAGCAGAACTGCTTTCTTACCTCCTGTGGCTTGTCACTCTGCTGGCTGTGAAGGTCACAGAGACCTCCTGCAGCTACCTACTCAAAGGTAAATTACAAATACGTGCCACTATGCTCAGCTTTAATGTTATATGGTTTCTAGGGATCAAGCACTGGTCCTCACCCCTACCATGAATCTTGCAGTTCCCACACCAGAACGGGCCACCGTGTGTTTGGGCGGGGTTTGGGCGGGGTTTGCGAGGCAGCATTAAAGGAGTCATGACCAACTGTATTTGGTCTGCAACTCATCTCATAAGACACTCATGTGATATGCAGCACCAGTCACTAAAAGAAGCCATTTGTTTAACACATTTTTTCTGAGTGTATACTGTATACACCAGGTACTATCCACATATTGGAAATACAGTAAAAGAAAAATAAAACAGCTGATGCGTCTCTCTTGACTGAAATTGACATTCTGATAGGAAACCAGACAATAAACAAACAAATAATAAATCTGTCAGGTGATACAAAGGGCCTTGCAAAAACCAAGCGGATGACAAAAGCAGGTGTTTCCTCATAGAGACAAGTTCCTGAGAGGCTTCTGGGCATGCTCCTGTGCAAAGCGGTATCTGTTTGCATCACCAAGGAACCCTGGGCAGAAAATAGAGCCCACAGGAACCCTGCAATGAAAACAGGCTTGCCATGCTTGCAACACAGCAAACAGGTCTGTGTGGCTGCAGCACAGTGAGGCATGGGCAGAGTGAGGTGAGGCTAGAAGGGCCCAGGAACCAGATGGTGAAGGATGTTCCAGCCTTTTCTTCGAAGCTGAGTTTGGGTTTTATCCTAAGTGAGACAAGATGTTAGCACAAACAAAACACAACCATATTTTTGAAGGCTTACTTTACCTATTGTGTTTAGAGGAAAGTTCTATTAAGAAAGCAAGAGTAGGGGCTGGAGAGATGTCTCAGAGGTTAAGAGCACTGGCTGCTCTTCCAGAGGTCCTGAGTTCAATTTCCAGCAACCACATGGTGGCTCACAACCATCCATAGTGGAATCTGATGCCTTCTTCTGGCATAAAGGCACACGTGAAGATAGAGCACTTATACATAAAATAAATAAATCTTAAAAAAAAAATGAAAAAGAAAAGAAAGAAAACAAAAAAAGTAAAGTGTAATTGCACGAGACCTCTGGGTTCCAGTGAGGAAAGATGAGGTTTGATTTGAGTTCTTCCCAGCATACTGGTGAAAAGTGGCCAGTTATAGATATGTTTGGAAGAGGCCAACAGACATACTGATCAAGTGTGAGGTAGGAAACAAAGATGAAGACAATAATAATGTCCAAGTTTCATCATGAGGAATTACAAGGACAAACTTGTCACCAGCTGGGCTGTGGTGAGGAGATCTAAAATTTTCATGTAGAATGTTAAACTTGAGGTGGCTCTCACACATCTAACCAAGAGGTCAAGAAGATCCAGCAAAAAGACCAGGTGAGGGGTGCCTGGGAGGTGACCAGAGGATCAAAAGGCTATGGTTTTCAGGGGAATGCGAGATGAAAGAGTTTCTAGGAAGAGGGAGCAGTGAACTGTGTGGAGCTGACGTGGACTTGGGAGTAGGGAGTAAGATGATGAGGACCCTGGATTTGATTGCATGGCGGTGATTGGTAACCATGACAACACAGTTCCAGAAACAGAAACCTGACTGAAGAATATTCTATTAAGACTAGGAGGAAAAGAAGACAATTAGACATGTGCTGGAGAAGTTGGTTCTCAAGGGAACAGGCAGAAAGTGGAAGTAGCTGAGTTGTTGAGTAGAAGGTAGATGGTGGGTGTGTGGTGAATCAATGTGCTCATTCTCAAAGTGGGATAATAAGAGCTATGAGGGGCCAAGCACTCACTAAGAGTAAAGAGAGGATTGTGTGTTTCCAAAGATGATTCCTTCTCTCATTTCATGCTCTCATGTGCTCTCTCTCTCTCTCTCTCTCTCTCTCTCTCTCTCTCTCTCTCTCTCTTTCTCTCTCTCTCCCTCCCCCTTAATAAGAGAATCGCTTTCCAGGAGGGATCCTGTTACATTGAAGAATCATACTTGCCGTTCTTCCTTGCGATGATGCTAACCTATGGGGACTGTCACCAGGCAAATACCACTGTCACTGGCTTGAGTCAATGTGCACCATGCAGAGTCTCCCATCAATTTTTTAACGTTCTATTCGAAATCCTTTTGAACCATGGCCATGTTGCAAAGCAGTGAAATGAAGCAAAGGCCATGCAGGGTGTGCATGCTGAATTAGAGGGAAGAATGAGAGCCCATAGGAAACTCCTGAGGCAGGAGCTTCCTTCTGGAATGAAGATGCTGAAGGAATCCCCTTAGGAACCTGGCCAAGTTCACCACTGGGAAAAGCTCAATGGATGTTTTCTTAACTGCTCAAGGACCTCTGTGTGGACCTTACTGCCTCAGCCCCTAAGCATGTCCCCTTACAGGCCCATCATCATGCCACTTCATCTTTACCAGTCAAGATTTTTATTTATTTCAAGGTCAGAAAGAAAAGAACTTGAATGGATTCTTAATGGAGCTGACTCAATCATAAATAAGTTTAGAGCCTGCTTTGATGGTATGAATAGGAAATTATTCTTTGTAAAAATACAATAGAAAATCTTGCATTTAAGTCACTATTTTGGAAAAGTCAGTCTGTTTTTGCCTCTGAGGTTCAGGAAGAAGAACATGGCGTGGGCTATTACTACACAATGCAGGAAGTAATGGTGTTGCCTCTCGCCCAGCTTTGCCCCTGGCTGCTCCCCTCTTCTCACTGTGGACTGCTGTAACTTCAGACCTTATATCAGGTCATGATACAGGGAAGGTTTAGATAAGGTTATTTTATATCTGAAAAACCCATCACACAATGAAGACGTGTGTGAGAAGCTCTCTACATGTGGTCTAGTTTAATTTCACTATGTTAATAAGTTGATTTAGCAGAATGTAAGGTGATTTTTCTAGGTTACCAATTTGCTCCATTAATGAATAATTTGAGGTTTAGATAAATCATATGCCTATTGTTACAGAGGAAGCTAAGTAGAGAGTGGTGATTATAAGTTCCATTTCTTCTACCCCTTAACTAGGTACGATAAAAACACTAATTGCTTTCCATGTACTGTGATGGATAAAAAGGGTTCCATTCCCAAATCAGATGCTTGGCTCTGGGCTAATGCTAATTGGCTGTAAGTGCAGGGGTGTGGTGTGCTGGGAATTGCTCCCATTTAAATGTTTCCCTGAATACTACATGTCTTGGGAGACTAAAGAAAGGAACTTCCAAAAACAGCCTTCAGTATCCTTAATAGTCAAGGGGAGACTCTGACATTTTGAAGCTCACTTGCTTGTGCAGGCAAGTAGGACATCTCTGGGATTTTACTTCATCCAGGATGCCATGCAGCCCTACAGAATAATCAAGATGTTTAAATATTTACTAAACACAAACATAACCAAACAGTATGCTAAAAGTAAAGGAGAAAGAAGAAAAAAGTAGGGGAGGGAAAGAGGAGAAAAGAACTCTAGAACACTCTAAGGATCTACTGAACTGGTTTAGTGTCTGTGTCTATGCTCCCATGCCCTACTATCGCCCACAGAAACTCACGTTCTGAGTTACACAGCTGAAGCACAGTGGCCATGTGCCTTCTGCTCAAGTGGAAGCCACATCCTCAGGACACAAACGTAACCAAGCCAGCTGGTCACAAGCATCACTGTATCACAGTGATATATCACAGAGACCTTCCAGAGTATTCCTTTTTTCCTATTTATAAACAATAACCAATGTCACCCTGTTGGTCAGAGTCTGGCTTAAGCCAGAGTGGAGTTTCACTGTACACACAGTGTGCATTACACACAAAAGTTCATTGTTTTTTAAAAGTCTGGACACACGGAGTACGTCCGGAGTCTTGTTTGTTTAGTTCTCCATTTTGTGTTTTGTGCTTCTGCTGTTGTTGTGCTTGGATTTTGTTTTCCCGGGGCTGAAGGTCAGACCCAGAGACTTGCCGATGCTGGGCAGATACTAAAGTGACAGAGCAGTGAAGGCCTGGTCAAGAGAACGGAAGCTCTGGTCGGATGGAGACCTAACATGCCAGCTGGGCAGATGAAATGAATGCCCTGACCAAGGGAACACCGGTCAGGAAGGCAGGGCAACCCTTAGGAAGATGGGTTTAGCTTAAGCTGTACTTTACCTTCCCAGAATCCCCTGCTTCCTAGTGCAGTCCCTTACGAAGCATAGCCATGTTGATTCCAAACCTGCCAACTTCTCCAAATCTCTCAGAAGAGCGTAACTTTTCCTCTTCTCTAAGCTTGCTTTCCCTAAGGCTTTGGTCTTCACTCCCTTTGTGATGCTTCCCTCCTTGGTGTGCGGCTGCCCATCACTATAGGGCTGACCTCCATGCCTGCTTACCTCCAGTGGCATGGCTTCTTCCTTCTCTCCCCTCTCCTGCTCTAGGCAGCTGTTGAGATTTAGGGCTTGCCTGCCCTGGGTTATTTGTCTAAGCTCTAATAAAATTGACCTCTGCATCTGTTTAAGACTACTCTTGGGTTCTTTTATTAATAAGATGAAGAGCCCCAAGAGTGGACCTCAATTTTTCCCCAGTATCCGTACCACTGCCTTATACCTCCAGCCACCCCTCTCTTTATTCTAGCAGAACCTGTTGAATGGAAGCTTCACTCTGAAGTAAATGAGATAATATTATGACAGTAGGTTCAATTAAGGCTTTCAACATATAAATCAGATCCTCCATACTTGCTGTGAGAGTGGTGGGTGGGAATAACCGACTGCTACACATACAAGTCTGTTCTGCAATAAACTGTGCAGATAAACACAGTGCAATAAACTGTGGGCTCCCCCAGACCTAACCCACTCGTGAAACAACAAGATGCCTGGGTGTTGTGTTTGAATGTGAAGTATCATCTCACAGGTTTGGACCTTGATCCCAGCCTGTGGCTGTGCTTAGGGGGCCTGGGGACTGTAGGAGGCAAGGCCTCTGGGGAGTCAGTGAGTCACTGGAGGCAGGCCTTGACTTCCTGCTCATTATCTGTTTTCTAAGTTTGGATACAGTGTGACCAGCCAGCTTCCTCCTCTTGCTGTCTCATCTTCCCTGACATGACAGAGTCGTCCCTCAAATGGTTAAGCCAAAACAATGGCTTCTTCTCTTAAATTTCGTCTTGTTAGACATGTGGTCATCCCTGTGGGAAAAGCAACTAGAAAGTGGCCAACCACCTTGTGCTAATTAAGGAATCATGGTGAACTGAGCAAGACGTGCATACCTATAACCTTAGCTCTTTAGAGACATAGGTTCAAGATATGTCACATATTTACAAAACTTGGCTTCGTCCTCTCTCTGAGACACAACTTCTACCATGACCCCCAAAACTCTGCAGATGCTGATGCATGACTGAAATGCCATCAGAGGTGTCCCCGGCCTTGTGGAGGTGCTGAAACTTGGATGTGCCATACTCACACTGGAGGATACAGCCTGCCATCAGAAGCCAGTTGGCAACAGCTGTGTGTCTGTCACACTATAAACCAGTACCTCGGCACTTGGGCAGGTCAGAGGACACTTCAGTCTTGTGTACCCAACCTTTCTAGTGCCACTAGTTGAGGTCCTTTCCTCATCTCAGTGGAGAGTTTCTTGCTGGCATTCTGCCTCTCCTTGGGCAGTGCTGCCACCATGGTAACTGTGCCCCTTGGCATGATGGACAGCCCACTCTCACTGCCACAGCTTTACCTACCTTCAATCTATCTGCTGGTGTCCCAACATCTAAAGCAAACAGTCTTTCTTAAAGGGGCTATTTTTTTTTAGCATACAAAGAGTACAGTTTCTAAGGGATAGCCAGTATACGAGGGAGTTAGTAGCCCCCGCGGGGTGAAAGTTCTAGGTAAGGGAGAGGAGTTGGAAAGCTGTGAACAAGATGCTTCGGGGACGTTCTATGAGGAGCTGTGATCTTCTGTTCAAGGACACAGCTGAGCAAGAGAAAACAGAGGGAAATACATAAGATGGGAAGCAAAGAAACCCATCACTCTGGAATCTGCTCACCTTCAAGAACCATTCACATACCTGACAAAATCAAATTGCCCACAGAATAGCGCTCATTTGCCTGAAGATATCACAAATAAAAATTGTTTTTAAAAACAATGAATAATGTGTACTTGAGGTAAGAGTGCTTTCAACCCTGAAATTTAATGGTGTTTGCACTCCTCACATTCCTAAATCTAAACAATGTACATCATAAAACCACCATAATATTTCATATACAAAAGGAAATTCTTCAAGATAAGAAAAACCAATAAACCAACTCCTATTTTTTTTTACATAGTTTTTTAACTTTGCTCAATCTTTAAGCCTGGTTATAAATTTCATCCTTTGAACAAGGCACCTCAAAAGCAACAAGATTAAGACACTTAAGGGACAAGCAGCTCTCTTAAGCAGCCACAGCCTTGTCTCGGGTGTGTGCTCCTGTCCCTTGGTCTTATCTTCCAAACTGCTCACACTTAAGCCTAAAGTGAGTACTATCTATCCCTTATCTCTACTTAATAAATTAGTTGGCATTATCCTGGCACATCCTGAAATTCTTTTCTGAACTGTAGACCAGGGCCCCATCTTTGCCTCCGTGAAGGCCTCTAAGCAGGGAGCTACTCAGGCTGCAGGAGGCACAGGGCACCTCCCCTAACTGCTACTGACTTACACCAGAAAAGGAGCTTTCTGAGGAAGGGATACTCAGTCTCACTCTCAGGATTCTGCTGAGGTGTCCCACGGGCAGTCCTTCAGGACACAAGAAGGCAAAGTGGCATGCTCAGCCCCAGAGTGGGTACCCAGCTCTGCAAGGGAGAATAGAAACCCAGTTACAGTCAGGTAACAAGGCACAAGCCTGTCCCCAGGCTGGGTTAGATCACACTATGTCAGGCCATCTTTGCCATGGGTCCTGTCTCTTTCTGCTTGCATAGTAACTGTATTGCAAGGATTTCTTGAACCATCTCTATTCCCCAGATTTTGGGGCACTGGCCCCTGAGGAGCTGGAAGCACAGAAAACAGTATGGTCTGTAAATAGCATCTCCCTTCTAATAAGTCCTACCTTACCAGTGAGTAGACAAGTAGACATGCAAATTCTGGGGCTTTCAGCAATATTCCTATTGTTTTCTCCCCTGTAAAAAATTAAAAAGCCAATTTTACCTCCACTGCCTTCAGTTCAATCCCTCTGCACCACAGACACCCAGACTTGGTGGCCTTTCTTTTGAATTAGATGTAAGAGCTGCCTTGTCTGTTGTGTAGGAGAGTTCACTGAGGGAGACTGGGAGTTTGACACTTAGGGATAGAACTCAAGGGCTTGCACATGAGCATGTGCTAATTTTAATATTCATTGAAGAATCAACATTTTCTGAAAATAATTATTTAGCAGAAATCTCATTAATTTCCCTATCAGGAGGCTCTTTGAATCTTTAAGAAAAATTTTCAATCCTACCCTAACAAGTTATGGATTTAGCAGATCAATAACTTATTTCAAGAGATTAAAAATAGGCACAGGGTCCTATGTTTGATCCTCAGCTCTGGAAAAAATGATTAAAGATTAGATTCCTTTTTATAGAAGGTTTGTAGAAAATAATCAGGCTGGTGGCATACTAAGAAAATCTGCTGTGTTAGCTTAGCAACTATGGAAATGTTAATTCCTTAATCAAGTTTTATAATCCCATCTTTGTGATTGTTCTATTGGTGTGGCCAGGACTCACAAACTCAATGAGATTTGTCAGCCATGGTATTTGGCTTCCTGGTGTAATCCCTGCTATTTTTTCAGCTCTGCCAAATACCTGGTGTAGAGAACATCAAATGCTGAGTAAGTATTGGATGGAAGGCCCTGGGTGCTTCTGAAGTCTCCTAGAGAGGGAGGAGGAGGAGAGGGAGAGAAAGAACGTGTGAGTTCCACCTCCAGAAATTGACTAAAGAAAACCAACCGCCAAGCCCCATAGGCTGGAAATACTCATTCACAGCTGCAGACTTGAGGAACTGCTTCCACTTTGATAAGTCAATATGTTATCTTTTTAAAATCGCATTATTAAAGGGCTAGCCCAGGCTAGTGCCCACTTTTCCTCTTTTATCTCCCCCCTCCTAAGCAGAATGTTTCAGAAGTTCAGAGTCTGCCCTCAGGATGTGCCATACCTCTCCTGGAGCCCTGCTGCACTGCAATCCACCGACTTCTGAAGCGCCTTGGTGCCTCTACCCGTGTAAATGAACTGTTCAGTTCCTTCGAGCTAATTAATCACCTCTTCCACAAAGGTTTTCCTGACTGGCTTAGCTGGAAATGAGGACGTCTACGTCTGTTTTTGGTGTAGTGTCTCTGTCGTGAGTCCTGATTCGGTGGTGTGTGGTGGAAGGGGAAGAGGGGAGGAGCGGAGTTGGAGAGGAGGGCTACAAGTTCTCAGGATCTGCTGCTATAGGACAAATAACAAGACAGCAAAGTGCGTCTTCTCCCTCTGTGGATTTCAAAGCAGTTAAGAAAAAGACAGAGGAGCTGGGTAGAGGTCCACATGTCAGCTTGATTGTGAGCAAATCTGGATTATAGGGCACTGCTTGGTCCTATAAAGTAGCCAGCTTGCTATTATCTCATGCTAAGTTGGATCGACTTACCCTACCAGGCCTGGACACAGCGAGAGTAGTGGAGATAGTTGCGTATCTCCCAAACAAGACTGTGCGGCACATGATCCACACCGGGTAGCACATGGGAATTGAGCCCGAAGGGGCAAAGGCACCAGTGAGGGGGTAGAAAATTCTCATTTGTGAGCCTGACGATCACAGGATGGATCAGGGGATAATCATGCCTACACACTGAAGGTATCACTATGGAGCCGGAGAGATGGCTCAGTGGTCAAGAACACCTGCTGGTCTTACAGAAAACCTGGGCTCAGTTCCCAGCACCCAAAGCCAGCTCATGATCATGGTTAAGTCCAGTCCCATAGGATAGTCTGCTGCCCTCTTCCGACCTCGGCAGGTGCCAGGTATGCTCGTGGTACACAGACATGCATGGGGGCATTATATAATTTGTGTATGCAAGTTACTAGTTCATCATTTTATCGCCTCTCTGGGATGAAATCCGCATGCTTGTGAGTAAGATAAACATGAATTCATGGCTTCCTGAAGTAAGATCGAGAACTACCTCCAGCTTCCACAGTGAAAGCGGGGGAGCTGTCAGACCGTTGGGGAATTGGAAGCATGGTCAAGGTGGAGTCGTGCGGGGACACTTTTACAGCAAGGAAAGATCTGAACACAGCAATCCAGAGTGAATGGAAACAGCAAGCGGCAGGACTTGAAGTGAGGGATTCAAAAAATCTGAAGGCCCAAACCTCTAAAAGCTTTCTGCTGAAGAGTCCTGGGACTTCGGGGAGTTCCTCCCAAGAATGGAGTCATTTACCTGGGAATGTCTGAAAGAGGGGTCTTGACATAACCAAACCATGCAGATACAGACTCTGGGGTCGGTTTCAGTTTTATGTCTACGGTGAGTGGAGCAGGGTAGAAAGACAGGAAACAGTAAGTGGGAAGGAAGGAAAAGGAAGCCCTCAAGCTGAGGTCCTCTTGGGTCTGAGAGTTCCTGCTCAGTTAAAGCCTTGCTGTGACTGTGACGGCTGCCTATGGATACACTTTTACTGTCATAGAAATGTTTCTAAGGACTTTAAGACAGCAATTGGTTATGCTTAAGGTCTAAAGAAATAAGATCTTCCTAGTTGTAAACCTGTAATTCACTAGGACTCTCTCAGAAACTGCATTTATAGTAAAGCCATGTCTTAATTCCTTGTGTAGACCTTGAGACCCAAGCTTTTGTCTTGTCTGGTTGCAATCCTAACCACCTCGGCGACACTTTATAATCTCTTTTAGTGAGAAAAGGGAGGAAAGCAGGGTAACAGTCTCTGCTACCTCTTGACATGCAGCTTGGGAGTCACTGAAATCTCTCTCTCTCTCTCTCTCTCTCTCTCTCTCTCTCTCTCTCTCTCACACACACACACACACACACACACACACACACACACACACACAACTTCACCTTGTAGAGAACTCTGAAAGAACTCAGGCTGTGGCCGGTGGCTGCATGGCGCTGTCTCCAGCCCTGCTCCACTGCCACTGAAATTCTTTCTTCCCTTTGAGGATAAAAAAGTTAAGCACTTCTAGGCCAGAACAACAGAGTCCAATCTCAACCCCTCCTTGTCAGGAAAGCAGGAAAGGCAGCATGTGTGAAGATGTCCCTAAGCAAGAGCCTCAGTCCCCTCTAGCCTTAAGGAGCCTGCTTGGGTCCTCTAGAGAACCAGAGCCAATAGGAGTAGGGGAAGGAGAGGAGAAGACAGACAAATAATGTCTATAGTATTTTCTCGAAGAACTGTGGGAGCTGCAAGTCCAAAACCAACAGAGCAAGCAAGCAGATTGGAAACTCAGGAAGCTTTAAACTTGAAACTGCAACTACAGGATTTCTTCTTTAGAAAATCTGATTTTGCAGAAAGTTTTCAACTGACTGGATGAGACCCTCCACATTCTGAAAAGTACTCTCATTCACCAGGTCAATGGAGTGTGGACACCAACCACATCTGCACAATAGCACCACAGTGACCTCTAGATCTGTTTCATTAGGTCACGAGATGCATACTTCTTCACCTTCTCTTCCCTTCGTGTCAGCTCCATCTACATTTCACTTTCAGAATCAACTGTTCTTACTTTTCCAAATATAATTTAATAGATTTTTAATCTGGGTGTGAGAATGCTTACCTGTAATCCCAGTACTTGAAGGAAGAGGCAAGAGGACCACAAATGTGAGGGCAGCCTGGCCTAGGCAATATAGAGAGACCATGTTTCTAAAGTAACACAAAAGAAACAGGCAAACAAAAATATGCGAACATATAATTATTAATATATTTTTTAATTATCTAACACAGAATTCAGGCATGGTGTTCTATTTGTCATGGAAGAAACTAAGGAGACTGAGACAGTAAGACTGTGTGAACCAGTGGGTTAGAGGCAGCATGGGCAATATCATGAGATCCTGTTTCACAAGAAAAGGGGATAGAGAGAGAGGGAGAGGGAGAGAGAGGGAGAGGGAAAGAGAGAGAGAGAGAGAGAGAGAGAGAGAGAGAGAGAGAGAGAGAGAATTTGTGACATAAAGATGAATGTAAGATAAATGAGTGCCCAGATCATATCCCTATAGTTTGACAGACTTCAGCCTTAACCTTCTTTGAACTTCTGTACCCTTTGTACCTCTGGTGTCCATCACTGGGTGATCTGTGATGGCCCTGACACCACAGGTCACAATGGTGCTGTGCTGCATGACCATCGTCTATGAAGAGAAGTCACCCCCAAACAGAAGGATCTCCAGTGACTGACCCGACTCCATTGTTTGTGAATCTATCTGACTCCACCCTGCCTTTTGATCAGTTATTTTCTTTCTGAGATCTCTTTGTATTCTTGGAATAATAGGACTGTAAGCACTTTACGAGGAGAGACTGAACCAACCATAAAGCAGCAGAAACTGTGTTGATGACAACAGAGCTCTGAGGGAGCCTGAGATAATAGAATGAGAGATGATTAAGAAGACTTTGGCCCAACCAAGACTGCTTGCCTTGCCAGTGCTGCAAACCCAGATTCTGTCCTTGTTCCCCCGCCCCCTTTTCTTTAAATAAAACCCTAAGGCCCTTGTCAGCTTCTCCAAGACAAACCTTGAATAACTAGACCTCTTTATTCTTCCTGGTGCAGCCACACTTGGAATAAAGATCATCTAGTGCCCTCACCCCCACATAATCTCTTTCTGGACAGTTGGCCAAGCAGCCTATGGGATCCCTGTTCCAAGGAGACTAAAGAAGCAGATCCTGGTGGAATGCTTTGGTTTCTTCCTTCCTGAGAACCCCTTTAGAACCCGATCCCATCCCCATTCCTAAATGTCAGCTCCCAATATCCAGAAACACATTTCATCTGGAACCTCCAATGGCCATACTTATCAAGTCCAGAGAAAATTTCCTATCAGGCAACACACATCCACCATACTCTTCTAAAATCCAGAGAGGAAACAGAAATCAAGGGACAAAATGCCCACTCAATAAAGACAAAGGCGGATATTAGCACCTAGAACTATAATCTTCCCAATCCCAGATGTCAAAATGATAGCATATAAACACAATCAATAACAGCCAATAACAACTGTGACTCCACTAGAGCCCAGAAACCCTACCACAGCAGGCCCTGAGTACTACCACATAGCTGAAGCACAAGAAAAAGACCTTAAAACCAACTTTATAAATATAATAGAGATCCTTAAAGAGAAAAATGAATAAATCCCTTTAAAAATTCCAGGAAAATACAAACAAGATCAGAAAATGGAAATAGAATTAATAAATAAAAACCAATCTGAGGGAATTGTGGAAATGAAAAATTTAGGTATTTGACTAGGAGCTACAGAGGTAAACTTTACAACAGAATGCTGGTTTAGTATTTTTTGGGGGGTGGTCTCTGATTCCTGTGCCTTCACTTGGAACTCTTTTCCTTCTGCTGGTTTGCCTTGTCCAACTTCACTGTGCAATGGTTTTTGTTTTATCTTATTATATTTCATTTTGTCATGTTTGGTTGTTATCTCTGAGAAGCCTGTTCTTCTCTAATGAGAGACAGAAAGGGAGTGAATCCAGATGTGAGGGGAGGTGGGGAGGAACCGGGAGGAATAGAGGGAGGAGAACCTGTAATCAGGATGTATTTATTGTATGAGAAAAGAATCTAATTTCAATAATGGGGGGTGGCAAGAGTAAGACTCATGATCAGAGCTGTGCCAGACAATTGTGTTTAAATTGCTCTGCCCTATCATGAAATTTGGAAGCAAATGAACAGAACTGGAAAAAAATCATCCTGAGTGAGGTAACCCAGACTGAGAAAGATAAACAGTATGTACTCACTCACAGTGGGTAGTAGATGTAAAGCAAAGGATAACCAGGCTATAATCCACAGCCCTAGAGAAACTAGGTAACAAGGAGGACCCAAAGAGGGATATATGGATCTCCCTAGGAAGGGAAAATAGATGAGATCTCCTGGGTAAACTGGGAGCTAGGAGGAAGGAGGTAGAAGGGAGGAGATAGGGGATGGGAGCATGAGAGATAGATACGATCGAGTTGGGGGATGAATGGAGAGGGAGAGCACCAAAAGAGATATCTTTTTTTTAAAAGATTTATTTATTTATTATGTATACAGAACATGGCGCCAGATCTCATTACAGATGGTTGTGAGCCACCATGTGGGTGCTGGGAATTGAACTCAGGACCTCTGGAAGAGCAGTCGGTGCTCTTAACCTCTAAGCCATTTCTCCAGAGATATCTTGATAGAGGGAGCCATTATGGGACCAGGGAGAAACCTGGTGCCAGGGAAACTCCCAGGAATCCACAAGGATGACCCCAGCTAAGACTCCTAGCAATAGTGAAGATGTCTGAACTGGCCTTCTCCTGTAATCAGATTGGTGACTACCCTATGTCATCAGAGAACCTTAATCCAGTAACTGATGGAAGCAGATACAGAGATCCACAGCCAAGCACTGGACCAAGCTCCAGGAGTCAAGTTGAAGAGATGGAGGAGGGATTATATAAACAACTGGGGAGGTCAAGATTGCGATGAGGAAACCCACAGAGAAAGCTGACCCGAGCTCGTGAGAGCTCACAGACTCTAGACCAACAGCTAGGGAGCCTTCATAAGACCAACCTAGGCCCTCTGCATGTGGGTGATAGTTGTGTATCTTGGTCTGTTTGTGGGACCCCTAGCAGTGAGATCAGGACCTGTCCCTGGCACATGGGCTTGCTTTTTAGAACCTATTCCCTATGGTGGGATGCCTCACTCAGCCCTGATGCAGAGGGGAGGAGCTTGGTCCTGCCTCAACTTGATAAGCTTTGTTGACTCCCATGGGAGAACTTACTCTTTCTGAGGAGTGGATGGGAGGGGCATAGAAAGGAGGTTGGGGAAAGGAATGAGAAAAGAGGGAGTGGAAACCATGGTTAGCATGTAAAATAAATTTTTTAAAAATTAATAATAAAAAATAAAAAATAAGTTGGTTTGTCCTGAGAAAGTTCTAGAAAGGGCTGCTCTATTAATATTTAGTATGTGCTTACTGATGTTTACATGTTTTCCTGACCATGTTTTGGTGAATTCTAACAACCTTCCTTGGATCATGGTTTTCTTCGCTTTATTCATGTATAAAAGAACACTGAAATTGAAGTCAGGTTGTCTGCAGCATTAGACCACAGTGTACCTCATTCTTTCATGTCCTCAAATCCCAGGTCTTGCAGACAGATCTGCATAGGTAGCTGAAAGGTCGACAATAAGGCAAGAACGATCTAACTAGAACCTCAATAGCACAGAAAATAGCACTTACACAAGAAGATGAGAATTTGAAGATTGTTTTAAATATCAATAGATATAAATCGTTAGTGTATGGCTGAGACTGGTGAAGACCATTAGAAACCACATCTGCTTTAAGGTCTCTCTTTCCATAGAAAAGAAAGGTGAGATTAACCATGCCCCACAATCTTCCTGCAGTGAGAGCTTGAGGATCAGGTGTTTTTATTAAATGGGTCTATCACAGTCCTTCACAAAAAAAGGGACCTTAGCCAAGGATGCATCAGAAGCAGTTTATTACATTCAAAATGCAGGGATATTGACATACTTTCTTCAAAAACATCAGTGTTCCAATAAAGAACTAGCAAGCTCCATTTGAGTTATGCTGGGCCAAAATATCCAAAATGCCAAGGACAACATTGTGTGACTTTTCCTGGCAATGCATGAACAAATACATGTTCACTCCAGATGGAACACCGATAGAGAAAAAGCTCCAGAGTCTACTGGAGTAGACCACTGGGTCCAGTTAACTTTAGTTGGGACGGGTACTTGAAGGATCGAGAAGCCTATGGATAAAAAACACAGAAAAGTGGCATCCCTTGGGTTTCCCTGGACAGTGTGTAAGCAGCCCAGCTGATGCCTGAGGGTTCACTGCTCTTCTAAACTGAGGGAGAAACTTTTACAAACCTTGGAACTTTTTTAGCTTCCTGGAACTTGTAAGTTTTGTTTACTCCCTAGGTTTTGTCAACTTCCTTTACTTTTGATTCTTAGGAGCCTTTCTCTTCCCTGCACAAGAGACTATTTCAGTGCAGAGAACATCTGCACTACATACAAGATTAGTTTCCTTGGGTCTGTTTCACCAGCTTAAATATCTGAGTGGGAACTGATAGCAGATGGATTGGCCAATCAAAACAGAACCAACGTAGTTGATCAGTATTCAACCTCCAAGATCCCTAAACAGCTCTAGCATATTACAACTCTATTAATGCAAAAATTGTAGAAATATACAATTTTCCCCATCTAATGACTAGTCATTCTGAGACGGAGAGTACCAAAGTCTGGAGTTTATGCCCACTTCACTGTTTAATAAGACATTAGCAATTGTCAGTGAAGCTTTAATGATAGTATTAAAATGCAAGCCAGAATAATTCATATACTATTCCATTACTTAGAAGCAGAACTTTTGTTCTGTGGAACAAAATCTATTCAAACAGCTTTATGCATAAATTGAGACAGAATAATTTGCATAAAACAGGTAATTAACTCCTGCTTGTGTGAGGCTTTAAAATTTACAAAGTGTTTTAACATAGCATTTCTCATTCAAATCTTATTAGTATGTTGTGGTATAGGCTATAGGCTGCATATTCAGATTTGCCATTACACAATCTAAAGACCTACAGTCATGGTTCTCAGAGTAGATGAGCACTATCCTAAATCTACAAATAGGCCTTCACAAGCTTGTTTCTTGATAAGACTATTGACAGCTTCCTTGAGACCAGATCATATTTAAATGATTCTTGTGCCTGTAATACATACGTTTGCCACCCACAAGCATTGCATATTGTGGGCAAATGTAATACAAGCACAAAGAAAAAGATGAAAAATAGCTCTAACACTAAGAGCCCTTAATTACCACAGAAAGACAAAAACAGAAAAAAAAAAGGCTGAAGATCTGCTACGCATAATAGCTATGAGATATTCTTAAACTGTTTTAATTTTTAAAATTAATTTGTTCCCTTGTGGGTGTGCTTTAGGATTTTGTATGTTTTGACATGTAACCAAGATAAATAAAGTATTTTAAAACATGAATGTATTCAAAATTGAGATAACTGCCAAGCATAGTGATACATTCCTATAATTCCAGTTCTCAGGAGACTGAGACAAGACTTGAAATGAAAGACTAGTCTGGGCTATATACAGAGATACCCTGCCTTCCCTCTATCTCCTCTCCCTATAAGGGAGAGAGAGAGAGAGAGAGAGAGAGAGAGAGAGAGAGAGAGAGAGAGAGAGAGAGAGAGAATTCCTAGGGCAAATGACCCAGCAAATCCTTAAGACAAAAATACATACATAAAAACTACAGCTAAAAAAAACATGATTCCATGACTCATTATATGGATTTATGCCAAACATTGTTGGTAGCCTCCATAAGATAAACAAAGAAATAACACTCATAAAAACAAGCAAGGAATCTAAATTCAAAGTAGTCAGAAATAAAATAAGAACACATATTGCTAAATGAAAATCAGTGGGCAGAGATGTGTTTCAGTTGGTAGAGTGCTCCACAGCATGCAGGATGCTCTGGGTTTGATCCCCAGCACTACATAAACCAGTGTTACACACCTTAATCCCAGCACTTGGGAGATGGAGGCAGCATAATGAAAAATTTGAGGTCATTCTTTGCTACTTGGTGAGTTGGAGGCTAGCCTAGGCTACAGGAAATTCTGTCTCAAAAAATGTAAAAATTAAACATAAAAGCATTGTGATTTTGAAATGATAGACAAAGTAACTTCTGCTGGGACTCAAAGGGAAAAAAATACTCTATAAATGTAAAAGTAGTCTGGGAAATTCACTGAGAATATACTACACAGACACAAAGAGAGCTGATTACCTATGGAGGAAAGGTGGGAGGAAGGAGGAAAAGAGGAGGAAAAGGGGAAATGGGGAAGACTCAAGTGAATGCTTGAGTGAAAGAGTGCCACAGAATTTCAAGATAGTGCATGACTGTGGACCTAAAGGTCTTGAAGCCAGCTCCTCAGGTTAGTGCTGTGACTTATTATTTAATAATATCTATTAACACTGAAGAAATCATTTCCCTAGTTTGACAGTTGCATAACTGGGAAGAAAGATAATTGTTCAAACAAGGACATTATGATAATTTTTAAACTTCAATATAATGGAAAAGCATAAAGTAGTTTAAAAATTGGGTCAAGAAAAATGGAATTTCAAGCTAAATGGCCATTTTCAAAAAGCAGTTTTTGGACTGGGGATTGTCCTTAATGGTAGAGTGCTTTATCTG
The DNA here is from genome assembly GCF_949786415.1 of Peromyscus eremicus. NCBI lineage: Eukaryota > Metazoa > Chordata > Mammalia > Rodentia > Cricetidae > Peromyscus > Peromyscus eremicus. Next base: position 104,357,121 of record NC_081425.1, on the reverse strand, counting down.
GTCTGCACAAGGCTTTGGCTTTAATCCTCAGCACCACACCAAAAAACAAATAAATTTGTTTTTTAAAAAAATGGTTTGCGGCCGGGCGGTGGTGGCGCACGCCTTTAATCCCAGCACTCGGGAGGCAGAGCCAGGTGGATCTCTGTGAGTTCGAGGCCAGCCTGGTCTACCAAGTGAGTTCCAGGAGAGGCACAAAGCTACACAGAGAAACCCTGTCTCGAAAAACCAAAAAAAAAAAAAAAAAAAAAAATGGTTTGCAATAGTTTAATCCTTACCAAATGGGGATCCCTTGGTTGCCCACAATTTTATGGCACATTGTACTCAATGTTCAAAGAATAGAGAACTTCTGGTATATAAAATAACTAACTGATATGAGGAGTTAGGGAGCCAAACCAACTAAATGGTGTGGGGCTCTGCAAGTACAACAAATGAACCAATGGAATGGTGGCAAATGCTCAGACCGTGCACGGCAACTTGCCCCCAGGACAGAGTATACTAGGAAGACTTTGGACTAATTAATAACTTTTCTGAGAAAACAACCATGGACATCACTAGTGATTCATAAGATAAAATGTATGAGTCCTCTGTCATATACAGAAATGCATCTCAGAGGCTTTAATCATCAAAGTAGAAGGATAATTGTAAAGTTTCATAAGCTAATGCAAATATTTGTGTTATTGGCTGGAGTATGAATCTTACATATAAAATAGATAATAAATCCAGTAAGTTAAAATAGAGCCTCAAACAACAACATAAAAAGACTATTGATCTTGGTGTGGTGGCAACATGCCTTTATTCCCAGCACTCAGGAGGTAGAGACAGGTGGATTTCTGTGAGTTTGAAGCCAGGCTGGTCTACAGAACTAGTTCCAGAACATGTTCCAAAGCTACACAGAGAAACCTTGTCTTGAAAAAATAAACAAACCCAATAAGTGATCAGAAGCTGAGATACATAAATCATGGCCAACATGTAACCAAGATCCAGAGTATCAAAGGTGGCCACTGTCTTAGTTAGGGTTTTTATTGCTGTGAAGAGACACCATAACCACTGCAACTGTTATATAGGAAAGCATTTACATGGGGTGGCAGCTTACAGTTTCAGAGGTCCAGTCTATTATCATCATGGCGGGGAGCATGGTGGTGTGCAGGCAGATGTGGTGCTAAAGGAGTAACTGAGAGTCCTACATCTTGCAGGCAACAGGAAATTGATTGAGACACTGGGTGGTATCCTGAGCATAGGAAACATCAAAGCCCGCCTTCACAATGGCACACTTCCTCCAACAAGGCCATACCCATTCCAACAAAGCCACACCTCCTAATAGTGCCACTCCCTATGAGATAACTACCACAGCCACCAAGCCAATGGAAAGACAAACTACCAGGTAGCAGAGGATATGAGCAGACATAGTACAGAGAAACATATTCTGGAAACGATGCTCGTGCTCACAGTAAAGTAGACTACAGAAATCAAAACATCCACAAGAGACCGTTTCACACACATCAATCTGCCAGAAACTAACAATAGAAAATGCCAGGTGTTAGAGAGCAAGAGGGAGACAGAATTCCCCTGTACTCTTTGGGGAGTGGGGAGGGCTGGTGCAGCAACTTAATTTGACATCTAGTAAAAGTGAAGATGCCATCTCCTTTGTCAAGCAATTCCCTTGGTATATGTCTTGGAATTCTTATATACATGAAAGTGCTTAAAAACTGTGTGCACGCGCGCGTGCGTGCGTGCGTGCGTGTGTGCATGCGTGCATGCGTGTGCATGTGCGTGTGTGTGTGTGTGTGTGTGTGTGTGTGTGTGTGTGTGTGTTTGTGTTGAAAGCTCTGGGAAGGATGGAGAGAGTGACGGGGTGAAGAGAGCAAATCTTGTTGGATTGTTCCTCTCCCTCCCTCCTTCCCTCCTTCCCTCCCTCTCTCTCTCTCTCTCTCTCTCTCTCTCTCTCTCTCTCTCTCTCTCTCTCTCTAAGTTCTTCCTTGCTTGTGTCTTTATTTTTGGCTTTTTTGAGAGGTTCTCCCTATGTTACACAGACTAGCCTGGAACTGACCATGAAACTCAGGATAGTCCGCAACTTGCAACTTTCATGAGTATGGGGTTATAGGGCTTGCTCCAGCACCCCTAGCTGGTAGAAAACATGGAAAATATTTATTAAAATTTAGTTCTTAGTTGTGTTTGATGGTTTAGACCTCTGATCCTGGTACACAGAGACCAAGGCAAGAGGAATTTATGTTCAAAGCTAGCCTGTGCTACATAGTGAAAATCCATTTCAAAAAAAAAGTAAAAAATTGTTGATATGTTTCTTTGTTAGATAATTGCAAATATAGAGTACTTTCTAATCATAGTAGTTCCTCAATACCTTTATAAGGAAACTTCAACTTTTTAAAATTAACTTTTTGGTACTAGAAATTGGAACCAGAGCCTCATGCATAGTAGGTAAGTACTCTGCCACAGAGTTACATTCTCAGCCCTAGAAAATACAGAAAAGAGCAAGTTTGCTAAAATTCCATTGACTGAAGGAGAACAGAAAATTCAAAATCGCAGCAATAAAAATTGTCAGAACTTGAGGACAACTATCGCTTTCAAAATAAAACTCAATATTATACAATGAATTAATAGGTTATATTCTGTTTTTAAAAGGTATGTGGATGAATATGAATCTGGACATGAAACTGGAGTACACTGAGGCACAAAATAAGAAACTGTTTTCTTGGAAACCTCACTTATTTATGAAGCCATCTAGAAAAAGTGACAAACATCACCACACGCTTTCAAGGTCTCATTTTCTATTTCAACCCCTTTAGTGATTTCATATATGTGGCAGTGTCTGTGGGACCACATAAGAGTCCCCTGTTTGAGGCTGTGTCTTAGTCTCACCCCTGAATCTAACAGGTCCCAGCCAGGACATAGTAGCTTTTCTATCTTCATAGTATAAGAAACATTAGTAGGCTTTTCAGACAAACATGGTAAAATTTTTGTTTACAAAGAATTTGTATATCCTTATCTTACCTAGCTGGTAGAATCTTTATGCAAATGTTTTATCCCTTTCCAGGGTAAAACTGTTTTTATAGAAAGGTCCTGCTTTGCATTCTCAGAACTTAAGTGACCCAAGTGACCCACCCGTTCTGCTTTATCTTCATTTCTTTTGCTCCAATTCTTTTTAAATTAGTCACTCTCAAAAGACGGTGAGGATGGACTCCAGCTGTGGTAGTTTGGATGTAATGGGCCCCCATAAGCTCATAGGGTGTGGCACTATTAGGAGGTGTGGCCTTGTTGGAAGAAGTGCGTCACTATGAGGGTGTGCTTTGAGGTCTCCTCAGCTTAAGCTTCACTCAGTGTGACACTCAGCTCACTTCCTGTTGCCTGTGGATCCAGATGTAGCTCCTATGTCTGCTGTATGCTGCCGTGTCCCACCATGATGATAATGGACTAAACCTCTGAAACTGTAAGCCACCCAATTAAATATTCTCCTCTATAAGAGTTGCTGTGGTCATAGTGTCTCTTCACAACAATAGAAACCCTAACTAAGACACCAACCAATGGGAAAAGACACAGTCACCACCTGGTTAGAGTAAAAACCAAGTGCACTTTCCTATCCCAGTATGTTTGTCCTCCTACTTTTATGAGTAGCAAACCCTTGTGATGAGAAATAAAATTTTCGCCCGTTACTGCTAGGATTTGGTTGAATTATTTTTGTATGTATTTAGTCTGAAGTACTTCTCCTTCTATCTCTGTGATTCCTAAATTTGGTCTTTTAGTGGTATCCCTTGAACTTTTCTCTGTATCCTAGCATCCGTGAGACCAAGTATTTACGAGCACATCTGAACTCATTGTACAAAAAGAGCAGTACACAAATGTACTCATAAAAATGCCCAAACTGTAACTAGGCTGCCCTGCCTCATGAACAAATATGTGATAATAGAGTTGGAAAAGATAGAAAATAGAGGGGTGTGTGCACTGTGGAGAGTCAGAACTGGAGACAGGACAGTGGTGACAGGAGTGAGAGAGGGCTGAGGTTAACAGTGGAATAAATTGTTGCCCAATGAGGTCAACAGGGTGGTGTGCAAGCAGCCTGAAGCTTACTAAGACATGGACTCAGCCCCCAGAACGTGCCATCTGGCCTCAGGATAGTCCTGACTCTGGGCAACCACAGAAACCCGAGATGAGGAATGGTTCAATTTCTAGAGTGGACCTCCTCAAAATACCACCATGGTTCGTGAAGCCACTGGAGTTCATATTGGTGTCTGTGGTCCAGGTTGCTGCCCCAGGCCGTGATGATATGATGGATGTTCACCATCTGTGCCACTGACTGAATCCATGGTGATGTCTGTGGACTGTGCTGCCACCAGGGACCATACTGATCTGAGTGGCCTTCGCGGCCTCTGATGGTCTACTCCGTGGTCCTACTGATGTCCGGGTCTGTGTTGATGTTCATGGTCTGTGCTACAGTTTGAAGCCCTGTTGATGTCTGCAGGTCATGCTGCCACAGGGGACCATATTGATGTGGACAGCCTGTGCTGCCACCTGAGGCCGTGTTGATGTCTGTAGTCTGGGCTGCCTCCTGAGGCCTTATCTGGGTCTGTGATTCTACTGCAGCCAGGGGGCCGTGGTCTGTGCTGTTGCCAGAAACCATGTGGAAGCCCACAATCTGTGTTCCGGCTGACTGTGAAGGGCAAGGAAGCTGCTTTTGCCATGATGTAGATGACTGCAGATGCACAGTCGAGAAAGAGGGACATGGCAGGCTTCTGTGACAACCCTACCCCCACCCCAAAAAAGTAACAGCTTGAACAGGAAGCCATCAAAGAGACTACTGAAAAGTGTGGTAAGGATGGTGAAGTTAGCTCTCCACAATTCATGGCTTCTGGCCAGGGTGCAGAAGGGGTAGGACTCAGTCCTGTTTCAGGACAGTCCATTGAGAATTTGACCATGCTCCAGTGAACACATAGATAATAGAAATTGGACTTGTTTTTTTTCTTTATTTTTCTATTTTTTTTTATTTTCATTTTGAGGGGAAGGTCACAAGTGTTGGGGGTGGACATGGAAGGACTGGAAGTGAGTGTACTCAGGGATCATGGATAAGAATAAATTAAAACATTATGTTAATTTTTAATGCCCAAAATGTAACATTGAAGGATGACTTGTGGGTGTACTGCTCATAGAACAACTAAATGTACTTTTCACATTTTCATATCATTATTTTATCTTTCTCACTGTTTAAACATTCTAATTCATCTCTTTTCTTCTATCACTGATAATCCATCTTTTATTTGATCCATTTTAATTGATGGAATTTTCTTGTTGCATTTTTCATTTGACTTACTGAGTTTTTTATTTCTAAAATAAAAAATTTTTTCAGTGTTGCTATATCATAGCATTCCTGTTTCACACCTGTATTATCTTTCTTATTTCATGCAGCTGTTTATTGTATCCTCTTTGAATTTATTTCAGCTTATTTCTATCCTTTTTTATTTCATCCAATAATATTATAGTCAATCTTTTGGGATTTCATATAATGTACTCATTAGAGTCACTACTATGAAATTTATTTTTTAAATGATATTTCTACTTTGAATCTTTTATGTTTTTTAATGTTACTACATTGAGACTTACGCATCTTTGGGTATTTTGTTGATTAGACTTTTTATCAGCTATATTCTTTCAGTGGTAATATCTCAATATTCAAGTGGGGTTGGATTGTAATAGAGTTGAGGTGCATAGTTAAGAAATCAAACCTTCAATCCATTAAGGCAACACAATTTTGCATGTTCCCAGCTCAACTCAAAGAGAGAAAAGTCATGAAAAAAAGTGGATTCAAACCATGCTAGAAATTCCTGTTTTAATCAGCTGGGTCTGGCATGAACACCAGTTGCCAGACTGGCAGTGAGGCTGCCACACTTGGGAAGCAGCTTCCCAAGGAGCCACTTACACCCAGTTATGAAGAATGTTTAATAGCAATTCTTTTATTTACTCACAGCCCTAGGAAACACAAGCTAGGATCTCTGTAAGAAGACTTTTACTACTGAAAAATGAGACTATATTTGTTGGATCAGAAAATAGTAAAGATAATTAAAATTTGGTCTTTGCAAATGGTGGGTAACTCAGTTTGTGGCCAGATGTCTCTCTAGTTTCCAGGTTCCTTCTCTGTGATAATAGAAAGAATGAACCAGCTCATCCCTAAGGGCCATGGTTCTGTCTAAGAAAATATGGACTTTGCCAGGAACTATGAAAGATACCAAGGTCAAAATGCTAAACTGCCAGGCTTGGGACACATTTGTAATCGTGTTGCTGAAGAGTCGGCCCCAGCAGGCCAGAGAAGCTGGAGAGGAGATGTAGACTAGGCCAACTACTGGACAGACCAACAGCCACGAGGGGACTTTGTCTTTTGAGCCACAGCTTAACTCTTCGTTTTATTTTCCTCTCTGCTGACGGTTCTGCTCTCCTCCTTTTCTGTCCTGTTCTCCTACCTGATCTTTTCCTTCTTCTTCTCCTTCTCCTTCTCCTTCTCCTTCTGCTTCTCCTTCTCCTCCTCCTCCTCCTCCTCCTCCTCCTCCTCCTCCTTCTTCTTCTTCTTCTTCTTCTTCCCAGTGGTTTTTCTTCTATTTCTTTCTACCTCTTCCCTGGTGTTTTCCTTCTATTATATATCTTATTTTTTCTTATCCCTTTTATACCTCCTAAGACAAGAAAAGATTCCCTCACAACCACAAGTTACATATTCTCCAAAAATAAATTAAAATCCTCACACAGGAAGAAATCACATTATGATCACAAGTTCCATGTTTTCTTTAGACACCCACAAATAGTTAAACATTTTTGTATTAATTTCCCAACCATAACGTCTTTTAAAGCAATGATTCTTTTATAATTGATTAACGTAGTTTTAAGCAAGCCAAGTAAATTTTAGCCCCTTACTGGCAGGCAGCTGTTTGTGGTTACAATGTAGCAGATTTCTATTTTATTTCTTTACACACAATAGGGTCATTTAATTTCCTTTCGCGGCTTTGTTTTTTCAAGGTATATACCAGGGCCTGTGATTAATTCTGTAAGCTACATGACCAAAGAACTTGGGCCTAACCTTGGGTGTAAGGACATGATTGCTTTCTTTGATCATCAGCCTGTTTTTCCACAGGCAGAATTCATGGCTCTAGAATGGATGAAACTTCCTTGTTCTTATTTTCCATCTTCTGCAAATCTCACATCTAACAAAGGGGAAGGTGACTTCTAGTCTGCTTTTGTCTTTGTGTATCTCTTATTGGAGCAACAGGCAGAATAATCTAAACCATTTCCCTAATCATTTGTCTGTCTTAACCACCTGTACCTGTTAGGCTGACTCAGAAAGTTCAATTAAATAATAGATCCAACTAATCATCATTGCTCTTATAAGAATCATCTTCATTCTGATCTGCTAGTGAATTGTCGGGTGAGGAGGGGAATTTTCCCATGAAACAATCATACTAAACTGCAGTGGGATCCTTTCACATAGTAATCACCGTGCCAAACACAGCAGGAGCACAGCAGCAAGCGAGAGGGAGCACAGCAGAAGCAAGTGAGAGGGAGCACAGCAGAAGCAAGCGAGAGGGAGCACAGCAGCAGCAAGCGAGAGGGAGCACAGCAGCAAGTGAGAAGGAGCACCGCAGCAGCAAGCAAGAGGAAGCACCACAGCGGCAAGCTAGAGGGAGCACAGCAGCAGCAAGCGAGAGGGAGCACAGCAGCAGCAAGCGAGAGGGAGCACAGCAGCAGCAAGCTAGAGGGAGCACAGCAGCAGCAAGCTAGAGGGAGCCAACAGCAGCAGCAAGCGAGAGGGAGCACAGCAGCAGCAAGCTAGAGGGAGCACAGCAGCAGCAAGCTAGAGGGAGCCAACAGCAGCAGCAAGCGAGAGGGAGCACAGCAGCAGCAAGCGAGAGGGAGCACAGCAGCAGCAAGCGAGAGGGAGCCAACAGCAGCAGCAAGCTAGAGGGAGCACAGCAGCAGCAAGCTAGAGGGAGCACAGCAGCAGCAAGCGAGAGGGAGCCAACAGCAGCAGCAAGCTAGAGGGAGCACAGCAGCAGCAAGCTAGAGGGAGCACAGCAGCAGCAAGCTAGAGGGAGTACAGCAGCAGCAAGCTAGAGGGAGTACAGCAGCAGCAAGCAAGAGGGAGCACTGCAGCAGCAAGCTAGAGGGAGCACAGCAGCAGCAAGCTAGAGGGAGCACAGCAGCAGCAAGCAAGAGGGAGCACTGCAGCAGCAAGCTAGAGGAAGCACAGCAGCAGCAAGCGAGAGGGAACCAACAGCAGCAAGCGAGAGGGAGCACAGCAGAAGCCAGGGCATTCTGAAGACAGCCTTCCGATGTGGTCATCGGCACAGTCTCATTTATTCTGGAAGTCGAGGAAGGAGGATCATGACTCTGAGTCTAGCCTGGACTACATAGCAAGACATTGCCTCAGAAAGAAATCTATCTTGAATTTTAGATGCCTCTAAAGTCTACTGTGCTGTGGGATGTCTTTCTGTACTCTGTGAATATGTGTTGCTCTAATTGGTTGATAAATAAAGCCGTTTGGCCTATGGCAAGTCAGGTTATAGCTAGGCGGGAAATGGAAGAGAGAGACAGGAAGAAGAAAGGCAGAGGGGAGAGAGACACCAGCCACCGTCAGGAGAAGCAAGATGTGAAAATACCAGTAAGCCACAGCCACATGGCAACTTACAGATTAGTAGAAATGGGTCAAGTTGTAAGAGCTAGCTAGCAAAAAGCTTGCCATAGGCCATGCAACTGGTAATTAATATAAGCCTCTGTATGTTTACTTGGGGCCAAGCGGCTGCAGAACATGGGTGGGAGAGATTCATCCCGACCGCAGGGCTGGGCAGGACCAGAGAAATACTCAGGCTACTGTTATAAATTGAGGTTGTATAATTTCTGTGGCAAGCGCATACCCCGGTTATGGGGGAGAAATGATCACTCTTGGTTCAGACTTGGTATAACACTTATTCACACAATAAGATTACAAGCAATATTTATCCCATCTTCCAAGTGGAAGTGGGAATACCTCTCCAGGCATACAGGTCTGGACTCACCATGTCTGTTCCTCTGGATCTCGGGTCAGCCTGCCTATGGTCAACCTCGTCTGTGCTGAGGACAGGATCTTTTGTCCCTGGCAGAGGAGTCGTCGCACGCGAGGGCCTGACAGCTCTGTTGGGCTTGTCCGAGGCTTCCTCTTTTATACCCCTTTCTGGGTAGGTTCTAGTCTTATCACTAATTCCACACATAGCTTATCACTACTCCATTTGTGGTTTATTTATGTCATTCTATTGCTTATCACTCCTGACCAGGGTTGTTCACCTAAGTCTTACATGTTCCTTACAATTTCAAAATGAAAAAAAAAATCCTTCTTTCTTGAAGAAAACCACTGTTTTTGGGTTCCTACAATTATGATAAAACACCATAACCCAAAGCAACTTGGAGAGAAAGAGGTTTATTTATTATTAAAACTCTCAGGTCACACTCCATTACTGATGGAGTCAGGCCAGGAACTCAAGTTGGGGGCAAAAACTGAAGCAGAAGCCATGGAGGAGTGCTGCTTACTGGCTTGCTCCTCATAGCACGTTCAGCCTGCCCTTTTCAAAAAAAAGACTTATTTATTTATTTTATGTATATGAGTGTGCTGTCTACACGCATGCCTTTATGCCAGAAGAGGGAATCAGATTCCACTATAGATGGTTGTGAGCCACCATGTGGTTGCTGGGAATTGAACTCAGGACCTCTGGAAGAGCAGCCAGTGCTCTTACTGCAGAGCCACCTCTCCAGCCCCAAAACTTGTATAGTTTCTTTTTTTATTATTATTTTTATTTTATGTTCATTGGTGTTTTGCCTGCATATATGTCTGTGTGAGGGTGTCAGAGCCTTGGAATGGGAGTTACAGACAGGTGTGAGCTGCCATGTGGGTACTGGGAATTGAACCGAGATTCTCTGGAAGAGCAGTCAGTGCTCTTAACCACTGAGCAATCTCTCTAGCCCCATCAGCCTGCTTTTTTATACAACCCAGGACCATCTACCAAGGGGTGGTACTGCCCACCGTGAGCTCCACCCTTCCACATCAATCACTAACTAAGACAATACCCCACAGACATGCCTACAGGCCAATCTTACAGTGGTATTTCTCTCAATTAAGATTCCCTCATCCAATATATATTTAGGTTTGTGTCAAGTTGACCAAATTGGAGAATTTCATTATAAAACATTAATTTGTTAGCAATGCAAATAGAATAAAAATATTAATTTCAACATGTATATGAATTTTTATAAGAATTAGCAAATAACAACTTCATATATCATACTCCATTCCACTGAAGTTCTAATTAACTTTGGGGATGTCAATACTGAAAAAGCAGGCCTCCCCCTACCAGCTCAGGTATAGCTTGGAGTCTATTAGAGGAATTCCTGCAGCCCACATGGAGCCCAAGGGCACTATGTGTCACCAAGCTTCACAAGGCACTGCAATGGGAACACCAAGACCTGTGATCACTTTTTATGATCCCCTAGGGATGTATTATACAGTTCATCATGTTACTGATTCACTCACTGGAACTTAATTCTGTACTAATGACCAGGAGTTATACAGATCCCACAAATTAGTGTCCCAGTCCCCACAGGACCCCCACTACTTCTGACATCAGTCAGACAGCAGGGCTCATGAGCCATTGGCACTTCTGACCTACCTGCTATAAACTGGGGGATTTCTATGAGTTTCTCAGGGTTGTTAATTTTTTAGTCCAACTTATAAAACTCAGAAAGTGTTATACCTGCAATTATAATTTTGTTACAAAGGACACAGGTCAGGGCCAAATCTCTCCAGCTCCCCCCCCCAAAAAAAGGAGACATTGGCAATGATTATAAAGTCTTCAACTACCAGGAAGCTCCAAACATCCAGAGTTTAGATTTCAGGATGTAGACATTGTTGAGCAAACCATTGACCATCTGATCACACTTATCACTTAGAGACATGGTTTTGCCTTTTTGGGTGCATATTGCCAAAACCAATACAGGCCAGATCAGTCCTCCTTACCCTCAGACTAGGGTGTATTGAAATACATTTGAATGGAAACAGCCCAATTTGATGTCGTTAAAGGAGAAACTTACTTCACTGTTTGGAGTTGAATGTTATATGCAGCTCAATGCAGTGGGTGTCCAGGTTATTGGGTGCTTTGCTCAGGGTGGGGTGTGTGCACAGTCTATGCAGGTAAGAGTCTCAGGCTGCCAAGTGCATTATTACTAGAAAGGGAGTGTGAGGATAGCCTTAGACAAGTGGAGCCCGAGGTGGCTAAGCTATTCCTTATCCTTGCCTGCTTCAACATCACAGAAGAGGGGACAGAAAGAATGCGAGATCCAGAGGATGGGGGAGGCATGCTGTGAAAAGCATCTTCTGGACGTGATATGGCTGTTGCTCCCATGAACTCACAGCAGCTGTGGTTACCAGCACAAGACCAAGCCAGTCAACATTCCTACATGGATTAGAGAGGTGTTTTCAAGCCCCACCCCTACCTGAGGAGCTACTGTAGCTAGTGGATGGCTGCCGGGTCTGGGAGAGTCATTCTTTTTAGAAAGTGGTAGGTTTCCCATGTTCCACTACTGGTACACTAATTGGACTCTGAGTTATTAAAAACAGAAAACAGGGACATGAAGGTAGAAGGAGGGTGTTGGGGGAGCCTAGTAGGGACTGGAGATAAATATGATCATAATACTTTATATACATGTATGAAGTCTGGTAAGAATAAATAAAAAACATTTAAGAAATCTGGAGCTAGAGATGTGGCTTAGCAGTTAAGGACACTTGTTACTCTTGCAGAGGACTGGAGTTCAGATCCAAGTACCCACATTTGGAGCTGCACAACTTCCTGTGACTCCAGCTCCAGAAGATCTGACGCCCTCAACTAATCTCTGCAGACACTCACATGCACATATACAGACACACAAATACAAATAAGATAATATTTTTTAAAAATTTCTAAGTTCACTTATCAGTCATTCATTTATGAGACAAAGATAGAGGAGAGAAGGAAAGGAAGAAAATAAAAGAAAAAAGGAAAAATACAATCTGATGCGTCATGTGTATCTCATGAGGCAAGTATTCTTAATTCAATTTTTCAAATAAAAAAAAAGTGTGACTGAAAGTAACGTAAGTACCCAAGGTCACCCACTAGCAAATAGAAGAAATACAGTTCTAGCTCAAGTGTGTCTCCATGACTGTCTCTTCCCACTTTGAGGTTTGCCATGAAACTCTTGGTAAGATCATCAGAGAGCACTAGACAGGCTTAATGAAAACTACTGGGTACTGGATGTTCTGACACCAGTGTCTGAGGATGAAACAGCCTGTATGGAGCAGGAGAAGGAACTGGACCAAGAAGGCAAACACAAAGCTGCTCTACACTCCCCCACCCTGCTGCGGGATGTTCTGTATGGCAAATGTGTTGCTCTGATTGGTCAATAAATAAAACACTGATTGGCCATTGGCTAGGCAGGAAGTATAGGCGGGACAAGGAGGAGAAAAAAGCTGGGAAGTGGAAGGCTGAGTCAGAGAGATACTGCCATCCACCACGATGACAAACAGTATGTGAAGATGCCGGTAAGCCACGAGCCATGTGGCAAGGTATAGATTAATGGAAATGGATTAATTTAAGCTGTAAGAACAGTTAGCAAGAAGCCTGGCACGGCCATACAGTTTGTAACCAATATAAGTCTCTGTCTTTACTTGGTCGGGTCTGAGCGGCTGTGGGACTGACAGGTGAGAGAGATTTGTCCTGACTGTGGGCTAGGCAGGAAAACTCTAGCTACACCACTCCCAGATTCACAGCCCAAAGCTGTTGCCTTAGGACTTGGACTGAGCTGGGAGGTGGAGCACCTGACTGGGGTGAACAAAGCTACCTCAATTACTGTTTCTGTCGTTTGTGATGAAACGCCTAGCACAAAGGGCTAGAGAGATGGCTCAGCAGTTAGAAGCTCTGGCCATTCTTCCAGAGGACCCAGGTTTGATTCCTGGGACACACATGGTGACTTACAACCACCTATAGCTCCAGGGGGATACAATGCCCTCTTTAGGCCTCTATAAGAGTCAGGCACATGCATGGTGCAGACATGCATTCAGGCAAACACTCAAACACATTAAAAAAAAAAATACGTAGCAGAAGCAACTTCCGGTTACAAGAGTTTGTTTTTGCTCCACCTCTACTTTAGAGCATTCGGTCCAACGTCAGTTGGCCCCACACACTTGGGCAGAGCAGAGTGATTGGAGAAGACCACAGAGAAATCTTCACTACTTGGTAGACGCCAACTGACAGACGCAGCAAGAGTACCTAGTGTACTAAGGACCTAGTGTAGCCTCCAAAGATGACCACACCCTGTCCCTGCTTCCTCCAGCTCATTTCCAGACCCTCTCAGAACAGCACTACAAGCTGCAGATCAAGCATGCAATGCAGAAGGCTATGGGGGGCAGGGGATGACGGGCAGCTTCCATCCCAACCGTAACAACATCATAAGAAAAATACTGCCCTTCGTCTCCTGGAACCTAAAATTTCCAGGAGGGTAATTAGGCTCAGTAGGATAAAAACATCCCAATACAAAATAAAAAAAAAAAAATCAAATAAAAGTTGAGACATTATCTTTGAGAAAAAAATTAAAGTCTACACACAGATTAAATAATACAAAACACATACTAGGTTTGTGGTTGAAGAGATGGCTCAGGGTTTAAGAGTACTTGTTGGCTACTATTCCAGAAGACTCAAGTTCAATCCCCAGCATCTACATGGGTTCACAACCCTCTGTAACTCCAGATCCAGTGAATCCATCGCCCCTTCTGGCCTCTGTGGGTACTGCATGCATGTGGTGTACAGACATACACACAGACAAAACACCCATATGGAGAAAATAAATATAAATAAAATCTAAGAAACAACTAAGAAAAAGACATTTTCTAAGTAAATTTATGGAAAAAATGTGCGGCCCCACTATCTGTTCATCCAACCACAGTGTTTCTCTCTCTCTCTCTCTCTCTCTCTCTCTCTCTCTCTCTCTCTCTCTCTCTCTCTCTCTCTCTTCTCTCTCTCTCTCTCTCTTTCTCTCTCTCTCTCTCCTCTTTCCAACAGTAACCAAGTTTATAGAGAGTGTTATAGACTATGTAAGAAAAGATATACAAAATGTTATTTGATTTCTTTCTCTTTTATTTTTGTGGTTCTGGAACCCAGGGTCTTGCACATGCTGAGAAAGTATTCTACCACTAAGCTACATAACAAGTCAGTGTGACACAATTTCTATTCATAATTAACAGAGCCAGGCAGATCTCTATGAGTTCCCCAGGTGGATCTCTGTGAGTTCGAGGCCAGCCTGGGCTACCAAGTGAGTTCCAGGAGAGGCGCAAAGCTACACAGAGAAACCCTGTCTCGAAAAAAAAAAAAATTAAATTAAATTAAATTAAATTAAAAAAAATAAAATAAAAAGTCCAAACATGTGTCTACCCTTTGATACAACATTCATACTTTTGGGCATGTATTCTAAGACAAAGTTTGGCCTAAGAACTATGAAAATTAATTTTATGTGTGAATGCCTATAAAAACAGAATACCTAACTTGAGCCATTCTTGCATAAAAATTCTTTGCAATCATGAATATGTTTGCTACAACAGAGTCTGAATATTCTGAATAATTAAGTTAAATGAGCAAAGTGTGTGTTGTTTGTATTTACACATCTACATACATAAGCCACAAGTGAGCTTTTATACACTCACTTAAAAGGCCTGCAGCAGAGCAGAAGCCATGGTCTTATTTGGGGCACAGGGTTCTTCTTTGTGCATTGTGTTGTTCTCTGCTTTTCTGTTTCTATAACTTAAATCACACTAAAGTCAGAAAGCACCTGCTTTTGAGTTAAAATGTACACATCAGGGAAGGAGGCCCTATCTCACCTTGTCTGTGTGTAGTTTAGTCCTACCGGAAGAGATCATAAGAAACACAGAACAGTCTGGATGGCTAGAGGCAAACGCTGCCATCTTCACAATTTTGCAGAATCATCTTAAGCACTCTTTCCCAACAAAACACAAAATACGTTTCTAATAAAAATGATTAGCTTTAGATGACAAGCCTCTCACAATGCAATTAAGACGGTATTAAGATTTTTCAAAGGCACCAGCACAAACCATAACGACAGCATGAAATGCACAATAAAAAGATGAAATACAAGCCAAAACAAAGCTATCTCATTAAAAACATGAGATTAAGGTTGGAAATGTCTAGGCACTCATCAAAAGCCCTTCTTTCCTCTAGTAATAATTTTAATTTGAGGATGCCAACTTCAAAACAGCTTGATTTTTCCCTCCTTCATGGTGCTGTTTTTACTTAGGCACCTCTGAGGCCATGGATAGTTGTCTGCTAGGCAGAATGTGAATAGTGAGAGCAAATGTATTACTGTAATATTCAAAGGAAATAAAGCTAAGTAGATAGCATGCTTATAATTTAAATATATATTCCTATAAACATAATATAAATGGAGGCAGGTTTGAGCAAAACTGGCCCCTCTCTTGTCACCCATGTCTGTGTCCCAAATACTTCTCATATATCATGACAAAGTGGTCAAAAAAGCTCTACCACTGAGCTGTACCCTTAAAGTGTTTACCTCACCAAGAGCCATTATTGAAAAGCAGGTACTCACTGGAACATACTCATCTCTATTGCTGAGCAGAAACCACACCAGGGACTTTTGAAGAGGACATGTGGGAAGCAAAGGGTCACAAAGGTAGTCACTGTTTGCCAGCTCTGTGTGTGTACAGACAGTGAATACAGCCATCAACTTCAAAGTAATCCATGTGTTTCAAAATCAAGGAAGTGAGCACTTCATTTAATCATCTTAAATTATAGTTGAAAGCAGGCCAGAGGTTGCCTCCAATGAGCTACTTCCTCTATTAGCCACATGGTGGGTCTCTGTCTGGGATCTCTGGTGCTCCAGTTCCAAGCTCAGAGTCTCAGCAATGAACAGCTTGTGATAGAATGCCACTGATAAACCTTGCTTCTCTGGCCCCATGGGTTATGCTGTTTTTCATGCTCATCAGATATGTGACCCAGGTATACTCCATCACCCAAGCAGAGCCTTGTCACTGTGGATGAGCTTCACGGGCAACTCAATATACCTCCACATCAACTGTTATCTCTGTTATAGACTGTGTGTTTGGGCATCCCAAAACCCGTATGTTAAGGTTCCACTCCCACCCCCAGGGTAACAGTATTAAGAGTTGGGGGCTTTTAGGGAGATGTAAGTGTAGATAAGGACTTGAGGATGAAGCTCCATTGTAGATTAGTGCCCTTTTAAGCAGAGAGGGATCTGGGGAGACAGCTTAGTGAGTAAAGCTTGCTTTGCGAGCATGAGGACCTGAGTTTGAATTTCCAGAACACATGATCTATGGCTTGCATCTGTTCAAGTCTATAATCCTAGGAACAGCAAGATGAGAGATAGAGCCTGCCTATGCAGTCAAGTTCCAGGCTTAATGAGAGGGCGACCCAACACACCTGTGTACACCACATATTCGCACTCAAACAATGGCACACACACACACACACACACACACACACACACACACACACACACACACACACAATGGCAGGAGACATTATCATGAGCTGTTACAGGTCACAGGATTATGCAGTAATTATTCAGCCTTCATTTGATAAGGTCTACCCATTAGAATTAAGGATTCTACTGGAGGAAACCATCATGCAAGGCATTTTGGAATCACTGCCTTTTAAATGAATTGGCTGTTTTCTTGCTGTAAATTCTTGCTGTAGCCTTTTCCCATTTGTTACAAATTTGGGACTCATTTCCCACAGTTTAAGGGTGTTCTGATTATTTATTAGGCACAACTTCCCCTATACATTTGGGATATTTGGATAACATCCCCCACCTATGTGGGAAAACAGTCACATCGTCAAAACCTGTTTCCCACAACCAGGTCTTTGTTCCTTTCTCCAATGTAAAGGGAGATGTGTGCCTTCCTGCCATTATCTTCACTGACGGGCATTTGGTCAGTGTGAAGTGTCCAGGTAAAAGTATCTCATTTGAGACATTCTCAGATACCCGAGGACATAGAATTACAAAATGTCTGAATTTGTTGATTCACAGCCTTTAGATAGACAGGGAACAAGCATGCCCCGATTTCACCCCACTAGTGGATAGGAAAGTGCTGCCCCAAGCTAACCTCGAACTAACAAATTCTTAACTCCTTGTACTTACTTTCACCTCAGCTTACTAATCAGCTTATTATCTAACCACACGGTGGAATGCAGTATTACACACAAATTCCATTTTTTCCTTCTTAGATTTCCCTAATTGATTTAAGTCTCTCCCTCTCATTTGACCCCATTCCCTTTAAGAGTTCACTGAGGCTTTTATAAGTCACTCCCTCCTTGAGTCTTAAAGAAAGCCTGACAGTTACCTCCTTCCACAGTTCTTATTGGCCTTTTATAACACTGAAAGAATTCAAGCCTTGTGACCTTGCTTTGGCCAGAGAATTGTTGATTGTATGTGTATAAAAACCGGAAACTTCAGAGACTTGCTTGAACAAGAGAGAACAGCAGAGAGATGAGAGAGTTTACTTAGAACAATAAAGAGACATGGACTGAAAGAGCACAGTGCATAGAGTAATTTCTTACCCCTCAGATTGGATCCTTCGCTGGTTGTAGAGTCTCCTTTGAACTCTGGGAGAAAACCTTTGAGGTCAGCATTTAAAGGCTTTTATTAACACACAAAGTAACTACATCTACTGGGTGGGGATACAGCTACCAAGAGCCAAATCCATAGCTATATGCAAGCAGGTAACAGGACCCAGGAAAGAATAAAGCTGTCAGCATCTAAATCTTGGACTTCTAGGCCTCCAGAATGGTAGACTAAATGAGCTTGCTGCTTAAACCAGGCTATGGCACTTTGTTATAGTTGTCCATGATATCTAAGATTAAAAACCAATACGGAGAAGTGTAGTGCTGCCATGAAAAGTGCAAACATGGAAGCGTTTTCAGAGCATGGCCATAAGTAGAGGCTGGGCTTGTGAAGAAAAGAGGATCACATATGAGAAATGCATGGAGAAATGTGAGTAGCAAGGACTGTCCCTATGAGGTCCCAGATGGAAAGGAGCAGGCGTGCAACAGGGGAGAAAGGATGATTCTTGTTGCAAATGGCAGAGAGCTTGACTTAACTGTGATCACACTGTGATAGGCAGGGCTCTCAAGGGAGGAAACTGGGTCTTTGGGTGTGGATATTTCTAAGCAAAGTGTTGAAGAACTGATTTGGCTCCTAGTGACTATAGGAAAATCCCAAAAGAAGTAACTCCAAGGTAAGTCTTAAACAAAAAAGAATCAGAACTTAAAGACTCAGAGAACTGCCAGCCTGTCACTATGGAAAAAAGAATGAGACGCTCAGAAGAGA
The DNA here is from genome assembly GCF_949786415.1 of Peromyscus eremicus. Classification (NCBI taxonomy): domain Eukaryota; kingdom Metazoa; phylum Chordata; class Mammalia; order Rodentia; family Cricetidae; genus Peromyscus; species Peromyscus eremicus. Next base: position 104,338,704 of record NC_081425.1, on the reverse strand, counting down.
ACAGCCATTTGATGAGGAGACTGACGTAGGTGTGGACCACGGATCAAAGCAGCCAATTGACAGACGCTGCAAATGGAGTGGAATTACAACAGAGAAACTACTACCGTGGACACAAAAGGAAACAGAACACAGGGCACGAGGAAGAAACCTGTGAGTATGAGAATTCCGCCTGAAAGAAAAGGCCTTTCCCTTGTGAGAGCACACCAAGAAGGCTGTCAACAGGAGAACGACCCTCAAAGATCCAAATCTCCTGGGACCTTGAACCTGGACTTACTCTGCTGTATAGGCCACTCAGCCTGAGCAATCTTACTCAGCAGCTCAAGCAAGGAGACCTTTTCATTTGCAAAGCCTTCTACTACCTCCTCTCGTTCATCGGTCCTTCCCCTTCTAAGATCTTGCCCTTTAGTTCTATATCACAGCAAAGTGCCCCCTCTCCAGCTGGTGCAGAGCTGTACCACCCAGGTCAGCAAGCCCTAGCTGCCATCCAGCTGCCAGTGGCTAAGCTGCAGATGTCACCTGAGACTCACATCCTCCCAGAGCAGCCTGATCTGATGGATTGGAGGTGCATGGCAGACACAGAGACCCAGAGCCAGCCAGACATGAGCTAATTCTAACAGACAATATTTGCCTATAGGTGCTACAAAGGATCTGAGAGACCTAATGCCAACATTTGTGTCGGGATCCAGTAGTGGTGGTCAAGGTCAGTGCTGGCCAGGTTCTTGGCCTATTTAACAAAAAATTGAAAATAAGAGCTGAGATTTTCAAAAGTAGCAAGACAAACTATATTCAAAGTGAAGCAGGAGTATACATTAGAGAGAGGTGTAGTGAAGACTGAAAGAAAACCACTACCAGTGAGTAAGGATACTCAAGGACTTGCCAGTGAGTGAGGATACTCAAGGACCTATCAGTCAGTGAGTGAGGATACTCAAGGACCTGCCAGAGAGTGAGTGAGGATACTCAAGGACCTGCCAGTGAGTGAGGATACTCAAGGACCTGTCAGTGAGTGAGGATACTCAAGGACCTGTCAGTGCCTGGGTGAGGATACTCAAGGACCTGTCACTGAGTGAGTGAGGATACTCAAGGACCTGTCACTGAGTGAGTGAGGATACTCAAGGACCTGCCAGTGAGTGAGTGAGGATACTCAAGGACCTGTCAGTACCTGAGTGAGGATACTCAAGGACCTGCCAGTGAATGAGTGAGGATACTCAAGGACCTGCCAGCGAGTGAGAGAGGATACTCAAGGATCTCTCAGTACCTGAGTGAGGATACTCAAGGACCTGCCAGCGAGTGAGAGAGGATACTCAAGGACCTATCAGTACCTGAGTGAGGATACTCAAGGACCTGTCAGTCAGTCAGTGAGGATACTCAAGGACCCAGTTATTGTTCGGTGCTTCCATTTAGAGGTTCAAGAGGAGAAACTGATCATTAACGGGTGTAGTTTGGGTGAGTCTGTGTTTTGATTGACAGACTAAGTAACATAATCATTTTTCTACTGTGGGTGCATGTCCCTTCCAATAATTCAGCTGATTTTAATCATATGCATGTCCAACTAATGCATAGGCATAAGATAATAAACAAAGGACTCTTGCTAAACGTTTACATAAGGGCTCACAGAGTCTGAACTAACACCGGGGAGCCTGCGTGAGACTGACCTAGACTGTCTACATATACGTGACAGTTGTGTAGCTTGGTCTTCTTGTGGAACTCCTAACAGTGGGATAAGCGGCTGTCTCTGACTCTTTTGCTGGCTTTTGGGACCCTATTTCTCATACTGGGTTGCGTTGTCCAACCTTAATATGAGGGGAGGTGCTTAGTCTCACTGCAACTTGATATGGCATGTTTTGTTGATATCCATGGGAAGCCTGTCCTTTTCTGAAAAGAAATGGAGGAGGAGTGGAGGGCGTGGAGGGTAGGGGACATAGGGGAGGGGCTGGAAGAGAGGAGGGAGGGGAAACTGTGATTGGGATATAAAAATAATTTAATTAATTCGAAATTTTTAAGGAACGTTCACTTAGGAACATGGTTTTGCCTTACTGCACAAGCACCGAAAATTAATTCAGGCTGGTTCTGGGTCCTTACAGCCTCAGGCCAGGATCATTAAGATATTTTTGAATGGAAGCTGTCCCAGTCTGCTGATCCTCAGTAGAAGGACAGGCTTATCCTGACAGGGTATACATGCAGCTCAATGAAGGTCGGAATCTGAGATTTCTCGGTGCATTATTTGAAGAGGGGTGTGTGTGCATAGTGCATGCAGGCAAAGAGTTAGGTGGCCAAGTGCATGTTTAGAAGAGGTGGGCATGCATAACCCAGGTAGGGTATCGCCCCAGGCTACTAAACTCTCCCCTGTGCTTGTCTGCCTCACTTTCATAGATAATGATCCCGGTAATTACCTTCTAATCCAAAGAGTCTACTTTCAGAGAAAACAACCTGCGACAAGGCAAAGTTAAACATCTCAGATCATCTGAGGCTGACCAGACATTGAATAACTTGCAACACTGAACTTCTACGTTTATACAACCTTGGGTTTTTCCTCACTTTTTGTTCATATATAAGTATATATGAATACTTGAATGTTTCCCATGAGGTAGGCACGGTGGTTTGTGGAAGGTACCTGAAAACTCCTGGAATGCAGACACAGAATCACAGAAGGCAGAGGTGAAGCAGCCATGAAAATGAGAACAAGGGATGCCAGACCAGGGAGGTGGAGAGGAGTTTCACAAAGCTAGAACTGCTGCTAGCCTGCCCTGCATGGGCCTTCCTTGGGCTTTCTGTCAGTTGCAATGGAAGCATAAACTGTGGCTCACAAAACCCACCACTTGGCACTCTCTACGTTCACACAAGCACTACGCCTCACTAACCCCTTGTTGATTTCTTGACTGAGTGAACAACAGTGTTTATTATTATTGTAGCCCCCATTTTCCTTGATCAAATCCATAGTCAGCCCATGAAAAGGAATAAGGACCTAAGAAGAGCCTGAGTCTCTGGCTGCCCAGCCCGACTCACCGGCATCAGTTACTTTTCTGTTGCCATGATAAATCACCATGACTGAAAGCAGGTGTAGAAGAAGGAGTTCATTCTGGCTTCTGGTCTCAGAGGGATAAGTCCAGGGTGGTGGAGAGGAATAGCAGCAAGTGTCAGGAATGGTGGCAGGAAGTGGAAGACGAGAGCTTACATCTTCAAACCGCAAGCAGGAAGTAGAGAGAGCAAACCGCAGGTCCGGCCAGACTATAAACCCTCAAAGTCCACCCCCAGTGACACACCTCCTCCAGCAAGACCTCACCTCCTAAACCTCCCCAAACAGCACCACCAACCGGGGATCAAGTGTTCCAATACTGGAGCCTACAGGGGACTTTTCTCATCCAAACTACCACATCTTGTGTTCTGTTCTCCTTTCTCATTCCAAAAGCATATCCATGTTCTTCCCTGTTAGTGTATCACCACACAAAAATCTTTAAAAATCCAATGAAATGTTTTTGACACTTTTTTAATATCATCTATTCAAAGAAGAAAAAAATCCACTGTGAGGCATGTAAGGGTTTCATAAACGTACAGCATCTTATTTGAAAGTTTCAGTTTAGAGGAGCCAAGAGGTGAATGGCAGGTCTATAATTATCCCTCCGCAGTCAATAAGCTTCAGATTGCTATCTGCTCCCAAAAGCAAAGAATTTTTAAAGTTTTTTTTTTAATTTCAAGTATTACATATTCATTAATTTGCTGTACCGTGGAGTTCTAGACACCGAAGGTATTTTGAGGTAATGTTTATGGAGTCAGTCTAGTTGGGATTAAAGACGGTCAGCATGGCTGGTTGGCTCCCCAAGCACAGCCAGACTGGGAGGCTCCAGGAAGCTTTCCACAGACTGCACGGCATTGATTTAACTTATCTCCTGATCAATACCTTCTTCTTAGCTATGTTTTCTATTAACTTATTGATTTGCATGCCTGTTAAACAAGCATTCATGTCATACCAGCAATGTAAATGCACATACCAGGTGCTAGGGAAAATGAGGCATGGCTCTGCACCTCAGGAGAGGAACTTAGAGAGACAGATGTGCAGACCCACCATGAAGAATCTCCAAACAAGTACAGCCACCAGTAAGATGACTCAGCCAGTGACAGCACTTGCTACCAAGCCAGAGCACTGAGTTGGAGCCCCAGGACCAGCATGGTAGAAGGAGAGAACCAATTCCCAAAGGCTGTCGTCTGACTTCCAAATGTGCACTGCGGTATGTGCATGTGCACATGCACACACACATGTACTCATGCACAAATTAAAAAAAAAAACTTAAATTAAAAATACAAACCGTCTAACAGAAGTAAACTCAGGCTGCCTGGGGGAATTCCAGAAGACAGCTAAACTAAGCATAAAGGAGTCCAAGGGTTGTCTCTCTGAGAAGGCAGCCTCTGGGCTATCTTCAACAGTCAGCACACATCACCTGCTCTTTGTAACTATGGTTCTGAGCCTGGTCCATCACCTGCCAGCTGAGCACCTGCAATAGCCTGCTAGTAGATGTCCCTGCAGTAGGCCTTTCCCCTGTGGCAACCAGAGTAGGCTTCTGAAAGCGGCCTGACTATGTCATCCCTCCAGTGGCCTGAAATGAAAAACTTCGGTGGGAGCCGTGAGACTTCTTCAGGGGATAAGTCTGAGAAGAGCACAAATGGCTCTCCTTGTGGCAAGGCCCTGGAGACCCTGACCCACTGGGCAAAGACCTGTGGACAGTTCACTGCGTAACTCTGGGCATGCCCCCGGGAGTGTGTGTGCTGCCCGCTCTCCTTGCTTTCACTATGCTGGTCATACTCCGGGCTTGAAAGAGTCATACTAGGTCATGAAGTTTAATATTACATATTTGCATAACTGTTCTGGAGAGAATGATTTTAACCACTAGAGTCTTTGAGAAATGTTATTAAATAGACGTTATCAGGAGTTAATGGGAACAGTCTAGGAACAGGGAATGAAGTAGAATCCACGCTTCCCTCGTTTCTAATAACTGTGCCAATACCCCAAGAAGTTAAGGAAGGACATTAAGAGCAAGGAATAAACAGTGCCAATTACTAAGAATAAGTTTCCAAGTTGTGTTGCCTGTAGGATAAATGGAAAAACTGGTATATCCCCAGAGGAGATAGAGTAGTACAGAACGCAGAATGGATTGATCCAGCTTTGGCTGGTGAGTTGATCGTGAGAACCCAGATCCTACCAGATATAAATATTAACCACTAGAGACAAAACTGTCTCTCTCAGTTTGCATAAACCACGTATGCTGCCAACTGGGCACACTGTTCTACGTGTACGTGTGCCTAGTAGAAAAGTTCCTTTGTAGCTTGCAAGACTGCTTATGCTTCTGACAATAGAGACATAGATAAAAAGGCAATGGCCACCAGTGGGCAAGTTGGGGGACAGAAGGGGGAAGAGGCAAGGAACAAATTGGCAATTATTGTAACCATTTTTAGAAACTTAGAAAATAAGAACTGATTGTGAAACTGTTCATGCAAACCATTGAAACTATAAAGACAGCCCAGGCTTTCTGGGGCCACTTGTTTGAACAACAACAGGTGGTCACAGTCTCTTCTTGGTGCCAACTTCACACATTCGTCCCAGGTCATCAAACCCATCTGAAGCAAGGCTTCCAGCAGTCTTCTTCAACATGTCCATAAAACATACATGATCAGGTAGGGTAGCTGGGGGAGTGTAGCTCAGTAGTAAAGTGTTTTCTCATTACACACACACACACACACACACACACACACACACACACACATTGTGATCTGGTAGCTAGCTACCTAATAAGACTTGTTTCTACTGCCTCCTCTGGCCCCAGCTTTATCCTCTATCCACACAATCCCCTGGACATTCCTCCTACACACCAAGCAATCTGCCTGAGGCCGGCCTGAGGATATTCTAATGGCTAACTCATTGTATTTGGCTCTCTGCTCAGGAGTCTCCTCCTTTGAGTGACAGAATCATCTAAAATAATACTCCCATCACTGCAAACTACCACTTGGCTTCGTTTCTCCTTGTGGTGCTTGTCATGTTCTAGCATGGTGAGCAGGTACATTATTTATCCTCCCTCTGTCTCTCCTCTTTGAAGTAAATCCCATGAAAGCAGAGTGTTATTTGCTTTGCTGTTGTGCCCCAGGACCTTCAGCAATCCCTGCAGTCTGTGGACACTCAGTAAACAAATAGGCAAAGCCATCGTATGTCCCAAAAAAGGGAAGGAAAGAACAGTGTCCAGAATGAAGCCCTTCACTCCCACTCTCATTGAGATAATAATCTATTCTAGCTAAGGACACAGCAAAAGGAAAGATCAGCTTTGAAGGGAATGCAGAGGGCAGGGGAATACTGGTCTGAAAAGCTTTGAAAATATTGTCAAAATTGGAGCCATTATACAAAAAGGCTTTTAAATTCCACAAGATCTAAGCGAATTCACACCCAGGGTCCATCTGAATGCACACCTTATGTCCACCACCAGCTTAGGGCCATGTTCTAAAAAAAGGCCAGAGCTGCTACACAAAAAAATCCTGTCTGGGGGAGGGGGGAGTCTTTTCTGATCAACAAGGTACGTTGGAACTGTTTGGAACTGAACTATGTGCCTACAGTAGGAAGTAATGGAAAAATCTTCCTGTAGAGAGTTAAGAGATAAGTGAGTGAAAGTACACACATGTGTATGTCTGTTTGTGTGCCCATGTGCACATGCTTTGGACACCAAGCCCAGGGTTTTATGCATGATAGGCAAGTACGCTACCACCAAGCTACAGCCCAACCCTGAGGGAAGAGTTCTTTTTTATAATACTTTTTATTTGAGATTGTAATATTATTACATCATTTCTTCCCTTCCTTATCCTCCTCCATTCCCTCTCATGTGTGCCTCTCCTGCTCTCTCTCAAATTCATCACCTTTTTCCCTTAATTTTGTGTGTGTGTGTATAATTTATACATAGATAATAAATTCCTAAATATAGAAATACAACTTGCACAGTCCATATGTTATATATATATATAAAGTGTGTGTGTGTGTGTGTGTGTGTGTGTGTGTGTGTGTGTGTGTGTGTTCAGGGCTCACCATTTGGTATTGGGTAGCCAGTTGGTGTGCTCTTCCCTGGAGAAGACTATTTCTCCCACTCTCGGCATTCACTAGTTTCCTGTAGTTCTTTGTCTCAGATTGAGACTTCATGAAGTTTCTCCCTTCCACACTGTCATGTCTAATGGTATCATTCTTGTTCAGGTCTTGTTTAGGCAGCCATATTGGTAGTCTTCGTGGGTATAGCTTTGCTGACATCTCTAGAAGACACAGTGTCACAGAAAACCCCTGTTCCTCTGGCTCTTACAATTTTTCCACCACTTCTTCTATAATGATCCCTGAGTGTTGGGTTCAGGAGTTGTGTGCGATATATATATATATATATAGATAGATAGATAGATAGATAGATAGATAGATAGATAGATAGATAGATAATATACATATATCCATTGGGACTAGGCTCCACAAATCTGCATTTTGCTCAGTTGTGGTTTTCCAAAATGGTCTCTGTTGCAAAGAGAAGTTTCCTTGATGAGGTGTGAGAACTGCACTTATCTGTGGGTATAAAGACAACTATTTAGAATGCAGTTAGAAATTATGCTTGTTTAGTAAGGTGGTGCTTGTAGATTCTCCTCCAAGATCCATGACTTCAACAACCCTGTGTAGTAGGCTGTGTTTCCCACATCAGGCGTGATTTCCCTCTTATTGAGAAGGCCTTAAGTCCAATTACAGAGCTGTAGGTTACCACCAAGGTATGAGTGCCACTACTGTATCCTTAGGGTTATTCATTGTGCTGGTCATTGTTGTGTTTCATAGGTATCATAGCTAGGTAGCAGGTTGATTCTCTCCTTTGGAGCCTTGTGTGGAAGCTTGCATTTGGGTACACTGAAAACCAGTCCTAATAAAGGAGGCTGGGTAAGAGTTCCTTGAAAGGCAGTAACCTACAATCCTACTCTATATTCAAGGGGTTGAGGGGTTGCTTTTTGATTGCAGTTTGGTTTTTTTTTTATTTGAGTTTGTTACCTGCCTTTAAATAATAAAACATTTCACATAAGAAATCATAGTTCCTTTTATCACGTGCACGTGTGAAAAATCTAGAACCCATGGCAGTCATCTAGATATGGCCCTCAGCTGAGGAGCACTCTGCAGTGTGCCAGGGTGTTCACCACAGCCTCTTCATCATCTCAGATAGTATCTTCCTTGGCTTCCTGAATCTGAAAAAAAAAAAAGGCTGAGATGTTTCTAAAGATAAGAGGTGCTGTGGTGTTTATCTACAACATCCTCCAAGGACCAAATGTTAAAGGCAGTGGTCCCCATTAGGCAGCTAGAAAGATAGCTAAAAATGAAACAGGGGATATGAGATGGGGAAAGCAATCCTTCGTCCTGGAATCTAGTCAAAGCAGACAAGCAAGAACTACATGATTATCACCAGCTGCTAAGGCTTTCCCCTCTTCCCATGTGTAAACCTGACATTTTCTAGAAATTCCACAAGAAACACCATTCATAGGAAAGTACATATAACCAACCCCCTTGGACAGCCCTAGTGGCTTCTTATCTGGCCAGATTTTAACTCTGGCATCTCCAGAGCCAAACTGTAATCAATATCCAGTATGAAAGAAGAAAACTGGGGTAGAGGAGGGATGGGGTACCTAGAACCCACTGAGCAATGAAGCTTCTGAAGTCCTATATTCAGCCACCACAGAATATGTGAGCTGTCTTTCAGGCTTTGAGAAGCCTAATTTCATCCTCTTGGCTATGTCTCACTTTTTTCTGAGTGCCTGTCTTTCTCTTAATCCTCATGGTTAAGACTATATTAAAATATATTTAATAAAAATCTTCCACACTGCTTCAAGTACTGGCTAGCCTTGAATTATTTTTCAGCATCAAGGCCATAAATCCCCATTCAGACTTAGTCCCCCTAAATCTCTAGGGGCACTCTGGTTTGTGAGGGTAACAGCATGGAGCTGTGTCTCTGTGCCCTCACCGCTGACACCCAGCTCACAGTTGTGGGGGGTTAAAAGCTGACAATCAGGTGGCCTCATGAGCTAGGTCTCTGAAGATTGTCTAATAGTGAATGATATGACAAGGTCATTAGCCTAGACATTCAGACTCTACACAGCTAAACAGAAAGCCAGAGGAAGGAGAAGTTGAAGATTCCACATGGAGGGAAGGAAGTCAGGGGAGCGCATTTAGAAGATTTTACATGGCCATAGAGAAAGCCAGGATTTGCTGTCTTACAACAATTAACTCTACCAGGTGCTAAGTAGGGGGAGGCGGTGTGGTATCTCGGTGATTTCATTATCTTCTACTAGGTTCCAACCCCTGTTGCCATCACCACACTGAGCAGCCCCCAGGTACACAGACCATACCCAAATCATGACAGATATTTTATTTTACCTGTCCACATTTAAGATTTGATTCCTGGCTTTAAAATTAGTCATTTTCCCGAGAGACAGGAAAATGGTAAAAAAAAAAAAAAATCAAAAATGTTCCAAGTAGTTATAAAGAACCATGAACTGTTAGATGGCAAAGGTCATTGCAGAAATGTAGAGTAGGGGCTCAGAAGTCACCTAATTCTCTCAGTACTGTAGGAGAGTGTGGGGGCCCACAGAGGCTTCCTAGTAAGGCCTTACTCAAGGTCAGAAAGTCTGAGCTTTGCTTTACCCAGCAGAGCTGTGTAAGGAGATGATTTGGCCATGAGTGTGTTTACCAGATGTTTTGAAGGGTCTACACTTGGCTGTATGGTATACTTGATCTTGCAAGGGGGAGATCTTTTGCCTCTCCCCTTTGTATAAAAAACCCTTTTGAATAAACAATGGGGCAGCTGGGTATTGATCCAAGGCCCTCCACAAGCTATCCTGTGTCTCTGTAATTCTTATTGTCCCTTTCTATCTTTCTACCTGATATTTCCTCATTCCTCTCTCCTCCACCCAAGGACCCTTCAAAAGGTGGGAGCAGGTCAGAGCTGGACTCCAGCAGACTCCCACAGAAGAGAGGAAGGAGGCCCAGAAGAGTCCTTGCAGGAGGCCAAAAGTAAGACTTCCCAATGCCCAGATAAGATCTGTGTCCCCACCTAAACTTCTGGGACGCACACATCGATAGCTCAGTCATTATCACAGTGTGGTACTCAGTGCTGTGTCCTCTCAGTGGCTCTCATTCTTAATGTTTCCAAAGGATTTTAAGCCTAAATATTAGCAAAAGACTCCATTTCTAACCATTTAAGATCAAATGAAAAATATCTCTGGAATATAGGAGGCTGGAATATGTTTATAGAATGGAGATCGGAGCTCAGCAAATTCTCTCCATGAAGGACCAGACAGTAAGTATTTCAAGCTCTGTTGACCACATGATCTCTATCAGAACCAAAGCCAGTCATGGACAAAATTAAATAAGTGGGTGTTATCATGTCCCAATAAAATTTTATGAGTTGCATTGAAAGGCAGATTTCATGTTATTTTGCTGTCCTAAACTATTACCTATTACTCTTTGATTTCTTTCTTTCTTTCTTCCTTTCTTTCTTTCCTTCTTTCTTTCTTTCTTTCTTTCTTTCTTTCTTTTTGAACCACTTAAAAACACAAAAAGCGTTCCTACTTTACTATCCTTACAAAGTGGGCATTGAGCAGGTTTGGCCATGGGCCATAGTGTGTGGATCTCTAGCCCCACACTGTGAGGAAATAAGAGAAGCCAGACCTGGTCCCCACAGCTGTTCAAGGCAACATACAACCCCCTGTCCTGACTGGCCTAGCCCCACTTTCTGTTTGCAGATTATCACATTCATCCCATGTCTCAGCACCTTTGAGGTGATCCTGTGGGGAGCACAGGGCAGATGTGCATGATGCATTCCTAATTCTTTCATTCTTTATACAAGTTACAATGACATCAACAGAAGAAAATTTTACTCCAAATAACACCTTCAAGAAATACTATTCTACATGCCGTGGGGTTTTATATGCCCTTAAAGAATGAAGTCATATCATCTGCAGGAAAACAGGCAGAACTGGAGATCATTGTGTGAAGTGAAATGAGCCAAATTCAAAAGGACCAACATCACGTACATATACTGCACCTAGATTTGGAAGGTTGTTTATGTAGTACGAAAGTAAGAAAGAGTTGTGTGGGGGGAGATTGAGAGAGCAGGAGTAAGTGATGGGGAAAACATAAACAAAGGGTAAGGCCAGGTATAAACGCACATGCCAAAGTCAGACCCACTGTTTGTATACTAACTTAAGAAAGCAATATAAATAGAAAATATTTAATGTTTATATTTCTCTATGCCTTTTTATGTATATGCAAACTTTTATGGAATTGGCATTGCAATGTACATATTGTATATTCTATTTTTTCACATAATAAGTCTTGGTGTTATGCTATATTACTAAATAGGACTCATGCAGAGTTGCTTTGCAGTGCTAGGAATTGAACCTGGGACTTCATGTAAGCTAGGTAAACATTCTCTCATTGAGCCAGGGGCTGTCTATGCTGGCCTTGAACTCACCACCCTCCTGCCTCAACCTCCTGAGTGCAGGGATGGCAGATACATGCCACCATACTCAGCCTCATAGTGAAGAGTTAAGATGCTCTATGATGATGCTTTTTATTTTCTCATTCAGTGGGCATTCAGACACATTTTTATCACCTAGTGTAGGGGAATAATGCTACAGGGGATATCTTTATTCTCTTTACCTTTATATTTCTAAAGATATTCCCAGATGTAAGATTATAGATAAAGGGACAGTAATGTTGATTATCAATAAACTCTGGAAATTTCTTTCAAATTTACACCAAAGCAACCATCCCAGACAGAATTCTCATCATCACAGAGATAAGAGTGTAAGGCAAGGAGCAGCCTGGCTCCATCGCTAACGCCAGGACTCCCTGAAGAAAGTCATTTCTCCTTCAAGCTCCAATGTCCTTATCTGTCTAAAAGGAAAATGATGTAGACATTTGATTTCAGACATGAGAGAGATGAGCTATGCCATGGTATTCACAAGAAATAATTTCCAGACATTAGAGATGATGTGGTGATGGGGGTGATGAGGAGACTCCATTGTGTGTGAGACTCGGATCATCTAAACTCGTGGGATGCTGAGTGATTGGCTGGAGAGAATTTCTGACTCTGATGCACAGCATTTGCTATTTGTCTTTGAGGGTACACAAGGATATCCTGGGACTTTTAATATAGTAATATTTCCTCCTTGCTTACTCTTTTTAAAATAATTTATTTAATTGATTTAGTGAGTGTGTGTGTGTGTGTGTGTGTGTGTGTTCACCTGAGAATGCCATAGCATGTGTGTGAAGATCAGAGGACCCCTTGCAGGAGTCTGTTTTCTGCTTCCGCCATGCCAGTTTCAGTTCTACCATGCCGATTCCGCCATGCTGATCTCAGGGGCCTTTACCCAGTGAGCCTTCTGACATCTCTTAAGGGTAGTCTATTTGCGTACTGACTTATCATATTGAGCATCAGTCAGTTCTGTCCTCTAGACCTGAGGACCACATTGAACAGCTTTAATCTGCTCTGAAACCCAAAGTTCAAGCTTTTTCTTCTCTTCACTGGTGATCACAACTATGGGTTTTGTCTTAGTTAGGATTTTTATTGCTACAATGAAACACCATGACTAAAAGTTGGAGAGAAAAGAGTTTATTCAGCTTACGTCACGTTCATCATTGAAGACAGTCAGGGCAAGAACCTGGAGGCAGGAGCTGATGCAGAGGCCATGGAGGGGTGCTGCCTACTGACTTGCTCCCCATAGATTGCTCAGCCTGTTTTCTTACAGAACCCCAGACCACCTGCCCAGGGATGGCACCACCCACCATGGGCGGGGCTCTCCTCCATCAACAGCTAATTAAGAAAATTTCTTACAGCAAGATCTTACAGAAGCATTTTCTCAAGTAATGTTCCCTCTTCAGACAACTCTAGTTGGTGTGTCAAGTTAACATAAGACTAGCCAACACAGGTTTCCAGCTCTCACACCAGCTGAGTCAGCAAGCCTGCCACAGCAACGATTCCTCCTAAAAGTGTTTACGTTGCCACTTGAAGCAAGGTGGAATAGTTCTCACCTGACTTTCTTTCTATTCATCATCTTTTATCAGAACTCTAAAACTCAAGATTAACAAAATCATGGCTTCTAACATGAAAGGCTGATATCCAGTGTGGAAACATATTGTTTCCTCTTTATTTCTTCTTGTAGAAAGGGATTATTTTTAAGGAAAGTCAAAATATTTAGAACAAACAAGAAGCTTCTTAAAACTAGTGACATTCCCAATTTTAGACCTCCATAGTACATAAGTATTTGTGCTCTGTGCTCTTGATACCCGTGAGTGCTGGTGGCATTTGCAGTTCCAGAGGGTGGTAGTTTTTGTATTAAAGTTCATTTCCCAATCCTGAAATCATGGTCCTAAGCCTAGCAAACACTAGAGAACATTTGTTGAACAAATGTCTGTACTTGAGTCTACAAGAGGTGCTGAAAATCACATGTCTGATACTAACTCTTATGATTCATATTTTGTTTCTCTCCCTAACTGACAATTTCATTTGGGGAATAAAATGAGAGACTTTAGCCAATGGGTAGCTGGGATTTCATTGCTTCCTACCTTCAGTAGCTGTGTCAGTAAAGATTCATTGAGGATCTAGTACAAACAGGGTATGCCTACCTCTCTACTCGTGAATGTCCCTTGTTGGAGAATTGTACATCTTCCAAAACACCATAGGGAAATTTCAACATTTTATGAGGGATGTGACTTTCATTTTACATAGATTCTGCTGGTGTTATCCTTAATAAGTAGACAGGTTTGTACCTATTGCACCACACTAAGACTGCCACACAGGGGTTTAAAAATTCTAGTTTTTGTTTTTGTTTTTAAGTTTGAAAGAATAAGGACAAAATTAGGTCTACCTTATGATTTAACAACATAGTTAGAAATAAAGCATTGTGTTGAAAACACAACAAATAAACATTTTTTAAATAATCCAGTTAAGCTTCAGTGGCCACATTTCTGCAGAAGAGGAAGTCAAGGTTCTGAAAGGCCTGTTAACACCAAGGCTTTGGCTCCATCGTGTGGCCATTTGGATTATTTTACTTTGTTTTTCCTAAGCTTCTTATGGTATCATTCACAAATTTAAAAGTGCATGTATCTAAGATTTACAGCATGATGTTTTATCTTTGTATATATTATGAAATTATGACTGCAATCGAGCTAATTAGCATATCCATCATCTCTCAGAGTAACCTTTGTATGTGACAATAAACTTTAAGTTGACAGTCTTGGAGCTGGAGAGACAGCTCAGCATTTAACAGCACTTGTCGCTCTTACAGGGGACCCAGGTTTGGTTCCTAACACCCACACTGGGCATCTTACAGCTGCTTATATAACTCCAGATCCAGGGAATCTAACACCCACTTCTGGATTCACACATACATAAACCCACACACAGATACACATATATTTAGTCAATAAAAAGATGCTAATAAAATATAACTTGACACACATATGATAAGTCATAATAAAAAGATACTCCTAAGTACACCATACATTATTGTTACCTGTGGTCACCAAGCTGCACTGAGTGTTCTAAAACACACTCATCTCATAAGTGAAGCTTTGGGCCTTGATAAGATCTCCCCACAGGGTCACACATTTAAATACCTGGTCCCCAGGGCAAAGTCTGGGGACGATGAGCCATCTTTGGGAGATGAGGCACAGCTGGAGGAAGTGCATTGCTGGACCATAGGCCTTTTGAGGTGGACCAGGATACATCGAGGTGATAAAGTGCTTGCCTAGAATACACAAAGCCCTGAGCGTGATCCGTACCATCATCACCCCAAAAATTAACAAATAAAATTCCAATGTCATCTGTCACAAAACTGGGGGGAGGGCAGCCTTTGTTTGCTTATTTTAGAGAGCCACGAAAGGCTCTAAATAGCCAAAGCAATCTTGAACAAAATGAATAAAACTGAAAGTCTAGAATCTGACTTCAAGATATCCTAGAAAGTTAGGGTGATCAAAAAAAGCACAATATTGGCATTAAAAACAGATATTCAGGAGTCTGTAAAGATGGCTGTCAGTAAAAGTGCTGCCAAACCCAAAGACCCAAGTTTGATCCTCAGGACTTGCACAATGGAAGAAGAGAACCAAAATCCTGTACATTACCTTCTGAACTCCACAGCTGTAGACACATGTGCACATGCACACCCAAGAATATATACATACAGACATGCATATGAGTGTGCATACACACACACACACACACACACACACACACAAAGTAAAAGAAAGATATACAAATAGCACAGAATAGAGTGCTCAAAAACAACCCCAAATATAGCCAATTAATTTCAAACAAAGGAGCCAAGAACTCACAAAGAGGAAAGGACTTGTCTTCAGCAACGGAATTTGAGAAAGAGAATGTCCACATGCAAAGAGCATGAAATTAGGCTTGCTTCTCATAAATCACAAATACTGACTCAAAACATATTACCTAAAGGTGTTTATTTACTATATATTAGGAAAACACAGAGTCAGTCTGGACACTAACTTGGGTAAAGATTTTTTTAATTAATTTTGTTCTTTGATAATTTCATATATATGTGCGTTATATATGTTTATATTATATATTTATATTGTTTATACATTCACATATAATATATTTGTGTACTATATTATTTATAAATATGTATATATGATATTGTTATATATTGTTATTTATAAATATGTATATTTACATATAAAAAATGCATTCTGATTATGCTCCCTTTCTACTGTCTCTTGTTTCCCTTCTATTCCTATCACCCACCCTTCCCAAATTCATGACTTGGTTTGGTTTTGTAACCCATTTAGTTTTACCAGGGCCATCTGTGTGACCATTGGATTGGAACCTCTCCATTGGTGCCCAGTAGGCTTATCAGTGGCTCCACAACTGGATGTAATGATTCCCTCCTTACTGAATCTACCAACAGAAAATAGTTCAGTAGTGGTGGTTACCACCACCTACCCCAAGCCACTCCTCCATCCAGGCCTGACTATCAGAAGGCCTATTCTTATACAGATCCAATACAGACATCACTATCAGCAGGCCCATTCTTGCACAGATTCAGTCAGGCATCTACAGTTGCTGTGAATTTGTGATTGCAATGGCAGTATCTTGCTCTCACAGCTCTTCTCCCTATCTTCTGGCTCATACATTTGTTCTGTCCTTTCTGCCATGGTGTTCTCTGAGCTTTGGAGGGGATGATTATAATGTCTTAATTAGGAATGGACACTCAGCCACCTCTTATTTTCAGCACTTTGTACAACCATGAGTCTGTATTCACAACCCATCACTGGGAGGAGACACTTCTCTGGTTAAGGCTGAGAGTAGCACTTGTCTATAAATATAAAATGTATGTATAAATAAATATTTAGAAGGCAGTTTAACTCTAGGTAAATTCAGCTAAGAAATAGTAATGAGTTCTCCCAGGCCTATGATTTCCTCAGGTGTTGACCAGTATCAGATCTGTATTCCCTGTGGAACGGGCCTCCACTCCAGAGACCAGTCAGTTATCGCCTAACAGCAGTGCCACTACTGCATAGGTAGCCATATCCTGCCTGGCCACTGACAGCTGGGTGAGATTATTGTTGCCATTTCTCCCCCAGCAGGCTGCATAGTACCTTCTAGCAAGACTCCTCTTCCTAAAGGCCCCATTCCCCCCAAACAGTCCTGCCAACTGGGGACTAGGTGTAAAAGTGTGTGAATTATGTTATGCCCAGATCACGACCCCAAAGTGACCACTGAAGACCATGGATGTCCAGAATGCAACAGCAAGGTTTGTTCTATAGATACAAGTCTAGACAGAGAACTTGTTCCTACACCCAGTACAGTGAGGCAGGGAGGAGTTGCTCTTTCTTTGTGTGGCTAACTATTTAAAGGCAAAAACCGCAAGCCCTTCAGGGCAGTTGGGGGGGTTTGGCACGGGTGCAACTCGGATTGGTTTATTTTTATTTTTGAAGGTCTCTGTTCTCTTTTAATTGGGTGAGGGTATGTAACCTTTGAATTTACTGGTTGGAGGTTACAATTATCATTTGGGGGGCAGTCTGGGACAAGTCCCAGGCTTTGTCCTTGAGCTGCCATGGGGGCTGGCTGGCCTTGCACGTACTAACTGTGGGGGCTGACTCAGTGGTCCATGCTCTGTCCTTGACTCACGCACATAGCTCTAAGTTGGTGAGGGGTCCCAGACAGTAAACAACTGGCTGAACTTTGAGCAGTCAGAGTACGTGCAGAAAGGGAGCTACTACAAGGACTATGTCTTTTGTTCATGGCCCTCCCAGAAACTGCTTGCTCAGTCTCAGGAAACTGAAATTGAGGCCTGATCTCTGAGAGAAGACTGACAGCCTGTTATGCATCTGCTTGGTCCTTTCAAATCACATTAAGGAATTACCATTGTCACATTGATGATTATGTTCTGGATCTCTCACAGCTGTTTTGTTCCTTTCTCTTCTTTCTACTTGGCTAAGACAGGGTCCTTCTTCTGTAGTTCAACCAGGCAGGCCTGCAGCTCACCATGTTGCCCTTTGGCCTCCAACTCATGCTAATTTTCTTGTGGAATATTTCTTTACACTGTGTGAATATATGTCACTAGCTAAATGGCCAGTAGCTAGGCAGGATTTTCAAGGCAGAGAAAATGCTGGGAAGAAGGTCAGAGTCGGGGAGTTGTCAGCCAATGCAGAGGAAGCAGGACGTGTACAAAATGAGGTAATGAGCCATGAGCCATATGGCAGCAAATAAATAAATAGACATGAGTTAATTTAAGTTATAAGAGCTAATTAAGAACAAGTCTAAGCTATAGGCCAAGCATTTATAATTAATAATAAGTCTCTGTGTAGTTATTTGGGAGCCAGTGGTTCTGACAAAAAACTCTGCCTACGTTTTGTTATCTCAGTTTTCCAAGTATTTCTATTACCAGTATAAGCCACCACACCTGGCTTCCTCTCTTATTGCTCTTTATTAAGACTTGCTTTTGTTCATGCCTCTTTACATTACATAGATTTTACTGTTATACTTATCAAGAGACTTATATAAAATATTTTATACTTATGATCATCTATTTTAAGTCAATTATAATTTCAATTGCACCCAAAAATTTTTTTACTCACTTCAAATCCCACATTGCTAAAATCAGTTTACTTTTTAAATATTAATTATCTATTAATAACTTTTTATGGTCATACTTAAACTTTTTTAGAGCCTTAGATATAAACACATTTAAGTAAAATCCTACTGATAATATAATATAGACTTTTTTTTCTGAAAGGGTAATACAAGAAACCAGAGCTGAATGTGGTGGCATATGCCTTTAATCCCAGCACTTTGGAGGCAGAAGCAGGAGGATCTCTGTGAGTTTAAGATCAGTCTAGTCTACATAGTGAGTTCCAGGATAGCCAGAGCTACATAGAGAGACCCTGTCTCAAAATTACCAAAAAGAAAAAAAAGAAACCAGAGTTTTACCGATAAAACCTGACATTTAGATTTGGTCTTACTTTTAGTGAAAAATAAACCAACATTTTAAAGGGAATAACAAATTCCCCCATGGAACTCTATGGTAACTAGATGATTAATGTATCAGAAGTCCAAAAATGAAACTACCGTGTTTTGTTCTGTTTACTGGCTCCTTTCATACTTCGGTGAACTGAAGCCACTTTAAGAACACACTTAGAACATATCTTCTGGGGATCTTTTAAGTGAGGAAGTTCATTTCACTACAGAAGAAACAAGGTTTGCTGTGAGCTGTCTTGTGTGTGCCAGGAACAAAACTCAGGTCCTCCGCAAGAGAAACACTCTAACCCACTGAGCCGTCTCTCCCTCCAACCTCAGTGCAGCTTTTCAACCAGCAGCTCTCCCTGCAGACAAGAGCGTGGGCAGGTGCACTTGACCCCAAGGAGGTCCTGTCCGACTGTGGCCTGGTAGAGCAGCTGCAGCATCCAAGTTGTGGGGTCTCTCCCCAGGACCTTTGTGAGCTGGATCTACAAACCAAGTCCCCTAAGCCACCTGCCTGCCTTTTTTCGTTCCTGGAGACTGAACTCTGAATTGTCTTATTCTTCGTGCCCTTCTCTACAATCTGTCTTCCTCTTCTGCCATCAAAGGCTTTGGGGCAGTTTGTGAGCACACATAACTGAGGTGTCATCTTGTATTCTCATGGAACGTTCATATCCATCATATCCTGTGGTTCAGTTTGGCTTTATGGAATCCAAAGGCAAAATATTATGCATGGCATTTCTTTGCTTAAAAAAAAATCTATTGAACCAACTCTTGAGGATTTCTACCTGCTGAACTTAAAAACATGCCACAGCATGAGATTAAAATCCTGTTGTTTTTGTGGATTTTGTTTCTTTGTGAAGGTTATTTATCTAACAAAGAAAGGTCTTGCTCTCTGTATTTATAGTGCTTGAAGAGAGTTTCTCTAAAGGTTGAGAAAATAAAACAGAAACTGAATAAGAGGCCCCCAAAGTTGAAATAGTCTAGGCCTAGGATGGGCTTTACAAGAACAGGGCCTTCATCTGAAACTACACAGTACAAATCCTGCTTCAAGCTCATTTGCATAATTGGCTGAACAGAGGTCTGCTATCTGGAAGCAGCACTTCCAGCTTGGTCCTTTCCGTTTTGTGCTGGGCAGCCCTGGCAGCTGGAACCCCGGCCGGCCCCTCGCCTGGCACACACCCAGGAGTGCTCGCACAGATCCCAGCTGGTGGCATATGGAACAATTTTACTGGAAGACTGCATTTGTCAAGCAGGTGCGATTGGGCGCCAGGCATTTTCCACGTGATGAAATCACATCCCTCAGCCTCACACTTCTTGATTAACTGACGGGGCTAAACTTCATTGTTTCTGAGCAAAAGCTTTCTATTCAAATCGTGTCTTACAGCAGAAGGAGCTGTCAGGCTCAGAGCAATCACGTTGACCACAGCTTTCTTTACAGTAAAGTGTGGCAGCTGCTGGGGTTGTATAGAAAGTGCACTGTGACATGGGGACCAAATGAATATCTTTGATAGCTGCTCTGCCACAATTGATGTAAAAAGAATAAATACACAATTGAGAAAATTATAGGTAGTCAGATCCAGTTATTTAATTAGCCTAGTCAATCTGAATGCACTAATGGCTTTATCCTTACCATATCTGCTTTTATGTCTGTCTTAAACAGTTATTATTCACCTGCTATAATGTGAATATGACTTGTCCCCTCTGAAACTCATGGTGGAAAATTGTTGGGGGCATCAGGGATTGAACCCAGGACCTTGCACATGCCAAGCATATGCTTTGCTGCTGAGCCACACACTCAGACTTGTGTTGAAATTTGATTATCATTGCAACATCGTTAGGAGCTGGGCCAGTGGAAGGTTATGGGGGTCATCAGAGGGGCCTTTATGACTGAACTCATGGAGACCAGCAGGAAGGGCTAGTTGCTGCTAGTTGCTGCTAGGCGGCTTGGTGCCCCCTCTCACTCTCACCATGTTCTCTCCTGGCACCTGCCCACCGTTTGTTTTTCCATCCTCACAAAGCAGCATGTATCCCTGGCTACACAGGGTCCTTGGTCTTGCGTGACCCAACCTCCAAGGCCATACCTAAGATAAGCTTGTTTCATTACAATTACAGTCTCAGATGTTTTCTTAAAACAACACAAAACCAACTGACGGTATTTATCCTCTGACTTTGTCTGTACACCAGTTTTCTTTCCTGCTTTGTCTTCTTCTTTTCCCTCCCCCCTCCCCCCATTCTCCCTTCCTTCTTTCCTTTCTTCCTTCCTTTAATTTTTAAAGACAGTGGTTAAGAACTTGCTATGTAGACCAATGCTTGCCTCTTCCTCCCAAATGCTGGATTAAGACATATTTCCTGCCTGGCTACACACTAGTTTTCTAAGTTTAAGCCTATATTTATATGATAAGTCCTCTTGCTGACAAATGATGTGACACATCCACACGTACATATACCCACATGTATGCATAAATATATACATGTACACACATGAACAAACACATACATATATACACACATGCACATGCAGTCATACACACGCATAAAAATACACACACCCACATATGTACATACAGATCCCCTGGTGAGCTATTGCTAGCCACTGACCCTTCCAGTGAGTCTGAGTAGATTGCACATTGGGTGTATGCTGATTAAAATACCTGCTCTCACTCTGATTTCCTTTATTCTCTCTCACTGGAGTTTTTAGGATTTGGGCATCCACTCTAATTGTGGTTTCCTCTCAAGGGTGCTCATTCCTGTGAAGGGAGTTCACACCTTGGTTCATCCTTTCACAGCCGTGCTCAAAATCCTTCCAGCCTCTTGTACCTGGGATTCACCTTTCTCTATTAGCTGCCTGCTGTGGGATGCCTTTCTGTACGCTGTGAATACGTGTTGCTCCCATTGGTTAATAAAGAGGCTGTTTTGGCCTATGGTAACACAGGATATAGCCAGGAGGGAAATCTTAGAAAGACACAGGAGAAGAAAGGCAGAGTGGGGGAGATGCTGGGAGCCACCAGGGGAACAGGATGTAACAGAACACAGGTAAAGCCACAAGACACATGGGCGATACATAGATTAATAGAAATGGGTTAATTTAAGATGAAAGAGCTAATTAATAATAAGCCTGAGTGTAGCTAGAGTTTTCCTGACTGGCCCACAGTCAGGACAAATCTCTGACACCTGCCAGTCCCACAGCCACTCAGACCCAACCAAGTAAACACAGAGACTTATATTGGTTACAAACTGTATGGCCGTGGCAGGCTTCTTGCTAACTGTTCTTACAGCTTAAATTAATCCATTTCCATAAATCCATACCTTGCCACATGGCTCTTGGCTTACTGGGATCTTCACATATGGCTTGTCATGGTGGCGGCTGGCAGTGTCTCTCTCTCCCAGCTTCCTGTTCTCTCAATTCTCCTCTCTGTTAGTCCCGCCTATACTTCCTGCCTGGCCACTGGCCAATCAGCGATTTATTTATTGACCAATCAGCAACACATTTGACATACAGACCATCCCACAGCACCTGAGCCATAGACCAGTTTGCGTGTTTATTTGGGACCAAGCAGCTACGGGACCCAGGAAATCTTCCGGTAGAGCTGCCCTTGTTTCTGGTCCTGTTTCACCGCCATTGTCTCGGTCATCAGCCTCAGTGTCTTCTTTCACCTGCAGCACACTCCCCAAACCTCATCTGCACGCTTTCAAGGCACTTTTCTCTGTTCCACCAACACTGGATGCTGCCTGCATTTTAATTTTATATTATCTGAGAATCCTTAAAAAAATAATTAAGCCTACTTGCTCTTTAATAAAGTATATTTCATTGTATTTTGTTTTCTTTTGAGGCTTTCTTGAAGTAGAGTAGTTGGTTGATTTTTGTTTGTTTGTTTTATATTTTGTTTTATTTGTTTTTTTTTACACAAGGTCTCACTCTAGCCCAATCCGGCTTAGGACTCATGATCCTCCTGTCTCAGCCTCTGGAGTTCTAGGATTATAGGTGTGTACCACCAAGCCCAGATCACTGCATTTTTAATGATTTATTGGTACTCTTTATATATTATGGAATTGGACCTTTTGCTACAATGTCCCAAGTAATTCCTTCCTTTCAACTATTTTTTTGCTACATAGATCTTCACTCTTCTCTAGTGAAACATCACTCCTAAGTTCAGAATTGTAAAAATATGCTGCTTCCAGGCTTGGTTTGTAGCTTAGAAAGCTCCTGACATCTGCAGGATCCTGTCAATCTCAGCAGAGATTAACTAAATAACTAAAAATAACTGAATAACTAAACATGGAATCCAGGTTCATGTGTTTGCATTTAGATTTTTTTTTTTACTGTTTTTGAGGGGGTTGTGGGTTTTGGTGGTGGTGGTGGTGGTGGTGGTGGTGGTTATTCATTTTGGTTTGGTTTGGTTTGGTTTGGTTTGGTTTGGTTTGGTTTGGTTTTGAGACTCACTATGTAGTCCTGTCCAGTCTGGAACTTGCTATGTAGAGCAGGTTGGTCTCAAACCCACAGAACTCCAGCTATTCTGTCTCTTGAGTGCCAGAATCAAAGTTGTGCAGCAGCACACCCAGCAGCTTCTGTTTCTATTTTTCTAGCATTACGTCACATCCAACTTAACCAACATGCATAAAACAACTTCAATAAATGTGTGAGTGTTCCCAGAAATGTGTTCCTAGAATTAACAGAGTGAGAAAATGAATACAGCTGGGCAAAGTGACTCATGCACCTGTCATCCTGTCACTTGAGAGACTGAGGCAGGAAGGTCTCACGTTCAAGAGCAGCCTAGGCTATAGAGTGAGACCCCACCACAAAAAATAAATAAACAAACAATGAATGAATAACTAAATGAACATGCCACTCAAAAGTGCTGTTCAAACAAATATTTATATTTAAATGTTTATCTCATCATGATTCATACCAGCTGAATGTGGAAACAAACCGAATGTCTCTCAAATGACAGACATGTGGAAAAACACAGCGTCATCTACCTCACTACAGAGTATGACTCAGTCATAGCGAGGATGAAACATGGATGCAGGTACAACCTGACTGAGCCTCGAAAACAGGAGCAAAGCCAAACATAGTTACTCAGTGTCAGGTTTCCTTGTAGACAGCAGGTTTAAAAATAAATAAATAGATAAAATGTTTTAAAGAACTAGAGAAATGGAAAATAAATAAGTGGTTTCCAGAGGCTTTGGGGACAGTAACAGCCAGTTTCATGAGTATGAGACTTCCCTTTAGGGTGATTTTAAAAACCTTCAGGAATTTTGAACAGATCAAATGCTACTGACTCCTGTGCTTTCAGTCACTAGGTTGATGTCATATGAAGTGTGTGTGCGTGTGTGTGCATTTGTGTGTATGTGTATGTGTGTGAGTGTGTGTATATATGTGTGTGTGCGTGTGCGTGCATGCATGTGTATGTATGTGTGTATGTGCGTGTGAGTGTGTGCGTGTGTGCATGCATGTGTGTGTGTATGTGCATGTGTGAGTGTGTGCACGTGTGTGCACGCGTGTGTATGCATGTGTGTATTGCGTATGTGAGTGTGTGTGTGTGTGTGTGTGTGCAAGTGCAAATATATCAGTAAACATTTGCTTGTTAGGTGGAGGGAGAATCACCTTTACCTGCTGGTGGTAGTTGAGGCACAGCTTGGAGGGTACCCAGGAAGTTACAGCACCATAGAAATAGCGAAGTATCACAGTCATGATTCCTGACCTTCCTTGGAAGGAAAGCCCCTCCCACCTTTCTCACAGGCTCCTGGCTGGGTCAGCTTGTGAGGACCATGAATTGCTTGGTTTCCACCACTGTTCTTCCTTGACTCTCGGTGTAAGAAGAGTGATGCTCGCCATGTTGGTCACTCTCTGCTGGACTCCAGCTAGAAGCAGGCAGCTGGTGGTGCACTGGCTGGGGGAAGCACAGGCTGAAGGACCTGGGACCTCTTCCCTCCCCAGGGCCCATCTGGTAGTGTCAGATGAGCTACCATATGGTGTCACTGCTTGTTTTTCTTAGTCACAAATTAAGCATTTTTGAGCACCTACTATGTGCCTGTTACTATTACTAAAATGAACATTTAGGATACTTTCAGGAACACAACTGACCAAGAATGCCAGCCCTTGTGGAGCTTGCCTCTGCAGAGGGTAAAAATAAACAAGGAACAAGCATCAGAAGAAAGTAAACTTTATATTATGTTACAGGGTCAAATGTGGCGTGGAAAAATGGAAAGGGAAAGAAACATTAAGGAGGATAGCAGGGTGCAGAGTTTAACACATGATCAGGGTCTGCCGCCAAGAGAAGAACGTGAATGATGATGTCATGGAAGAAAGAATTAGACCTCCAGCACTTAGCACTCAGCTGCAGCAAGCTGAGCCTATGGCCTGACCTGAGGCAAGAGCATACAGAAACAGCAGCACGAGGAACAGCTCACTGGGGACGTAGGTGACAGAAGAGGAGTAGAGATGAGTGTAGAAGTAACCATCTTATTCAATAAGAAACACAGAGCCAATGTAAAGATAAAAGCCCAAGAGGTCAGAGCTAAGAACCTTACCCTTCCTGCTTCAGCGATCCTCTTCAGCCAAGAGAGACCTACTTCCTGTGTGTTTGTCTTTATATAGACTTTCTGTTCTGCCTTTTCATTGGTTGTAAACCCAACCACATGACCACCTTGTCACTGCCTGTCTATACAGACCTCCAGGTCTTCTATGGTTGGTATTGAGATTAAAGGTGTGTGTCTCCAATGCTGGCTGTATCCTTGACCACACAGAGATCTACCTAGCTCTGCCTGCCAAGTGCTGGGATTAAAGGTGTGAGCCATGAACACTCAGCTCTACTATGGCTTGCTATTAGCTCTGACCCCCAGGCAACTTTATTTATTAACATACAAATAAAATCACATTTCAGTACAAATAAAATATCACCATAGATGAGACAAAATCAGAAAACAATACAAGGGGAACAAGAGCACATCCAGTCATGTTAGACAAAAGGTAGGACTCCCACTATTAGAATGACAGACACAAGAAATATCACAGGTTCTGAGCAGAGGCCTTGACTATGTCCTGCTTGAGTTCTGTCCCCGGCAGATTTCCCTCGAGATTCCAGGACACATGTTGCCTCCCAAATGAGGAGCTTTCTAGGCTCCTGTGCTTCAGTCTCCTTAACCATCCTCAAACAAACGCTGTAGCTACAAATTCCACATGGCTTTGACCTCCTTCATGCAGGGACAATTGGGTTGACTTGTGTCAAACTGCACAGTGACTCCCCTTGTTCCTGGCCAAGAGTCTCCAGGAAGCTGGCCCAACGTGTCTTCAAATCTTGTGGGATCTGTTTGCTCTCAATGTGGATGCACAGAGGAGTTAGTATCCGGGAGGATCCTTGACCTTGAACTGATGAACAAATCCTTCATAGTTCATCCTCCAGACAAACTGCTCCTCACACTGTCTCACTGGGTACATCCCAGACTCCTCTCACACTGTGCCAGCCCATAACTTAGACGACTACCCCTCCTTCCTTGGTCCTTCCTTACCCTATACCCTGCATCCTACACAACGTGTTTCCAAATGAACCAACTTCATACAAGCTTCTGTCTCTTGTTTTGCTTTAATGTAAGGATCCTAAGACATCTTTGTACACTTTCAAGCTTCACTTATATGTCTCTAAAGATTACTGTGAACCACGGTAAGTGCCTGGAATCTGCAACTTGTCTTTTTCACCTGTTTTGGTCAACAGCATGGTCGATACTGGTTCCTTTTCAGTTACTTGCAGTTTCCAGGCATCTTCTACTTCTTCCTTGCTGAGAGACAGAAAATGAGGCTGGAAAACAACTGAGTACTGGATTATAAATGTATGGTTGTACATCTGGCACAATAAACAAGAGAGATTTGGTGGCTGGTTTTAAACAGTGGATTGCAGATGGCTCCGTAGCAGGACACTTGCCTGGCATGTGCAAGTCCCCGAGTGCCATCCCTAGCACAAGGAGGAGGAGAGGACCAAGGACCAATGACAGCTTGGGTGGTGGAATAAGAAAGTCTGCAATCGCCGGGCGGTGGTGGCGCACGCCTTTAATCCCAGCACTCGGGAGGCAGAGCCAGGCAAATCTCTGTGAGTTCAAGGCCAGCCTGGGCTACCAAGTGAGTTCCAGGAAAGGCGCAAAGCTACACAGGGAAACCCTGTCTCAAAAAACAAACAAAAAAAAAAAAGAAAAAGAAAGAAAGAAAGTCTGCAATCATAAAGACTAATAACAAATGTTAGGATGCCTGCTGTATGACTGACACTATACCAGCTGCCAGGGATTCTGAACCACAGTGGAGTTGAGTCAAGGATGGTGGCAGCTGTACCCCTCAGTGAGACCCCTGGGGAAGCTGGGAATGGTAGGAGGTATGGATCTTAGGACCCAGTGGGTACAGAAGCAGGAGACTAGGCCAAAGGTCTGTAAGGGTCAAGAGAAGAAGAAAGTAATGGGTTTGGGAAGGGGCAATGAGGTGAGACTTTAAAACCTCCATTCCCTTCTCTTGTGACCCTCAGAGGGACACGTGGATAGAAAGCATAAGTACTCATCAATCAGTATTAACAGGGATTAGCTATAAATTCCAAGACAAATTGTATTGAATATAACATGAAATTCAGTCCTGTTTAATTTACGGGAACTAATTATTTTATTTTAAAATCTAAAATGACCTTAAAGTCTACAGTGAACCAAACTTCTATTGGTTTTACATAAATGTTAATATGGACCCATGGCTGTAGGCCTGAATAGTGAGGTCAAAGACTGCAGAGAAACTGGGAATTGGCAAGTAAGAGTTTTAGGAGTTACTGGAAACGAGATTCAGCATCATGACCCTAAACCTAGGGAGAATAATCTCATCAAAGTCAGAACCTGCCTCACACAGCATGGAAGGGTTGAAGAGGCTGCTGGAAATACAAATAAGCCAACCATCACTTCAGCCAACTCACACCGCAGAAAAATGAATACATGAAAACAAATGGAAGTTTTTTCCCCTGTTCTAAGTAGCTTAAATTTTCTATTTGATGTCTGTAAAGTGAAAAACTAATTACTCGTCTTACTTTTCATTACTAAAGCAGTTTTCAGACATAAAATCAAAGCCAAAATAAATGCAGAAGATCAAGTCAGGAACCAGGTCCAGAAATTATCTAGTAAGTGCTGCTGGTTTGTCCTTTCCTCTGACTGCCACCTAATTATAATGATGCATAGTGTCACCTCAGCACAGTCGCGCGTGTTCCCTTGGGCATATACCGGAGAATTAAACCCTAAAATTGATAGATCAGGACTATGGCTCAGTTGATAGAACACTTGCCTAAAATACATGAAGTCTGTGGTCAATCCATAGCACTACATAAACCGAGCATAGTTGCATATGCTTATAATCCCAGCACTTGGGAGGTGGAGATAGGAGAGTCAGAAGTTCAAGGTCATCCTCAGTTATATAGTGAGGTCAAGGCCAGCCTGAACAACCTGATACCCTGTCTAAAATAAACTAAAGGAAAAAGAAAAAGAAAAGTCAATACTTTGCACTAATTTAAAAAGCAGTTAAGCAATCCTCCACTGTACCCACTGTCCTCATGACTTTTGAGAAACAGTAACAGGCCTCACTAGTGTGGGAACGTGAATCCCGAGCATCCACACCTCACCATGCCCCCTCCAGTGTCTGTGGGTCGAACAGCAGAACCTGGTCTGGTCCAATCATCTCAGCTAAGGCAGTCCTGTCCCTGCTCCTTGATGGTACTGTCCTTCTTATGGCGCCAGCAGCTACCCCAAAGAAAATCACTCCTCAGAACTCAGCCTGACATCTCACTGATTCCTGGCATCCCATTGGCCCAAGCAAGATCCTGAGACCAGTATGGACATAGCAGCCGACTCA
This sequence comes from Peromyscus eremicus, assembly GCF_949786415.1. Classification (NCBI taxonomy): domain Eukaryota; kingdom Metazoa; phylum Chordata; class Mammalia; order Rodentia; family Cricetidae; genus Peromyscus; species Peromyscus eremicus. The sequence goes on along the minus strand of NC_081425.1, from coordinate 104,310,321 downwards.
CAGTGGGAAAGCATGCCCACAGCCTTTAGTGCAACCATCATATCCACTTTGGAGAATTCACCCAAAGAAAGATTTCAATAATATATATAAATATACATATATGTGTGTATATATATATATATATATATATTGTGTGTGTGCACAATTATATAAAATGATTACCATATGAAAAAATTAGAACCTAGGTATTCATAAATGAATACATCATGATATAAGAAAATGAAAGGTTTATAGATGTTAAACTTACCATTGATTACTTTGGGGACAGGGTATGTGTATCTCAGGCTAGCCTTAAGTTTGCTATGTAGCTGAGGATGACCTTGAATTTCTGTTCTTCCTGTCACCGTGTTTCAAGCGCTGGAACTACAAGCTCTTATTGATATGCCTGGTTTATGCCATTCGAGATCCAGGACAGGCACCAAAACTACACAGATTCATTTTATTGGTTTTTGTTTATATGAGTGTGTGTCTATGTGCAGGCATGTGCATGTATGAATGCAGCTGTCAAAGGATTCTGGTAGAGGACACTAGATCCCTGGGAACTGAAGTTACAGGTAGGTGCTCATGAGCTGCCTGATATGAATTCTGGGAACCAAATACTAGTTCTCTGGAAGAGCAGTAAGCAGTTTTACCCTCTGAGCCCTCTCTCTAATCCACTTTTTATTATGAGGACATTGAATGACATAATCTCATTCTTCTCTATGGCTGAACAGAATTCCTTATATCTTTATCCACTCATTTGCATATGGACATCCAGGCTGATCCCAGTGTGGCCATTGTGAATGGGCAGAATACACACGTGTGTCCAGGTATTTCTACAGCATGTTGAGTTAGTGGTGACCTTCAGAAATACACCAGCGGGACAGAGCTGAGTTAGAGGAAAGTTCCGCTTTTGAGTGTTTTGTGGACTCTGCCCTGTGTGACTGGACTAGTTGACCTCCCACCAGGAATGTGTCAGTGTTTGCTTCCTTTCCCGTGCTCACTGGCACTTGTTATTTGTTTTCTTGATGATTGCTATTCTGAGTGCAATGAAATGGATCTCAGTGTTTAAATTTGCATTTCTCTCATGGCTAAGGATGCTGAACATGTTTTGGTATGCTTACTATCCAGCTGTAGATCATTTGAAAAGAAACTTACTACGTTTATTTATGAGGGGAGCAGTACAGACATGTGCCATGGCATGTGTAAAGGTCAGAGAACACCTTGCAGAAATTGATTCTCTCCTTCCAATATGTGGATCCTGGGACCAAACTGAGGTCATCTGGCTTAGCCACAAGCACTCTTCCTACGCCGCTGAGCCCTCTCACCCACCCACATATACTTTCTAAATTGAATGACTAGCCCTTCTCCCAAGACAGCCTTACATCGGGGAAATTTACAAGCAAGTGTCAGTAGCAAAAGAAGGCATCATTCTCCCTTTGCCCCTATGAGGAGCCTTCCTGGAAGTCTACCCCCTTGTCAGGCCCAAATGACTGATTCATGTGTTCAGTGCTTACATAGTAATGATGTGACAACAAAGAATATCTCCACCCTCTAGAAAAAATGTGAAGCAAAGAATAAACCTGTGAAATATTCCTTTACACTGTGTGAATATATGTCACTGTGATTTGGTTTAATAAAGAAGCTGATAAGGTTAGTCTGGAGAGCTAAACTGAGAATGCTGGGAGGAAGAAGAGCAGAGTCACCAGCAGATGCAGAAGCAAGATGGGCATACCTTACTGAGAAAAAGTACCAGGTGATGTGACAAAGCATAGATAAAAAATATGGGTTAAGTTTTAAGAGTTAGTTAGTAACAAGCCTGAGCTATTGGCCAATCATTTGTAATTAATATAAGTCTCTATGTTTATTTGGGAGCTGCTGGCAGGACAGAAACTTCCACCTACATAATCAAACTGAGAGGGCTTTCCAAACAGATTAGTAAAATTGATAGGCAAGCATGGAAACAGTGTGAAGTATCCTCTTGTGCCTTATTTTACACAGGGATTATTGAGAGACTTAAACCAGCACCATGATGGTGCACCACACAGACACCCAAAGATTTGAAAACAGACCACTAGAATTTAGTTGTGAGTATAAAAATATTGGTAACAGAACACAAAGCCCCAGAAATACTATAGTGGAATTGTGGAATTAAAGAAATGGGGCCCATTCCCCTGACACATAAAGTTATGTTTTCCTCAAACCCCCAAAGGTCTCACATTTAACTCTGCTCAATAAAATTTTGAACTGGGAATCACCATTCTTTTCTGTCTACATTCCAATTTTGTATTGTATGTCAGTGCTAACAAAAGAAAATAGAGAAGAAAAACAGAGCCTTGATATCGGGCCTTTTACCTTTCTGTTAGATTTTGATCCCATTATCACATATTTCTAGAAATACACAATAGTGCCAAATATTGTTCTCTATCTTGAGTTGGTTTCCCTGTATATTAGCTGTCAGAGTAAATTATTGTGCCTCCCACATGGAGACTAAAATTCCAAACAATGGTTGCTGACAAATTTCTCTGTTGTTTCCTGATTCCACAAAGAAAATGGATTTCCCAATGAGCAAAATTAAATACAATTATTGCAGAAATTGAAATGTATCAGGCAGCTTTAACATAAAACACTGTGTGCTTTCTTGCCTTATTATTACACCAGTAATCATTTTCCCCAAAATCAATTATAATAATATAACCTTCCTAAAAAATGACAGCACACTGAATGTGCACAGTGTAGAAACATCAGGGGATGTGGATGGAGATGTGTGGGTTAAATGCTGAGAAAAGACATCCAGGGATAGAACACACAGACTCTGAGAAGGTGATACAGGTCCATGCAGACAAAGGGAGAAGTCCCAGGTGTTCTATTTAATTTCTGTCAAGCCCCATCCCACCCCAGGAAGACTTATAAGCTTGAAACAGGCAACATGTGTTGTATCTCATGCCTCCACAGGCTCCCAATCAGGGTGTCCATCTGAGCTCACTCCAGGTCACAGACACCTTGTAGGTTCCCTACAGATTGGCTGGCCAGCAATGGGTCAGCAGCGACAACTCAAAGGCTCTGATCCATACTGTCCTTTTACCTCTCAGAAAGCTGACATGGCTATTCCCACTGCAATATCACAGAGGACAACTGCACACAAGGCCACTTCATGCTGAGGATTGGAAATTATGTCCACCACAGGAATTTCATGCCACTAGCCAATGCCACCAGTCATCCTAGACTTGAGGCAGGGAAAAGGAGTTGTTGCTTCATAAGAGACGTTTCAGTTATATTTCAAAGTTCTTAAACACAAAGGCAGGAAACTAACATATTATTACAGCGATAGAGCTCCCGGCAAGGGGAAGTGCCTGGCTGCCTTTGGATGTCCCTGGTCAACTTAGCCATACATGAAGGTCGTGTGCTTTGATTTTGTTGTTTTGCTTTTGTTTTGAAGGCAGGACTGCCCAGTGTATTCCAGGTTGGCCTCAAGCCCCCAGCACTCCTACTTCAGTCTTCTCAGAGTTGGAGATCACAGACTTTCACTACTATGTTCAGCTGGGGCCTATGTTCTTGCTGAGGTTTCACCCACTATAGCCCTATTTTTCATGCTGTTACATTCTTGATGGCAAATGAGGTAAAGGCCATGGCAAGAGAATATGAGCAAGATGCCATCTATGTCTGCAGGACTGCATTGTCCCCCAGCCACCAACCGTTATGTGTCCAAAACCCTTGGGACGACCTCATACTGGGTAGGCAAACTTCCCTGCCCCTTGACTCTCAAAGTATCTTGCTTTGGCCATGGGATAACCCACCAGTGTCAGGAGCCATTGTCACAAGTTATTGCAGGCCATGATTAAATTACAGTTTATAGCAATTGATAATTCAGATGTCAACCCACCAGTGGAATGTTCTCTTGTAGATGTAATAGTCTTTTTTAAATAAGAAACACAGAGCCAAATGCAGAATTAAAAGCCCAAGAGGTCAGAGCAATAGCTAAGAGCTAAAAACCCTTTCTTACTCTTCACTGCCGCTGCCATCCTTCCCCTGAGAAAGAGACCTACTTCCTGTGTATCTGTCTTTTTATTGACTTTCTGTTCTGCCTTCTCATTGGTTGTAAACCCAACCACATGACCTCCTCATCACTGACTGTCTATACAGACCTCCAGGTCTTCTATGGCTGGTATTGAAATTAAAGGCATGTGTCTCCATGCTGGCTGTATCCTTGAACACATAGAGATCCGCCTAGCTCTGCCTCCCAAGCGCTGGGATTAAAGGCATGCACCACCACCGCCCAACTTCTGCTATGGCTTGCTATTAGCTCTGACCCCCAGGCAACTTTATTTATTAACATACAAGTAAAATCGCATTTCAGTACAAATAAAATATCACCATATTCTCTGAAGGGGTAACCTGTCGAGTAAGACTTGCAGACCACTAACTCTGAATATTGTTGCTTCCATCTCTAACTTCTTGTGCAATAACAACTTTGATATCTCCCCTTTACCATGCATCTTTATGTAATATGTATATGTAATCTCATGATTACATCTCAGTCTTATGGGCACATATATCTGTGGGTGGTTAGGAAGACAATTTTTCACTTAGCTGTATAATTTTGATATATAGAAAATATACTAGGATATGCTTCATAGTCAGATCTATTGTCCCATGAGACTGTAGACACTGAAGCCTGCTTTGTTCCTTTTACTCAGTCTAACACAGAAAATAATAATCTCTCCTTAGTCTAACAGAAACTGCACACATTTAGCTCATTTTTACCTCAGAGCAAGTTCAAACTAGGGATCATAAGTTTAAAACTTTACAGTTATGCACAAGTCAGATTTGCAGGTGTGTACCAAGGTTACTAACACAAAACTCCCTAGGAAAAGCCTGCCAATTCTTTGCTTGCCAGTCTGTTGATAAAAAGCTATGTCTTGGAGTTTGTGGCACTGGGCACTGTGGCCCCTCCCTCTGGTCCTGAGACTTTGGAACCTTGGGTTACTATGGTAATGGCTCAGCTCCTTATCATCTATTCTGGGAATGTGCTAGGACCTTGAGAGTTTTGAAACTTCTCAGGATTGTAAGGAGTCTCCTATTAGCAATGTATGGATACTCAGGCAAGAGAGGAGCTAAGAATGAGAGCTGAAAAGAAGCTGTAGATTTAGAGAATCTGGAGAATAAAGAGACATGCAACAAAGTATGAAATGAAAAGATTCATTCCTTTGCCCTCAGAGTATTAGTTTTCCTTCACTTGCTGAAGTGTCTTCATTGGACCCAAGAAAGAGCTAAATTTGTGTGTTGAGTCTATATTACTGGAGTCAGTGTGAGAAGATCAGGTCTCTAAGAACTGTGTCGACACTGTGTCCTCAGGCTGAGGCGGAAACAGTCTGACTAGCCAACAGCTCTGTTAGTCAGAACCAGATGTTCCTGGTGTGTAGCCCAAGTTATACGTTCATCACACAAAAGTCGGCCTGAATTAGAGCAGTAGCTGAAGCAAGGACTCCAGCAATCAGGAACAAATCACTGTCGTTTACTGGAGTTCATTCAACATGGGAATTTTCAGGGAGGAAGCAGTCCTTTTCCCCTCTGAGCATTACAAGTTTCGGTCCCAGAATTTCTCTTCTGTCAGTTATACTCTAACTGTGAGTGTTTCATATGTGTTGGTGGATGTTGGTATGGCCACTCACTGGAAGAGTACTTCACACCTAACTTTTGTTAGTGCAACAGGATGCATTGGTGTATGTTCAGAGAGAGTTTCATATCCCCCATCAGTGAAATGGAGATTAATATGCTAAAAAAAAAGTCAATGTTGCATTTTGTTTGTAGTTTGAGGTATTTTTATCCAAAGAGTAATGGAAAACAATAATTGAAAACATTTAAGAAATACGAAGCAATATCTAAACACTAAATAATTACTGTGATAACTGAGAAAATTGTGTTGCATTACAGCCTTGTCATCTGTGAGCAAAAGCTAATAATAACCCTCATTAAACATTCTAATTATCATTCTTACCCTTGGCTTTCTCAATTACAAAGTAAAGATGACTCCAAATGGAAAAAAACTTAGAAGAAAAAAATCAGAAGGTATCATTCATCCGAGTAAATCAGATAGAATATCATGACAACTGGGGGGTGGGGAGAGACTGATTCTATATGAATACTTTTTCAATGACCCTAAAAAAGTTTTCTGCCCCCTAAAACAGACACTGACTTCTGTATTTGCCCTGGAGACAGTCGGCAGCCTCCTACATTAACCCTGAATTATATCTCTTAAAATTCTATCTAGTGAGCAGAGAAATAGTGGAAACAAGCAACATGGGGTGTGCCTTGTTAAACAGCTCTGGCCAAGGTGTGTCATTGTCTCAGCTCTAATTCTGCAAGGTGGTCCAAAGACATCCTCAGGGAATCATTCAGGGTGCACTTCTGCCTCAGGCAGAAGTCACTGCCCTCATCTGGGGGTGATCTCCCTGTGAGGCTCTGATTCTCTTGGAGTTCAAGGTTCAGGACCATGAGTGACACTGTGCTCCCAGCCTTGAGGCAGGACAGGATAGGTAAGGCAGACACTCCTTGAGGGGTTACCATGCTTGACAGAGGTGTCAGACTTCTTCCTGCTTTTAGTCACCTGGTGAGTCCAGGGGAGTCAAAGTTTTGTAGCAAAAGCAGCATTTGTGTGCCTGTTAAATTTCATGTGGAAGTTGACCTTATTGCCTTAAAAGCCTCCTTGTCTTTTAGAGTGAGAATTGGCAAAGTTTTCTACCAAGGCAGATAGTAGACAGGAGAGATGGCTCATTGGCTAAAGAGCTAGCTTCTCCTACAGAGGACCAAAGTTCCATCCTAGGCCCCACGTCAGCAGCTCCCTAACACCTCTAACTCCAGCTCCAGAGGATCTGATGTCCTCTCCTGGCCTCTTGGGCACCCACAAGCACATGCACATACACACAGAGAGACATATATGTGCCCATACATAAAATAAATCTTTACTTTTAAAAGCAGGTCATAGAAAATATATTAGGCTTCTGTGACTACTAAACAAATGTCCTGGATCAAGAGAGACACAGTCCATCAAGGAATGGTGTCATCCATGTCAGCAAGAAATAACTTCTCTGCTTGCTTAGTATACGTGTGTCATAAAGGGGTCCAAAATAAACTAAAAATTAAATCGACAAGATAAATGACACACTTTTGTCATCTATGTTTAGGAGAGTTACAGAAAATGTGACTGGAGGTGGTGTTCAGAATCTCCCACTTAAATGTCATCTCAGGGTGGGAACAAGAGAAGGCAAAGAGTGCTTATAGGAATACAACCCCTAAGAAAAAGAGAGAAGGAGGAGAATTTTGTGCAGTATTACCTTTTATGTATGGTCCCAACCTCTCTTCCAGGAATCCATCCTTCATGATTACAAGAATTCTGGGTAAGATTTTTAAGAAAAGAGCTCTCCCAAGAGACTCAGTATGATGGTTTAAAAGTAGAAGTACTCAGAGATGACACTAAGTAAGGGATTGAGAGATACTTAACACAGAGACATACTTTAATTAGTTGCCTTTACCATTGTGGTGATAAAATTACTGACAAGAATCAACTCAAGGGAGAAAGACCATGCTCTGGCTTACAGTCTGAAGGTACACTCCATCATGGAAGAAGAGACATGGCGACAAGTGCAGCACTGGGCTGTGGCCACAGGTGTGAGACTGAGGTTTACACCTGAGTAGATCAGTAAGTAGGAAGACCCAATCTGGAAGTGGGCCTGGTCTGTAATCCTCAAGGCTTCCTGTCCCTCTTAGCCACCCACTTCCTCTAGCTCAGCTCTGCCTGTTAAAGGTTCCACAGCTTCCCAGACTTCTCCAGAGCCTGTTCTTCTCAAGCGATATGGGGGGACTGCAGAGATGCTGGAATGTTTGACGGATTCTCTCTGCCCTTCCTCCCAGTGCTGCTCTAGTTAATATACAGCTCCAGTGCTGGTTTGTCTGGGGGATTACTTCCTGGACCTCTACATTTGTTGACGAATTTCTAAACGGTCTTATTAAATATGAAACACAGAGCCAAATATAGGGGTGAAAGCCTTAGAGATCAGGGAAATAGTGATAGCCATCAACCTTACCTCTCTAGCTCTGCATCTACCAAAAAGGGCTACTTCCTGTCTTACCCACACCTTTATGGCCTTGCTGTTCTGCCCTCTCATTGGCTCTTAGCCCAGCTACCTCATTTCCTTGTCACTGCCTGTCTGTACAGACCTCCAGGTCTCTGTGGTTGGTGCTGAGATTAAAGGCGTGTGTCACCACACTTGGCTGTTCCTTAGTGTGACCTTGAACACACAGAGACCCTGCCTGCCAAGTGATCGGATTAAGGACGTGTGCTACCATTGCCTGACTTCTATGTTCACTTAAAAATAGCTGGCCATTTCCTCTGATCTCTAGGCATGCTTTATTTATTAACATACAAATAAAATATCACCACATTTCAGCACAAATAAAATAGCACCACATGCATTCATCTCTGAATGCCAATGTAAGAACAGCATTTAATCATTAGAACACTCCAATTCCTTCTCTGAATGCATTTTTAATCAAGCTTCTCTCTCTTGATTTAAACCAAAAGACAATTTCTAAAGGAATCTTTGTAAGGAGAAAAAAGAAGATGCAGTGCAGTGGTGTATGTAAACCATACTCATTCCAGTCCTGTTCATCTCAAGTATGCCATGCAAACCAGACAGGCAGACCTGGGTCATGTTCTCACCCAGCCTGTGTACAAGGGATTCCATACTGGCAGCCTTAGCATAATCTTTAAATAGACACTTAAAAAGAAAACATAAGCTAGAAAGAACCTCGAGCAATCACCTCACCACTGCCCTGCTAGAGAGGGGGCTTTCTCACCTTTCATCTCTTCAGGAAGAATTCTTCAAGTTCCTGTGTCTGTTCCAATGCTTCACACTGATTATTATTTCAGGGAAATATTTTTGAAGACTAGATAGGCACTTTTTACTCTGGCAAACCATTGTCCTTTGGGGGCTATAACCCTAGCCACAGTGAATCCCAAAGACAACAGCATAATAATAATAACAATAATAATAATAACAATAAATTTATATACATCTATAATAATAACATAAAAATATTCTATGGACTTAACAACCAATTTCCCACAGATGAAAATGTCTGTGAGGAGGATTACACGTGCTGCATTAACCAGCTTTACTGGAGCCTAGAGACCATTGTTAGACAGGTATTATTATAATTTATTATGATTTTATTGTAAGTGTGTTGGGAGGGTTTCACTCTGTAGCCCAGGATAGCCTGGAACTCTGTATGTAGCTCATGATAACCTCAAAGTCACAGCATTCTTCCTTCCTTAGCCTCTATAGTACTAGAATTCCAGGCAGGTGCCACTTTACCCAGCTTGTTAGACAGGAACCACTAAACTCATTTCAGAGCTGAGAATAGTAACTTAGATCCAGATCTACTGAGTCCAAGTCTTCCCCTTATCTCAGGATGCCACTCTGAACAGCAAGAAGACTTATGGTCAGCTACTCTCCACCAGTCTATCTTTAACAGAGGGCGACTATGTAGAACCAAGCAGTAAAGAGATAAAGGCAACTTTCACTGGCTCTTTAGCCAAGGCTAATCAAACAAAATGGTTTCAGCAATGTGCTAATTGCACTCGATAATTAGAAATTTCCAACTCCTTCTCTATCTAAATCCATTTCTAGCCAAACTCTTGCTTTGGACCAAAAGACATTTTAACAAATCTTGAGAGAAAATGCTAGAATGAGCTGCACAAGGCTGTAATGGGGGGGGGGGGGACGGGGGAGGGGAGGGGAGGCTGACACAGCCGCTGCACTGTTCCAACTCCTTTTTGTGAGGTTCGTCTTTGTATGCATTCAAATATACAAAAATGAATGTATGAAAACTTGTATTCTTATCTGTACATAATAGTGGGTCTTTAAGATTTTTATGGTGATTTTTAAATTTATAAATAAAGACACATATAAAAACCTAGAGAAATCAAATACCTCTACCTATGGATCCATTTAATGTGGTGCTGGGATTTGGCTAAGATGGCTGACAAGTTCTAATTTAACCATTGGTATCTGCAAAAACGAAATAGCCATACTGTGCTCTTACCAAGTGAACACAGATGATAACCAGTGAAGTTCTTCAGTTCCTTCACACAACTCAGAATAGAGTCCTGAAGAGCTCTGCTCCCCCTGTAAGTGTAAGACCACTCTTGGTGGGGAGGCTCAAGCTTGCTCTTAGGGAGAGTGGTTTGTTCCTGAGGTCAAGGGTTTGCTCCTTGATGTCCATCCATAAGGCCCTTTGAATTCTCATTCTGTCACCAGGCCACTGAACTTCTAGATTCCTAATCTGGTCTCTGAAGTGCGTGTCTGTAAACCTGGTACCTGGAGACTATGACCAGCCTGGATCATAAAGCATGGACCCTGTCTCAAAATACCAAATGTAAAGAGGCTTCAGATTCTTTATTCACAGAGACAACAATGTCACACAAAGCACATAACTACTGTGTGGTCTAATTCAGACCGCTCACATTTGGGAGAGCAGGCATAAGAGGTACAGCTCCCCATCACCCTCAGTGTTAGCATTTAGGCGTCTGTACTGGCCTGCCCTTAGGGTCCTGACAGGATATATCCTCAGCTGAAGCCTCTAAGAGCAGCGCCCCCCGCCCCCCGCCCATGCCCCATGTGCATTCGCTAGGTTTCCTTATAATAGGCGGCCTTGCCCACTTCCTGTCTCTTTCTCTTCCTTTGCTCTTGTCCCCAGGGACCGGTCTCTGCCCCCTTCTCTGCCCCTCCTCTCCCTTCAATAAACCTCCCACATGGGCTCTGTTGAATAGTGTGACTCCTTCCCGCCGTTTTTAATCCTACCTCAATCCAGTAATCAAGATATGCCCCAGAAACATCTTCCCAGGCTGACCCAATCCAAGGAAGGAAAAAAACAAAACAAAACATGGAATTTGGATCAGAAAGTGAGATCAATCAATTGTTGAATCCTGATTTTATCTCTTAAATAGTTCTTGCAAGAAGGCAAGTTGAAAATGGATGGCAGTTGTACTACAGTGATGCTCAGAGTGGGCTGAAAGGGATCAGGAGGGAAGATATCCCAAAGAGGCAAAGCCGCACTGGGTATCAGTGTATTTGTTTGTGTATTCGTTACTTTTTGTTGTTCTAATAAAAACATCATGACCAGCAGCAACCTAAGAAGAGTTCAGATTATTGTTCCAAAGGGGGGTTCCATAGTGACAGGGGAGGCACGACACCAGGTGGATGTGTGAGGACTCAACTGGGAATAGGCAATTGGGGCGAGGTCAGAAGGAAAGAGATAAAATTCCCACATAAGCAGCTCTACCAGCGAGATAATATCCTGATACTGCAGCCAGAATGCTTCCTATGTTACCGGCCTGGACCAAAGGCCGTCTAGGTTGAGGAGATAAAGGAATGAGAGGGGAAGAAGAGGTTAAGAAAAAGTGGGGATCAAAAAGGGGAGAGCCAGGGGTACTATAGAAGATCAGCCCAGAGTCCACTTGATGGTCTACCGCTCTGAGATACGACCTTTCCCAGCGTGGTACTTCCTGCTTCAATAAACACACGTTTTCTTCCTTTCTGAACCTTCACTTATTTCATTCCTGGGCATTCAATTCTTTGTTGGACTCTGAGAAGAACAGGGACTCCTGGGCAGCTAACCTATAACCCTAATCCTTTCCTTCCCCTTTCCCCAAAACAGCTGGTGCAGAAAGCTGAGCGATCACACCTTCAACCATTCATGGAGAAGAGGGAGTGAAGCGCAAGTGGGGCAAGGCTACACACTCTCAAAGCCCACTCCCAGTGGCATGCTTCCTCCAGCAAGACCATCCCTCCTAAAGGTTTCACAGCCCCAACAGCATCACCTACTGGAGATCAGGTGTTCAAACGCATGGACCCACGAAGCACATTTCTCATCTAAACCACCACACTTTGTTAGCAGAAGGAGCCTCCAAACTGAAAATGTATAAAGAAGTCCTGGCTTTGGGTTAAGGGTCTCGAAAGCATGGACTGGAACAAGAGAGAAGAATTTTGATTAGAGGTTCCTGAGTGGACACGTAGACACCATATTAAGAGTAAAGCCATCTGAGTCACATTCATACTCACCAAAAGCACCTACACAACAGAGGCAAATGACTGCCAATTCACATTAACCAGCCTTACTCACTAGCTATTTCGAAGCTCACACAAAATACATCTGGCTAACAAAAGTGGTGGAAATGGACCCAACAATATCCAAGTGGCTCACTTGCATAGCTTGTGATACGGCCTCATGTGTGAATTCCAGTGTCTTGTGACACATACACAAGGCAGAGAACTTCAGAACTCTCAAAAAGGTCCAGTACCTGTGACCAATAAACATTTAGAAAGAACTGAGTAGGCAGGGTCTCAGATTGAAGTGCTTGTGACCAGGTTAGAATTACAGGCAGGCCACAGTTGCCTGACATCTGCATGGATGCTGGGAATCTAAACTCTGGCCCTCATGTGCATGAAAAAGATAGAGGACAATCATCAATGACTCACATTACTTAGGAGTGAAAACTTGGGTTACAGCACCAGGGGGGACACCAAGGTCTGTCAGGATGATGGCTGAGGTGACTGATGTTACCATCTAAGGGTTTTGGTTGAGTTTTCGTCACCAGTTAAAGAATTAAAGGGGAGCTGGGCGGTGGTGGTGCACCCAGCACTCAGGAGGCAGAGCCAGGCAGATCTCTGTGAGTTCGAGGCCAGCCTGGGCTACCAAGTGAGTTCCAGGAAGGCGCAAAGCTACACAGAGAAACCCTGTCTCGAAAAAAAAAAAAAATTAAAGGGGAAATTTTTGAGCATGACACACGCAGAAGGGAGAGTTCTCAAACACAACAGACAAAATCAGCTGATGAAAAAAGGCTTTCATGAGGGGTGAGGAAATGCTTGCACACACAGCAAGCACAGAGAGAAAGAACCCTTTGCAAAGCAAGGGTTGGATTTGGGAATCTGAAAATCCAGTCTTTCCTCAAGGGCTAGAGGCTTTATGGAACTTCAGGGGTCTTCCTCCTCTAATTCAGTATTGGTCAGTTTGAACAAAGACAGGGTGCTTTTCTGTCTTATAGAGTGGGCATGGTATAACAGAAGAACCCCGGGGCACCTTCTTGTAACAGGTTACAAAGCAATTTTAATTGTGATGAAATTGTTCATTTTGACTGAAGCAGCATTTACAGATATGCATGTATGTTTATCAAAACTTATGTAACTACACTAAAAGCAGGTTGTATGGCAATATCTTAGAGCTCATTTTAAAAAACACCGTTGATGTACTTTGGAACACAAATGAGTCACCACATCCTGCTTACCTTTCCAACACCCTTTAGGCTCTATTCCCTTAAGGGACTCAAGCTTCCTGGGGTTAGCTCCTATCTCAACAGCCACTTAGACTTCTAAGATAAAGTGGTAACAGTACTCATACTATAACATCCTTTCCTCTTATATCAGTCAAGGTTCAGCCTGAGAAACAAAGCCACAGAGGCGAGTACTTCTTATATGGATCAGGCGTCACACGACTTCAAGAACTGCTTAAGTGTCTTCTGAAATGTTGCTGTGACCTTCTGGTGCTGGAGTTAGAAACACAGAGCAGGTGCAGGGAATGGAAGACAACTGTAAGTTCCAATAGCCAACCATGACCCACAAATACGAGGAACTGAAACGTTGGCAAGTTCCTGTTCTTTATTTTGATGGCGTGGGCAGGAGCTAGTGTCATGGAGCCAAAAGCATACCTTTGCAGGAGTTGGGAACGATTCAGGACTCACAGGAAGAAGAGTTGCAGGCTCACTCACTGATTCACATTAAAATTCAATAACATCTTTCATATCATTCATAAAAAATCTCTTAAAACTAATCCTAAGCAAAAAGTGAATGCTGGGAAACAGTTCAGCCCAGCCAAACGGACACATTACAAAGCCACCCTGCCATTTCAAAACCTAAATGGCTTATTATCCTCACTTCCTTAAAACTTGCCGAGTTCTCTGTGACCCAGCATCTAACAGGCCTTCTGACATCTCCCAACCTTCCACCTCAGAATATATTGGGTTTGTTTAGTATAAGTGTTCTAACTTCTAGAACTTTCTACATTGAATCCTCTCAGGGTGGAACACCTTTCCTTTCTCATCTTCCCCCTTACCCTGAGATTTGTTGACTTACGTATTCAGCCCCGCTTTGGAACTTCTCTAGTGCATACTTTTTTACAGGTGATAATGCAGGGCACCATTAAGTTCTCAGCTGAGCAAACACGTTAACGGAAATTAATACTGAGTAGTGTTTGAGCATTAGAGGATTGAGAACCATAGTTAGAGTCAGTGTAGTTTTAGCCTGCTAAAACTAATCCAGGTGTGGTGCCACAAACTTATAATGCTTGCACTAGGGAATTTGAAGCCTGCTTGTTCTTCAAGACAAGTGTGAGGGCAGCCTGAGATACACAGAAAATTTGGTGCCAGCTTGTGCTACAAAGTGAGACCCTATTTTCTTTTTTTTCATTGAAAAACTGGGCTCCATAAGCTGGCTCAGCAGATAAAGGTGCTTGCAATATACGCCCGAAGACCTGAGTTCCATCCCTGGAACTCATATAACAGTGGGAGGAGAAAACCAACTCCACAGAGTTGTCCTCCGACCACCATTTTGGCACATGCACCCAAAGACATGCCCCCAACCAACACAGATTTTAAGAACCAAGGACAAGGGGCTGAGAGATGGCTCAGCACTTAAGAGACTTGTTGCTCTGGCAGAGGACCCGGGTTTGGTTCTAAGCACTCACGTGATGATTCACAACCATCCATAACTGAAGTTCTAGGCCATCTGATGCCTTGCTCTGGCCTTCCTGTGCCCCAGACTCACACATGAGGTACATACATATATGTGCAGGGAAAACATTCATATGTGTTATTTAAAAATCTTAAAAAAAAAAATAAAACAAGAACAAAAAGTTTTAAGTAAAATGTGGGAATGTTACTCATTTCTGCAGAAAGACATATAACCATTTTTCCTCTTTTTCACTGTCTCATTGTGTGAGGTACTGAGAAAGCAGAGTCCAGGAGAAGGCGGCTTGTTTGGGGATGGCTCATGGGATAGGGATAAAAGCCATGAAAGCTGAACAGGGACAGAGAGGCTGGTAAAGGTGTCCCTGGGCAGGGAAGGCTGTGAGTGCCTGAACGAAGCTCCCTATCACTGAGGACCTGAGGGTCTGCATGGAAATGGAGCACTGACTCTGAAGTAAATGCCCCATCCGCAAATGCTTCCCTGGCTTATTGTCACCTCCAGGAAACGTGCTCCTCTGGCTTTAGAGAAATTCCCAAGGCAGGAAGTAGAGGGCCCACCAGTTCTTAGAATAGGAAGCTGCTAGAATACTGCCATAGGCACAAAGAGGTAGACTGAGGCAAGGGGGCCTAATTTACCAAGAGTCTCTTTGCAAAGGATCTTTTTGTCCATTCTTCACAGCACAAATACACCCAGAATAAGAAGTGTCAAACAGTTTCACTTCCTCCTTCTGAGAAGTGAACACTTGAGAGTTCGGGGAAATTCCATTAACGACACCTAGGTAGGTGAATAGGTCATCACTGGTCACAGCTGTCCTCAAAGGATGCTGACTGATGACACACACTCCCACTTGTATCATCTTTTCCTACATGCAGTACAAAAAACGGTGCCCCTGGAGTTACAACATGCAACAGCACAGCCTTGCTTGGAGGAGCTACTCTCTAAATAATGTCTGAAAAGGACAGGAGTAGATAAAATAGCACAAAAAGGTATTTGATTCAGAGCATTAGGAAAATATAAATTAATCATTCTTGGGTGCAGGTTATTTTAGGCCCCAGAAAACATGACGACATGTCTAGAGACAAATCTGGTTGTCACTAGCTGCACCTGAAATCTCACAGGAGACACCAAGTTGCTGTAAAATACCCATAGAGCACTGGGCAGCCCCTTCCCTAGCAAGAACTACTCTACTACAAACACCAGTTGTGTTAAAGGGTATTGATATTAAACATATGTATGCACATTATTATTTATACATTTATGAGAGTTAAAAGCCAATGTTCACATGCCAGCAAGACAAAGTGTTGCATTAGTACCACCAAACCCAAAGGAATTGGTGAGTCCAATACGTCGACCCTCAGTTTTCCATTCCTGCGCCTCCAGTGGAACATAATTGAGATCAAATTCTGGCTCTGTACAATCCAGGTTTAAAGTTGGTGGTAGTTTTTGATGGTAACAAGCCAGTGCGGTAAAAGCTGCCTCAACCGCCCCTGCAGCCCCCAACAGATGCCCAGTGGCTGCTTTTGTGGAAGATATGGCAAGGGCACCAGCGTGATCTCTAAAGAGCCTCTTAATGGCCCTGTTTTCAGCAGCATCACCCAGTGGTGTGGAGGTGGCATGTGCGTTGACATAGGATATCTGTTCAGGTAACACACCTGCATTTTTCACAGCAGCAGCCATGCATCTGGTAAGAAAAGAAAATGATCAAATAAGTTTAATTTCAACAGACTGTTCACCTGAGCAGCTTGTGTCAAAGAAAGAAAGGTTTCCAAGTACACTGGGTAAGCTCCATCCTGAGTGTCATGGCCGAGACCCTGTGATCCACAAAGCCAAAAATAGCTAGTATTTCTCCCTTTACAGGAAATCCCGCTAACTCCTGGCAGATTTAAGTAGATAAAGTGTAATATGGTCTAAGCTGAGAAAGTAACATATTATCTAGGACTTTTTTCAAAATATGGTCTTTAGACAGGAGCTGGTTAGAAATGTACCCTTTGAGTGTCAACCTAGATCCACAGTCAGAATCAGTACATCAGCAAGACCCCTGGGTGACCGGACTGAGAAATGCTGCTTTGAAAGGAACAGAACCCAACCAGACACATCTACCAGATCTTGTCTTTATTCTCTAGGTCTGATAAGGGTTCAAAGGGAAACTGAGGAAGAGAGCTATCATAATTACCAAGCAGAAAGGGGGACACAGGGAGTCAGCAAAGACACAGCTCTATTGGCTTTGACTAAAGTCCATTCAATTTTTGTTAAAAGATATTCAAATGTTTTCAAATATTTCAAGCAAAGAATTAAAAAAAAAGTTTAGTCTAAGACAGAAAAATATATACTATACACCAAGACCAAATAATTCTTTTTGAATTTGAAGTTCCAATAGTTTCTTACAGGAAAAAATATTTTGAAGAGAACAACCAGTCTTTACCTGAAGGCACCTTCTCCTTCAGAATCGGGGGCAGTTATGTGACCAGCATCACCTGAGAGTCCATAGCCCAGAACTTCCGCATATATCCGGGCTCCTCTCTGAACAGCATGTTCATGTTCTTCTAACACCAGCACAGCAGCACCCTCGCCCATGACAAAACCATCTCTCTCTGGATGAAACGGTCGGCAGGCCAGCTTAGGATCTGGGTTTGTGCTCAGAGCCCGGGCTCTGGAAAACCCAGCAAGAGATAATGGACTAATGCAAGAATCTGTGCCCCCAGCCACCATCACATCTGCATCACCATGGGCTATAAATCTAAAGGAGTCTCCCACAGCATGTGCTCCTGTTGTGCAGGCTGTGGACACTGAGTGATTGGGACCCTTGAGTTTATAGCGAATGCTGACCTGGCCTGCAGCCATATTGATCAGAATCTTAGGGACAAAGAATGGGCTGACTTTATTGTAACCTTTGGTCTGAAACATCAAAGCAGTTTCAGAAACAACTTCAAGAGGAACCATGCCCATGCCAATGGCAACGCCAGTAGCCACCCGATCTGCTTCTAACTTCGGATGCCAGCCGGAGTCTTTCAGGGCCAACTCTGCTGCCCCGATGGCCATGATGGTGGGAGATGACATGGACTTGGTGTCTGATTTGGACACAAAGTTTTGTTCATTGAACTGACCTTCATCAGCACCTCTTGGCACATAAGCAGCTACACTGCAAGGAATACTCTTGTACTCATCACCAACTACAGAAACAACTCCACTTTCTCCTCGGAGAAGCCGACCCCAAACTAGTTGAGTCCCAACACCAAGTGGTGTCACTAGTCCGATGCCTGTGATGACAACTCGCCTGAGAGACACGGCTGCTGGCATAGTTCCAGAAAACTTGCGTTTGCTTACTAACCAACAGCATGACGCTGGATATGGATGAGAGCTTGTGGCTTTTAGAAATTTTAGTAAGCAGTTTGACAACATGGTTGGAATTCAGAAGATCAAAAACACATTCCTGGAACAGACCACAAGAGACAGCAAATGTCGTTTAAACAACGGAAGGGTCTAACAAATACCCTAGGTGTGCTTGCAGTCATGTGCTAAAGGCCACAGCGAAATGCCACCCTCGTTTGGACTTAACTTTTGTTTTTAAGCTGTGAGAGACCTCAGACAGCCAACTGATAGCTAACTTACTAGTTTTCAAGAAAATTGGACAAGGAAAGCCTCGAGGCCACCCCACCCTGATCCGATTGCAGGGGGCATCCACCCTTCTTTAGGCTCACCGAGGATTACTGTACAGTGTGGACTGAGTCTATGTGACATTTCTACGGTCAATGCACAGAAGGCCGGCCGTCGGGCCTATTCCGTGAAGTGTCCTTTATCTACTTCCCTGTAGGGCAGCGAACCTTTCCGGAGGCCCCGCCACAGCCCCGCGCAGCCCTGGCAGGCAGGCTGGGTGTTACTTCCCCAGGTCAGCATTAGGAGCTCTCAGGGCTCCACAACCACGCCACGCCCTCCACCCGAAACCTGAAACCCGGGGGCACTCGGCCGCCGCCAGGGCAGACCGCAGCCACTACCTGAAACAAGCCTTGGCGGGCGCCCACCTTATGCGCATGCGCGCACACGCCCACAGCAGCAACGTTTCCGCCCGGAGACCGGCGCCCGGTGTCAGAGATCAGATGAGCAGGGCGGGACTTCCGCCGGGTTCCGGGCTCTGAGTTCGCCGCTCTGCGTGCTGAGACTGTCTTGTTTAGCGATCCTCACCTTGGGACACAGCGATAATGCACAGATATTTCGGTGTTGCCAGAGAAAGAATGCAATCATTTCCTCAGGAAATTCCGGGGAGGACAAAAAGCTGTAGCCTCAGTCAGGCCTCCATGGTATCTGTGGGGAAGGTATTGAATAGAACTCTTCAGAATATCACACGCCATGAAACCGAAGTCCTTTGGAGGCCATCCAAATGCCACGCAGCCACTGAAAACAGTGTGAATACTGGTGAATATTTCGTAATGTGTAAAGACGTTGAGAGTATTTGTTAGGAGTTGTTAGTTGCAGAACAGAATATAGCGCTTTCAAATTTAAAGGTCTGCAAAGAAATCAGGCACAGTACACGCCTGCAATTTCAGCACTGGGGAGGTAGAGAGAGGATCAGGAACTCAATCCTCAGCTGTGTACCAAATTCAAAGCCAGCCTGGGCTACTTACCTGAAGACCCTGCCTTTAAAAAGCAAAACCTGAAGTCTCTAGTGCAGTGTTTGTGGTATCTCCTCTCCATTTTTTTCCCCTACCCTTATTTACCATAGTAAACAAATAATGTAAATAAATGATGCTTCTTTAAAATTAAACTTTTAATTGCTGACTTATGGCAGGAAGTGAATGGAATATGCCCAATATCTAAGCAGAAGCAAGAATAAAAAACACGTTTATTTCTGAGCTTATGAAAAGTTTAACTTACTTGTTCAGAGCTGATTGTGAATCTGTAGTAGGAAAGTATGAAACACAGCAAGGCGGTGTTTATAAACCATTTGTTCAAATCTGTCCCAGCTGTGAGCTTTGTTTTTCCTTCTTCAGATAAAGGATGGATTATGCCATCTGCACCTGAATCTTTTAATCATGCTTATGTTTCCTTATGATAACCTCTTGTGGCCATTGTTGCCAAGTATACTATTTCTTCTTTTTCAACTGCAGAAAAGATTTTGGGTCAAGCTTATCTTTTTCCTTGTTAGTCCTGGTTATGCTTTGTTTGGAAGTCTACTTTGTCTATAATGATTAGGGAAGCCAAGTTTGTCCTTGATCCCAGGGCTTTCCACTTGCTTAGTATGAGCTCTCCGCGTTGAAAATGTTACTCCCTCCTGTACCTTTGGCAATTTGTATGTAATACTGTCCCAGATGCAGGCAGCCTCAGGTCTCAGAAGGTGCAGGGGTATACAGACTGTGGAAGGTTAACTGAAATGTCTATGCAGCCATGGAGAAGTCATGTCATCATCCATGCTGCAATGAAACTTCTTGGTGGTGCAGATGTTTGGGGGTCTCCCACACTCCTGTAAGCAACTGCTCACCCAGGCTCTGTAAGTAAGCCGAATAAACCTACAGGCACTCCAAGCTGGACGTTAGGATTCTTGCTTTGATTTATTATTCATGCCCTGTAAGTAGTTATTTGTTTCCCTCTTCCCAGGGAAAGAATTCTCAAGCAATGTACACACACATAAATGTGATGTAACAAGATTGTAATTTCTATTTCCATTTTTCTCTGATCATTTTACTTCCATCTGGAAAGGAGTAAAAATTTTACAAAATCCTAATAGCTGTAGGTGAGTTACTACCACAGTTCTTGTTAAAATACCGTGGTGTATTGAACACAAATCTTCAAATTGGTTCTGCGTATCATAGCTTCCTCTTAAAATTTGTCTCGTTCAAAGCTTTATTTCCAAATATAGTTCCCAATTAAATAAACTTTCTATCCAACAAGTTGAACTTCTCACTGTTTGTAATATTATTGTAACACTAAGACAATGAAGTCAGTGCTACTACTGCTTAAAGTCAGGAAATGCTTAAAAGTAGTGGGTCTTGATTTCAATCTGTGAAACGAATAAAAGGATGCATCGCTAGTCAACTCGGTGGAAACAGGAATTTCACTAGGAACAAAACAAAAGGTCCATATGGCCAGTGTCAAATTTGAGAAGTTAGACTCAGTAGAGCTTTATGACCTGAATTCCTTTTCCAGAACACTTTTTTTTTTTTTTTTTTTTGGTTTTTGGAGATAGGCTTTCCACTGTGTAGCCCTGGCTGTCCTGGAACTCAACTCTGTAGACCAGGCTAGCCTTGAACTCACAGAGATCCACCTGCCTCCCAAGTGCTGGGATTAAAGGCGTGTGCCACCATGGCTCAGTTGTTAAAGGTTAGTCTCACAACCATTTCCAGAACTCTTATAGTGGAAGGAAAGAGCCAACTCCCAAAATCTGTCCTTAGATCTCCAAATGCCATGGCAAGGGCATGTATATGTATGTACTTCACACACACACACACACACACACACACACACACACACACACACACAAATAAAAACATTTAAAATTAATTTTTAATTAATTTTCAATTTAATATTAAGAATATTAAAATATTAAAAATAAATATTTAAAATAAAAACTTGAGGGGCTGGAGAAATGACTCAGAGGCAAAGGGCTTATAGTTCCAGAGGGTTGATGTCTATCAATGTGGGGACAGCATGGCAGCAGGCCGCAAGCATGGTAGCTGGAGCAGGAAGCTCAAAGCTCACATCTTTACATGAGCATGAAGCCAAGAAAGCAAACAGAAAGCAGGACAAGGATATAGATCTTTTCAAAGCCCAACCCCAGTGAGTACTCTTCCAGGAAGGCTACACCACCCAAATGTCCCCAAGCTGTGCCACTGACAGGAAACCCTGAGTTCCAATACGGGAGCCTGGGGGGAACATTTTCCATACACCACCCAAATGTCCCCAAGCTGTGCCACTGACAGGAAACCCTGAGTTCCAATACGGGAGCCTGGGGGGAACATTTTCCATTCAGTCCACCACATCTCACTCCCTGGTCTTCATAGGCTCCTGGCCATATAATGCTAAATGCATTTAGTACAACTTCAAAAGCCCCTGTAGTCTTTCACAGTCTTCACTGTTAAGTCTAAAAGCCTCAAGTTTCTTCAGCATGTAACCCTCTGTAAAAATCAAAAGGCAAATCACCTATTTCCAACACATGACACAGAATATACATTACCATTCCAAAAGGGTGGGAGTGGGACATAGTAAGAAAATACTGGCCAAAGCATGAACAGGTTTCAGCAGAACAAACACCAAATCCTGTAGCTCTGTGTCTTCTGTCAAGGGCTTAGATAGCTCCACCCCTCCAGCTTTCCAGCCTGTAGCGTATATGCAGCTCTCCTTGGCAGATTTCTCATGGTGTTGACATCTCCAACATCTTGCGGTCTCCACCGCAACCAAGCTTCCCTTTCACAGCTCCACACAGTCATCTCTCACAGCCTCTTACTCTCTCAGGGCATTCATGCAGGGACTCCCTGTCACATGCTACCTGCCCTCAGAGGCTCTCTGAAGCCACAGAGGGAGGATGTATGACTCCCTCACTCATCTTCATGTCTAAAGCCAGCACCATGGGACAACATAGCCAAGTGGAGCTACAAGCTTGGGATGGGTCCCTTGAATCACATGAGCAGCAATGCTTTTATTCAGTTGCTTTCTGGGATCAGAAAATGCCTTAGGTTGTGTTTTAACACTGGAAGCTTGGCTAGGTGGGGTCTTGTGCAGAGTACCTTTTTCCTTTGTTCCAGTGCAGGGAAAGCTTCTCCTAAACCATGCTAATTTTCCTCTTTCCAGCACATGCCTTGGCTGCAACATTAAGCTTCCTAGAGCTCCTTTTCTCTACAAAATGTACAAACTGTACATTTTTATCTTGTTTTCTAGCCCAAATCTCCAAAATTCTTCCACAACACTCCTCTAAAAAAACAATATGGTCAAGTTCATCATAGCAATATCCTTCTCTCAGTACCAAGTTCTGTTGTGTTAAGTCTAAAACCCAGGACAAAGGGCTGAGGTGCCTATTTAACATATCAAAGCTGACCTGGCCACCAGGTTCTCCTAGCATCCCTCAGTCCCTACCTGTTAGAGGGTATGGCCTACACACTCTGACCTCTACTCTGAACTCTCCAGACCAGGGGTTGGGCTGCCCTTCCCCTAGAGGAAGGGGATTAATTCAGACGTTTTGGTTACCTGCGCCTCTTTGTACTTTTGGGTCTCCTGGCTGCTGCACCAGGTTCTCCTCTCTCCATTTCCCCTTCCTTTCTCCCCACATGGCCTAGGTCAGGGTCATGTACACTCTGGACTCTCCCAGAGGTTCCTGCCTCTGGCTATGCTCTCCCTCATATCTACAATAAACTTCTCCTCCATTATACCTAGAAGTCATGTCCTTTCTTTCCTTTTATTTCTTTTTTTCATTCATATTGGCACTAAGCTTTTCTACTGCTGTGATAAAATGCCACGACCAAGGCAACTTAGAAAACAGTTTATTTTGGCTTATGGTTCCAGAGGTTAGAAATTGTAATGGCAGGACAGCATGGCAGCAGGCATGGCAACCAGTGCAGAAAGTTGAGAGCTCACATCCTTTACCATAAGCGCAGCAGAGAGAGTGAATTGGAAGTAGGGCAAGGATATATAACCTCAAAACTTTTCCCAACAGGGCTGCACCACCTAAACCTTCCCAAATATCAGCATCAACGAGGGGACCACATGTTTGGATATGGGGAGCATTTCTCACTTGACCCGCCACACCCTGACATGCTGACCCTTCTGTGCATTTCTAACTAAATGGTTTTGTGGAGCTATCTGGGCAGAAACTAATAACGTTAGTTTTTGTCTTCATTTAGATTAAGGTCTTTTATACCATCTATCTCAAATTGCTTTGCAAATAACAGACACTGAATATTGCTGACTCATCATTGGCTATAGTAACACAATGAACTGAATCACCACACTGATTCCTGAAGGGCTCCTCTCTTCATTGATGGTCTTTACTGAGGTCAACAGTTTTTTTCATGACCAAAGTGATCCTGGGGGAAAATCTGTGGGTTATTTCTTTATTTCATTTAAGAATTGTGCCACTATTTAATAAAGCTGAGATGCTAGAAAAAAAAAAACGTTTTTAGTGATTGATTTCTGGCAACAACAGATCAAATGAATAAGAAATTCAAGGCTAATTTAACATTACATCATAGTTTGTTTGAAGCTGCTGCAGACATAAATAAAGGTAACTAATATCTTGACTTTTTCTAGAAGAAAGAAGAATGAAAATGTCTTCAACATGACAAGTGAACTAAGCAGACAGAAGAGGACAAGGTTCTTTGTTAAAGTAAATATCTCTAATAATTCACAAATGGCAGAATTAAAAGAAATTTACTCAGAATTCATCCTCTTTTTTTTTTTTTTTAAATAAAGCCAAAATACTCACTACCAGACCTTTTGCAATTGACCTTAGGACCTAAGCAATGGGCAACCCAGAAGCCACTGAATTCCATATCCTTCTGCCTATACCTATTTCTTGGTGGGGGGGGTGGCCTTAGAGACAGGGTTTCTCTGTGTATCCCTGGCTGTCCGGGAAATCGCTCTGAAGACCAGGCTGGTGGTGGTGCACACACTTTTAATCCCAGCACTTGGGAGGCAGAGGCAGGTAGATCTCTGAGTTCAACAGAAGCCTGGTCTACAGAGTGAGTTCCAGAGAGAAAAATATTAAAATTAAGGGCTGAGTGTGTAGTTCAGTGCTGGAGCCACTACCTAGCATGTGAGAAAGCCCCTAGGGTTCAATCCCATTGACAAGGACCAAACACATTTGTTGAAGTTTGGAATTTCTACAAAAAAAAAAGCTCTTAACAAAGTATTCTATCAAGGGTATGATGAGGCATTGGCTGGACTAAAGAGGTTATGGATTCATTTTCTTTTCTTTTTTTAAAATGTGCATTGATGTTTTGGCATGGGTGCTGGGTCCCCTGGAACTGGAGTTATAGACAGCTGTGAGCTGCTTTGTGGGTGCTGGGAATTGAACCCGGGTCCTCTGGAAGAGCAGTCAGTGCTTTAACCGCTGAGCCATCTCTCTGGCCCTGAATTCATTTTCTAAGATTAAATAAAGGACACTGGTAGATGATATGCATGTATAAGTCAAAAGATACAATGTGTGTATAAACTTTGTCCTCTTCTTTGTTCATTTTATTCTATTACTGTATATGTGTTTTATGTGGGTTTTATCACCACATGATAAACTGAGTCCCCAACTCCCGAATAGGGTGCAATATGCTGTTGAAAAATGCTCCTTACAATAGAATCGTACCTTGTGAGCGAGGACTTGACGTGATGTTTATCAATCTAATTCGGAGAAGAATACACAAATCGGAAAACCAGGTGAGTTCAGAGCCGTGCTCTTTTGTTCCTGAAGCCAGACAGACGCCCGTAATCCCAGGCTGAGGCAGGACTGCTGCGAATTCAAGAGTTTGAGGCCAGCCTAGGCCACAGACCAAATCCCGTCCCCCTCCCCTACAAAAAAAAGACAAAACAAAACTTATTCTTCCTTCTGGAGTCTTTTCTTCCACAAACAACATTTATCTATCGTGAAGGGAAGGCTATAAAAATATCTGTGGGCTCCTGCCCCTCACAACCGGTAGCCACGTACCTCTCCTGCAGTGGCTGGCTCCCCTGTGCCAACGATCAGACCCGCCTCTCGATACCTAGCCCCGCCCACAACGCCCCTGTCCCCCTCGGCGCCCCGCCCCTCGGCGCTGAGGCCCCGCCCCGCCCCGCCCCCTGGCCTCAGGCCTCTGCGGCGGCCTAGGCGCTCGGCGCCTGCTCAGTGCGGGCCGCGGCGCGCGAGGTGGCAGAGGCCGCGGCTCAGCCATGGCGTCGGCCGCCTTGGGCAGCTCGTCGAGCTCGGCGTCCCCAGCCGTGGCTGAACTCTGCCAGAACACCCCGGAGACCTTTCTGGAGGCCTCCAAGCTGCTGCTCACCTACGCCGACAACATCCTGAGGTGCAGCCGGGGCCCTCGAGCCTGAGAGCCGCAGACGGGCGGGGCCGCCGGCGCTCGGGCCTGAGGCGGGGCGGGCAGGGCGACGAGGGCTCGCCGAGGTTGTCACTGCCGCTGACAGCCCTGGGGTCCCATCTCACTGCACGATCCCGGCTCTGTGACCCAGCCCGAGTGCGGGTTAAATATTCACGCCGTGTTTGGTGGTTGAAACATTTGTGGTTTAAAGTTACGAACTTCCTATTAATGTCTGGGTTTTACTTCAACCTGACTCCTAAAGAGTTTTGAAGGAAAGCGTGCTGGAGAAGTCACTTCTGTTCAGAGGGCAGCACTCTCCACAGCTGCTCCTCACAGGGTCGTTGTTGGAAGTTGGAGGCAGCCCCCTGCTGCAGCTCTTTGGGTCAGAGGGAGCTTTTTTTGGGGAAGGCGTGCAGGAGGGGGCGTGCAGGGAGGTTAAGGAGGTTAAGGTGCTGGCTGACGTCATGCCCCGGGCGCTGGCTCTTAGAAGTACACTGACATGAAGTCTGTAGGAAGTCTCAGCTTCACCCCTGTACATGTCATGGAGCCCAGTTTTAGCGAATGAGTTGGAAACGGTTTGTTTGAGACGGGGTGCAGTCCTGTATAGCCCAGGCTGGCATGAAACTTGCTCTGGAGCCCAGAACTCATGCCAGTCCTCCTGTCTCGACCTTCCGAGTGCTGAGATTACAGGTGTGAGCCACCCTAACAATAATTGTCCATTTAGGTATCATTAGTGATTTGAAAGTAAACGTATGTGGTTATATGCCATGTTATGCAGCATCAGCACCGAGCCTGCTCACAGCTACATAATTGTGACCTGCGTGACCATCACCCTCCTTTGTGACACCTCAGTTTAACCTTTTCTAACCTGAGATCTAACAGCACCTCACAGTACAAGCTGCCCATGGACTCTGAAAGAACGCATAGGCTTGAATCTTGAGAGCCTACAGCTGAAATTTCCTCCTGAATTCTCAAGTCCCCCACCCCATCCCCTGTACAGAATAGAGGGACGGATTTGAGAAGATGATTCTGCTTTGAGTACACTGAAACCAAAGGTGCTAAGATCAGGGTACTTGAAGGACAGCTTTGCATGCAGACAAAATGGCTATTGGGATCATAACCATCATTGTGAATGTTTACTAAACTTCTAAAAGAAACTGCTTCATTTTACAGTCTTTACTGTGACTTGGATTTCTGATCTTGAGTTTTTGTCTAAAAAGGAAATTAGAAGTTTGTAACTAAAAGATTCAGACTGATGTGAAAAATTGCTCCTTTAGTTTGTTTTCAGTAATAGTGTCCTTGTGTTCTTAGAATTCAAGGTCTGGCTTGCTTGGGGGTGGTGTCCTTTTCTCCATATTCAAATCCAGTGACTTTCTAACACTTAAGGAAAAGCCCCAGGTGTCTTCCTGGGCCCTCGCCACACATTAGAATTGTACTTCTCTAATTTGAGCAGAGAAAATCAGGTTTCTGTTTCCATTGCTATTTTTTTAAATCCACTAGCAGCAGAGTGAAAGCACTTTAAAAGGCATATTGTCCCACCATCTCTTCTGACCTCAGAGTCTCAGAACAGTTTATAGAATGGAATTGCAAATAAAAATTTCATTAGGATATTTTTAAACTGATGCTTGTTGCTGTAATCTCCAGTGAAATAATACTTTTAAATTTCTGCTTGAAGTTTATCATATCCCCAGCAGTAATAAATCTAATTAAAATACAGAAAGAAATATAAGCTACTTTGTATGCAAAAGCTTCCCCCAAGTTTTAGATAAGATGAGCTTGCTATCTACTTTGTTCAAAGCAAAACAGAACAACTCTGTATTAGTTTCACTGACATCATGGATGGGCTGTTTGGCTAATTTGATTCATGTATCCAGGTTTGGCCTAGAACTTGACATGTTATCTGAGAATGATCTCAAATTTCATAACCTCCTACCTACACCTCTAAGTTATAGGCATGGACTCTCACACTTAGTGTTATGAGGTGCTAGAGATTGAACCCAGGGCTTCATGAATGCTAGGCAAGCACTCTATCATCTGAGGGTATCCCCAGCCCCTAATTCATTCATTCTTTAATGTACGTGTTTGATAGTTCACTAATTTTGTTTACAAAGCACACAGTTATTATTGACTGTACTGGGTGTTATTGAGAAGAACCAAGAATTGAAAGTAGTTTCTCTGTTTAAAGAATATAAATATATTTGGGAGAAAAACAGGTATGGAAAAATAGCTTATAGCGTAACATCAAAGAACAATTCCAAGATAGTGTTTATGTTTCTGTATTTATGCTCTTATGTTAGGAGACAGTAAAGAAGAGGATTGATAAGGTAGGACCAATTGGAGTAGCAGAGGACATTTCTGCAAAGTGATAGGTGAAGGGAACTCATAATTCCTGGAGTGGAGTTTCATGAGGAACAGCATTAGAAGAAACAGGCATTAATTGTAATCATAGAGCCATTTTGTAATCATAACCATAAATGCCGATAGAATGAAGACATTGACAGAGGTTCACAATTTTAAGTGGCAGTGCAAGAAGTAATAGAAGACTAAACTGACTTTTAATTTTTAATGTAGCTTGCCACTGACACACCAAGAAATTGAATGTTGAGGGTTGGTGAGTTTGTTGGCAGCTTATGTGGTAGAGTATGTTTAGACTTCATAAGTAGAGCAGTAAGCTTCAATTCTTGTCAGCTCTTTTTAAGTATGATCATAGGCAATTCATATATCATTTCCAAGTTTGAGGTCCCTTACTTATAAAAGGTATAAAAATACTCTATTCTAGGATTGCCATAAAATATAGAAATAAAGAACTTGGCACACACATAACTACTGCTGAGGATATCTATTATCGTTTTATGTATTATTATTATTATTTCTGTTAAATTAGTTTACAAGTTTGTATCCTTCCTAAGGCCAAGACCCTGTTTCCAAAAAAAAAGGGGAGGGGGAGTATTACTTTTCTTACCTGATTCAAATACAAAAGCAAATGTTATTTTTCTGAAAATTAAGTAACTTGATAGATAACTATGAGAGTAAAACAACTAGGAAGACAAAATATTTTCAAAGTGACAATTGAACAAATACAAGGAATTCTGCTGCCTTCTCAAGATTCCATCCTTTTAACATCATCAAAAACCACCCATTCAGAAAATGTTCCAAGAAAAGATACAAGATAACTGCTAACAAGTGAAGTAAATATTACAACTTACAGAAATATTTAATAGATAACAGAGGTGTGCGCGCATATATGTGTGTGTGTGTGTGTGTGTGTGTGTGTGTGTGTGTGTGTGTGGAACCATCAAAGTGTGACAACAAAACAAGAAAAATCTGCAGAGAAAATGAAGTTGATGGAGAATCAAGCAAAAATTAAGGCCAGTGTCCACAGTGCCAGGACATGGCAGGGCCAACTTTTGGTCTTAGTCTGTCCTTAAGCTCATGCAAATCTGCTTGATATTTTTTAATTATTTAAAAAAAAACATTTGGGTTGGGCATGCATAACTTATTCAAGGGAACTAGGAGCCTGAGACAGGAGAATTTTGAGTTTGAGGCCAGCCTGGTTGAAACAAAGAAAAAAGAAAAAGAATCTGGGAACTAGATATTATCGCCATTGCTAGACTCTGTTTATAGTATGATAAAAACCAATAAGTAATATGTAATGATCATATAGAGCCCTAGAAGCTATTGGGAACATTAAAACTGTGTTTTTAAACTGGGATATACGATTGTGGTGACACTGACATGTTTATCACCTTGTGGCATGTATCATGAGAAGTCACAATGATCTGTTTAGCATTGACAAATGTTGGGGTCATTTTATAATTTATTTTTGCTTGTTTAAATGGTATGCCATGGAAAGCAAGGATGCTGAACATTCTGTGTTGCATAGGGAATCACCCCTCAGCTGTATCCTAAATGTTGTGGGTGTCAAGATTGAGAAACCCTGGTCTAATACACAGAATCAATGTAGAGAGGATAAACTGTCCTTAGCTCCCAACAGTCTGTGCTTGCTTTGGAAATCATTTGTGGAAATAATTTTTTTAAACTTCCAATCCTTTTCGAACCTACAAATTTTTACAGAATACAGTAGAAATCTCAAAGTACTATCAGGTTCTTCTAAAAGTCATTGACCACTCAGTCTTGCAGTTCTCATGGATGAAAGGTTGTAGACTAGCACTAATGTACACTAGTTAAGCAGTAGTACTTATGCTTTGTCCTTGACTAGTCATGTTTTCCTTTTATTACCTTACTTCCTGTACTAAAAATACATTTTGAACTGAGGTAGAAACTTATAGTAAAAACAGTCATTGGTCCAGGGAGGAAAGGAAGCTAAGTGACCATTAAGGTTCATGCTGGAAGCAAAGCTTCTTTAGCCAGGTTTCAGTTCACAAAGGCTTCTTCATCACCATCTTTGTGCCATGGGCACCATTATAGATGATGGGATCCCTCAGAACAAGCAAAGTTCTCTACCCTCTGCCTGGAGCTACTATTGTTTATTTTCTTTTAGAAACTTAAAAGACTCAAAAGGTATTTTGTTGGTTTAAATATTAAGGCAACTCCATGTAGTTAAAAGGGAGGTTTATTTTGTGTGGTAACTTACAAGTAAAGGGATAGGAACCAAGAGAGCTGGCTCATCCAGACCCGAGATCTGGATGAGGGTCTTCAGGGGTCCTCTCTCGGCTCCGCCTTGTAGGCTTGACAGTTAGCGAAGCCTCAAAGGGTGTGGTACTTCCAGGTCAAAGCTGGAACGGCTACCCACTACAGTATTTAGCTGTAACAGCATAGAATTAAAATGTCACACAATTTCCTACGGCAGCATTAATACTGTCATCCATAAAGTTGGACAATAGAAGTACTCTTTAGTACAGAAGTAAGAATCATGAAACTGAACTGCTTGTCTGGACTGCTCACTCTAAAGTTGGAACCTGTACTGCTATGTAAGAGTGCAGCTGATATAAAATGTGAAAAGAAACATACATAAACTCTTTAAAAGATAAGTTGCTACATATTATCCATTATATTATCTTTTTTTTTTAATCAGAAACCCCAATGATGAAAAGTACAGATCCATCCGTATTGGAAACACAGCTTTTTCTACTAGACTCCTGCCTGTCAGAGGAGCTGTTGAGTGTTTGTTTGAAATGGGCTTTGAAGAGGTGAGTATCTGTAAGGGTTTCCTCCCCTTCGTGTGCAAAGCAGTCAATAGTAGTGGTGAATAGTTGTTTGAATGAAATATTATTTTTAACGAATTGATCATTTTGAAAATGTGTAGAACTAGTTTTTTTTTTTAACCCATTAGACATTTTTTTTAAATACAATGAAGTCAGGATAAAAATGTAACAAGTTTCTATAGGTAGAATTCTTACAAGTCTCATAGATTTAGAATAAAGAGGGTCAAATACAACCCAAAGATTAAATGTGGTCCCCTCCCAGTCTTCTAGCAAGCACTGGCTTTCTGAGTATGCGGTGATCCTAAGGTATCACCATATCCTCCAGTAAGAAGAAAAAGTGAGACAAACACAGAAGAGAGGAGTTCACCTGCCCCACCGAATGGTTTTCTTCTGTGACAGGAATCTCAAGCTGTTTTATCATTTGATTTCACAAGAAGAGTTTGGTGTTTCCATCCTCTCAAACCTTGTGGCAGAGATAACACAATAAACATAATTATCAGAATTGTGAATTTTAGCCAGGCATGCTGGCATATTCTATAGACTTACATACTTGGGAAGCTGAGGCTGAAAGACCGTGAGTTCAGGGCAGCCTGGATTACATACTAAGACTGTCTCTAAAAGACAGACCGCAGAGTCTGAATCTTCAGTGCTCCCCTATTACTGATGTGTAGGACGTTGGAAGTTGAGCAGGACCACAAGTGCTAGTGGCTATCAGAGTCAGCATTTGTAGACTTTGTTAAAGAAATAGGACATACTTTTCTTCCTATCTACTCTTCTTAACCAAATTCTGTTGCACACCATGAGGATGCAGCGTGGTAAATTAATATAATCCCATTCCATCTAGAACGTATGTTCTAATGTGTAAGACAGTATGAAAGCAGAGACAGGTATAGAGAAGAGGACCAGACAGGATGCTGTACTCATACTGTGCACCCCAATACACTTATCTGGGGTCAGAGAACAGAACAGCCATAATATTAAACATAGAGGTTAGGCAATGGTAGCACACGCCTTTAATTCTAGCATTCCAGAGGCAGAGATTCATCTGGATCTCTGTGAGTTCAAAGCCACACTGGAAACAGCCAGGCATGATGACTCACGCCTTTAATCCCAGGAAGTGATGGTAGAAAGCAGAAAGGCATATAAGGCATGAGGATCAGGAACTAGAGATGGTTACGCTTTCAGGCTTTCGAGAAGCTGTTCAGCTGAGATCCATTTGGATAAGGACACAGAGGCTTCCAGTCTGAGGAAACAGGATCACCTGAGGAATTGCGAGGTGAGGAAGCTGTGGCTGGTTCTGCTTCTCTGATCTTCCAGTGTTGACCCCAGTACCTGGCTCCAGGTTTGCTTTTATTAATAAGACCTTCTAACGATTCGTGCTACACATAGCAATCAGAGTTGCACTCAGTGTAGCAATAAAGTGACTAGGGAAAACCTCTGAGGAGATAAAGGTAGGACCTGAGTGATAAGAAACCAAGTTCATGCAGAGGATTGGCGTGCACAAAGGGCTTCTAGCTGTGGTAGCTCTGACACAGAAAATAGCTCTAGGGGTAGACAGAGACCAGGCTTGTACAGATGTAGACTCTTTTGAGTGAGAGAGGAAACTGTGATCAAGTTAATCTTGATTATCAGTTTGATTAGACTGATATACACTTGTGAGTTTAGTAAAACATACCCCTTATCTGTGGGAGTATTTCCAGAGACAATTCAGGATGTTCATGACTAAATGAATGGTTGAATCCCTTGAGGGATTCAAACTTTGAGTAGGTTGATTAGACAAGGGTAGAACTATGGAGGTGGGGCTTCAGTGGAAGAAGTAGATCTCTAGGAACATGTCTTTGGATGCTGTCTCTTAGCCTGGTCTCTTCCTGTTGCTGCTCTGGTATACTTCCTGTCTGACTAGAGCTGCCTCCTCCTTCACATGTTGCCACCACCATGTTACTCTGCCTAGCTGTAGGCCTGGAAACATGTTTCCAAGTGACTAGGGACTGAACTCGCTGAACGTGAGCCAAAATAAATCCTTCCTCCTTTCGATTGTTTGTATCAGATACTCTGTCACAGAGACAAGAAAAGGAACTGATATTGAGGCCATTGGAAAGTTATAAGTGGGGAAGATATTCTCAAATATTGCTTTAGTTATTGTAAAGAGAATATTCCGGATAATCTGGAGTGCAGGCAAGGGATGGTACAGGAAAACAAATTTAGCTTGTTAAACCAGTCTCACAAGGCATGGCAGTGGTTATGTAAATGTTGGAAGAACCTTTACCTGCTCTGTCCCTGGTGTTCCTAGCTCCCAGAGGATCGCTATTACAGCACAGATAGGAGGCTGGAAACATTTGTTGAATTATGTACTGATGGCCGAGAGGTGAGAGCTAGATGGATTCAGGAATTACGTATGTGTTCGTGTGTAGAGGAGCCAACAGTTCTTGATAAATTAAAAGTCTTGTAGAAGGGGAAAGGAAGAAATTGGGGACATCTAGCTTTAAGTTTCAGACACTGAGTCGATAAGATTACCACTAAATGAGATGAAAAAAAAATCTTGGAAAGTGGCAGTTTTTAAGGGAAAAAGTACTACATGGGTTTTGGACAGTTTTGACTCCTTTGCTATTAAATACTGTTTAAGTAGAAATATTAGTCAGTTGAATAAGATAAGCCCACAACTCAAAAGAGATCAGGCCAGGATTTTAAAGCATGGTATCATCTGATTACAGATTACATATAAACATCAGAATGTAAAGAATTTCGAACTATATAGGGAGAAAAATGAGATCACTGCTGATTCTGTGCAAAGAAATGAAGACTTAAAATTAGGCAAGAAAACTTAGTAATTGACATATAGAAGTTGTATCAGTTTCTCATTGTTGAAGTGTCACAGGTTGAAGGGAATCATATTTGTCTTTCACCTAACAAATATTTGTGTGCTAGGTAGGGTAACCCTCTGACCTAATTTGCCAAGGACTTTATTTGTTTTCGGCCCATACCCAAGAAAACGCCTCAATGTTAGGCATTTGTCATGGTTGGTCTCCTCCATGCCAGATAATAAACTACTCTGAGACTTGGAATAATATTTGATGTAAATGGAGTCAGTGTTCTGATAAAATGAAATCATATTTGCTTTCTGGCACTCTTTAGACTTTACACTTCAGGACAGATCTGAAGTAACTGTTTCATCAGTGTGACTAAGTTTTGTGAAGGACTAATATAGCTGAACACGTATTAGGAGTTTTTATCAAGTTGAAGTTTTATTAAGTTGAAAGGTACATCTGATGTTTACCCTGAAATTACAAAGGTATCTTAAAATCTTGAAAATTACGAGTGATGTTGAGGAAGACTGGGGTCCAAATGTCTTTTGATCTGCGTTTTAGTGTGGTGGGGCAGTTCTCAGCAGGAGCCAGACCTGTCTGTCCTCCACCTGCATCTGCTTTCCCACTTTGGTAGGGAGGAAGCATGGGAAATCTGGCAGAACAGTTTGGGTTTGGTTTTCTGAAACATTACTGGCGTTTAGTTGTCATGGGCCAAATTTGCTAAATATCCTGCAGTGAGAATTGTCTTGGAAAAAATGTTTTCATACGCAGGTTTGTTGAATCTTAGAATTCTTGATTTCTTAAAATGTTCTTGGATCTATTATATTTAGCCTGTAATTTTGACCTTTATGAAAATGTGCTATGGATTAAACATTTTAATAAGAACATAATTGGCCATAGTTATCATTTTTAGGATTGGTTAGAGCCACACCTCTGTCCTCTTGGTGTTCTGAGGTGTGGACTGAGATATAGATCCAGATACGTAGGTGCTCCATACTTAACTCAAATATATACCAGTTCCATTTTGGCCACAGAGTTCAATTTCGGTTCCATTTTCCTACAGACTACCTCCTGCATTTTCAGTGCTGCTTCACTAATACCAACTCACCAGAAGGCTCCATTTGTGGGAACAGATGGTACACGTAGATGTGAAATTTTTTCCTTTTTTTAAAACTTTTATTATTTGTTTGTTTGTTTGTTTGTTTTCTGAGACAGCCTGTCCTGAAACTCACTATGGAGTCCAGGCTGGCCTCAAACTTGGGATTTTGCTGTTTTGGCTTCCCCAGTACTGGGGTTACAGACAGATCTTTGTTTTTTATTGACATGTACTATTTTATACATTTCTGTGAGGTCCTATGTGATGTCTTGATTTATGTATATACATGAGGTAATAATCAAATCAACATAGTTGGCATGTCCATCATGGTGAGTACATTCAAAATCCTCTGGAGATAGAACTGCACAGTTGTAACTACATTCACTCTGCTATACCAAAAACACACCAGAATGTACTCCAGCTGTAGCATGGTACCCATTGACCTGTCTCATACCTGTCTCTATCCCGCTGTCTAGTATTCACCATTCTTCACTTCCTTTCCAAAGTTGGAAAAGCCAAATCCATTAGAAGTGAGCCATCACTATTGGGGATGTTCTGTTTGCTCATCCCCTTCCAGCTGTTTGTGAAAGCTTGTAGATTTTGATCTCTGTTCAGACTAAGTTGGGGTCAGTCATAACAAAACAATTGAGGTCATTGCAGTTTGAATCCATGATCGAGCAATTATGGGGTAGCACCAGCTAGATTATTCAACTTCTCTGAGCCTTTGTATTTTCACATAAAATGTATGTAAATGGTATAATTACAGCCTTTCAGATGGTTCTGAGAATTAGTGGAGAGAATGTTCATGAAATGTTTGCACAGTACCTATACTACATCAATACCATGAGTGGTAGAAATTAATTTTCATAGCTAATATGGTTAATACATGAAGCATCATGTACATTTGAAAAAGGATTGTGTGTAATGAGGTTTTCTGTTATTATTAATTCTAGCAGCCTGCTATTACCAGAAAAATAGTCATTTTCAATTGTTTTAAGTGATCTGCAGGTGTCTTAGGGTTACTGTTGATGACCAAGCACCATGACCAGAAGCAACTTGAGGAGGAAAGGCTTTATTTTGCTTACACTTGCATATTTTGCTTACACAATTCTTGATTATAAGGACTAGAACTCAAACAGGTCAGGAAATTAGAGGCAGGAGCTAATGCTAAGGCCGTGGAGGAGTGGGACTTCCTGGCTTGCTCGTTATTGTTTGCTAAGCCTGCTTAGAACCCAGGACCACCAGCCAGGGAGGTGTCCCCTCCAACAATGAGGTGGGCCCTCCCCCATCAATCACTAATTGATAAAATGTCTACAGGCTTGCCTATAGCCTGATCTTATGGAGGCGTTTTCTTTTTTTTTTTTTGGAGCTGAAGATCGAACCCAGGGCCTTAGCGCTTGCTAGGCAAGTGCTCTACCTCTGAGCTAAACCCCAACCCCATGGAGGCGTTTTCTAAATTGGGTCCCTCCTCTCAGATGACTCTAGCCTGTGTCAAGTTGACAAAAACTAGCCAACATAACGGGGGTGGCTGCTGTGTGTGGTAACAACTTTTAATCACATTACGGTTGATAGACTTACTGTTTGCCACTGTTCCTTCTCAACACCTTGAAACTTGGTTGGATATGTTTTTATTTTACCTGTTTTCTTGATTTACAATTTACTATTTTAAATTGAGAGTTTTGTATAATATTTATATTAAAGCAGTCTGTGTTATGGATATGCACTTAACTAATTTCAACAAATATTGCTTATTTTTGTTCTGTTTTGTTTAGAGGACTTTTCCATTCCTGTTAATAATAAATAATCTATAGGGGTTTTTTGTTTTGTTTTATTTTGGGGGAGTTGGAGAATGCTGGAGAGATGGCTCAGCTGTTAAGAGCACTTGCTCCTCTTGCAGAGGACCTGGGTTTGAGTCTCATCACCTACACACAGGGCCTCACAAAGGTCTGTAACTCCAGTTCCAGAAGCTCCAATGCCATCTTCCTGTCTTTGTGGATACTTGCACATACCTCAACACAGATAGATATATATTTAAAAAATAAGTACATCTTTAAGAAAATAATCTATAGTACTAGGCCTGGTGGTACATTCATTCAATCAGGAAGCAGAGGCAGGAAAATCTGTGAATTTGAGGCCCACTCAGTCTACATAATGAGTTCTAGAGAAGCCAGAACTACCCAGTGAGACCCTGAATTAAAAAAAGAAAGGAAAGAATAAATAAGTCTATAGTTTGGGGCTAAAGATGTCACGTGAGGGTAGAGGACTTGCCTAGGGTGTATAAGACTCCTAGCACTACGAAACAATTATATCTGTATTTTCAAATTAACTGTCAGTGTATACTTTTAACTGCTCTTGGAAAATGGTGAACCCAACACACTTCTGATGTAGCTATTTTCTAAGGGCTTAGGTTTATAAAATGTCATATAACTTTTATAAAAAAATATGTTTTAGTTACAGTTGTACACAACTATTATTATTATTACTACTGTATACAATTTATTAAACCAGGTCAAGATAACTGACATATCTATCACCTCAGACATTATTTCTTTGGGAATGTTAAAAATGCTATTAACTATTTTGAGATAGCCAATTAATTGTTATCAATCATATTTGTATTACTATGTGTCACATAGCTTCTCAGTAGTTTTATGCAATACCTTCTTGATCTTTTCATTGTGTTTAAAAACAAAAACATCTGTACTGGGGACTGAACCTTGTTCTTCATAAATGCTAGGCAGCCAATGTATCCCACTGACCTATATCTCGAGATTAAAAAACAACAAAACTGTATTGTGAGACCATCTCACTAGCTTGTCCAGGCCCTCATTGATTTTGGGATTCTGCTTCTCAGTGTCCTGAGTAGCTGAGATTATAGCCTCAGCCTCCTGGCTCAGGCCTCTTGTATGGCAGTTTTTCTACTGCCATTACTTTGTATGGAATTTAATAGAAACTTACAGTATTTTATTTTATTGCAGAGAATTTAGGGATATGCATTTTGCCACTCTTATAATATATACTGTATTGCATTTTTCTAAAGTTCTCCTAAGACTAGGATGTAGGTCAGTTGGTAGAGTGCTGCTGGCCATGTATGCATAAAGCCATAGGTTCAAGCTCCAGCCCGGCATTGACTGGGCTTGGTGGTACATGTCTATAATCCCAGCATTTAGGAAGTGAACTCGGAGGAAGATCAGGAAGTTCAAGGTCATCCTCAGCTAGAGAGTAAACTCAAGGCTGGCCTGGGATATAGGAGATCTTTCACAAAAAATAAAGTAAAATAAATAAAAGTCTCTTGAACTACAATAAATATGCTAAGCTTTATATGTTAGCAAGGAAACACATTTTCTTAATTTTGTTTAAAAACTAGTATATTCTTGAGATATGTTACCTTCAGGGCTGCAAAGATGGTGCCATGGTTAAGAGTGCTGTCTACTCTTCAAGAGGAACCGACACCCACATGGCAGCTCAGAAACATCTGTGACTCCAGTTCCAGTGGAGCCAGCACCCTCCTTTGGCTTCCCTGGGCACCAGGCACACACACAGTGCACAAGACACGTATATGCAGTCAAAATACCCATACATATAAAAAATAAAAAATATATTTTTTAAAAAAGATATAATACATTCAATAGTATTGGTTTCACCGTGTATAAGAACGACTGTCAGTGTAAAACAGAAGTTAAGATTTTTCTCAATTCTGTAAATTCCAGGGAGAAACACATCTCATCTTTCCTAAAAAAGCCTCAGTGGAGCAGCTGCAGAAAATTCGTGACCAGATTGCCTTAGAGAGAAGCAGCAGATTGGATGGGTCAAATAAGAAGGTGGAGTTGTCTCAGCAACCTGCTGCTGTCCAGTTTCCTGCGGAGCAGTCTGAGGATCCTGCTCGATTAACACAGCACTCAGGAAACCAACCAGGGCAGCTGCCAAGCCTGCCCTCTGCTCCAATGGTAGTGTTAACAACCCAACATTCCTTTACATCCTGTCAGTGGTGAGATAGCAAAAAGAATTATTCCTGCAGTTATTTCTCAAATATTCTTGGTTTTAGAACACTAATATCTTCAAATTTGTTAAGCATTTTGAAAATAGTCGAAGTTATAGCAAATGTGGGCAAAAATGGCTACCATTTATTTTCCTCCTTCCTTTAGTTCTTTCCTATTTTTGCTGTGTAGCCTAGGCTGACCTTCAACCCATGATCCTCGAACTTCAGCCTCTGGAGTGCTGGGATCATAGTTGTGTACAACCATGGCCAGCTGTTGTATGTTAAAACTCAACCTGAGGTATTATTATTTACAAATGTACCTACTTTCTTGGTACTTATATCAGTTGCACAAATGAGCATGTCTTTAATTAACCTCAAACAAATAAACTTGCTGAACCGGTGTGTATTATGGCCATTAGATTAGTTGATTGCCACTATTGTATTTATACTTGTAATCTGAATTTTACATGCTGCCAATCTCCATGGGCATTATTAATTCTCATGGTCTAACCATTATCAACATCTTAATGAAAAAATGACTTCTTTAGGTTTAAAGTAAATGATAATTTGTAACAAGTCTTCTTCCATCCTGTCTGCCAGCTCCCGAATAATGACACGGAGACTTATTATTAATTATGAAAGCTCAACCTTCAGCTTAGGCTTGTCTCAGTTAGCTCTTACAACTTAAATTAACCCATTTATATTAATCTACATTCTGTCACATAGCATTACCTCTCTTTCATCTTACACCACCTATTTCCTCTCCATCTGGCTGGCAACTCCTCCCTTCTTCTTCCCAGAGTCCTCTCTGTCCCCCGAAGTCCTCCCTGACCTCTTCCTAGCTATTGACCATTCAGCTTTTTATTACACCAATCACAGCAATACATTTCCACACAGTGTACAAATCTCACATCAATAACCTATTAGTAAACTGATAATATATTCTTAAAGGCAGTGAAATTTAGTTATTAGCATGAAGAATTGAAATCGGGTTTTTTGTTGTCTTAGCAGGCACTATTGGCAAATTTAAATGATCCCATTTAATAGCTGTTGTGTGTCTTTTCCTGGGGAGACATAACAAATGTATATGTACCTCAGATAGGGCACTAGCAGCAGACCAAGAGAATGAGTCCATCCAAGTCCAGCTAGGTAAACTAGTTGGGTTTCTTGGGCTTATTTATAGGCTTATAAATGATGCCTAAACAGATGCATCATTAAAAAGTTGTACCCTAGCCTGGGTCATGGGTGAGTTCCTCCCTGAAGCTGCATAGATGAAAAATGCTTTTCAGTTAGTTTTCCAGTGCTTAGATACTCTGGTCATTCCTGGTGGCACATGGAGCTGGATTAGGACATAAGAGCAAGGGAGAAGCTAAAATCTCAGGTAAGGGTCTGTGTTAGTGACTTTTTTATTGCTGTGATAAAACACTGTGTCCAAGGTAACTTTATAGAAAAGGGGGTTTATTTAGAGGTTGTGGTTAAAGAGTGTTAGGGTCCATAGTGACAAGGGACAGCATTGCAGCAGGTAGGAGACACGGAGGCTAGAGCAGCAGCTGACAGGTTACATCTTGAACTATAGACAGGAAGCAGAGAGAGCACTAACTAGGAATGGCATACAGCTTTTGAAACCTCAGAGCTAGCCCCCAGTGACACACTTCCTTCAGCAAGGCCACACCTCCTAAGCCCCCAAACAGTGCCTACAACTGGGGGCCAAACATTCAAATGCCCAAGACGTATGGGTGACAGCATCTCCCTGAAACCACCACAGGCTTCCCTTCACGCTTTCCTTCTGAGGGACTGGCCCAGTCTTGTGAAGGTCTCCTGAGTGCTGATCATCACAGCTACTGTGACTGAGATGGCAGTGGCCATGTCATGCCTAGAGGACAATATTCTGTAACAATAGGAAATACTTGGTTTGCAAAAATTCCTTTTGATGAAGGTTATTAAATATTCCCAATTTTCACTATCAGAAATTTTATGTGATATTTCTACAGTTATTTTATTAGTAACCAGTTTAAACTCATATCTACATATTGTAATTTTAGTGGAATACCTTGTCACTGTCCTCTATATAGAGAACTTAACATAATCCTTAAATCCACCCATCATCTTCTCAGATTAGCTTATTCTGGACTCTTTGAGCTCTTCTTTCCTTGGTAGTCAAGAGATTGAGAATCTTTTCTGTCTCGTCCTGGAAAGCCCCACACTGCCCCTTTGAAAATAAAGAATAAAGGTGGTAGGTTCTGGCCAGCTAAGACACAGATGTGTTCTGTCCTTTTCTTGTAACCTGTATTGAGTATTTTCCTGACTTTTGTGTGTGTGTGAAAGATTTAACTCCTCTACCCATACTCATATTTGTCTCCTTTGACTGATGAAACCTGTACGTCTTTTTTTTTTTTTTTTTTTTTTTTTTTTTTCTGGTTTTTCGAGACAGGGTTTCTCTGTGTAGCTTTGCGCCTTTCCTGGAACTCACTTGGTAGCCCAGGCTGGCCTCGAACTCACAGAGATCCACCTGCCTCTGCCTCCCGAGTGCTGGGATTAAAGGCGTGCGCCACCACCGCCCGGCTGAAACCTGTAAGTCTTTAAAGTACTTGTTTCCCTTTTCATTAGCCTCACACATTTCATTGGTTTATAGTAATAAACCCAGCCAGCCAGTGCTTATGATGGTTCTTAGAAATGTAACTGTCAGATCGACAGTACCAGGAGTTAGCATGTGTGAAAGCCCCGTAAACTCTGGAGCTTCCCTAGGTTTGCTTTTAGAAACAAGATTTTTTTTTTTTTTCCTTTTTGGCTTTTCCAGATGGTTTCTCTGTGTAGCTTTGGTTCCTGTCTTGGAACTCGCTCTGTAGACCAGGCTGGCCTCGAACTCACAGAGATCCGCCTGCCCCTGCCTCCTGAGTGCTGGGATTAAAGGCATGTGCTACCACTGCCCAGTGAAAAAATGATTCTTTATGTAAAGTTTCACATCTTCAGTACAGAGTTGTCAGTCTCAGAGAAGTAGAACTGCTTGACTGACAGAATAGTAACTCAAGTCTCCATTCCTTACAGCAGTGGTTTCTGTCTTTTTTCTTTCTCTCTATTTTTTTTTTTTTTTGAGACAAGGCCTCATTTCAGCCCAGATTGGCCTTAAACTCACTTTCCTTCGACCATAGGCTACCTTGCCTGTCCTCTACGTTCATTTTTGAGTGTATGTTTTACCTATAATAGAATGTTGACTGCATAATCCAAAATGGTTGCCTATTTCTAGATTATATGCTTCTATACTATTTCTATACTAATATTTCATATACCAATCATGTAAAAATTAAGGAGTAAAATAAGAATAAATTTTAAAACCCTCCAATGGACTCTCATATCCCCTCCATCTGTGTAAGTAGCCCATCCATGACACCTTAATTCTGTATCAGTTTCTAGATACACTGATGTAGCTAGAGTTTTCCTGCCTTGCCCACAGTCAGGACAAATCTCTGACACCCGCCAGTCCCACAGCTGCTCAGACCCAACCAAGTAAACACAGAGACTTATATTGCTTACAAACTGTATGGCCGTGGCAGGCTTCTTGCTAACTGTTCTTATATCTTAAATTAACCCATTTCTATAAATCTATAAGTTGCTTTTCATGGCGGCGGCGCGCTGGTGGCATCCCTCTGCCTCAGCCTTCCACTTCCCCGAATTCTCCTCTCTCATTGTCCCACCTATACTTCCTGCCTGGCTACTGGCCAATCAGTGTTTTATTTATTAACCAATCAGAGCAACACATTTAACGTACAGAACATCCCACAGCACACTGATACAGAATTGGAGCCTCACTTACCACCTTTCTTTGATTTCTAATGGCTTTGAAGCTTTCTAATTACAGTGCTAGAATGTATCTTTTTGAGATTTCCTACTACCTTTTGTTTAATTACAGTTTTAAGTTTAAAATGCTCAATGCTAACCAGTCTTACAAAAAAAGCTTGAAAATACTTATATGTATTCCTGAACCTTGTAAGTATTTCGTTAGTGTTGTAGCTCAGGAAACTTCCTACTTTCTGAATCATGGTTGGATCCCTAACCTTGTAGTTCAGGAAAATGTAAGGCATAGTGACAGTTTTAAGATGCTGTCACTGAAACAAAGTGTCATTATTACCAACAAAAATTTAAAGATGTATACTATTAGTGGGGTAGTATTTATCAACTTCTCCTTGGTTCTTTTGTTTTGTTTTTATGAACAACTCTTGGTTGTCCATGAATTACTATAATATACTTTTTTTTTCCTTGTAACCCTGCTTGACCTCAGACTTGGTATGTAGTTGAGAGTGACCTTGAACTTTGTACCTTCTGTTCCCACATTCCAAGTGTTGAGATTATAGACATGAATCTGGAATACACTTTTAAAAATAAGATTTATTTACTTATTTTTGTATATGTGAGCCTGTATGAGTGTGTGCGCTCTACATGCATACAGGGGCCAGGGAAGCCAGAAGAGGGATTCAGATCCCCTGAAGATGGAGTTACAGGCAACTGTGAGTTGCCCTGTAGGTGCTGGAAACTGAACCCAGGTCCTTTGCAAGATCAATAAGCGCTCTTTACCACTCAGCTATCTCTCTGATCCCTGGACTATACTTGCCTTTAAATATCATTTTATTTAATCATCAATTTTTATTCTATAGGAGAACTTAGCAATTATTTTTACTATCATCAATTTGAGTGATAATACCAATTGAAATTTATAATGAACTAATGTCAAGGAATAAGAGACATACTTTAAAAAAAATTAACTGCTGGGCAGTGGTGCACATGCCTTTAATCCCAGCACTTGGGAGACAGAAACAAGTGGCTCTCTGTAAGTTCAAGGCCAGCTGGTCTACAGAATGAGTTTCAGGACAGCCAGGGATACACAGTGAAACCTTGTCTTGAAAAAACCACCAAAAAAAAAAAAAATTAACCTCCATAGAAGCTAAATAAATTCTAATAAACTCTGTAACTATTTCTTTAGCTATATAAAGTAAGTTTTTAAAGTTTAAGTTAAGACACATAGAAAATTGTTAAGAACTCTTCATAAATTCTTTACCATTAGAAATTACTGCCTGTTTTGTGTAAGGATATATTTTTAAAATAATTATCAGAATTTTTGATTATTTCATTGAAATTATTAAATAATATTACAGTAATAACAAAATAATCACCTATACACATTTATCCTTTTTACAGTGTTAGGAGTTGACAACCAAGGCTTCTCAAGTGGTAGACAGATGCTGAGCCATAGTCTTTCTGGGCTAGTTAATTTTTAAATTTATTTGTCTTATGAACCAACGATTAGGCAACTTCTTAGTCTGAATCTATTTAATAAGAGAAGAGATCTATAAGAATTTTAATGTTCTGTATCTCATTTGCTAATCTGTCACTCTTAAAGGTCAAACATAACTTTACATCCTTAAGTAGGGGATTGCTTATATTATGATACATCCTTATGTTAGCACACTTGGTCTCTATTAAAATGGTGAAGCTGGGACCTGGAAGATGGCTCAGTAGT
Organism: Peromyscus eremicus; assembly: GCF_949786415.1. Classification (NCBI taxonomy): domain Eukaryota; kingdom Metazoa; phylum Chordata; class Mammalia; order Rodentia; family Cricetidae; genus Peromyscus; species Peromyscus eremicus. The sequence continues at coordinate 104,266,003 of NC_081425.1, read as the reverse complement.
TAAAAGCATGTGTTGTTCTTGCAGAGGATCCCAGCACCCACATCAGGTGGCCCACAGCCATCCATAACTCCAGCTTTATGGGATCCAGCAACCTCTTCTGACCTCACAGGCACCATCACTCATGTACACACCTTTTTTTTTTTTTTTTTTTTTAGTAATGATCATGAGTGTGGTGGGCAGGATATTAATCCTAGCATTTGGAAGAAGGCTGAGGTAGGAAGAGGATCACGAGTTCCAAGATAACCTGGGCTACATAGGCAGACCCTGCCAAAGACAAAACAAAACAAACAGCAAAAAGTTGTGGTTTGTTTGATATCAAGACCATTATTAGATGGAGAAGAAAGGTAAACTGAGACTGGTAACCCTAAACACTATAAATTATATGTGTGTAACATTTAAATTTTTCATATTGAAAATCATTAATTTAATTCTTCATATTGAAAAAAGGATAAAATTTTAAAGTCTGGAAAATCTTACACATATATCTTAACCATAATTTTCCGTAAGTGGTAAAATTGTGGGTGATATATTATTTATACCTCTTAGTTCATGATCTTTTTGGTACAACATACAGTTTACACTATAGGAAAAGTTATTTTTTGTAAGAAATGTTTATTGAATTCCAAAATGAATTAAAAATGTTACTTAAAATTTATTATTTAATAGAATGTTCATGCTTAAAAATAGGCTCCACATCTAGAAGTCACAAATATAAAGGATGATATTAAAAGTGGAAAAGAGCTGGTAGACTTGGAGATCATTGCCTCTTTGCTAGAGTAGTGATCATGCTCATCCAGCATCATTGATTTGACAGAATCATGAGCTTTGTACTTTCTTATAAAGAGTCTTAAATATCTCATATCAAAAGCTAAAATAATTGGAAGTATGAATAGTGAAGAAAAAGCCTTTTTGGTCTCAAACAGATTTCATATTTTAAACTTCCATTTATACTGCAAATAACCTTTTCTCTGTCAGGCAATTAACTACTGCCTTGTGTAGCAATAGTCCCTGGTTATCCAGCTGCCATAATTGCCCTGCAATCAACAGCCTTCTATTTTCATGGCTTAAGCCTCCCTCCTTGGACCAATGAATATGTAACAAAGTAAGGCAAGAAAATAAACCTTATTGTTCAAGATCATTTGATTGCCATTAAAACTACAACGAATGAGGTAATTTCCAGATAGAAAAGGAATAAATTGAAAATAAAAATACTATAAATGAGTTCTTAACCCTCTCACTAAATGAAAACTGCATTCAAGAGAAAGACAACACTTCAGTGCATCATTTTAATAAGAATTCTTTCAAATAAATGGAGAGTTTTGTTTTTACATCAGTTTTGCTTTATAACAATTTCTGTTTTATATCAATCAGCATGTTCTCTCTGTTGACTTTCCTACTGCTTCATTTCTTAAAACCTTGTATCTGCTTTCTTCTGAGCTGTTAAATACAGCTGTTAACTGGGATCCTGTCTCCTCTGACATGCTGGTCTCAGACACAGGGCCCACCTATGTTGTTGGCTTTTTTTTTTTTCTTTTGGGAGACCCACCACCAAGCTCCCAAATAAATCACATATGGAGATTTAGTCTTACTTTAAATGCCCGGCCTTAGCTTGGTTTGTTTCTAGCTAGCTTTCCTTAAAGTATCCCATCTGCCTTTTGCCTCTTGTCTTTTCCCATTCTTTTCTGTAACTCTTACTCTGTGGCTTGCTATGTAGCTGGTTGGCTGACCCCTGATGTCTTCCTCCTTCTTTGGCTCCTTTTCTTCTCAGATTTCTCCTCCTGTTTATTCTCTCTGCCTGCCAGCCTCACCTATCCATTCTTCTGTCTTGCTATTGACTGTTCAGTACTTTGTTAGACTATCAGGTGTTTTAGACAGGCACAGTAACAGCCTCACAGAGTTAGTCAAATGAAACATAAACAAAAGTAACACACCTTAAAATACTATTCTGCAAGACCCCTCTGATCTCTTTTCTCAGGAAGGCTTCTTGGTGGCATTTATACCTTTCTCTAGGACCATTCTCTCCCATGTTGCACTGTCATCACAAATGCATCTCTGAACGTAATCCCGTTTGTAACAGACCATGGTTTAGAAATCTTTCCTCTAAACTGTTTTAAAACAAGTGAGCATACAGTTTTCCCTTGGGTCCCATATGGCCTGGATTTCCTGCTACTTCTTCCCCATCTTTACCACTGTCTCTTTATTTCTCATACACTTGTCTTATACATCTCCATCCTTTAATTATGTGCCATCAATAAGATATTATGAATACATATTCTAAATATATTTTTATTTCTTTGCTTTATTCATGAATATTGTACTGTGTACATTATACAACAATACAAAGAGGAACTCATTTAATTCTAAAAATTGTTAACAGTATATGTATATTTTCTAATTATTCACATAGGTCTACATTTTACATAGTACTAATAATTTTTAATTTGGGAAGTAACTTTGTTAGGTCTCATGATTTTTGTTGTTACATTATAATGCAGCTTTTCCTAGTGAATATGTGAAGAAGTGAAGGAGTCCATGAAAGAAATGTTCTGGCCTTCTCATTTTTTCCTTGTCTACATATATTAGCTTTAATACCCATAGTTCTTTGTAATATCATTAAGCCAGGGATGAACTTTTGTTAAAACCAGCACTCAGGAGGCAGAGGCAAGCGAATCTCTTGAGTCCAAGGCCAGCCTGGTTTACAGATCAAGTTCTAGTACAGCTAGAGTTACACAGACAGACCCTGTCTTGAGAAACCAAAACCAAAAAGCTCCATACCTACAAATGCACTTAGCCAGGAGCATTTAAAACTCAAACACTGAAACACATCACAGATACAGGGAAGAAGAACATGCCACTCTTCTACTTTCTGCCATTTCTTTCTCCTCTGAGTAGTTTCTGCAGTTCATGAGGGAGCCACTTTTAGTCTAAATATTAGCCGGTATTTTAAGTTGATTGATTTGCATTTTGTACTAAAAACAATGGTAGTTCTAGCATTTTCTTCCCAGTGGACCATTATTGGTGCCTGCAGTTAGCCCACTTTGGGGCCACTTGGACAGTTTGGTCCCTTGTAACCTATTTTCCCTGTTACAGGCTGTACTAAGATCTAGAGTCCCTGTTCTGCTATATTTATTCAACTTTTGTTTGTTTGTTTTGTTTCAGACAGGCTCCTGTGTATCCCAGGCTGGCCTTGGAACTCACTGTGTAGCCAAGAATAGCATTGAATTCGGTGAGCTCCTGTCTCCACCTCCCGGTGCTGCTGTTGTAGGTCTGTGACACCACACCTGGCTGGAGGGACTTTCTCAGCTTGTTCTCACTGGATCACTCACTGCTCCTTTGTCATGTCCTAGGTCATTTCTTATTGTAAGTGGTTCAGCGGCGAATCTAGGTACTCAGGTGAAAAACCCACAGATCATTCCTGTTTTTCTCTGCTTGGTGCTGTCCACAGTGGGCTGAATCTTCTCTTCAATTAATTTAATCAAGATAGTTCCCCAAAGACCATCCCAATGTAGACAGTCCCTCATTGAGACACTTCCCAGGTGAGTCTAGGTTGTGTCCAACTGATAAAGTTAACTATCATACCTTCCAACTGGAGTGACCATTTTCCATTCCTCTTTGCCAAGCTTAACTTCACATTTTACCACATCTTCAGGAAGGTCTTATTTTAGAACCTTAGTTGTAAAATCTCATTTCATTCTTTATGTGTGATTTATAACTCTATCATACTTTTTTTGGATAGGGTTTTTATATATCCCATGCTGACCTGGAAGTCACTATGTAGCCAAGGATTGCCTTGAACTCCTTGTCTTCTTGACTACTGAGATTACAGACGTATATCACTACACCCAGTTTGATATATGCTAGACAAGTGCTGCATCAACTGAGCTACATCCCCAGCCTTCTTTGGTACTTAAGAATAAATTGTTTAACTTATATATTCCTAGTATCCTAATAAATAGACGACCAGTAAACATTGTCGGGTTCCTGTATGCCCATAAGCTACTTGATTTTCGAGGACAGTGGCCTTCTTTGCATCAGTCTTAATTTTTCCAGTGTCTAATTCATTCACAGACAGATATTTATTGATTCGCTGTGGTGGATCTCTGAATATGTGATTCTTTTTTTCTTTCCTACCTTCATTTTTCCTTTCTCTTGTCTTTTCTTTCTCATCTTCCTCTTCCTCCCTCCCCTGTTTTCTTTTTTGTAATACTGAAGATTATACCTAGGCCTCATGCATGCTATGCAAGTGCTATACCACTGAACTCTATGTCCCCAACTCTCTTTTTACCTTTTAAAAATTTTGAGACAGTCTCACTTAGTTGTCCAGGCTGGCCTTGAACCTAACAGTTCTCTGACCTGAACCTCTGCAGTAGTTGGGATGCAGGCCTGTGCCATTGGACTTGACTACTGTTTCTTGTGCACATATCCTAGTGCTTAATACAATGCCTGGCGTACTATATTTGGTGAGGATTTGCTGATCAGTCACATTTATTATGATTGCGCTTGGAACTTTTGGCTTTCTCCCCTGTTATGTTGGAGGTAGGATCTTGTTAAGTAGCACCTGCCTCCTGATTAATGCTTTCTGTGTTGTGATATTTTATAAAATATGTTAATTTTACCCTTCTACATGATTAGTTTGGTTGGATATAAATTCCATGTACCTACGCATTTTTCCATCAGAATTTCAAAACATGTGCTTCATGTGTTTTCAGTAAGATTTCTGACACCAGACTCTCCCCACCCCCACCCCATACATACTTAGTTTTCCTTACTGTTTAAAGGCCTTTAGGATTTTGGTTTTTTACCTACTGCTATGCAGTGGTGTAGTCTATTTCACTTTGTTTTCTATTCATCCTAGTTCTTTAGCTATGTGAAATTTGCTTCTTTTATTTCTTTGAGATGTTTCTTTTTTCTGTTGCTTGTATTCTTTTCTAGAATTTCTCCTAGTTTTAGAAACTTTCTGATTTGAGTGTCTGGTTTTTTTTATGCCTTACTCTTAGAAAATGTCTTACTTAGTCTTCTGATCTTTCTTTGATACATATATTCTGTTGTTTGATTATACCAGTGCCTTCTTTATTTCAATGTTTAAATTTTTATTCCTAAGATCTGTACTAGAGCCTTTTGAATACAGATGTTTCCCACATCACAGTGTTCACCTTACAAATTTGGCTTGAGTTTTCTACTTTACAGTGGTATGAAAGAAATGCAGTACACATCCAGTAGAAACCACCATGAAAATTAAGTGAGTTCAGTGTTTTCCTGGACTGGAGATACATAGCAGACACTCTGTAGCAATAATGGACAAGGGCAGTCAGCTGCAGCTCCCCTAGCCTCAGCATCCTGAGGCCCACAGAGTACCATGTCACTAAGCTGTGGTCCAATAGGGGGACTAAATGCTTTTTCACTCAGGATACTGTCAACTTGTGATAGGTTTTCCAGACTATAACCCCATTGGAGGAATATCTATATGATATGTCCTCTAGTCTTGGAAGACATGCTTCTTTTCGGACTCTGCTGTGTTTTCCATTGTTACTGTATGATTTGCTTTTCTGGGACTAATTCTAACACATTTTTTTTGCCTCGTGGCTCATGCCAGTTTTACAGGCCCCTCCACACCTGGCAGAGCCTAGGAGCCGCCTGCCAGCTGCATTTTCTTCCAGCATCTGTAGTGAGGGGCAAGACAGACTACCTTGGGTATACTGGAGGCACCTGGTGTGGACTTGATGACTAACCTGTCTTTTGGAACTCTAAGCATATACTGCTGCTGCAAGAGGCAGGCTTCTTTGGTGATGAGATTACAAGCAGGGAGAAACACCATCTTCCTGCAGACTCTGCCCAGCCATTTCCTTCCTTGCTTTCTAGTCCTCTGGCTCCTCACACAGTAATTTTGGAAACTTTTCCACTTTCTGTCAACACTTTGGCAGGTGGGCATACTGTTTTGTGTTCCTTCCTTAGCCCATGCATATACCTTTCCTCTTAGATATGTATTGACATTCTTGATCTCATAAAATCATGTCTCCTTTGTAATTCTGTATGTTACAAGGGTTTGTAGTTGAAAGTGTTATCAATGTGTTGCTCAGAGCACTGTCTTGATCAGAACATGTGACTACGAATTCAACAGCAAATGTATGTCCTCAGCAGTGTATACACAGTGGAAAATAGACTGACACAAATGTAGCTTATCTCTTAATACTAATATTATAAAGGTATCCATCTAATTGGTTTTTTTTTTGTTGACTCCATATGGTATCTATGAAATCATAGAACCACAGTGGTTTTATTATACTATTTTTGTAGCATTGCCAAAAAGCTAATTTTAGTGCTTTTTCTTCTTAGGTTGTTGGTGATTCAACCTTCTTAAAAGTTCTTCAGTCCAACATTCAGCATGTGCAGCTCTATGAAAATCCTGTCCTTCAGGAGAAAGCATTGACGTGTATCCCAGTCAGTGAACTAAAAAGAAAATCTCAAGAAAAGTTATTCAAAGCTAGAAAATTAGATAAAGGTAGTAGCTTCCATAATGGTTTGTTGCTAACTGTGCATCATTGCTAAATAGTAGTGCCTTTAGCTATGTATATATACTGTAAATAGATAATTGATACATATATAGATTTTTTTAAAGTATAATAATAATGGACACATCTTTGCTTTTTAAAAATTATATTGTGGTAACAGTAATGTAGAAAACTTCCCATCCTACCCTTTTAATCATGCAGTTCCTTGCTATTTAGTACTTTATGCTGTCACATAACCTTCATCACCGTCCTTTCTTTTTGTCATATAAAATGGAAAGTCTACCCATTAAATAGTTATATTCTGCCCTTCCCTACCCCCAGCTACCGGCAACCACTGCTCTTCTCTGGCTCAGATTTTGACTGCTCTGTTGCATTGAAGTATTTTGTGGTTAGCTTATTTGGTTTAGTGTAATTTCCCTAGGACTCATTTGTGTTAAAACATACTGCAGAATCGTCTTCTGTTGTGTGAACATCCATGTCCTGCCTGTCTAGTTATCTGTTAGTGGACACTTGTATTGCTTTCATGTTTAGCTCTTGTGCCTCTGTGAACATGAGTGAACAGATACCTCTTTGAGACCTGGTTTTAATGATTTGGTGTTTTAACCCAAGAATGGTAATATTCTAATTCTAATTTTGTTTTGAGGAATCACCAAACTTTTTCTCAGTGCCTGTACCATTTTGCCTTCCTATCAGCAGTGCACAGGATTTCAGTTTGTCTTTACCAGCAACATATATATTATATAATATATATGTGTGTATATATCTGTATGTATGTATATATACTTTACTATAGGTATATGTTATATAAATATATATTTATATGTATTTCTATAATAACTGTGTTAATAGAGATGAGATAGCATCTCATTTTAGTTTTGGTTTGCCTTTCCAATAATGTCTAACATCTTTTAAGGGCATTTGTACATCTTCCTTGAACAAATGTTTATTTAACATTTCTCTTAAAAATAACTTGAATATGCATTTTCATTTTAATATTGGTATATGAATGTTAGTGGGTAAGGTAGAACTTTATGGACTATACAGTAAATATTAAATGGTACTTTATGTTTTGTATTGTCTTTTTACTATGATACAGATTGAATCAAGTGTCTTGCATATGTTAGACAATGATCTGCCACGGAACTATACCACTATCTTTAGTTTGTAAAATAGGGTCTCAGTGTATAGCTCAAGCTGACACTGACTTCATGATCTTACTGCCTCTGCCTCCCAAGTGTGGGGACTGCAGGCATGTTTACTATGTCTGACTGTAGTGAATCTAGCAAAATTAATCCCTAAAGGTAGACACAGGTTCACTTTTGTTATTATATATCATTTATTGGCAGAGAATAATTTCGTAACAGTTGTGTTTGTATAAGCTCAGGTTGCTACTTACACTGTGCAACCTCTCTAACTCAGTTTCTTCTTTTGGAAATAAGAATAATTTAAAGAATAAATGAGGTAGTACATTTAAACAACCCCCAAAAAATGGTTTTGACCTTTATAGTCATTTGTTAACATGAATGGTGTCAGGATTTTAGTTGCTAATTTTTTTTGTAACTATAGGGTTTTTGCCTTTTTATATAATGGATTTTTATCCAATTATCTTATTGTTCAGTGTAGTAGAATATTATTTTAAAGTGTGTTACTTTTGTTTATGTTGCATTTGTTTAATTCTGTGAAGCTGTGTTACTGTGCCTGTCTAAAACACATGATTGTCTAATAAAGAACTGGCCAATAGCAGGTTAGGGGAAAGGATAGGCAGGGCTGGCAGGCAGAGAGTATATATAGGAGAAAACTGGGAGGAGTGAGCTAAGATCAAGCAACCAGAGGAGGAGGAGGACTCCAGGGGCTAGCTACCCAGCAACACAGCAAGCCATGGAGTAAGAGTAAGATTTACAGAAGTAAGAGAATGGGAAAAGCCCAGAGGCAAAAGATAGACAGGATAATTTAAGGAAAGCTGGCTAGAAACTAAGCCAAGCTAAGGCCAGGCATTCATAAGTATAAGCCTCCGTGTGTGATTCATTTGGGAGCTGGGTGGTGGGTCCCCCCAAAAAGAGTAAAATAACAACAATAATAGTTCAGTACTATGCTTTTTATAGCACTTTATAATTTGGGGGAAAGTGGTTGCCCTACTTACAATAAATATTTTTAATAATCTGTCTTCAAAATACTACTCATGCACATACATTGCAGCACCTTTTGAAATGGTTTTATTTCTTCTGTCCAGAGCAATAGTGTTATCATTCACTTCACTTTTCTACATACTGTGATTACTGAACATGTTGCTGTTATTTTTTTTAGAACAAGAATAGGAAAATTAATTTTTTTAACCTTAATCTCTCTTTTCCCTGATGCTCATCATTTCTTGATGTAAAACTAAGTTTTGGGCCTGTATCATTTTCATTTTTCCTATTTTGAAAGATAAGAAACCTATTGAAGAGTTTTAGTAACATGATCTACACTCCCATCCCCATAACATCCCCCAGGACTGAGGATAGAACCCATAGCCTCCAGCAAGCTAGACAGATTGAGTACACCACATCATAATACTGGATTTTTTTCCAGTGAGAACGCTGTTACAGGTAGAGACAAGGCTGAGGAGGATGCTGACAATTCTCTTATTTCTCAGTTTACTTTGAATGTGACTGTGTCATGAATGTTCTGCTGGAAAACTTCCACGTTATTCAGGAAAAGTTAAGATTTTCTTCCAGTCAGTCCTTGCCCCCTCCGTATGGAATGGTTTTGCAAAATTTGTTCTTCCAAATAGTTCTATGTAAAAATAGCTTAATTCATGTGGGGGTTAAAGAAAATTTATCTCACATGTATTTCAGTTCCTTGATAGTTTTGGGGTCTCTGTTAAATGCAGTAGTTTCCACAGTTCCCTGAGGGATGGGCACTGACATTGCTGTCTGCTTTTCTTTATGATAATGCCCCCCACCAAAGCTCTCATAAAACTTGCCTGTTGGTCCTTGCACAAACTCCTCCTTGGCAATGGCATGTGGCACTCCTTCACAGAAGGGCAGAGTATTTGTACTTCTGATGTTGAAAGGGGGTGATTAGTATTGTGACTAATTTGTAGGAAGGTTTGTGTTCTAGATTGATCCTTTTCTAGGCTAGATGTAACACGAATCTTAAAAGGTCTTATTAAATAAAAAAAATGGGAGCCAGATATTGGGGTTAATGCTGAAAGATCAGAGAAGCAGAACAAGCCACAGCTAACCTCACCTCACCAGCTTCTCAGCGGATCCTGTTTCCTCAAACTGGAAGCCTCTGAGTCCTCACCCGAATGGAAATCAGCTGAACTGCTGCTCAAAAGCCTAAAAGCTTAAAGGGCTCTAGTTCCTGGTCCTCACATCTTGTATACCTTTCTGCTTCCTGCCATCACTTCTTGGGATTAAAGGCATGTGTCACCATGCCTGGCTGTTTCCAGTGTGGCCTTGAACTCACAGAGATCCAGATAGATCTCTGCCTCCAGAATGCTAGAATTAAAGGCACGTGCTACCATTTTCTGGCCTCTGTGTCTATCCAGTAGCTTTTATGTTCTCTGACCCCAGATAAGGTTATTAGGGTGCACAATATATGGGGGGACACAGTATCACCACAGCTAGACACATTAGACTTTTACTCTCCCAGTGTTCTTTGTCCCTTCATTTGATCTATCCTCTGCAGTTCAGAAGTTTACATTTGATGTAACCTACTTTCCCATTGCTGGTTTTATATTATTGGTCTTATCTTGCTTTTAAGAAAGCCTTCCCAAGCTGGGGAGACAGCCCAGGAGTAAAGTCCTTGCCACACAAGAATGAATTTCTGAATTTGAACCCCCTGAATTCACATAGAGGACTGATATAGTAGCACATATCTGTAATCTGTGTGCGCGCACATACACACACACAGGCCTTTCTAGTCCAATTATAAACATCCTATCTTATAACTCCTACTTTTGTAGTACTCTAGAGACAGGCAGACTTCTTAAATAAATGAATTAACAATATCAGATATCTAGGTAGCTACTTGTCTCAACTTCATGGGTAGTCCATTCTCTTAGAATTTCCTTGAAATGCCAGTTTTGTCTTGGTGTTTTTATTTATGTGTTTTTCTTGGTTTTGAGGTACTGTCTTCCAGTGTATCTGGGCTAGCCTGGAGTGCTGCTTGCCTCTGCCTTCAGAATGCTTGGGATTACAGGCCTGCACTATCACATGCAGTGCCAACCTTATTAAATACCATTTATTCACTTAAAAACTCTCATTTACTGATATAGAGGACCTGTCTCAAAAAGACTAAGGAAGTTTGTCTTTCAGTACTCTTTCTTGTTTTGTTGACATTTTTTACAGTAATATATTTAATTATTAAAAATGGGTTAACAAATTTACCTTTAAAAAACCTTTATATATGAACTAAGAAAAACAAGGATATTTAATAAACATGCATGTCGTTACCAGTGAGAGTAGTCTGGATAGAATGACAGATAACCCTGTGCTGTGTAGGTAGTATACACAGTTGTCAGCCAGTGAACATCAAGCACTTGATGCCATTATGGTTCTCAGTGAGAAGTGTACTAGCCGTTTTGTTTGTTTGTGTTTGCTTGTTTGCAGTGCTGGTGTGAGCCCAGGGCCTTGCACAGTTCAGGCAAGTGTCCCATGACTGAGCTAAGTTGCCAGTCTCTGTTGCCTATTTAGCGTTTCTTCTTTTTCATGTTAAATTATTTAGTACATAGAATTTTGTGAAAAAAATCTTTTATGATTTTGAGATTCTATCTAATTACAAATTAATTTGGGGAGAATTAATAGTTTTTAAAAACACTGAGTTTTCCCATTAGGGAACACTATGTATTGCTGAACTATAAGTGCCCCCCCCCCCCGTACTTTTAAATTTTTGAAATATATCAGACGAAGCTATGAGAGAATAGAGTACAGTTGACCCTTGGCCAACATGAGTTTGAACTATACAGGTCCACTTATAAATGGTTATATAAATTAAGAAACTGTTAGGTATGTCACATGCATGTACATGTATATCATAGTCCATTTTATCATTGGTTCTGTCTTTCCATACACACAAATACATTTTTAAAAGTTAAAATTGCTTTGGGGTGTGGTTCAGTGGTAGCGTGTTTACCTAGCATGCGTGAAACCCGGAGTTCCATCCCTAGCACTAAAACTTAGAAGTATAATGTATCCGAAGGTAGTGCACACAAGCAGACAGCCGTGCTGGCAGGCATACTGGAGAAATGCAGCCCTAAGTCCGCCGTCGTGTAGAGTAGCCTCTAAGGTCTGGCAGTCTACTTATCCCCTCCTCTCTGTGTGTGGAGACCTTGTGGACAGTCAGTATCAATGTCCCAGCTCTTTTATAAGGAGCAGTGATGGAGTGGCATTGACAGCCAAGCACATCAAACAGAACCTTTCCATTGTGTCTGTAACGACCTCTTCTAGTCATGACAGCATGTTTTACCTAATTTACAGTCTTGCTTTTTAATACACCTTTGAAAATTTTTAAGTTACTTCATACCTAGACAAGTTGAGATTTTTAAGAACTTAATGTAAACTTACTACTTGATTTTAAAAGAGTAAGTACATTGCAAATACCTGTTAATAAGGGGCTTAAATGACTTTTAAAAATTTGCAGATATCCCTTTAGATATCTTCACTTCTAGTATTGTTAAAGAATACTCTTTCAGACATCTGTGACTAACATCAGATATATTAGATCTTAACATTATAGTAGGTATTTTCTTCATAAATATTTTTATTTCTTTACTAACAAAACATTAAATGTGCAAGACTGGGCATGGTGGGTAAAGGTGTTTGCCTCCAAGCCTGATGACTTTTTAATCCCCAGAACCCACATGATAGGAGAAGAAAACTAACTTCTGAAAATTGTCCTCTCAACTTCATATGCATGCAGTGCCACTCACACCCCCAAACAAACAAATACATGTAAAATATATATACACAGAGAGGAGAGAAACTCGTGTGTGTCTCCCTGATTCCCAGAGAAGCCATGGTCTTTAATGTGGTAGGAGGGGTTGGCAAGATACTCAGTAAGTTAAGCCACTTGCCACTAGCCATAACAAGCTGATTATGATCTCTGAGGACCAATGTAGGAGGAGAGAACCAATGTTGTCTCTGAGAACCACGGTTGTCCTCTGACCCTCACATGGGTGCACTGTGGTACACCACTCATACACATGAGTAAGTGTAGTTTGTTTCCTTTTGTTTTATTCTCAGTGTAGTCCAGATGTCCTGAAACTCACTGTGTAGACCAGGCTGGCCTTGAACTCAGAGATCTGTCGTCCTCTGCCTCCCAAGGGCTGGGATTAAAGGCATGCACCACTACTGCCCAGCTGAGTAAATGTAATTTTTAAAAATAGATATAGGAGGTAGTGCTTTATTGATAAATTAGACAAAATATTTTGTGTCATGCTTACTTCCTGGGGCTGTTTTGTATACCGTAGATATGGTTTTGTGTTTATGTCTTTTGGGATGTATGTCCACAGGTGAATTCTATTGCACAGTTGAAGCACTGATTAAAAAGAAAAAAGCCGGGTGGCAGTGGTGCACGCCTTTAGTCCCAGCACTCGGGAGGCAGAGCCAGGTGGATCTCTGTGAGTTCAAGGCCAGCCTGGGCTACAGAGTGAGATCCAGGACAGGCACCAAAACTACACAGAGAAACTCTGTCTCAAAAAAAAAAAGATAAAGATTCTGGAGAGCATTGTCTGCTCTTCCAGAGGACCTGGCCTTGATTCCTACTACCCACAGGGAAGCTCACAATGTTCTGTAAGTCCAGTCCCCTGGGATCTGATGCCTTTTCTGGCTTCCAAGGGCACCAGGCATGCCTCGGTACACAGACATACATGTAGGTAAAACACCTATACACATAAAATAAATGAAAAGCTAGCAGCATGATGTTTAAAATATCTAGTATTTTGATTTCCACCTGTCATTTTTTTTTACTGTTTCATGTTTATCTGTGTATATACCTAGTAGCAAATTTAATGTGGCCAGTATTAACATTTTATTTGATGGTGACCTGCACATATCAACCAGGTGCTCCACCACGAGGCTGTATCTCCAGCCCTAATGTAGCCATTTTTTAAAATGTTTTTCAAAGTCATCCATATTTTTCTATCTCGTTTGTGTTTTATGGGTCGATTTCAAATTGACCCCAGTTCCTCGAGACAGTACCATGCTCTGCTAACAGCATAGTTAGCACAGAGGCTTCAGTGGTCACACCCTCTGCTGTGACTGTCAAGTCACACAGGTGACTTAAACTTACCACAGCATCTAACATTGTTCCATACATGTTCTTTGTGAGAGCTTTTATCATCTTACACTTCCATATGTTTCTTCTCCCAATTTGAGCATAAACTATATAGGAGTTTTGCATTTTGTCAGCTTTAAACATTAACTGATTCTCTCCTAACATCCAAGGTACCAGTGTAAGTGATGAGGACTTCCTTCTACTGGAGCTCCTGCACTGGTTTAAAGAGGAGTTTTTCTGCTGGGTGAATAACATTTTGTGCAGCAAATGTGGTGGAGAGACTAGATCTAGAGATGAAGCCTTGCTGCCCAATGATGATGAGCTGAAGTGGGGTGCAAACAACGTGGAGGACCATTACTGTGATGCGTGCCAGTTGAGCAACCGGTTCCCAAGGTGGGTGCCTACCAAGTGAGGTTGGAGGGTCTTCCAGTGGGATTCTTAACAGGAATATATTATGAAATTAGCTTTTTAATCTCCATTTTCACTGGACTTGATATTTCTTTAGGATCAAGGTCTGCAGACTAGACTTAAAAGGAAAAGTATGGGCTCAGGACCCCCAAGGCCAACTTTTCAGGACAAAGGAGATTTATTTGCCACAGAGGAACAGAGGGCAGGGAGTAAGAGTCAAACACAGGAGATAGTGGACAAGTGTGAAAGGGAAAGGAATAAAGGAGAGGGGACAACAACAGACTACCTGTGGATAGAAAGGAGACAGATGTGGCACATAGGAAATGGCAGTTTGTAAAGGTACAAGAGGAAACCCCATGTTAGGATGAAGTTTAATTTTAACTGAGCATGTTAATTAGGTGAGCCAAAGGGGACTTTTGATTTCTGGATTTCAGTACTTTGATAGCTGGACCTTGGTAGTCAGCCTCAGGAGGAGGAAGTGGCCAAATAAGGGAATAGACCTTGGTGAGTACCTTTAGAAATGTAAGCTAATGGTTTTTTAGCAGAGGCAGAGGGAATGGGGGAGAAGGGCAAGGCCTGCCAGAGCCACATGTTCGAGTGGGCTAATGTCCCTTGAAGACCAGTAGACCAGACCTAGCCATATCTACATTCTCTAGTTTTGTTAGAACACAGTTATACTGACTTAGCTGGTGCTGTGACAATTTTCAAGCTACAGCAGAGTTGTTGAGAGCTGATGACCATAAGACCTGCCAAAATATTCTCTATCATACCTGTGTGTCTGTGTCTTGTATAGTCCAGGCTGAACTAGAACTTCTGTTTTGAGTGGTAGGATTGCAGACATGTGTCACTGTACCCAGTTTATCCAGTGCTAGGGACTAAACTAGTAGCTTTGTGCATGCTAGGCAGGAACTTTGCCAGCTGAGCTGATCACCAGACCTTACTGTCTCCTTTTATGCAAAGTTTGTTGCATATTTCTCCTTATTCTAAGGTATAAATTTCTAAACGTATTCATAGCATTTTAAGTTCTGAAAGTGTTATGGATGGGGATATACAGTGACAATAATAATAACAGTGATACTTATAAGAGTACAGTGTTGTCTTTATTTAGTCATCAGATATGGAGGTAAAAGTAACTTATAAAGGCAGAAATTTGTTTTAATTAGGACTTTCCCTGTCCCCATCTTTCCTGTCTGTGTCAATTTCTGCATTTTTGTTTTGTTTTTCTTGTTTGGTTGATTGGTTTGGTTTTCTGAGACTGAGTCTTACTGTGTAGCTCAAATGTGATCCTCTTACATGCCAAGATTACACATGTGTACCACTAAGCCTGACTAATCATCTCCATTTTAAACTTGGGAAATTAAAATTTTTTAATTCACTTTTCCCAACCTTTAGCTTATAATAAGCCTCTTGTTAGATGTTTGTTTGTTTGTTTGTTTGTTTTTCCAGACAGGGTCTTTGTGTAGCTCTGGCTGTCCTGGAACTCGCTCTGTAGACCAGGCTGGCCTTGAACTCGTGGAGATCTGCCTCCCGAGTGCTGAGATTAAAGGCATGCACTGCCACTGCCTGGTTTGTTAGATTTTCTTAATAGGCAATACTTAGGAAGTTTAGTTCCATTGCCTATGTACAAAAAGGACTGTTCTGTTGGGACTACAGGACTCAGTTCTGTCCTAATTTGGGACCAGCCCTACATTATACATAGAAGAATATAATACCCAGTGGTTCTCTAAAACCAGTTTATTTGTTTTTTGGTGTTTTTCTTTCTTTCTTTCTTTTTTTTTTTTTTTACACAGCCTTTTTACAGGACTATACATAGTTAAATCTCCCTCAGTTTTGTTTTGTTTTGTTTTTAATAGTATGGCGTGGTGCTGCCTAGCATATTTATGCGATTTTTTTTTATTTGTTTTCTAACCATTTTCCTGCTTTACTTGTAGCTGTCGTTTATACAATGTTGGAGTAATAAACATGTTTTGGGGGTGTCGTGTTTTGTTTTGTTTTTATAGTGCCAGAACTAGAACTCAAGGCCTTAGTTTTGCAGTGCAATGAGTCACTGTTGAACTATAGCTCTTGATCTCTTCCATTTGATTTGGCCCAAGGCTAGGGTGTTTGAATGCTTTGTTATGTCTTAATGTAAACTTACATCTCTTCTCAGTTACAGAATTCTAAAGTCATTTAACTGTGCTTAAGCAAAACATGCACTCCACAAACGTCACTGCAGAGCCTGCTCATTCGGGGCACTGCTTCCTTTTCCTCCAGGCCTGGCTGACTTTCTGTCCAGCTAGAGGACTGGACACACAGCGGCAGAGCCTTCCTCATGCCCTCCATTCTTAGGATAATTTTATGAATAAATAACTTTCGGGAGAATGCTGTAGACATCTTGCTGGTAAATTAGCGAGCATCTTTAAGTGTGTCCAAAGAATTAATCAAAATCATTAGTAAAAAGAAAACTGGAATTTATACTAAGTTAAAATCATTGTATGGGGGTGAGGCGTCGAGGTGTGCACAGATGTGTTCACAGGGACACAGTGAAAGCCGGAGGAGAATGTCAGAAGTCCTGTTCAATCATCATCTGCCTTATTCTCCTAAGATGGGGTCTTTCACAGAAACTGGAACTAGGCTGGTGGCCAGCATGCTTCAGATATCCTTCTGTCTCTATCACCCACAGCGTTGGAGTTTCAAGTATGCATGGTCACACCCAGCTTTTTACATGAATACTGGATCCAAACTTGGGTCCTAATGCTTATGCAGCAAGTGTTCTTAACCACTGAGCCATCTCTCCAAACCCTAATCCCCACAGCCCTAGTTTTGATTTTTTTTTTTAAACAGGGTCTCACATAGCACAGACTGGCCTTGAACTCTGTATGCAGCCAAAAATGACTTTGAATTTCTAATCCTCCTCCTCCTTCCTCTTAAATGCTGGGATTGCAGTTGTACAATACCATGCCATCTTTATTTGGTGCTGGGCATTAAACCAGGGCCTTCATATATGCTAGGCAAGTACCCTACCAACTGAGCTAAATCCCTGCCCCTGCCCCCAAGCTAAAACCTGTTGAGTAGTTTTTAAAGCTAATTACATTTTAAACACGGTAAGCTAATTTTCTTGCATGAGAACTGTTGAATATCTTAATCACAGTTTTTAGAAAACCTGTCCATCTACATCTTATTTTTCAAAACATCCAAGATGAAAACTCCCCTCTCCAGCCATTTGCCTATGTCTTAGCTTTGTTCCATGGCTTGCATTACTGATCCTGAGCTGATGGTGTGTGTGATACTGCTAATCAGTGTACTTTCCTTCTTTGACTAGGTAGCACCTATTTTTAATTAAGACTAAAACTGATTGAATATAGTGAAATTATTTGTGTTCATCCCTTGCTCAGAACTATAGTCACTGAAGACAGTTCCACCATTTAAGCATGGTTCACAAAGACTAGCACAGTGCCTTATATAGGCTAGGTGCTTTAATCAGTATTTTAAATCAAGAAACTAAGAATCATGATTGATATTTAGGTTATAAGTAATATAAATTCTTTAAAAATTGGCTTTTAATCATGAATCACAGCTGTTGTCTTTGTTGTTTTTTTAAACCAGATATAACAACCCTGAGAAACTTTTGGAGACAAGATGTGGACGCTGTGGCGAGTGGGCCAATTGTTTTACGCTGTGCTGCCGTGCGTTAGGGTTTGAAGCTCGATATGTGTGGGATTACACAGGTACAGCATGTGGTAGGAGAGAGGAGGAAGTCAGATAGGAAAAGGGCTCTATAGACTTAAAATTCAGATTTATGGCCTAAGCCCCTCCTTTTGTCTTTGTTATGTCAGCCTAAGTTTTCTATTCAGCTTCTGCCTTAGTTTGAGTTTTTATTGCTGTGAAGAGACACCATGACCACAGCAACTCTTATAAAGGAAAACATTTAATTGGGGCTGGCATACAGTTTCAGAAGTTTAGTTTATTATCATCATGGCAAGAAGTATGGTGGCATGCAGGCAGACGTGGTGCTGAAGAAGGAGCTGAGAGTTCTATATCTTGATCCATAGGTAACAGAAGGAGACTGTGAGTCATAGCAGGTGTAGCTTGAGCATATAAGACCACAAAGCCCACCTCTATAGTGACACACTTACTCCAACAAGGCCAGACCTCCTAATAGTGCCACTCCCTGTGGGCCAAGCATTCACACACAGGAGTCTATGGGGGCCATTCCTGTTCAAACCACCACACCTTCTGTAAAGTAACAGCAGTACCAACGTCACAGGCATTCGCAAAGCTCCATAAGATTTTTGTAACACACTAACCCTATTCCTGGGAGCTGGACTCTATCCTTCTAATCTTTTATCATGACATTCATGGTAGCCCTGTTCTGTGTGGATGGGAACATACGTAATGATGTGCTGTAGAGATCATTTTTTAAGGGATTGTAGTTTTCATGGCTATATTGCAGCCTACACAAGCACTCTGAAGAAAGCCTTGGTATTTGACTTGGTCTTCATTTAAAAATTATTGTTATGTCTGGTTGCTTTCTATGTTTCAAGGTTTTCCTTATTTCCACTATTATTTTAGAATCAGATGAAACCTTCAATTAATAGTCTCCTCACAGAATCAAATATAGAGCCTCAGGCGGGGTATGGTGTCACATGCCTGTAGTCCCAGCATTCAGCAGAGGTTGTGGCAGGAGGATTGAAGCCAGCCTGGCTATCCATTTACCTATTGATGAGACTCCATTTTAAAACTAAATATAGACCATAAATAACCAGAAATCCTGTTAGGCCTTCTTCTGGGTCCAAGAGAGATTGTAGTTTCAGAAGTCACATTCATTCCTTCAAAGCCTGGAAGTTTTGATGCTTTGCTCAAAGCTTTGCTGGCTTTAGAGTTACAGCACACATTATTTTTGGTTAAGACTTAAAGTGAGTACATTTTAAAGAATTTAATTACAAATATTCTATAATTGTGTGTGTCACAAAATGCTCTAAGAATCATTACATACAGTTATCGAAGTCATTCTTGTTTTATAAACTTCTATTTCCCTTTTCTTTCTCTTACCCCACATGAGTAGACCATGTTTGGACAGAAGTCTATTCTTCTTCTCAGCAGCGGTGGCTGCACTGTGACGCGTGTGAAGATGTCTGTGACAAGCCTCTCCTTTATGAAATAGGATGGGGCAAAAAGCTTTCCTATATCATAGCATTCTCTAAAGATGAGGTAGGCCATAAGAGAAAACATTCCAAGAATAAAATTACTTTAAAGTATGTTTGACATACAGGTCACATACGTTTGCAGTATGCTGTTTAATATGTCATTTGTATATACCATAACTCATTGTAATCAGTGTTTTCAGCTGTGGGTGTACCAAGGGATGTTTATATCCATGTACCTATAAATGGACATTGGGTGGGCTCAGTTTTTATTATTTTAAATTAAGCTGCTACAAGAATTCAAGTATATACTTGCTTTTTCTCTGATAACTGCCTAGGAGTAGAATGGCTGGATCGTTGTCAAATTATTTTGCAAAGAGTGGCATCATTTTATTTTCTTACCAGAAATACATGAGATTTCCAGTTTCTCCACACCTTTGCCTAAGTTTAGTGTGGCTTTACTTTTAAATTTAGCCCTGTCAGCAAGAGCACAGTTGTGCTTTCCCAGTGTGCTGTCCTAATGGCACAGTGTGTTGGAGCACGTGCTAGGTGTTCATTTTCCAAACCTGCGTCTCCTTTGCCTAATTTTCCATTGTGTATTTTGTTCTCTTCTGAGTTTTGAAAGTTTCTTTTTATGTTCTTATGTAAGTGTTTTTTTTTTTTTTTTTTAGAATTATATGTTGCAAAGATTTGCCTGGTGCGTTCTAAGTTATTTGGAGAGAAAAAAATCGTAAATCCAGTTTAGCATGTTCTCTTACAGATTTTGCTTTTCATGTTGTATCTAAGAAAGTTTTGCCTGCCTCATAGCAATAATTTTCTCCTGTTTTCTTTTTAGAGCTTTTATATTTTTAGTTTTACATCTTAATGTAAAACTCTGATCCAGTTGGAGTTAATTCGGTTGAAATTTATTTTGAGCGTGTAGATAATGAATTGTTCTGGCATAGTGTGCTGGGAAGATTGGACATTTTCCCTCAGTTGTCCTTTCTGTCAGAAATCAGCTGTGGAATAATATAATCATGAGGGCAAAGTTTGCTTCATTTAATTCTGCAGTGGCTTCAGCTTTAAACTGAAACCCGAATATTCTGAAAACTTGATCCTTTTACTTATCAGTGTATTTTGTTGAAAAAATTAAAGCGTATTCTTTTCAATGTCTTTCATTTTCATTGTTTTACTATGACAGCTGAGGTTGGCCTTGAATTTGCATTCCTGCCTCAGATTACTAAGTGCTGGATTATGATTAAAATCCTCCATGCTCAGCATTTTTTTTTTTTTGATTGAGCAATACCCTCAACCCTGGTTTTAAAATTCTAACAAAGGGTGATATTTTTCTGAGTTGCATTATAGCTATTTATAGAAAATAAAGGATCAGTGTGATTTTCTTAAATAGTTGTGTTCTGTGATTGGTTCCAGGTAGTTGATGTCACCTGGCGATACTCTTGTAAACATGATGAGGTGATATCCAGGAGGACCAAGGTTACAGAAGAGTTACTTCGAGAAACCATTAATAGGCTTAATAAGCAGGTATGTGATGGGTATCATTTTAAAAAGGACATTTGAAATTTTACATATCAGGAATAGCCAGTTTTAACTCTTTATTTAAATAATTTATTGAGACAAGGTCTCATGTAACCTTGACCTCAAGTGCAACACCAATGCCTAGTTCTTAAAAATTCTTTTATTCTTTGAGAATTTCATGCAGTATATTTTGATCATATTCACCATTCCACAACTGTTCCCAGATCCATTCTACCTCCCTACCCACCCACCCAACCTCATATCCTCTTCTATTTTTTGTGTAATTTGTGCTGCCCAAATATTCTTGTGTATGAGGCCTGGCATGCCTGGAGCTTGATCTGCCTGCCAGGAGTCACACCCTTAAAGAAAACTGATTTTGCTGATCCTAATAGCTCCTTAGCTGGTGTGGGTATGCCCACCTCCTTGCCTCCATGCTGAGACTTTGTCAGATTTGAGCTTGTGCAGCAGGTTTTGTGCATACTGTCACAACTACTGTGAGTTTTACATGTACAACTGCCCTGCTGTGATACCTGCTATGTCTTTGCTTAGAGTCAGTCACCCACAGTGTCTCTTGCAGTCTTTCTGCCCCCTTCTTCAGTGACCCCCAAGACGAGGGGAGGGGTGTGCTATAGATGTCCCATTGAGTGCTGAGAACTCTGCAGTCTCTTAGTCTCTACATGTTGACTAGTTGCCATACCCAAGTTTATATATGCAGAGGATGGATGGAACCCAGGGCCTTAGGGATCCTAGGCAAACAGTTTACTAAATGAGCTGTATCCTGAGCCCCTGTTGAAATCCCTAAAGTAGTAACATCTTTCTAGCAAGAATAAGCCAGTGCCTTTTTATTCATGGAAAATGTGGATAGTCCATTTAAGTATTATGGTGTTTTATGTTAAATGCCACATTCCTTCTCAAAGTTCAGTAAAACAACATTTCCATATTTGAATATTTGCATGAGATGTGGTTGTGGGCTGGTGGGATGGCTCAGTGGGCAGAGTGCTTGCTGCATAGACATGAGGATCTAGTTCAGGTTCCCAGCACCCATGTAAACTACAAATGTGGTAGCTTGCACCTGTGACCCCATCACTTAGCAGTTACACACGGGTGGGTCCCAGGGCTTTCTGGCCAGCTAGTCTAGTTATGGTGGTGGGATTCAGTGACATTAGAGGTCCTGTCTCAAAAGTAAGATGGAAAAAGATAGAGGATGATACCTGATGTTAACAGTTAACCTGGTTAACACACATGCACACACACATACACCACACATATTTGCACACCACATATACATACACACCACACACATGTATAGCACACGCACACGTGCATACAGTATGTCATTGCTGAGCCTGTTGGTAAATGCTTGTAATCCTAGCAACCCTAGTCATTGGGAGGCTGAGACAGGAAGATAGTGAATTCCAGGCTAACTTGAACTGTACAGTATGACCCCATCTGAAGAAACAAAAATTGACTTGTTTAATTATCAAACTGTATCTTGACGATAATGATGCACTTGTATTTGTGTTCAAATGTATATATAATTGTATGTATGAAAATTTCTGAAATAAGGTATGGAATGATTATAGTGATTACTGGAGAAGGGAAGAACTAGGGGTCTGAGACGGAAAAGTCACTTTATACCCCTTTGGTAGTATTTTGTGTACATACACAGTTTTGTCATACTTTAAAAAACAACTGTTTTGCTTTGCCTGGCAAGAAAAATGAAGCCAATCTTCCCTTCGACTGACTCTCGATTGATGTGTGTGACAAGATCTCAGTCTGGTCCCACTCACCTTTCTGGAGACCCTGGCCTGGAAATGTGTGAACCTAGCTGGAGCATTTACATTTGCTTAGGTTTCCCTGCCTTCTACTCTGCTAGGAATTCTGTCTTGCTTCTCAGAGACTCAGCCCACATTTTGTGCCTGGTTTCTCAGCCTCTTTCTCATATTTCTCTTGCTTAATAACAGGCAAGTCCCTGGCTGGAGAGAGGAGTACAGTATGGTCCTTCACATTAGTTCATTCCCCCCCACTGGAATCTTCTTGCATCCTGTCTCCTTGGTAGCTTCCTATTTTATACACTGAATCCGTCTCCCCTCCCCCACTCTGCGTGTGCACATGTGGGTGGGTGAGTGTAGCTTTTCTTAGCAAGGCCATTGGCATATGACAAGCTAGTCCATTGCAACCAGAACAGAAGGTGCTACCTCCCATTTTAAAGCTCAGTAATCCAGGTCATGAAGAGTTGAAAATAGGTACTAAATGATTTCTCAAAATAAAATATATAAAATTAAGTTTTCCATATTTTTAGATTTTGTAAGTAGTGTGGAAATAAAATTGATTCCATTTTTCAAGACCTCTGAAAATATTAATGTTTTTATTTTGCTTATTGGTGGACTTCTGTATTCCCCTAAACTCTGATTTTAAACATTCATTACAGAGGCAGCTGTCATTGTCAGAAAACAGAAGAAAAGAACTTCTCCAGAGGATAATTGTGGAGCTGGTTGAATTTATATCTCCCAAAACCCCGCGACCTGGAGAACTTGGTGGAAGAGTGTCTGGGTCATTGGCTTGGAGAGTAGCCCGGGGTGAAATGGGTCTAGAGGTATGTGTTCTAGCCAAGGAATCAGACTTTCTTGTTTGCTGTACTACACTCTTGGCTTTCAGAAGACTGAGTTGGCAAAAGAGCAGAGTCATTTTCCTACTGGGAGGTTTTATGAGTGAGATATAGGGATAGGTTTACAATATGAAACAAGATTTAAATCTCATTTCTCTTCCATTTTAAAACTAAAATAGACACATTTCTTATAATCTGTTGCTTTAGTGGTTAAGGCTTTCAAAATCTTCCTTATGTAGTCTGTAAGAATTCTTAGGTAGCTGTTCCTGTTAGCACCGACCTGTACCCCTAGATGTTAGGGAGACTGAAGCAGGAGAGTTGCAAGTTCAGTGTGGCCGTGTAGTGAAACTTATCAGAATGAAAAGGGAGAAGAAGAGCTCGAGTGAGGCTCAGCTTTAGAGCACTTGCCAAGTATGTGTGAGCCGCTAGTTCATTCCTCAGTGCTGAAGGAAGGCTTGTTATCACGTGTTTCGTCTCTGGAAACCGAGGTAATAACACTGGAACTGATTTGTGTAGCTTAACTCTACAGTTGGGGCTCAGGTGAAAGTCTGTGTACAGTGTTCTGTAAAAAGCATTGAGACATAGTGCATTGGATCACCTCTTACCTAGAGAGCTTCAGGTAGCGTTGCTGGATTATTCAACATCATCTAGGAAGCTACATAATGAAAAGTGCTTGAAAGGAAAGTGATCCATCACATATTGTTACCAGACAACTCAACAGTTCTGAACAAATTAATGTTTTATGTTACCTTTATGTAAATATGCATTAACATTTTTCAGGTGTTCTAAAGGAGTGAATTATCCCCATTAAATATTGTGTTTGCTTTTTTGTTTATCCCATCATCTGTGACAGGCTGCTAGTAATGTTGGTTTAGCTGTAGAATTACAACAGCCAAGCTCAACAAATAGTTCCGATCACTGCTGACACAGTGCAAGTTAGGAGTCTGAATCTAGATGAAGCCATTAAAGAGAGCGCATTTAACTCACAGCTGTGTTCACTGAAAGCATGGACATTATTTAGGTCTTCATTTCCTTTTCATCTTTGGGGTGAGTGTGCTTCCTCTTACATGGGTATACACTGATTAAACTTAAAATATGAACTGGGTCAGAACGAGATCATTTTCCCCTTTTGAAAACTTTGAGAATTTCTCAGTTGCTGGAGACCATCTTAGTGCCGTCGATTTAAAAAGAAACCACTGACTCCCATTTTACAAATGAGAGTTCTAAAAGTGAGCAGAAAGGAATGTTAATCCTAAAAATATTTGGATCTTAATCACAGTCATTTGGAGCAAGAAGAAAATACTTTCCAGAAAGGAAAGTTTTATCTTAACAGTTTTATACAAGCCAAGAGTGATAGCACATGCCTGTAGTTCCAGCCCTAGGGAGGCTGAGACAGGAGGAACTCAAGTTTGAGACTAGCCTGAGCTCAATTTTGTATGAAATATTAATCTTATTACATGTTGTTTAGCTTCTTTGCATAATGCTACATTCAATAATGTACACACATTTTCTTTTCATTTGATAATTAGTCATCCTTTAATAGAGAATAGGTAGTCATTCTAAATATTTCCTTTGGTTGGTAACGCATTCTGAAATAACCTTGATAAAACAGAGGACGTGGGTTTGTAGGATTATTTGCTTCATATTCTCAAGGTACTGAGTCCTCACTGTCACAGGAAGAGGGAAGGAAGAGGGAGGAGCAGAGAGAGAAAGGGAGAGTTAAGAAGAGAATTGAGAATGTTAAAATAGAACTTATTAAAGCCAAATTCTAAAAAATAACTTTCTTTTATTTACCTTTTGACAGTGCAATATACAGGTTCTGCTAGAGAATTATATTTTTTCATATATTCTCTTTCATATAGTTTTTGATATTTTTTTTAGATAAGATCTTGCAGTGTACTTCAGGTTGGCCTCAAACTTGATACCCTCCTGCCTTAGCTTTCCCAGTACTGTGATTATGTTTGTACCACCACACCCTACTTTGTGCTACTATTTTAAAACATTAACAATCACACACACACACACACACACACACACACACACACACACACACGCACACACATTAGATATTTTTACAGTGTTCATTGTTTCTTGTACTTAGGGAGTTTTTGTACTTTTTAATATCAAGAGCCTAAAGTTTAATACAAAATTATACCCCATCGTCCTGATGAAATAAAAAATAATATATCAGCCAGGCGGTGGTGGCGCACGCCTTTAATCTCAGCACTCGGGAGGCAGAGCCAGGCGGATCTCTGTGAGTTCGAGGCCAGCCTGGGCTACCAAGTGAGTTCCAGGAAAAGGCGCAAAGCTACACAGAGAAACCCTGTCTCGAAAAACCAAAATATATATATATGAAGAAACATATCTTCACTTTCAGATGTTTGATGTATTCACTGATTTGGGGTAGAAAAGACTATTTTACTTTTAAATCAGACATTGATTTACTTTGGATGAGAACATCAAATTTGTCTGGGATTTTAAGCCAAAACAGGCTTTTATAGTAATTTTTACATGACAAAATACCTCTTTGACAAATTCCTAACTTATTGTATCAAGAAAGTACATTTTAGTGAAATGGTTTAAGCTTGAGGCCTAAAGGATGCCAAAGAGTCATGTATGTGGAGATTCTAGACAGAGGGTGACATGGGTCAGGGTCCTGAGGCAAGAATCCACTGTCCCTTTCTGACAAACTAAGAGGAAAGTAACAGTGAGATACAGCAAAGGGAAGAGCAACACTGAGATCTCATTGACAGGCGGTGAACAGTCATCTACAGGCTGTAAGCCTTGCTAAAGAGTTTGAAGTGCTGTAGAGTCACTAAAGTGAAGTGTCCCAGTTGGGCAAGGTGGCACAAGCTTGTCTTCTTGGTATTCAGGATGAGTATGTAGAAGTATGGTGAGTTCAAGACCAGCCTTGGGCACATAGTGTAAGATCTGGTCTCAAAAAAATAAAAAGGAAGAGAGAGTATTGGTAAAAAGAGATGCATCTGACATTGTGCTTTTAGATCAGGCTTTTAGAAAGGTAAGAGTGCAAAGATGAGAGTGAGATTTGGTGTCAGAGTCACAGATGGAGGTGGAAGAGTGGAAAGGAGAAAAATGTAGGAGTTTAGGTAGATGTATTAGTTTTCTATCGCTGGGGTAAACCATCATGACCAAGGTCACTTATATGTGGCTGGCAGCAGGCGGGCAGCAGGCAGCAGGCAGGCAGCAGGCAGGCAGGCAGCAGCAGGCAGGCGGGCAGCAGGCAGCAGCAGGCAGGCAGGCAGCAGGCGGGCAGCAGGCAGCAGCAGGCAGGCGGGCAGCAGGCAGCAGGCAGGCAGACAGGCAGCAGGCGGGCAGCAGGCAGCAGCAGGCAGCAGGCGGGCAGCAGGCAGCAGGCAGGCAGACAGGCAGACAGGCAGGCGGGCAGCAGGCAGCAGGCAGGCAGCAGGCAGCAGGCAGGCAGGCAGACAGACAGACAGGCAGGCAGGCAGGCAGACAGGCAGGCAGGCAGGCAGCAGGCAGGCAGGCAGGCAGGCAGACAGGCAGACAGGCAGGCAGGCAGGCAGCAGGCAGGCAGGCAGACAGACAGACAGGCAGGCAGGCAGGCAGACAGGCAGACAGGCAGACAGGCAGGCAGCAGGCAGGCAGGCAGACAGGCAGACAGGCAGCAGGCAGGCAGGCAGACAGGCAGGCAGGCAGACAGGCAGACAGGCAAGCAGGCAGACAGGCAGACAGGCAGCAGCAGGCAGGCAGCAGGCAGGCAGCAGGCAGGCAGCAGGCAGGCAGGCAGGCAGCAGGCAGCAGCAGGCAGGCAGGCAGCAGGCAGGCAGCAGGCAGCAGTCAGGCAGCAGCAGGCAGGCAGCAGGCAGACAGGCAGGCAGGCAGCAGCAGGCAGGCAGCAGGCAGGCAGACAGGCAGGCAGGCAGCAGCAGGCAGGCAGGCAGCAGGAAGGCAGGCAGACAGGCAGGCAGGCAGGCACTGAAGCAGCAGCTGAGAGCTCACTTCTTGATCCACAAGCAGGAAGCAGAGAGCTCACTAGGATGGCAGGAGGTTTTTTGAAGACTCAAGCCTCCCCCATGACACACCTCTAACAAGGCTAATCCCTCCCACATAGTTTCTCCAAAGGAGACCAAGTATTCAAACATGTGAGTCTGGGCACCATTCTCATCCAAACCACCACCATAGATGATGAAAATTAAATCCCAACTCACACTTCTTCTCTCCCAATGCGAGAGAAGTGTTGTATCAGTATTGCACTCATTATATGTAAGCTGTAAAATCTTTTCTGAGTTTTCTCTGGTGTAATACATTTTTCCTTTTCAGTTTGAGTGGGCCTCTTATTATAGTATATAACATTTCTTCTTTTTGTTTTCATGTCTCCATAATGTTGAATAGAATTTGTACTTTTTTTTAAGAGAAAGGAAACCCTGTTCATCCCTTCTGAAAATGAGAAGATCTCTAAGAAGTTTCACCTCCGTTATGATATTGTAAAGGACCGTTATATCCGAGTCTCAGACAACAATGAACACATCTCTGGATGGGAGAACGGTGTGTGGAAAATGGAATCCATATTCAGAAAAGTTGAAACAGACTGGAACATGGTAATTTAATGCATGAAACTTTAGAATTTGTATTACTGTTTAAACATATAGATTGCCTCCATTTTCTAATTATATACAATATGAAAACTGATATAATTGCTTTTGATAATTCTTTAAATGGGAAAAGAAAATCATGTTCTCAACATTTCATCAAAAATGCACTAGAGATTCTTGCACTTATAGCATGGAAATATCCATTTTCATCAGCGTTCAAATATAATTCTTTCTAAAAATTTCATTAGATTTATTCATTATATTTTATGTATGTGTTTTGCTTGCATATATGTATGTGCACCATGTGCATGCTTGGTATCCCCAAAGGGCAAAAGAGGGCATCTGGTCACCTGGAACTAGAGTTATGGGTAGTTATGAAACACAGTGTGGTTGTTGGGAATTGAACCTGGGTCCTCTACAGAGCAACAAATGTTCTTCACCACTGCCCGAATTTAATTCTTTCATAGGAAAAAGTAGTCAAGTAACCAATAACCCTCATGACTGTCTATCACATAACTATGTAAGAGTGCTATCATTTAATTTTTTTTCTTCCTTTTTATTTAAAAGCTTTTTTATATTTTACATACCAGCCACAGTTCCCCCTCCCCCCACCCACTCCCCATCAACTCCTCAGAGAGGATAAGGCCTCCCATGGGGAGTCAACAAAGTCTGGCACATCAAGTTGAGGCAGGACCAAGCCCCTCCTCCCCCGTGGATCAAAGCTAAGCAAGGCATCCCTCCGTAGGAAATGGGCTCCAGAAAGCCAGTTCATGCACTAGGGATAGATTCTGGTCCCACTGCCAGGGGTCCCACAAACTGCCTAAGCCACACAACTGTCACTCACATTCAGAGGGCCTAGGTTGGTCCCATGTAGGTTCTCCAGCTGTCAGTTCAGAGTCCATGGGCTCCCACTAGCTCGGGTCAGCTGTCTCTTGAGTTTCCCCACCATGATCTTGACCCCCCTTGCTCATACAATCCTTCCTCCCTCTCTTCGACTGGACTTAGAGAGCATGGCCCAGTGCTTAGCTGTGGATCTCTGAATCTGCTTCCATCAGTTGCTGGATGAAGGTTCTATGATGACAATTAGGGTAGTCATCAGTCTGATTACAGGGGAAGACCAGTTCAGGCACCCTCTCCACTATTGCTAGTAGTCTTAGCTGCGGTCATCCTTGTGGATTCCTGGGAGTTTCCCTGGCACCAGGTTTCTCCCTAACCCCATAATGGCCCCTTCGATCAAGATATCTCTTTCCTTGCTCTTCCTCTCTGTCCCTCCCCCAGCTCAACCATCCAGTTCCCTATGTTCTCATCCCTCCTTCTCCTTTCCCCCAATTCTTTCACAACCATGTATTACCAACCTACTAAATACTAGCAGCTGGGAAGTTTAGTGGATTTACCCCAACATCCAGCAAGTTAACTATCTCACAACCGTCATTAGGATGTGAGTGAGCACAAGTACTGGTTATTTCCTGTCTATGCCCTACAATGTTGAAGAAATGAAGCTTGCACTGTGGTTACTCACTGATACTTACTAAATTGCACATTATTGTCATTTTACCCATAAGAAATAAGAGCTTTGCTTTCAAGCATCCCTGTTCCTTGGAAACACCATAAATAATCTGTGTTACCCTCAAGACATGAATAGATAATACTGTATTTTTTATTGATAATATTGGAGGGCAGGGGATGGGCACACATGCCATGGCACATGTGTGAAACTCAGAGGATTGCTTTATGGGGTTGATGCTCTCCTTCCACCTTTCTGTGGGTTCCAGAGACTGAACACAGGTCAGCAGACTGTTTGGCAATGCCTTTCCCACTGAGCCATCTAGCTGCCTCTTCCCCTAGCCATATTATTGATAGTTGTCCCCTCCACACACACACAGTGTTGATTAACTCATAGGGAGCTTTAAAATTAACTTACAAAAAATATTTAAATAGGACATTGTTCGCTTGTAAGACATTGGGTAGAATAAAACAGTAAGTCACAGAATACAGGTGCCACATTCATAAGACAGTACAAAGAAACAAAACTAAGGTCTGCTTCCTGTCTTGAATTCATTGTGAGCTTTTGTTTCTAAACTTACAACTTCCCTATTAGAAGGTTCAGTTTAAGTTCCATCTAATGGGGGCTGGAGAGGTGGCTCAGAAGGTAAGAGCACTTGGTATACAATCATGACCTCAGCACCTGTGAAACAAGCTGGGTTCCACACGTACCTATAATCCTAGCTGTGAGTTGGGCAGAAACTGGAATATTACTAGAGCTTTCTGGTTTCCAGCCTGAGAAAACATGTGCCCAGGTTCAGGGCGAGACCTTGCTTCCAAAAAAAAATAGAAATAAAAATTAATAAATGAAGAGGCCTGCCACATCCATGCATGAGCATAGGTACCCACACTCACATGTGTACATACACTCACACAGACATGCGCGCGCGCGCGCATACACACACCCACACACACACACACACACACACACACACACACAAATAATCTTTAAAAATAAACTAATAAGCCAAGCAGTGGTGGCACACACCTTTAATCCCAGCACTCGGGTGGCAGAGCCAGGTGGATCTCTGTGAGTTCAAGGCCAGCCTGGTTTACAGATCGAGATCCAAGACAGGCACCAAAACTACACAGAGAAACCCTGTCTCGAAAAACCAAAATAAACAAACAAATTAACTAATAAATAATCAAATTTAATAATAAAGTGAGGAATCCTTACTGAACCAAGAAAGGGTTATGGGATTATTAAACTTGTAATTTCACAAGTATTTTTACTTAACTAAAGAAATGCATAAAAACAAAACAATAAAACTTAGAATTTCAAGGTGTGCATGTCTCTAATGATTGTGTAGTTCGTAGAAGATAGACATCTTCTGGAAGACTGTCCTTAGCCTAAAAACTCCTAAGCAGAAAGTAGAATGGAACAGAAACTTCCTTACTCAGGACCTAGCTTGTACTTGCTGAAATGAAGAAAGCTCATGCTTCTCCCTAGCCATCAGTGTTGCTAGGGAAAATAATAGTAGAGAAAATGATGATGTGTGGCAGAAGGTGCAGTGTGCTGAGAAGTAGGACAGCTCTGGCACACTTCTCTTTTGTCTTTCACACTTGTGTGTTCATCTGCAGACATTTGCTGGGTGCCTGTTATATATACCAGGCCTCTTCTTAGCTATATGAATGAATATGAGTCCCTTCTCTTACCATCTAACAAGGAAAACATAAACAGCCATCTTAACTACCATGCAGTGTGCTATAATAAGGATGTCAGTGCATTGCTATGGAAACGCTAAGGTAATTAGCTCTGGCTGTGGGAGTTGGGCAGATCTCCATAGAACAGGCAGTATTTGAGCTGGACACTGAAAGATGAGTAGGTGTTCATCAAAACAGCAGGCACATATCGCCTGTTTTGATACATGGATCAAAAAAGAACATTGTAGTCAGAAAGGGTGCATTGTATGAGGAGTTATGAGATGTGAATGAATGCAAAGGTCATTAGAAAGTACACATGCCTATTTGAGACATGCTTTGATTTAGTGTAGAGTAGGGCACAGTACTTTATGTTGAGTGAATGTGTTTCTAGCTATAGGGTTTAAATCCTGTAAAAATATGTTAAATCAATAAAAGTACTAGAATCTTGGAGAGGGGAGGGAAGAAGGGAGGAAGATAGAGACTTAGAATAGCAATTTTCATTAAACCTTGTTTCTTCCGTTTAGAGACATCAACCATCTTTAGTTGTTTGCCAGCTCTTCTGACTAGTAGGCCAGTTCCCAGCAATCCTTTACTCAGTGACATCCCACACAGCAGCCTGTTTTCAAAGTCTTAGAGACTCTTACCTCCCAAGGCCACACAGACATACTAAATTTGCTGGCTTCCAAATACAGTGTTCAGTATTATCTGAATTGAAAGGAACATAAAAGTCAAACCAAGAAAAGGACCCTCTTTGAGAGAGAGGCAAGTGAGCACCTCCCCTTTAAAAGCCAGGAGAATGATGACCTAGCTTGTCTCCATGTCTGCTGTGCTTCCTTCAAGCATGTGCTGTTTTCCAAAGTTCAGTAGCTCTTGAATTGAGTGTTCTTCCAGAAGTCACTCTGTTTCTCCAGCCTCTTCTTGCTTGGTGCTCTGCTGTGCACCTACCCTGCCTTCCGCCTTCTCCTCAGAACCTCCCCTCCTCTCCCCTCTGCCTTCTCAGAACCTCCCCTCCCCTCCCTCTGCCTTCTCCTCAGAGCCTCATTTACTTCCCTTTTGACTGACTGCTTGTCCTCAGAGCTTGCTAACGTCCAGGCCCAGCTAACTGGGACTTTCCCCTTCGGTAGATTCTTTTCACTGTGTACCGTGCACCTTGTCTTCACGTTTATTCAGCAGCTGTATGTAAGAATAGACTTGTCGCTCTTAGAGCAGCAGCATCTTCAAGATCGTTTCCCACTTCTTGCCATACTCGTGTATCTGATGCCTAATACATGTTCAGTGTTTGCTGCAGTCTGCTGCATGTAAGAATGAATGATTGAATGTGTGGACTGAATCTGCACCCTTGAGTTCACCTGCTTATCCTTTCTCTTTCATCCCTGTAGTGCTCAGAGCCTTTCACAAGCTTCCTGGTGATTGATTTACATCTCAAGCCCAACTTTTGAGCACCTTTTTTCTGTCACTATACTCATTTGTGTCAAGAATTTTTCATTTAGTCACTCAGCAAGCATGCAGGTTGACAAATGTGGTTGGCGTTCAGGATGAAATGAACAAAGAAGCAAGCCTCAGGGGCTATGACTGTGCTGCCTAGTTTTATGACAATTTGACACAAGCTAAAGTCATCTGAGAGGAAGAAATCACAATTTAGAAAAATGCCTCCTTAAGATCAGGCTGTACACAAGCCTTAGGGCATTTCTTAATTAATGATTAATGAGGGAGAGCCCAGCCCATTGTGGGTGGGACCATCCCTGGGCTGATGGTCTTAGATTCTATAAGAAAGCAGACTGAGCAAGCCATGGGGAGCAAGCCATCAAGCAGCACCCCTCCATGGTCTCTGCATCAGCTCCTGTCTCCAGGTTCCTGCCCTGTTTGAGTTCCTGTCCTTGCTGCTTTTGATGATGAACTGTTAAATAGGCCTGTGAGTAAAATAAATCCTTTCCTCCCCATGTTGCCTTTGGTCATGGTGTTTCATCACAACAATAGTAACTTCTAAGACAATGACCTAGTATAAGAAGGATATGTGGACTAGCTATTTGATAGCATAAGTTCTAGAGGAATATGAATCTCAGATGTTGAAAAGAGAAGATGTAAAAAGTCACTAACTTCCTGATTCAGAAATAAGATGTGAGTAGGCTTTTATAAGAAGACAGTTTTTCAGCTTCAGGACAAGATATGGAACAGAGTACATAGGATTGTGGAAATAGTAAGTAGGGAAGTACAGAGATGGGAAACAAGTTGTGCTCGGGGAACAGTGTGTGGAAAGGGTATGCAGAGAAGTGGGGAGTGAAAGTAGAGGGGGAATGTTGTCAGATCCCAAGAACTCAAATGACCTTGCAATTATTGAGTCAGGGAGTATGGGGTGATTATACTATTACCCCAAGGAGGTAACTCCAGAAGCTAGAGGTGGGATGAATCAGAAATAGCACAGAAGGATTTAAGTACAGGGCAGCTGAAAGTGGATTCATTGTCATTTCAGTGATAAAATAGAATAACCAAAATTAAGATTCATGAGCAATGCCAGTGTGCCAGCAGTGAATTAAAGTCCCTTGAAGTACAGATGCTCTGCTGGGTGTCTGTGGGAAGGGTGCCTACAGGTGCCTGTGGAATGAATGGGAACTTAGAGTGAACCTCAGCAGTCCATACTGCAGAAGTTCTTCACAGAACTTCACTAAAAGCCAGACCAGAAAGTCACAGCAAATGTTTCTCAGTCCTGAAATCTCTATCCATTTGTATATTTCATGACTGACACCTCACCCACAGGCTGTACATGCCTCGGTGTATGTGCATATGCTAAAAAGGGCTGGGATGGGTTGCTGGAGAAAAAGCTTCATGATTCCAGTTTTACCAGAGTTCCTGCTAAGGTCAGAGAGCAGCACTCATCTCTTCAGTACACCCGTGGAGTACATAGAAAATATGCACAGTGGAAATGAAGCCTGTCAATTAAAAACCCAGTAAGCAGCAACTGGTCTGGGAGTAGGACATTGAAGACAACAACCTGCAGGGGCCAGCAAGGTGGCTCACAGATTATGAACATGTACTGCTCTTATAGAGGATGCAAGTTCAGTTCTCACCAAGTCAGGTGGCTCACAACTGCCTCGAACTCCAGCTCCAGGGGATCTGAATCCTCTTCTGGCCTCCACTGTCACATGCACTCACAACATACACACACACACACACACACACACACACACACATACCACTATTTGGGAGCTTAGAAAATGTTTTCTGTCCTAAATAAGATAGAGTTACTTGTCCTGCTGGTATTCATTAGTCATAGTCTTGACTATAATCAAAGTCTTTCTATAAATCATATTTAGTGTGCTTCAGGTTACCAAACTAGACATTCCTACCACATCTAAAAGTATCATTTCATCATTCGAGTAAAAATACTGTGGACAGAATATATTGTATGAAAAAGAAGTAAGAATTTTTTAAATACAAATATGGTTTGTTTCCATATTTTATTACTTTAGCCTAAGTACCCTTTTATTTGCTCACAGTGTGTTTGTTTTTTTTTAGGCATTGATGAATTAAAAACCCTAATAAATCTTAAGTTTCTATGGTCTTAAAAGCTACTACCTTTAAGACTAAAAAGTAAATAAATTTGTAACCGAGTAGTTCTTTCAGGCATGTTCAGCAGCTTTTATAATCCTTAAGTTATGATCAGAGCTACAGTTGTGACCCAGACCCTCTCAATACAATCAAGGTAATTCTTAGAGTACGCTAGTAATTTGAAATTAACTTGACTTTAAATGACTATACTCTGTGCCCATCCATTAGGGGAAACATGGACTTAGAAATGTTTACTGGGGTGTAAATGTCTATTTTTGTCTTCACTGCTTTCTCCTAGACTTAGCTCTTTCTGACCGCCTTTCTTCTGGTAGCTGCTTTGTTTGGCTTATCTTTCCTAAATAACAACCTTTAGTGGCCACTCCCTTAAAGGGGTATTCAGGCTGTGACTAATCCTTAAGTGGATACCCAGTAGTTTAAAATGGTTGAGACCAGTGACTCCCAGGGAACATGGTACCATCACAGAGTCCCAGGTTCTTACAAACAGCTACAAGAGGAACATACAGTATGGAATTGTGAACACTAGAGGGTGTTAGAGCGAGGCTGTCCTGAACTTAAGTGGACTTGATAGTGCTACACATCTGAGCTTATGAAAAGCAAACAGTGGTTGACTATCCATATCTGGGGGTGGGGGTTGAGGCAGGGTCTTGCTGTCAACCGTGGCTGGCCTGAAACTTGCTGTGGCATTAGACTGGCCTCAAATGCAGAGATTGCTTGCTTCTGCCTCTTGCTTTATACATACATACATACATACATATGTACGTACATACGTACACACACACACACACACACACACACACACACACACACATATATATAGATATATAAAGTGCAGGTGCCTGTGGTAGTTAGACCAGAAGAAGAAGCCAGATCTTTTGCAGATAGAGATACAGGAAGATGTGAGCCACCTAATGTCGGTTCTAGGATTGGAATTCAGGCCCTCTGTAAGAGCTAAGACATTCTCTTAACAGCTGAGCCATCTCTCTAGCCCCCAAGACTATCTTCGTAGAGCAAGATTGTTCAGTAGATATATTATCTCTAATTTACTAATTCTGATAACATTTAAAATTAATAAGTGTTGCCCTCACTAGGGTTTCTATTGCTGTGATAAATCTTTGCCAAAAGCAGCTTGGACTATACCTTTGTAGTCTGACTGAGGGAAGTCAGGCAAGAACTCAAGCAGGGAAGTAACTTGGAGGCAGGAACTCAAGCAGAGACCATGGAGGGGTGCTGCTTACTAGTTTCTTCCTCATGGCTAGTTTAGTTTGCTCTCTTATACAACAAAAGACCACCAGACATGGGCCCTCCCACATAGACTTGCCTTCATGCATAATATATATAACCAGTCTATTTTGTAGCTTTAGCTAAAAGTGCCCCCTTAAGCAAATTAATTTATCTAGCATTCAATTTTTTTCATGGAATGAACTAAAATTACTAAAAAAAAAAAGAAAATGTGAACTACTTGTCTGCTTTTCAGGTGAGATGTGTTTAAGGCTAGAGATTTCCTCAGTACTTGATTTTTCTAGTATTTGTTTTTTAAGACCTGACTAGTGCTGTGTTTATTTATATATGCTGGTTTCAGTTCCACTGTGTTTGTAACCATTGGTAGCCTGGAGTATCTGGTACGAAGACTGATTCTAATTGAGCTTTGTATTCACCTTCTCCAGATCATTCCTCATCTATAATGTACCCCAAATGCAGCTTCATTTTCCATAGTATGTTTTCACATTAGTGTTCTTGGATTTCCTGCAAACATACAGGGCTTAGAAACACTATCTATCTTATACTCGGCAGCAGTAGTTTCTGCTAAGTGACTGTTTTCAGCCCCTTGCACATTAATGGGAACTGCAATTATATTGTTGAATATGAACTAAGAGCTATAGATTCACAGGTTTTCTTTATATTCTACTTTCTCCTGCCATTTGGAGTATTCTGGAAGGGTAATTTTCTCAAGAGTCCTTCATCCCAAGTATATCTAGGTTTGTGTCAAGTTGACAAAAACCAACCTGGAAAAAAAGTATTAGTAGAATGATAATAGTGGTTAATTTTACCTGATGATAGAGACTATAATACAAAATACAAAAAGATGCCGCCATAGTAGGTATTTCCCATATGGTCCTTTCAACCATATGCCCCACATTTAAAGAGTGTCAGTTATGTGTTTCTAGATGAACCAGTCAAATTTGAGTATTTTGCCCATTTGTGTGTATTATATAATTACACATTTTTAATGCTTGATAACTACTTCAAGTTTATTAGAACCTGCTCCCCCATGAATCCAGAGCCTCAGAGCACTTTTGATGTGGTTACATTAGACAGAAACCCAAGAGATAATAACACTGAAGTAAGGAGAGGTTGGCAAGTTCAGGCACGATGAAATTTTAAAAGATTTGGAAGTTGACAGTTTAAATTTAAGGCAAGAGCCTGGTACTTGAGATACATGCTAGACTAGGCAGATGTCATGGAGAAAGTGGGACTTAAACACTTAAATCTGATGAGAGTGGTTAGGACAGAGCTGGGTTAGGCAGGGCATCGAGATGCAAGTGTTATACTGTACGGCTAGTGCAGCGTAGTGAGGACGGGGTCTTTTCCAGAGCCCTTCTTTCTCTCATGCAGACTCACAGAGGTGGTGTGGGAGTACAGACAGAAGAGGAGATAATAGAGGGAGATTCTTAAGCTCAAGCCCAAGTGAGTGGGTCAGCCTACAGAGGATGAGGTACAGATGTAGTCGCATGGCACATAGAGAGAGAGGTCTCCTATGACAGGGGTATGGTAGAATCAGCCGGTAGACCTGGGCTCCTTACACTGTGGCTGTTTAAAGTGGGAAGGAGCACTGCGTGTAAGAGCAGGGAGTACTCTGGAAAGGCAGGCCTGTACGGCACTTCTGCATCCCTCGATGGTGGCTGAGCAGATGTCTTGTCCGTGGAGAGGCTGTGGCCTCACTGTGGGAAAGTATGTATGAAAATCCTGACTGAGGAGATGAGCTAAGGGGCAGTCATTTATAAGGACAATTCATGCTCAGCATTGTTCCTCTCAATGCTTGCTTTAAGTAATGAACTTCTAAACAGACTATAGTTTAGGGACACATGTACTCTAATAACTTTCTACACACCAAAAGATGCCATAGGATATTGCTGATGGCAACAAAAAAAGTGCTAACAGAATCTTTTTCCTCAGGAAAACTTCATCTTTAGTTATTGTTTATCTAAAGTGTCCTGCAGTGATGAGACTTCAGCTTTCTGCACTGTCTGATTTCTTTTGAAAAGTCCTCCCACTTGCCCTGTCTTTCTAGGTGTATTTGGCCCGAAAAGAAGGATCATCTTTTGCTTATATTTCCTGGAAGTTTGAGTGTGGGTCAGCTGGCCTGAAAGTAGATAACATTTCCATCAGAACGAGTAGCCAAAGCTTTGAGAGTGGATCCGTGCGGTGGAAACTACGGTCTGATAAAGCTCAAGTCAACCTGCTGGGAGGTGGGTGCCAGAGTGCAGGCTGTGGGCTGCATGCATTTAACTGAGCTGTACCAAAGCGTTACTCATATCGCTGCGGTAAAATATTTAATCTCATTTTGTATTAGACAGACTGATGGGGGTTTGTGTGTGTGGTGAAACACGTGCAGGGGAAAAATATCTCTGTTCCAAAGGATAAATTGCTTTTGTAAAGAAAAATATCTGCTTTTTAAGGGTTGAACTGTCAGTCCTATAAAAAGTACATTCCAACCCTCCCGATGCTTTTCAAATTACCAAAACTCAAGTATAAATTCTTTTTTTCCCTCCAACAGATAAAAATCTTCGTTCCTATAATGATTTTTCTGGTGCCACAGAAGTTACATTGGAAGCAGAATTAAGCAGAGGAGATGGAGACGTTGCTTGGCAACATACCCAGCTGTTTAGGCAAAGCTTAAGTGACCATGGAGAAAATGGCTTGGAGATAATTATAGAACTCAGTGACCTCTGAAAGCCTGAGCTTCAGGGACAAGCTGGCCACAATCAGGAACTAGCCATGGCCTCCAGTGGTGGGTTAGCTCAGTGTGTGTCTAGTTGGCAGTTCATCCTGTCCAACAGGTTTCTTTTGCTGCCTATACATCATGTAATCCTCATTAAAATATATCTTCATAGTGTGGACCATAAGAAATCTTCAATTAAAAACTCACTTCTGCCTGTGATTAAACTTTGACATAAGATGTGGCATAAAATAACCATATGAAGTTCTAATCTAAATACTGTTAGTTAAGTGTAAAAGGAAATAATGGTATTCATGATTAAATGCTGCTCATAACTGATAAAAATCTGGGGCTACTAGTCACTTAACATTTTCTGATTAGATTTTCATAACATTCTTAATTTTGAATAAATATGAAAGTCAAGTATCTCTTAAGTTATATGCATGAAGGTTTTTATGATTGTAAATGTATGGACAGTTAAAAAATAAAGCAGATTATTTTGTCTTATACTTTTTCAGTGCTTATATTGACTAAAAACTGGCTTTTTGGGGTATGATGAACATTGAAAACTACCTCAGTGTACACAAGTTATGAAAATATTTAACACAGCTTGAATTCAAAGATACATTGCAAATTCCATAATGTATGGAACTTGGTAGCTTTGAGTTATAAGCTACCTCGTTGAATACAATATTCTTGGCTTTGAAACTGTATTGTATGAGAAAGTTAAACAATGTAAATGAGATCTGAAGCCATTAGATGGAAAGCAGATGCATTGGTACTATAGTTTAAGTTTCATGAATCGGTTTCTAGCTATAGGATTTGATGCTAAATCACTAAAAATATTAGAATCTTATAGAAAGGATAGCAGTTGTTATTAAATGTCATCTCTCCCATTTAAATCAGCATCTTTAGCTGTTTACCAACTCTTAAATAGTAGGCCAACTTTTGAGAAGTACTCCCTTGCTAAAAAGTTGTATTTCCCTTTTTTCCATAAATATGTTTTATCATGATCCTGTATAAAAAAGTGAACTGAATAAAGGAGGACCAAGAAAGAATACAAGGCTACATTTGGCTATATGAGAACTATCTTTAAAAAAAAAATCTGCTTGTTAATTTTCTAAATAGCTTATGTATCTGAACTTATTGATATTTCTTGAATATTAATTTTCTGGAACTCTCAGACTTTGATTATTCATAGTAGCCTAAATGGCTAAAGTACCCACAGCTGGAGACACTGGACAGCAGCTGTGGCCTGGTGAGTGCATGAGCTCGGTTGGGCTTCAGTGGTCAACTCTGAGATGGGAAGCTCCAGGTCTGCAACTGTCTATCAGTAAGACGGTGCTGGACTTGTTGAAACACAAATGCTTCTGCTTTATCTTCGCAGAACATACATTGTAACTTTTACTAAGTCCTTACATAGAAAATGAGGAAAAAGGGCAGTTGGACATTTGGAGATTAAACCTAGGGCCTTGCATATGCTAGGGAGCTGCACCCGAACTTCCACACTGTAATGTCTCCCATGAGGGTTTCAGTGCAGAGAGTCCAATAAATGCTAACATTTTATCTGAATGTTGAGAAATGGTGTAGAAATCTGAGAAAATTCTCATTAGTTCGTGAAGTAGTAAACTAGTAAGGGAGTTGGTGAGCCAGGCAAGTGAGCTGATGGTCCAGTCCAGCCTCGCCGGTAGTCCAGGCTCTCACAGAGGGCACATTTCATAGTCATACTCCAGCCTCGCCGGTAGTCCAGGCTCTCACAGAGGGCACATTTCATAGTCATACTCCAGCCTCGCCGGTAGTCCAGGCTCTCACAGAGGGCACATTTCATAGTCATACTCCAGCCTCGCCGATAGTCCAGGCTCTCACAGAGGGCACACTTCATAGTCATACTCCAGCCTCACTGACAGTCCAGGCTCTCACAGAGGGCACACTTCATAGTCATATTCCAGCCTCACTGATAGTCCAGGCTCTCACAGAGGGCACACTTCATAGTCATATTCCAGCCTCACTGATAGTCCAGGCTCTCACAGAGGGCACACTTCATAGTCATATTCCAGCCTCACTGATAGTCCAGGCTCTCACAGAGGGCACACTTCATAGAGTAGTTGAGCTCTCACTTGCTAACCCTTTCCTGTATAGCTGCAGAATGCATGGAGGGGACCAGGAATAACACCAGGCCAGACCCCTGATCCTGCTTCTGATAGCTTAGCCATTTGCCCCAGTGGTCATTGTTCATAATAAGCCTGCAAATCCCACACCACCCCCGCCACCAGTTCCACTGACACTGCTTTCTGCTGCAGTGTTGATTAGTGTTGGTGTTTTTTTAAAAGATTGCATCCTCAAAGCAAGTAGCACATACATCTGATGCTTTGATCACTTTACAAGGAAATAAATGCTTCTGACTGAGAGACACCTGGGGAACATTCACCTTGCCATGGAATTTTGAGGTCCACAAGATGAGAGGTAATTTAGCTCAGACTTTCATTTTGTCACTACAAAAAACTCAAGACCGAAAAAGTTCAATGACCCGTCCAAAGAGTTCAGTAAGTGGCTACACAGAATCTTCCAGAAATGTAAGGCTATAGACTCAGGAGTTTGTGGTTACCTTTTTATGGATGTTTCTCGGATACTTTAACAGCAGTGCACTGGGAAAGACATAGTTGTTCTTAGAAGCAGTGACTTCTCTATAAGCTATTCTAAACTCTGAGGGTCTATAATAATAGAAGTGTGGTGCTGTGGTTTTACTTGTGTTCTGAGAAAATCTCACAAACTAAGAGATTCTTAAATACTTTTGAGAAAAATGAAGACTAAGCCAATACAGGTTCCAGCTGATTTATTACACATAGCCGTTTCTTCTAGATTTGCCCAAACTGCTAGATGGTAGGTAATGTCTTATCCCCAGTGTGTAGACATCAAGGTGAACGGCTAAGTGGAAGCTAACTGTGACAAGTGAAATCTTACCATCTTTCTTAGTTTGTTCTCTCCTCCCAAGCCTTTGTTGTTTTGAGACAGAGTCTCTGTAGCCCATGCTGGCCTCGAACCTGTGCAGTCCTCCTGCTTCAGCCTGCCAAGTGCTAGGATTACAGGGATGACCACCATCCCTGGCCTCTTAGTTTTCTAAAGACTTGTTTAGGAATCTGCGATTTTTCACTAACAGGAAATTCATAAGTAGGTCAGAAGGAGTGTCACAAAAGCTCAATAGCTACTGTAAGGCCTGGCAGAACATGTCACAGAAATGCACTTGCTCTCAGGCTAGCTTACCAGTTTTCAAATGCTTCAATTATTAAAGTTATTTTAGCTAAATTCAAACAAGATAGTCCTGGAAATTGAAAATGTTGTGTCCACGCCCAACTCTACACCATTTCCTGAAGTGACAAGATTCCTGATGTATTGGTCCAAGATTTCTTGTGGGTCTTCACCTGTTTGCACACAGAACCATTCTCATGTGTTTGGGGTTTTCCCTATCTAAAACAGATGTGCAGCCTCTTTCTTAACACTGTTATAGAAATCTGTCCATTTCCAGTTGGTCTCATTTTACAGCACAGCATTTTGTAATTTATGCATGTCCCCTTATTTACAGAATTCTGTTTTTCCCTTTTTTTTATTGCTAGCATTACTATGTAGAACATCCTACATATTTCACATAGAACATATGCAAAGATACATGTGCATTCAAAATGTCGGTGGCTACACACTTAGCAATGGTGTTA
The DNA here is from genome assembly GCF_949786415.1 of Peromyscus eremicus. Taxonomy (NCBI): domain Eukaryota; kingdom Metazoa; phylum Chordata; class Mammalia; order Rodentia; family Cricetidae; genus Peromyscus; species Peromyscus eremicus. The sequence continues at coordinate 104,223,606 of NC_081425.1, read as the reverse complement.
AAGGACATCACTGTCCTCCCTTTTTTGCAAAAACTAAATAGCAGTGGTGGCAGCCAGCCAGTGTAGCCCGCCTCCCCAATCCCATGCTCTTGTTCTCCTTCCACACAAAATTAGAGCTGGCTCCAATGTCCCATCAGCTGATGAAAGCAATCATGTGGTCTTCTGAGGCTCGTCATTAAAGGACTTGGCTGTCTTGGATTGCTGACTCTGGAAAAGCCAGTCTCTGTGACACTGGGATAATCTAGCCGACTCAAGAAAAGGTGAAGCCTCACTCCAACAGCCAGGACCAAGTAGACATTTCAGGGTGGCTCTGAGGCTGCAGCCTCCGGGGAGCATGCCCAGCTCAGAGCTGTCACACCCAGGACCAGGCTCGCTACATTTCTGGCACATGCCATAGCCTCAAGAGCCAGTGACCTTAAGGCACATGGAGTGCTTCTTTTATGCAGCAATAAATAACGAAAATAGCAGTGCTGTTTTTACAGTTCTGGAGGATAGAAAATAGCTAGTTTTAATTTACAGTTCTACATTTACTTGTGAAGTTGGTTTTTCAGTTGCCACTTTCCTTAGCTATTTTTGTTTTCTGCTTAACTTCCTGTTTACTTACATTTTTTAGTAAGAGTGCATGCTAATATTAAGAGTACATTGTAGCCCTGTGGCGATGGCACATGCCTTTAATCCCAGTACTTAAGAGGCAGAAGCAGGTGGATCTCTGTGAGTTGGAGGCCAGCCTGGTCTACAGAGTGAGTTCCAGGACAGGCTCCAAAGGTACACAGAGAAACCCTGTCTCGGGTAAACAACAGCAACAACAAAACAACAATAACCAAAAGAGGACGTTGATGTTTTTAGTAACATGTGGACTCTTAGGTGTACACACCCACATCTTCACCTCTTCTGTTGCATGAGTTCGTTGTTCGGATGGTTTGTGTTTCACATCTGGCTCCTCGCGGTTGCTTTCCTGCTTGTCCTCTTGTGATGGCAACACCTGCTCTGCCCTGAAAAATACTGGAACTTTCTAGAGCTCTCTTGCAGAGCTACCTCTGTTTCTGCATCCTGGTGCCTTGCTGGTCTTCAGTGGTTTTTCTTTAAATGTTTGCTGTATTTATGGTTAGGGAGCAAGTGATCCCATCAGTGGCCAGCCTGGGCTTCTTAGCACTCCTTCCCCAGGCGATGGTGGGCTGTGGAACAGTGTAAGTGGGGGCTGGGCATTCAGCTTGAGCTTTGCCACAGACTGCACCAGCTTTGAGTGAGAAGAGACCACTCACCTCCATGAAAGTTCATTTGTCTCAAGGATTTTCTTTCTTCCCCTGGAGTAGTTTTTTTTTTTCTTACATAAAACATTTATGTAATTCCAGAAATTTCCAGGTGAATGCCCAGAAGCTTGCCTTCTCACCATGGTTGGCTATATGTATTCCTTTGAATTTCTTCCTTTTTTCTCTCTCTCTCCTTTGAAAATGTAAGCACAAACCACCTCTCCTTGATTCACTATACCTACTATAAAATACCGTAAGGGCCTCCCTTTGCCTTTCTATTTTGCTTTCTTGGGGTTTGAGACAGGGTCTCAATGGTAGGCCAGGATAGCTTTGAACTGCTGCCCCTCCAGCCTAAGCTCCCAAAGTTCCAGGATTTTACTTTATGTAGATCTGAGCCACAATTCCTAGCCTCATATTTTCCCCCAACTTACTATTTAAGAGCTTCTTCCTGTTTTCTAGAGCGGTGTAGAACAGGTCACAGTGGTGGTTTGTCTCCAGTCTTTTTCAGCAGAGACGTTAAAATGAAGATATTTAACATGAAATCTGGGTTTGGGACGTATGTTGAGAAATGAGGTGCGTTGCCCACTGTGTCTATACAGGTGCAGCTGGCAAAGCTTCTCTAGGACGAGACCCCTCCAGACCCCAATCCCATCCCCATAAATCCCCAGCTGCAGTGAAGTCTCCTGCCAATCACTCCTTACTAATATGTTATGTTTTTAACTATTCTGATTCTGCACAGATCAAGTGGAAAAATCGAAGCTAAACCAATACTTTATCACATTTTATCTGATCATTAATTCATTGATTTTTGTGTACAAAAGTTACCTGCCTAGGAGTGCTCTGCCCTACAGGAATGTTCACTCTATATGAATGTGGTTATATTTCAGCCATTTAATATAACTACTTTGTATTACAAGTTGCTTAAAGCAAGACAGTTTGACCTGCTGAGCAGCTTGTGAAGAGGCAGCAAGCCTTGACATTGCATGTGCCTGGGATCCATGACCACATTGCTTAAGTTTCTGGTAACCATTATTCTTATCAATCCCAGAATGTAGACTGTGTTAATTCTGGTCTTTATAACACACACCTTTCCTCAGCTTCTTCCGGTTGCCTGTGAAACAAATGTACTCAATTCTCCTTACTGTCTTCAGATCCGTACTGAGTGGCTCTCGGCATGTTTTGTGAAGAATATTCCCAATGCATTTTGGGAAACCTCTGCAGAGCTGGTCAGCAAATCATTGTAATTCCAGTACCCAGCAACTCAGGTGGTTGACACAGGAGGATGGAGAGATGGCTTAGTGGTTAAGAGCACTGGCTGTTCTTCCAGAGGTCCTGAGTTCAATTCCTAGCACCCACATGGGTGGTTCACAACCATCTGTAATGAGATTTTGTGCCCTCTTCTGGCATGCAGGCATACATGCAGGCAGAACACTGTATACACAATAAATAAGTAAATCTAAAAAAAAAAAAAAAAAAAAAAAAAAACTACTGAAGCCTCCTCGGACCCTCCTGTTCCCATCTTCTCTTCCCCAGAGGCACTTCTCAGGGTCTCCTTGGCACCCCGTTAGTTTGGTTCTCCAAAAGCACCTGCTGCCATCAGAAATTCAGTTTGTTTATTCTGCACTCTTGCTGTGCACGGTAACTAACACACTACACATGTGAATAGTTATAAGTCTGTATGAATCGTATGAAGCATCACACACGCTGCTGTCCCAGTCATTTGGCAGTCCCTGACACAAAGTTTGTCCATCATCTTCACTGTGGCATAGAGCCTATCATTTAAGGGTACCCACCTTGTTTCTTTCTTGCCAACCTGATGTGTTTATCAGAAAACACCACACACTGGAAGCCACCCTCTCTATAAGGTGTGTTCAGGAAGATAACCATCATCTACTACTTTCTAACTGCTGAAGTCATCCCTGCCCGGAAAGGGACTTTGTGGGAAGAAAGCAAAGCAGCTGGGCCGCCATGAAGAACAGTGTGCTGAAGACTGCATATGAGCATGACTGCAGAGATCTTACAATTGGGGAAATATTTAGGCTTCAGGGAAGCAATGTTTGAAAACAAAGGCATTTTTCCCATACTGAATTCTTGGATGGAGAGACACTGTCATCTGAAATGTCATAGTGTCCCTTGCAGATGTAAAAGACTTAAAAAGCAAAGCAGGTCTTTGATCTTCCCTTAATAAACACAGCCAGCAAAGACTTTACACGTCTTGTAAACTCAAATTGGAAACAGATTACATGCTGAAGCGAAATGGTGGTGAGCTTTGGAACATGAATCGTGAGGTAGTTGGATTCCAGGGCTTTAGGGCTGAGGGAATGAAGCCGCACTTTGACTTGGACTCAGACCATCTCACGGCACCAGAAGCATTAGACTGACGGGAGCCCTGGCTCCTGGCTTCTGTTCCTGGGGAAGGCCAGCATCACCTTAATAAAATGTTGTTTTCTGAAAATAGCAAGGAGCAGAGGAGCTGCCCAAAGACAGTGAGAGCCTAAAGTCTGCCCTCCTTTGGGTGGGGGCGGGGTATGTTTTGCTGTATAGCCTGTGTCTGGCCTGGCACTCACAATTCTCCTGCCTCAGCCTCCCAACCATTGGGGTTAAAGACGTATGCCACCTAAATTCCAGACAAGTTTGGAGACCTGAGCCCCTGGTTAGATCAGCAGCACCCTTGACCCACTCTCCCTCCATGTGCCATAGAACCTGCGGTGCTGGTGTTCATGGGTTCATACAAAGGAGACATGGTTCTTACAACAGAAACATTTGATCTCTCAAACCCTTCATATGATAAATCATGGGTTTTTAAAAGTTTATTATTTATGGAAACTTCATTTTGCTTAGTGAGTGTAAGTTAATTATTTTTCTCAGATTGAATGCAGAGTCGTGTTTAAGCCTTATTTTCTGATAAAAAGTATAATTTTATTTCACTCATTGCAGAATGAGTTGCATAAAGATTAAATTATACTTCTATTTATGAAATAATTCTTTCTGTGAACTGTTGGTGAATGTTTTACAATAGGAATGCATAAATAGAATCAGGAAGGAAAATTACAAAATGTATGTTTGATATTTTTGCTACTTAAGTTTTTTTTTCTGAAGCTTAGAGCCTGGGATCTTCAAGTATATCAGTTCATAGGATGAGCACTGCTCTCACCACAGAATGAGAATTGCATCTCACCAGAAGAAGGAGGCCTGTGTGGCCCAGGAGAATTTATGTCAAAATTCTTAGACTCAGGCTAGTTAATTGAGTTTATTGGTAAGTCTCTGACTCTTTTGTGTGTATGAGGCAGGCACAGGGTACCACAACACACAACATGGAGATGAGAGAAAACCTCAGCTACTGATGCTCACTGTCCACTTTTCCTGAGATAGGCTGTCTGTTGTGTGGCACTGCACACACCAGCCCTGTGACCTGCGACCTTCCAGGAAATCTGTCTCCTCCTCCATCTAGCCACAGAAATACTGGTTTTATAAATGTGGTTTTGCACGCAGCTTTATGTGTGTTCTGGATATTGACTCAGGTTCTCACACTTGCATAGTGTCTTTCAGCCTCTTGTGACTTTTCCTTTTTCTCTTTCTCTTTCTTTCTTTCTTTCTTTCTTTCTTTCTTTCTTTCTTTCTTTCTTTCTTTCTTTCTTTTTTTCCCATTCTTTAGCCTAGGCTACCCTAGAACTCAGGACATGCCAATCCTCCTGCCTTAGACTTTGAGTGCTGGGATTACAGATGTGAGCTACTATGCCTGGCTCGAATGCTCTCCTTTTTTCCAGAAGTCATGCCACAAACAAACTAGCCATCTCTAGACAAATAGCTAATTTTTGGAAGAATACAATGGTTACAGTGATTAAATTTCTTCTTCTGTTTTCCTCAGTATTTTACCAATGTGTTTTGTCTTTGTAATTTCCCATGATATTCTGGCTGCCTCTGCTTGCTTGTTGGTTCTAATGAAAAGGGGGTGACTTCAGCTTTCTCTAGTTTCTTCTCTCAGACCAAGCTTACAAAGAGAGACTATGCAGAGGCAAGGGCTGCTCTTGAGTAAATGCCTGCTTCTCTTTTGTTTGACGCACACATTCACTCTGAAGCTCCTGTGCAGAAGCACAGGCAGGTAACCCCCTCACTTCAAGCATCATATCTGGTCAAGACAAGATCCCATGTAGCTAGGAACCTCAGTAATGTGATTAGTTTACTGTTTGGTTTGTGCCAGATTTTCTAAGAACACTAAATGGCAAGAAAAGAAAATTCTCTTTAAGAAATTGAGAGTTCCTAGAATGGTCCCGAGGCCATGTGGCTGACAGTCCTGTTGCCTGCTTTAGTGACATCTGGTGACATCACCATTATGTTGTACTGTCACCAGCGTGCTATGAGCCTTCCTCTGCCCTGTCAGGCCAGGACACCTCCCATATGCCGTGTGCTGTAGAACCCTCCAGTGAGAGAGCCGCTCGCTCTCAGTGCAGCGCTAAAGGTAGTTAGGATGGGAAATGTGTAAGCAGAAGGTTTGGGCTTCTTCACTGAGTTTTACACTTTCAAGTGAAAGCAGCTAGGGCTTTGATACACGCGCAGTGAGTGCAGGGATGCTCTTTCCATTTGGATCTCAAATATGTGATCTCATCTGAACATCAGACAAACAGCATCCGGCTCTCCTATCACCACTTGCTTATTCCAGGGAACGTACAATGAATGAGACACCTGGAGAACTGGAAAGGCCTTCCATCGTCCACGACAGATCTGCTTGGCATTGCAGAATGGCTGTGGTTTCACAGGGACGTGTGACTGTAAGTCTGATGGCTGAGTGCCGTGGTGCCCAGTGCTGCCGTCTGGTGTATGAAAATGTAGTTAGAGAGACTTCAGTCCCCAGAGCTCAGAGAGCCACCAGAGACTGTGGCAGACGTTGATTAACTCAGCACTGTGCGAGACACGGGTAGGCCCCATCTCCTGTCGCTTGCCAATGTAGGCAGCATTTACCTGTAGTAGCTATACAGATGTAGACAACATTGTCTAGGAAAGTGAAGTATTAAAGACATGCCCAAACCTCAGCTTTCCGTAATAGATGTTATACCTTGCTAGTCACAATTAGGAGGAGGTAAGTGTGTTAATTAAAAGATTGCCAGTTTCTAGCAAGCCTTATCTAATGAAATCTCAGTAGGCACTGTGAGGGGGGAATATCACATAAGCAGATGAGCGATCATCAGGAAGGCATCCCACCCCCACTCCAAGGCTAACCTGCAATGAGCCCCCTTTCCGTTTTCCTTCCCTTCACTCACACTTTGGCCCTGAAACCGTCTCAGTTCCCTTCTGTTCAGTCTTAAAATATCACTGTCTTCCACCCTTTCCTTCCCAACGCCACAACACATAAAGAAGCCCTCACACTCTTCTCTATTACTTTCTGTAGCTGCTGTCTCTCTTTCCAAAACATTCTAGATAGCGCTGCAAAGCACTTGATCTTATAAAAAGTCTACTGAATCATATCAGTCCTCAACTCAAGAACATCTGCTGCTCTTCACAACTCAAGACCTGATTCCATTCCTGACACATAGTTTTCTCTCAACGGTGAATGCTGGATAGACCAGCTTAGACAGCTTTCCAAACAGGACACTCGGGATTCCTTTTAGATTGTGCCTGTGATGCCTACGGGTGAACTTTCAGTTATGGGAACTTACGATCATCGAAAGTACCATGGCCTTTATTGGGCGAGTATTGACAGGGAAGTAACTAAAGGGATTAACACTGTAACAACACTTCTTCCTAGTGAAGAATTTGGAGTCACAATTTGGACCTCATTGAAGCCTTGATCATCGCACAAGCGTCATTCAAGTGGAGGTGCTCATTTTAACAATCCTCACTTGAAAGTCAGCATGGTCTACTTCCCTATGCAAACTCAACCCATTGTATTGTCTTATTGTATTGCTTTATTTGTTTAGGTTCATCCAGTGTGCCTGTCTTCTGGTGCACATATAAAGGATTGTAACGTTGGGGTTGGGGTCACTGGACTGAATACATGATTGTGTGGACTTTAACCATGTATACTGGTGGGACCAAATCCCTGAAAACGGTACCTTAAGGATGGAAGGATTTCTTTGGGCTCAGCATCTGGGAATCTAGTTTATTATGGTGGGAAGACCTGGGGGCAGGAGCAGGACATGGCTGGTTACACTGTGTGTAGTTAGGAAAGAGATAGAGAGAGATGAATGCCCACGCTCAGCTGGCCTTTTGATTTTTTCCCTTTTTCCTCACTGTGGGTCATAGCCTATAAAATAGTACCTCCCACATTCAGGTACCCTTACAGACATGCCCAGGGGCTAAAGGACAATGATTAGCCATTGTATGGTGGCTTGAATGAGAATGGCCTCCAGAGTCTCAAATGTTTGAATACTTGGTCCTCAGTTGGTGGGACTGTTTGGGAAGGACTAGGGGTGTGGCTTTGTGGAAGGAGGCGTATCACTGGAGGTGGGCTTTGAGGTTTCCAAAGCCCACACCATCCCCATTTGGCCCTCTCTGCTCATTTTGTGAGTAGAGAGATGAGTTCTCAGTTACTGTCAGTGCCATCCCTGTCTTCTGGCCACCATGTTCCCATCACAATGGCCATGTACTCTGATCCTCTGAAACTGTCAGCTCCAAATAAACCTGTCTTCTCTAAGTTGCCTTAGTCACAGTGTCTTATCACGGTAATAGAAAAGTAACTAAAACACATCACAACCACTTTTGAGTAAGGAGAAATCTAGGTCCAATGCTGAAGTTTGCGCTGGGATTGGAGGTTCTTTTCTACTGGCCCTTTAGTGTTTTACAAAGTTGAGACAATTTAACCTTAAGCAAAGCATCAAAGAATTTTATAATATTTATTTAACCCAGATAAAAATGGTACATATAACGAAAGCTTGCAAGTTGGGTAAAATCTGTGAATTGGTTGAGACAGTCCCTGTGGGGATCCTCTATATGGCATCCTTTCCACAACCCTAGCTGATTCCCCACTCTGCCGTTTAGCAAAGCCCTACATGTTAGCTGACCATGCAGCTCTGTTTTTATGTCTTCCTGGATGACACTGACTAGTCCCTGAAAACAAGGGAAATGACATTGGTTCGATGATTCTCGCTGATACTGGCTGACTCCAAGTGATTCATTCCTGAACAACTGACTGGGTCTGCATATTTCTTTGATTCCTAGTTTAGAACTCCTTCAGCTTTTCTGATTTTCACACACTGTGTTTTCTAATTGTAGGGTTAGTGTCATGTTGCCCATATGCCAAATCCTGAAGAAGATGTGTAAAGTCAGCTTCTGCTGCAAAATTATTTAAAACAAACTTGATTCTTCGAGCTGTCATTGACTATTTTGGCCTGCAAGCTAAGTGTAAGATTTCTCTCACTGTGCTAGAGTGGCGCCGCTACTATGGAAGCTCCCATTGTGCTGTTGGAGACTAATTATATGTGTAGGTGGTTGCAAGCCAAAGTCGACTTGTTTCTCAAGAGTTTTGCCTCCAGCCAGTGTGGTGATACTAGACAGTTCTCATTCTTAGGTACAAGACAACACCTGTGGAGGAATCAGCCAAGGCCCCACAGTAGCCACAGAACAGGTTTTCCATGCCCAAGTGCAATCAGCAGATTGTATGAGGCAATAGCTGATGCAGGGACTTTTGATGCCTGACAATGGGAATTATCTCTAAAAGACATTTTAAATGCAGCCCAGTTTGGTCTTGAACTCACTGGGTAGCCCAGATTGGCCTCAAAGTGAATCCTCCTGCCTCAGCCTTGCAAGTGCAGGGGTTAGAGGTATGTGCCATTATGCCTGGCTTACATTTAAAATACTTTAAGAATTACCTTTACATGACAAGCACTGCCCTGTAATAATCTTTTCTGCTTTAGTTTAGTGTTATGAGGGCTGCTATTTGGCTTAGAGAATGTCAGGAGCTTGTGTGTCTACTGCTCATCTGATTCAGTTTGTACCAAATAATGAAGAATATTAAGTGGTGTCATCCGAGGCAGATGCAATAGTGATTTCTGGAGGACTGACTATCATTGTGGGGAGTTCTTACTCTAAACTAATTAGAACCTTACATGGTGATTACATGCCTATATTATCCAGCACTCAGAAGATGGAGGAGGATTGCTACAAGTTTTAGTCTGGCCAAGACTAAAACTCTCAAAAAGGTTTGGGGGATAAAGAGATAGTTCAGTGGTTAGGAGCACTGACTGTTCCTGTAGAGGCCCTGTGTTCCCAGCACCCACAGTGGGGCTCCCAAGTGTCCATAATTCCAGTTCTAAGAGCTCCAACACCCTCTTGTGGCCTCCATGGGCACTGCATGCTTGCACATATATATAAAATTTTAAAAAACTTTTAAAAAGGAAAACAATGAATAGTTCTGACATTCATGAATACATACCCTAGTTTGTGAATGATTCTTGCTTCAGAAGTCTGTTTGCTGTGGGGCAATAGAGATGGCTCAGTGGTTAAGAGCACTTGCAGTTCTTTCAGAGGACCCAAGATCCCAAGACCTATGGTAATCACAACCACGTGTAACTCCAGCTCCAGAAGATCCCAAACCCTCTTCTAGACTCCACAGGTATCCATACACATGTGTATATACACATGTGCACATTAAAAATAAATCTAAAACAGTTCTTTTAAAATTATTGTTGTTATTATGATGATGATGATTTAATTTGATTGTGAGGGGCACACTTGCCACAAGGAATGCATGGAGTTAGAGAATAACTTTGCAGAACTGGAGCTCTCTGTCCATCTTTCTGTGGTACCAGGGATCAAACTCAAGGGCCTTTACCACTGAGCCACCTGTCTGGCCTCATAAGTCTGTTTTAAAGTCAGTCCATTGACAGAATAAAAAGGGAAGGATTGGGAAGGCAGATCTGGTAAAGGTTGGTTCTGCTAAGTCCTAGCTGGGTTAATGTCTGTTTTTACATATGTAGAAAAGGAATAATATAGTCCTTATTGAGTTGTTAGGAAGATTAAATGTAAACATAAGATAAAATCACAGGGCTTGATAGTGCAAAAGCATTCTGGCAGTTGTGGGTAAAGCTGAAGTTATCAGAATTTAGAATTAAAACTAGAAATAAAGGTTACTGTATTATCAAGTAAAATGAATTGTTGTGGAGCAGCATAGAAAAGCCATCTTATTTAAAATGGAGAACAAAAATTTTTAATCCTCAAATAATCCTTAGAAATCAACTCAATTGATTCAAAAATTTAAAATATTATAACAAAATTAGCTTTGACTTATGAAGAAACTGTTTTCACAAGCTAGAGAAACTTTTGGCTTGGAGTTTTTCGAAATAGTGTCTGTGATGGTTAATGTTAATTGTCTGCTTGATAAAATCTGTAATCACCTGGGAGACAGGCATGTGTGGGACTCTCTTGATTACACTGATGTGGGAAGACCTGCCCGGTGTGAGTGCCGCCATTCCCTGGCTGGAGGGGGAATGTTACAGATCCTTGACTGGTTTCTACTTAATCTGTCAAGACTTTGCAGCTGCTTTCCTTGCTCTCTGCTTCCTGACTGGGGACACCACGTGACTGGCTGCTGTCTTGACTTCACAGTCATCAAGAACTGTGAGCTAAGGTAAATCCTTTCTCCCTTGAGTTGCTTTTAACATGATAGTTTATCATGGCAACAGGAAAAGAAATGAAGACAGGGTCTCACTGTGTAGCTCAGGTTGGCATTGGACTCTAAGCCTCAGCCTCCAGGAGTCCTAGGACTGCAGGCATGAGCCACTGTGTCCAGCTAGAGAAGGTTTTGGGTCAGAAGGAAGACACTGGGGATAACAGTGGCATTTTCACACTGACGCTGTGACGTCTGCCCATAATTTAGAACAAGCAAAGCAGAGGCAACTCTAAACTCTTCAGAACCTTCATGCAGGCCTTCTCTCTGGGCCCATGACTACTAAGCAGATGGAAAAGCCAAGGCACAAGCCCAATCACATGCCTAGTGTTGCACGATAAGCCCATGGCAGGCTGGGAACTGAAATTAGTTCATTTAGTTTATGGAAACATCTGCTGAGTACATACCAATCCTGGGTTCTGAAGATAATCGCCAGCCCACCACTCCCACCCGCCAGCACCGCACAGATAATGCCTCTGTGCAAGGATTTAAAATGTCCTCTCTGCTGTGCCAGTGGGGAACGAGCTGCTTGGCAACCCAGAGCTGAGTGTCACCCTGCTGTGCCTGCCTGTGAAGACACATTCAGTTGCTATCTATCATTCAGCAAGAGGCCTCTTGTGCAGGGCCATGGGCTCTCTTCCTGCCCACCAGGACCTCCCAGAAGTTTCTAGCTCCAAAGGGATTTTCTTTGATACCAAAGGAGAGTGGCCTCCAAGATTCTTCCAGAAAGTTGGGTTTACTCACCCAGCCATTTTGGCAGCAGAGTTCATCGTTGACACGAATACCATCACCCTGGCATCCTCAGTATGCCAGAAGCTAAAGCATCTTTCCGGGGTTCAGTGATAGTCTATGGTGATTGCTCTCTTGCATAAGGTCTTTAAGGTCCATGAAACAAGCTTTGCAGCCTAGGTCTGGAAAACTCCAGCTAGCACAGCTAAAACAACCCACAGACAAGGCATTGAGGGCGTAGTGATGGTGGAGGGCTGCAACGCTGCAGGTCCAGAGGGAGCTTTACTTACACTACCCAGTCACCGATCTCCTCTTCTGGTCTATTCTAACCTTGTGACTGTCCTTTTGGAACATATTAGCTTAGACCACTGGTGTTTACCGACCCAAAGCTTAGTGTTAACTTAGACCACTGGTTTTCACCGACCCAAAGCTTAGGATGTCGTCAGAGAGCATCTGAAATGTCCTACTTTGCTCTGACACTCTGACCCAAAACTGCCATTAATGTACCTGAAAAGAGCCTTGGTTATGACTTTGTTTTATTCTATAACAATAAAAGTTTTATGAAACTGTTTCTACATTGGAACGTGTTTGGAGTGACCTGGATCTGTGTTCCTGGGTCATGGTCACTCATATCTGGCTCCAGATTGAAGCCTCTCTCGTTCCCTGAGAGCTGTGTCCTACATTGACAGTGTGAACAGGTGCTTAGGGTTTAGGAGAAGGAAGCAGAGCTTCATCCTCTCTCACATTTTACAGCATTCACCATGTTGTAAGAACCGAGCCTTAAACTGGACATGGTAATATGACACATGAAATCCCAGCACTCTGGAGGTGGAGGCAGGAGGATTACCATAAGTTCAAGACCAGCCTGGACCACAATATGAGACTTCATTCAATGGAGGAGGAGGAGAAGGAGGAGGGGTGAGAAGAAGAGGGGGAGAGGGAGGAGAGAGGAGGGGAGAGGTGGAGGAGGAAAGGAAGAACAGAGCCTATGAATACATAAAGAGAAGTTGAGGTTTTAAGAACTGAGACCATAAATGAGTTTTATTACTTTTCTTCAAACCTTAAAAAAATCACTGGGTTTCTCTCCCAATATCCAAACAGAGAATAGCTTTGTTGAACGGTGTTCTCTTCCCTCCAAAAGGAAATTCTAATTAACCGGAGCACTTCATTCAACCGCAGCGATTTCCAGAAGGGGCCGTGCTCCAGTCGGCCTTTGTGAGCCTCATAAAAACTCGCTCGGGTAGGAAGCTTCCCGGAACTGGGTTCCGCTCTGGTTTGCATTCCTGCTTGTCCCTAGGGAGTGCTCCAGCTTGGCTCTGGTCGGTCTGGCATGCAGCTGGGAAAGGAATGTGGCTGATGGGAGGCGGGGCTTGTCTGCTGTTTGAGGCGGTCGGAAGCCTGTGCCCCACACTACCTAGGGTTTTGTACAGGCTTAGGTTCAATGTGTTCCTTGGTGGTTCTCAGGGGAGTCCATCGAAGCTGGACTTGTGAGGACCTTATTTGTTCACAGGGAGTTACAAAGGCAATCCATTTCTGGAATACCTGTAACCTTCCTCACCGCTGTTTCCTAGAGGCCTGTCCACCAGTTGAGTTTTAGCTTAGTTGTGGGACGTACGTTTCCATCATTGTTACCACATCTACCAGACAGCTTCCGTAGTCGCTTCAAAAGGCAGAAGCTGGAGCCCCAGGCAGGGTTTCCCTAGGATGCTGCCCTTTGAATGGGATGTTAACACAGGAGAGGACCCCGCTGAGACCAGTAACCACACCACGGTTTTCCTCCTCCTCTGCAAGCCTCTCAGCTCAGCCTGGACTCACAAATCTCCCAGGGCCCCTCTCTCCTGGAGGTCTGTTTTTCTGTGTTAGCTGCCCCCTCCCCACCTCCAGGACAATCCTTGCCCTGAATTCCAGATCCATTTCCTCCCATTAAGTGGAGTCCCACGTGCAGATGCCCCAGGGTGGAATTCGTCTTCATCTTTCTCAAGTCTCTGTTTCCTCGTACAGTCAGGAACCCAGGATCCTTGTGGCAGGAACTCAAAAATGAAGAACAGGCAGTCTTTTGCCTCTTTCTAGCATCCAGGTTTGCAGGAGCTGTAAGGGTTCCAGGTGGTATCCCTGTGCCTTGTGCTTTGGCGAGGAGCTTGCTCTCCCCAGCTGGATGCTCAAAGTAAGGTCTCAGGATGGAACACGTTCCTTCGTTATTAGGCAACATTAACATTCCAGACTGGGCCGTGGATAAACAGTTCTTTAGATAGATAATGCCTGGGTGTGCTATTTTCTTTATATGCACTGGGATATTTTTAAAGTTTCAGGAATAACCAGTTTCCCTGAAGGATTCACAGGTCTAAACTTCCCAACCCTCCCACCCCACCCCACCACACACACCAGGTGAGTAATTCTAGTTATTAATTAAAGTATTAATTATTGGAATGTATACCTTTGGGAAGGAGCCTCAAAGAAATCACTGATTTCCTTTGCAATTGATATAAAATAAATGCCCTATCAAATAGGAACAGTTGTGCACTTCTCAGAGTTAGGTGGTGAAATAGGAAACAGAGGTGAGGTCTTCGAGCTGGGCACTAGCTCTGTCTACTCCGGGGCTCGAACTTCTGCACCTACCTGCCTGTTCACAGGGCTTTGGAGCACATATGGCCCATACCTGGTCAGCTTGCAAGGCTCAGTACATCATCAGAAACCATAGGCACACCTGCTGCAGCCTGGGAAATGGAAGAATCCTGGCTGGCAAGCTATGGCCAATTTTACCTTAAGACCTCTGTTACTTCGATTCTAATCAATTTTAAATATTGTATTATTTCCTGAATTTGGAAATTTCATTTTAGAACAATAGACAGTCAGTGATTGCTAACCAGGACCTTAAGAACTAAGGTACTGGGCCAGCACAGTGCTGCAGGGTGAAGTAGGATTCAAGTTCAAGGCCAGCCTGGGCCACACAGTGAGAATTTCTCTCAAAACAAAACCAACAAAACAACAAAGTATAAAAATCCCAACAGAACATTAATATTGAATTTAAGCTGTATTTAAAGAATAATTTTTTAAAGGTAACGAGAGTTGCCAGAGTCACAGACAGGAAAGGCCTTTGGGTAGGTTGGAGCATGTCACTCTCTCAAAACTCAGGCACTCTGCTACTAGCTGCAAAACCAGTTCCTCGTGAGTACTTGAGCCTTTGTACCTGGCATCTGCTGCCTCCTAGGCCTTGCCCTCCACCATCTCTGGGCTGCTCCTCAGGTTTCTGGTACCATCACTGCAGCCTCCTGACTTGGCCTTGCTTGATCTTCCCTCATCCTGGAACTCCTGCCCACCCCACCCCCACACTGAGTCTCCTCCTCCAGGTCTCTATCTAAGTGGCAGCTTCCAAAATGGGGGCTTTTCTTACCCCACAAATAAGAGTACACCTTCCTACTCTCTTGACTCCAGTACTTTCCCATTACCACATGGTATCCATTTGTTAGCTATTGTTTCCACCCCCTCCCCCTGGAGGTAGTCATATATTCCTGCATCCCCAGCACCTGGCCACCACCCACCCCCCAACCCCAGGTAGTCATTTATTCCTGCATTCCCAGCACCTGACCACCACCCACCACACTCCCCAGCTGCAGGCAGTCATATATTCCAGCATCTCCAGCACCTACCACCCTCCCCCACCCCCAAGTAGTCATTTATACCTCATCCCCAGCACCTGGCCAACACCCACCCACCCCAACCCCAGGTAGTCATTTATTCCTGCATCCCCCAGCGTCTAGAACAAGATCTTGCCAGGTGCTGCTACATGAAGAAATCAGTCTGGGACATCTGGTAGTGAGAGGAGCCTTGTGCAAGCTCCTTGGCCATGTGGCTGTATCCAAGAGGCTGGGCAGGAGCTGAGATTAGCTTGATCTACCATAAAAGCAGAGGAGGATGGGGGGATGACTGAAGAGGCAATGGTAGCCTTGACACCCAGAAAGAGGGAATGGTCTTGTGATGGAGACAAGAAGGAAGAGCAAGAAACTAGGGAAGCATCCTGCTGTGAACTACAGAGACCAATGGAGAGAATGGCGGTCAAATGTGGCAGAGTCCCTGGAAAGATGAAGGACCCCAGGAGGCTGTCCAGAGGGTAGAATTAGCTGAGTCCTCAGCAGAGATGGATTCAAATGAGAAGGATAATATGGCATTTCCTGAAAGAGCCAAAGCTGGGGACCAAGATGGACTTGAGCATCAGAGAAAGCCATCTTTGCTGTTGCTGAGAATCAGGGGTGAAGCGGACATGGGTAAGAGAAACTGTGTCGATATGATACCCCTGCTGGAAGTCTTCGGTGGCTTTAAATTAATTTATTTTCCAGTAAAAAGAGGCAGCGTTATTAGCTGAGGAGAGGGGAAGTAACGATGGGGCAGTTTGGAGATAAGGCCGTACAGCCAAGGCAATTCTATAAAGCAAGTCATGTGTTGCCTAGGGGTCTGCCTCGGGCCACAGCTGACATGTGCCTCTTGGCTGCACCTAGAGACCCTGTTCCTTTGTGTTTGCCCTTAGTGTCATCTGGTTTCAACCTACAGGGGCGTCACCTGCAAAAATGATTAATGCCAGCTTCTGACTCCAGGCCTGAGCTGACAGTCCTTCCGACTGTCCATCCTTCCTTCCAGCTCCTGGGCACACTGAAGCTGGGGAGTCTGGACCATTTTTCTGAAGGCCTGGGATGGAGTCAGACCTGGAGTTTTGCCAGCTGTTCAATTTAAGTTTTAAGGAAAGAAGGGAAGGAGGGGAGAGGGCTGAGAGGCGCAGTGGAGGCCAGGCTCTCAGTCTGAGCAGGATGGAGACGAAGGCACAGGTCCAGGTGGTCAGAGCTTCTTGACAAGAAACAGGTCTAAGGGAGCTGGTTTCTAGGGGCCCTGTCAGAGACAGTAACAAACTGCAAACAGCACAGAAATTACACCGGCTTGGTGCTTACTGTCCCTGAACACACAGGAAGGGGGTGCATTAAAACTCCTCTTTCTGTTTAACTCCGATAGCTCTCTTTCTGTCGTCTTTGCTCTGGATGTGAACTTTCCAGTGGGCAGAGGTTTTGGGTTGGGGTTTTGACAGCCCTGATGGGCATGGGTAGCTGAGCAGAGCAACATAGCCAAGGGCATCAGAAAACGCTGCCCCTGTAGCCCTCAGTGGAGCAAAGGAAGCCCATCATCTCTCAGGTGGTTTTCTCCCACTTTCTTAGATGCAGC
Source organism: Peromyscus eremicus (assembly GCF_949786415.1). Taxonomy (NCBI): domain Eukaryota; kingdom Metazoa; phylum Chordata; class Mammalia; order Rodentia; family Cricetidae; genus Peromyscus; species Peromyscus eremicus. The sequence continues at coordinate 104,206,821 of NC_081425.1, read as the reverse complement.
CCTGTCAGGAGGAATTCAGATTAGGCAGCATCTAAGAGTTACACCAGTGCAGTGACCCTGCACCTCTGTGGGTCGCTATTTACAACCTCCAAAAAGTGGCTCGGGTTGACCAGGGCAGATGTGATGGCGACTCTGTTCAGAGAGCAATGAGAGAGCAAAAACTTACCTTCCATTTTCAATACAGGCCACCCTAGGGGCCCATGCATCCTAGGCAAGAACTTTGCCCACAGCTCAGCCCTATCAAATGCTAAGTCTTTTAGAACACTCAGCAGCATGCTCACGGACCACTCACTGGATGAGCTAGAGTTCAAACTCCAGGCACTTTGAAAGGGAAATACAAAGTAATTAAATGCCTTCTCACCCCCAAAACCTGTTTTCAGAGTTTTTAAATTTAGGATCAATTGAAAAGTTAATTTTCACTTAATGTTAATTCTAGGTCTGCCTTCAGGATGTGTGTGTGTGTGTGTGTGTGTGTGTGTGTGTGTGTGTGTGTGTATGTATGTATGTTTTTTAATAAAACCTGATATAGGTGAGATAACTCAGCAGGTAAGGGCACTTGTTGCCAAGCTCAGAACCTGAATTCAAGCCCCAGGAACCACATGGTGGAAAGGGAGAGTCAGCTCCACAAACTTACCCTCTGATGAGCACACATACCATGGCACAAGTGTGCACACAACAATAGATAAATATTAAAAAATAAAACAATTCTATGTAGAAAAATGCTAAAATCCATAGTACTAACAGTTACCACCAACCAACACTGAAACTGAACAGTTTAGTTACCACTTAAAATAATTTCTTAGAAAGTATTTCAGACATGAAAGGCATACAAGACAGACAATATAATCCATACAGAACAATTCCTTCATGTTCACCAGACTTCAGCCTAGCAGGGACTCAGTCAATGTTTGTTGAATGAATAAATGATTCTCATTTATTTTTAAATACAAGGCTCCATTCTTAAAATGTCCTTGGAGTCAAGGACAAAGCATTAAATCTGACTTCTTTTCCAGGGTGCCTCTACAAATATGGTTACACGATTTGTGTCAATAAATACTTGTAGGCTGGTTGGGTTTTTTGGTTTTTTTCTCTTAGTCAAGTCTCTCTGCAGTTCTCTTTAAGCTTGAACCCTAGCACTTGGCCTCATTTATTCTAACTTCACATTTAACCTAACAGGAATTACCTTCTAGCATGATCTTGATACACTTCTGAGAAGTAGAAGTAATTTTGGAAGTGGCCTTTCATCATACTATAACAAACATTTTTATATAGTTATTTACTGTATAGTTCCTATATTTAGTGTTTGAATTAAAGATAGGAAATTGCTTAAAGTTCAGATTTTCCAGTTAGAATGAGTCAAAATTTAATATTGTAAAGTAGATAGGTAAGCCTAGTTTCTCTTTCTTTTATTTAGATTTATTTTATTTTAAATAATGTGTATATGTGTGTATTGTCTGTGGGCATGTGCACATGAATGCAGGTGCCCTTGGAGGCCAGAAGAAGAGGACAGATTCCCTGGAGCTGGCTGGAGTTACAGGCAATTGTAAACCACTCAGTGCGGGTACTGAGAACCAAATTCAGGTTCTCTGCCTTAACACTGTGACCTGTTACCACGTCTTCAACCCTAGTCATATTTTTGGCCTCAATTTTAAGTCTCCTTCCTGTGACTCCCAGAGTAATTTTCCCCACAGCATTACAGAACTCTCCACATCTTGCTTTGTGTTTCTTGCCCCAGTTTTCTGTTTCACCTTGGGGGCTCCAGGGCTGCTAGCTCTGGAGTTGTCTGGGGTGCATGCTGTGTGTCCCTTCTGTCCTCCACAGCAGAGTGAGGAGGCAGCCCAGTGCTCACACTTATTGGGGCTTCAGTTGCTTCTTAGGCTAAACTTGACAGACTTGACCCTGTCTTGTCTTAGCTCTGGTTCTTTTGGTTGACTTCAGTTCTTGTCTGAGGAACTGTTCCTTTCTCTTTCCATGCCCCTTCCTGAAATCAACCTCTCTCTCTCTCTCTCTCTCTCTCTCTCTCCTCTCTCTCTCTCTCTCTCTCTCTCTCTCTCTCTCTCTCTCTCTTTATTGACTGTTTGTTGATGTTTGTTTTATTTTATTTTTGAGACAGGATCTCTCTGTGTGGTTCTGCCTGTCCAGGAATTCAGTATCTACACCAGGCTAGCCTTGAAGTCTTAGAGATCCATCTGTCTCTGCCTCTACGATTTTGGAAAGCAGTGTTTTGTGTGAGCCATGTTGTAGATCAGGGGTGCCCACAGAAACATATGTCTGAGACCTTGGGTCATAAGCACACTACTTTTTGAAAACAGTTGCTACAACTTTATATTCCCAGGTAAGGTCCCTAGGTCTCTGTGGTTCAGTAAGAAGTGGTTCCCTGGAAGAAACGTCCTGCTGGCTACATGTGGAGGCCGTCCTGCTGAGTTGAAGGGGATGGACTTAATTGAGAGACAGTTCATCTACCATACAATCCACACAGTGAGAGTTTATGAAGTGTTTATAGAGCTGAGCAGCCTTTACCACAGTCGTATTTAGAAGTTTCATCAAGACAATGAGATCTTGTTTCCCTCATCAGCCTTTACCACTGTTCTTTCTGCCTGAGTTCATTGGGAATATCTCACACAGATGCAGACATGTGATGATGATCTGTGACTTGCTTCTTTCATTTCCTATGCTGGTCTCAGGCTTTTTTTTTTTTTTTTTTTTTTTTTTTTTTTTTTTTTTTGTCTGATTGTGGCTTTGGCTCTTCTTCCCTCATTTAGTCAAATGATATTTTGCTGTAGGTCAATATTCATTGTATAGCATACGCTCCATTCCACCTGTGCCAGTTGATGTGCATCTGAGTTGTTCCATCTTGTGGAAACTACAAACATGTCTTTTATGTTGAGCGTACATCTAGGAAGAGGATTGCAGAGTCAAGTGTGATAATTCTATGCTTGAATATTACTGAGCCTTCCCTCAGGTTTTTATTAGCCATTTATATAGCATCTTTGCTGAGGTGTTAGTTCAACTCTCTTGCCCATTTTTATTTTTAAATTTTAAATTTGTGAATGGTAAGAGTTATTTATATATTTGTAAAACAAGTCCACTATTGTGTATGTATATGTGTGTGTATAACTTGCTGTCTTAGGATTTCTATTGCTGTGATGAAACACCATGACCAAAAAGCAAGTTGAAATGTAGTTGGAATTTTCTTTGGGCTGCCAACCAGTTCCCAAATAAACACAGAGACTTATTATTAATTATGAATGCTCAGACTTAGCTTAGGCTTGTCCCACTAGCTCTTCTAACTTAATCTGTTTCTATTCAACCATGTTTTGCCTCGGGGCTTTTTACCTTTCTTTCATTCTGTATGTCCTACTTTCATGCTTCCTCTGTGTCTGTCTGACTGACCCCTGGCATCTCCCTAGCATTTCTTTTTTCTCTTTTTTACCAGTCTAAATTCCTTCTTCTTACTTTCCCTGCCCAGAAGTTCCACCTATACCTCCTCCCTCGCTATTGGCTGTTTAGCTTTTTATTAGACCAATCAGGTGCCTTAGGCAGGCAAGGTAAAACAGCAACATATCTTTACATAGTTAAACAAATATTCCACAACAGAGGAGGAAAGGGTTTATTTGGCTTAAACTTTCATATCATTGTTTATCTTTGAAGGAGGTCAGGACAGGAACTCAAGCAGGGCAGGATCCTGGAGGCAGGAGCTGATGCAGAGGCCATGGAAGGGTGCTGCTTACTGGCTTGCTCCCCATGGCTTGCTCAGTCTACTTTCTTATAGAACCCAGGACCCAGTCTAGGGTGGTTCCACCCACAATGGGCTGGACCCTTTCCCATTTAATCACTAATTAAGAAAATGCCCTACAGGCTTGCCTACCGCCCAGTCTTTATTATTATTATTATTATTATTATTATTATTATTAAATTATAAATAAATAATAAATTAATAATAATAATAAATTTATTTATTTATTTATCCATCTCAACTGCAGTTTCCCCTCCTTCCTTTCCTCCCTTCTCTTCCCCACCTCCTCTCCACTCCCCCTAATCCATTCTTCCTCTGTTTCTGTTCAGAAAGAGTCAGGTTTCCCATGGGAATCAACAAAGCATGGCATACCAAATTGGCTGTGGTAGGACTAAGCTTCTCCCCTTGTATTAAGGCTGGGCAAGGCAACCCAGTATGAGGAATAGGTTCCCAAAAGCCAGCCAAAGCATTAGGGACAGGACCTGTTCCCACTGCTAGGAGTCCCACAAGTAGACCAAGTTACACAACTGTCACTCATATGTAGAGGGCCCCCTGGCTGTTGTTCCAGACTCTGTGAGCTCCTATGAGTCAAGCCACTTGTTTCTGTGGGTTTCCTTGTGATGTCCTTGACCCCTCTGGCTCTTACAATCTTTCCTCCCTCTTTTCAGCAGGATTCTCCAAGTTCTGCCTAATGTTTGGCTATGGGTCTCTGCATTTGTGTCTCCAGCCTGATCTTACGGAGGCATTTTCTTAACTGAGGTTTCCTCCTCTCAAACGATTTTAGCTTGTGTCAAGTTGACGTAAAACTATCCAGCACACTTACAAATATTTTCTCCTGCTCCATCAGTCATTTTGTTGTTTTTGGTATTGGACAGGTTTTCACTGTGTAGCCACATTTGTCAGGAACTTGCAGGGTAGACCAGGCTGGCCTTTACCTCACAGAGCTCCACTTGCCTCAGTTCCTAAATTCTGGGATTAAAGGCGTGCACCATTGTGCCTGGCCTAAGGTTATCTTTTTTTAAATTTTTTTTTTTTTTAAAGACAGCATTTCAAGTGCTACAGGCTGACTTTGAACTTACAGTTTTCCTGTGTCCACCTTCTAGGAGTGGAGGTGCAGATGGGAGGCTTTCGGTCCAGTTTATGTGGTGCTGGGGAGGGAACCTGGGAGTCAGGACTTCAGCACTCTGCACAAGCAGTGTGGCAACCGATTCATCCTTCTATAGTCTTAATGGTATTTTTACCACTAAGGTTTTCAGTTTGGGGAAAGTTGGTCCCTCCCTCCCTCCCTTCATCTCTTCCCCCTTTCCTTTCTCCCTCTCTCTGTGTTGCTTATGTTTTAATGGCATATTCAATAATTTGTTGTTCAATACAAGGTCACAGATTTCTTGTTTTTCTCAGTTTTATACTCTGACTCTTCCAGGCAGGTGTCTTCCTTCTTTTTGTGAATTTTGCATATGGTGGGAAGGATCCAACCTCAGACTCATTTGGTTAGCCAGTTTTTCCCGCATCATCTGTTGAAAAAACCATTCTCGGCACAGTTTTATTTGGAGTCCATAACCGCACTGCCTTGATTTAATCCATAGTCCTATCCAGTGCTGCCGTGTCTTGGTTATGAAAACAGAAAATGTGACTAACTTTATTTCAAGGTTCTTTGAGCTGGGGTCACTTGAGTTTTATCGAAGTTTTAGGATCGGCTTGTTAACTTCTACAAAGATGACATCTGGCGTCCTGCCTAGGGCTGTGTTGTGCTGTCAATCAGTGGGGGGGGGGGGGGGCAGGGCCATCCTGAGAGTCCTCTCTTCTAGTCCATAAGCATGGGAAGTCACTCCACTTATTCACTTATTTCTGTCCTTTAACTATTTTATTCAATCATTTTGTAGTTTCCAGTATGCAAGTTTCCCATTTCTTTTGTTACATTTATTCTCAAGTATTTTATTCCTTTGGATGCTGGCTGTAAGTGGAGCTGATTTCTTCTTTTCACCTTGTATCATTCAGAGTTTTTATTTTTCCTATGCATAGAGGAGAACTCTGCTGCTACCTGGAGGTGTGGATGGGAGTTGGTGAACCAGATTTTTTTTTTTTTTTTTGGTTTGGTTTGGTTTTTCAGGACAGAGTTTCTCTGTGTAACAGTTCTGGCTGTACTGGAACTTGCTCTATAGTCCAGGCTGGCCCCAAACTCCTACAGATCCACCTGCCTCTGCAGGAGTAGAAAACGGGCTTGGGGGGGGGCTATTAGAAGACTAAGTGCACAGTAATTTTAGGGTTAAAGAAAGGAATAGCACCCATGAGCGTGGACACAGCCCTACTGAAAATGGTACTGTTGCCTCTGATGATCTTCATGGCATCACTGCTTCATAAACTACACAATGCAGTACGTACATAACTCAGGTATAAGTGAAGGAATGGCAACCTACAGCTCCTTTTTTCAAAGTGTTCTCTGTGTCCCTGAGAGCTATGTCTTGGAGATATTGGACTCTGGGGTCAGTGACCTCACAGGGCAGAGTGGGATAGAGAACATGGTCATGCCAATCTGAGTTATCCCTCGAACTGGCTCCAACAATCAGACATGCTTCTTTCTGCTGGTTGCACGATGTCATGTCTGCTTTCCACAGGACTCACCCTTGCTCTTGTCTTAAATACAGGGCATAGCTGACAAACCATCTTTCTGGGAGTAGTATATTGCATGAAAGAAAAAGAAATAGAGGGAAGGGCATGACTGCTCTTAGATATGATGGAGGAGGAGGGCTAATAATAGATACAAGGGAGTGTACAGGTGGAGACAGAGACAGCTAGGAAATCCTGAGCCAGATCACGGTGAGGAGGGTTGGGAGGGGAGAGGAGCAGCTGACCAAGAGAGGCAGCCTGGGCCAAGAGACTAGCATAGTGAAAACGGCTAAGTTATACAGGGTCAGAGGAGCTGGGGAGGGAAGCCCAGCCCCTTGGCTAGAAAAGTTTAGGGTAGGCAGAGTACACCGGCCATACTCTGTGACAGGTAGGGACTGAGGGATATAGGGAGAACCTGACAACCAGGTCCAGTTTGATATGTTAATGGACACATCAGTAAACCATTTGTCCCAGGTTTGAGACCTAACATATATAATATTGATCCAACGATACCTGTAGGAATATTGCAATTTTTCTGCACTTCTAAAATGTGCAACAGACATCACTTGTAGTTGCAGAAAGTTTGGCACTTTGCAGGGACCCAGGGAGAAGGTGTGGAATTCAGTTGCCCCAGGGTGACTTTTCCCGTTGCTCCTGGCATTGTCTCCCCATGACTTTCTATTTCACTTCTTGCACAGGAATCTGAGGTGCCACTTTTGAGGCGGGCACAGCACCAATCTTGCCCTTTTTCTTCTTATTGGTTTTGGTGTTTCCTTCACTCTTGTGTAGGAAGTTAGGGGAGAGGGTAAGAAAAGAAAGATTTACAGGGACACTTGTGTGGACACCTGGAGAACATCAGTACATTCTGGTCCAGCAGCAGGGCTGCTTGTCTTTATCATGAGAATTTCCAGAAGTCTTTCTCTTTGATTGGAGATAAATTTCCAGTAACTGTTTTATGAAATAGAATTTTTAACAACATATTGGGGTTTGTGGCACTGCTATTTTTTTACTCTTGACTGTCTCATGATTTGAGTGTATTAGCCAATGATTTCATGACCTGTTTTAAACTCATGAAACTTTAATATTAAAAAAAAAATCCAGCCAATGGGTAGAACCAGGGAGCAATAGAAAAGCAACCAAATCAACTCAGTGCAAATCTACACAGTCTCAGCTCGACCCCTTTCTCTGTATGTGGTGTGTGTGTGTGTGTGTGTGTGTGTGTGTGTGTGTGTGTGTGTGAGAGAGAGACGAGAGAGAGAGAGAGAGAGAGAGAGAGAGAGAGAAGAGAGAGAGAGAGAGAGAGAGAGAGAGAGAGAGAGAGAGAGAGGAAGAGAGAGGAAGAGAGAGAGAGAGAGAGAGAGAGAGAGAGAGAGAGAGAGAAGAGAAAGAGAGAGGAAGAGAGGAAGAGAGGGAGGGAGAGAGAGAGGAAGAGAGGGAGAGAGAGAGGGAGGAAGAGAGGAAGAGGGGGAGAGAGGGAGAGAGAGGAAGAGAGGGAGAGAGAGAGGGAGGAAGAGAGGAAGAGAGGGAGAGAGGGAGAGAGAGGAAGAGAGGGAGAGAGAGAGGGAGAGAGAAAGGAAGAGAGAGAGAGGAAGAGAGAGAGGAAGAGAGAGAGAGAGAGAGAGAGAGAGAGAGAGAGAGAGAGAGAGAGAGAGAGAGGCTTCTGCTTCTGCTGGTTCCTCCTGCACAGGAGTGGTTCAGCTTGGACTCCCTTCAAGGGAGGGGACACTGAATGGCTGAGCTTAGAGGAAAAGCAGTTCCCCCCAGAGTTTGACTTTTGTCCCATGACCTCTCATGAGGACACTCTAACAAGAGGGCCCAGTACCAAGATGACTTTTTAATGTAAGCCAAAGGCAGATTGAAATGTCTGAAACCAAACAAGGGGGATCTAGTTATTCTCTTCCCTTCCTCTCCCCCACCCTCTCTCTTCTTTCTTTTCCCTCCCTCTTTCCCCTCACCTCTTTCCTCCTCCCCAGATTGCTAAACCAGACCATTCAGTTCTGGAGCCTACTGGTAAACAGTAGCTGTTCTCATTTCTTCTCTTGAAAAAGCATGGCTGTGCTCTTGCCTTCAGAAGCTGACAATGTGGGTAAAATATGAAATGTTTGTTGTAAAATTGTGGAAAAGATTCCCAGAACAGGTTATGAACAGGCAAGCCATTCACTCCCTGGGCATATTTCTCAAATTGTCAATCTTATTTTTTGAAATGGTGGAAGTCAAAACATCATTGAACTACTCAGCTGGGAGGGAACAGCAAAGTCAAGGCCTTTTGTTCCCAGAGGAAGGAACTAGAGACCTGGAGAAATTATACTTTGCAAGGATTAATTCACAAACTTGTTGGGGCTGAGAAATTAAAAATATCTGTGAAAATTTGCAGTTAATGCAGTACTTAGGAAACAGATAAGCAGAACGCTGTGAATTTGAGGCCAGCCTGGTCTACATAGTGAGTTCCAGGCTAGCTGTGGCTACATAGTAAAACCTTATGTAAAAAATAAACAAAAACAAAATATGAGAGAGAGAAAGAGAGAGAGACAGAGAGAGAGAGAGAGAGAGAGAGAGAGAGAGAGAGAGAGAGAGAGAGAATAGGCTAAACAAGAAATGCAACATGAATAAATAAAAGTGGGAGGTGGCTGCATTGAAAATTGAGAGCCCTGTGATAAGAATTCCCTAGTGAAAGTCATGTCCAGGAAACCTAGCGTCTGAGTTTCTGCACTCCCTATGGCTGTCAGAGGCAAAGCTTGGCTGCTGCAGTCTGTGACTTTCCCCTTCCCCTTCCTGCTGGTCTCCTTGTTCCTCCCAAATTGTTTGACTTTTACTGTGTAAATGAGTATGTACATATACATAAATTCTAGATTTTTACATATTGAGAGGAAACATGCAATATCTGTCTCCTCATCCTCTCTTGTTTCCCCCTTTTAGTCTCTCTCTCCACATAATCCCTTCTAATTTCATATCATGTATTTAAAACTTCACAGTGTAGATTCCATGTGTGAGAGCAAATTGCAATATTTGTCTTTCTGGATCTAGTTATTTTACTTAACACAAATCTCCAGTTTCATCCATTTTCCTGCAAATGACGTTATTTTCCTCCTCCACAGAGTCCCCCTCCTCCACAGAGTCCCCCTCCTCCGTGTAGTCCTCCTCATTCTTTCCCTCTTTTTTTGAGACAGAGCCTTGCTTTTAAGTGTTGAAATTGCAAGAAGCTTGGCCTTCAGAGAAATAAAGTCAAAACAACACTGTAATTCCATTTCAATCCACTCAGAGCAAACACTATCTAGAACACATGGTATAGAGGATCTGGGCAACAGAGAAACCCAGATATAAATGAACTCTCTCTCTCTCTCCAGTTCTTTTTCTATGTTTAATTTTTGGGTTCTTTATAAATTCTAGACATTAATCTTTTGTCAGATCATGAGGACAAACTTTTAAGTATAGTTTTGTGGAAGATTCCTTTACTGCTAATAAGAGGGAGACAGTAATTGACCAGAATGTCTTATTTTTCCAATAGTTAAAAGGAAAGACACATGGTAACTAGCCTGGCTTACTTTCTAAGAATTGGTAGCTGATCTTATTGGCAGGCGATGGTATATATTATATATTAGATAATGTAACGTATCTATTATAAGCAATAACATAGTAAACTCCAAATGTAGTTGAGACACAACACTGCTTACAACTTCTTCAATGGTCCCCCACTTTTTCTTTTGTTCTTGTTTGGTTTTGATAGACAAAGAAAAAAACCTTTAAGGTGGTCCAACCCTGCTTGATCAGCTGAGATCCTCTTCTTCAGCTGTGGCTGTCCTCTCCTTCAGTTCTGTGTTTCCTCCTGCCTCGGCCTCACGAGTGCCGTTGGATAGTTTTGGTGTGTTAACACATTCCATCCTCAGAACTCAACATTTCTCCCAGCAGCCTCCTCTGCTTGCCCCAGATGTAATGACATGTTTCAGCAGCTGGCTATTTCCTTTCTTCTCTTCCATGTGCTTCATAAGAGGCATGCTCTGTCTCTAGTTAATTCTTTGTAGCACCTGCAAACTCATCTGACACAGAAGGTGTTTAAGAAATATTGGTAGAATGAGTTCCATGTACCGACAGATGCCAAAGGCTTTATGTATGTTAAATATCTGACATGCAGTGAATAACAGCTCTATAATTGTGCATTTTCTTCACTCCCTCTGGTGCTTTGTTAATCTTATCAAATGTCTACGCTGCACTGGGCATGGATACAGAACATGAGGGGCCAGCAGTGAGCCCCTTCATTCAACAGAGCTGTGTATTCATTGATGAGATTAAGCATTATCTGTGGGTTGTTTAAAAATTAAAGTTTTCAATTTGGCCTAAATGCTTATTATAAAGGCCTTTTTTCTGATGTGACCCTTTTGGAAACCTGAAATAACTTAACTCTTCACTCTGTTAGAATCAACTGAAGATGATAGAGTGATTTTAGTGTTTGTTTGCTCTTATTCTTAGCAAACATTGATGTTCACTGTCCTGTATTGTCTCCTTATGGTGGTCTCTAATGTCTCTTTGTATTAATTTGGAAAAAAATCGAAAATGAGATTAAAAGAGACATATCTGCTGACATTGCAGCTCTATTGCTTACCATGTTGAACACTGAGCAGGTCAATCTTCCAGCCTCAGTTTTCTTGTCTATAAAGTACTTTATAACAACGACAAGGTATTCACTGAATCCCTTTCCAGTGTTGAAAATAACAGTGGCTCTCTCTGGTGATGGGAGGAAAGGCTTTGTCTTTGAAGGGGCAGCATGTCTGAAGACACTGTTTGCACAGGGAGCGTAGTGCTGGTGGTAGCTGTTGCTATGATACTGACTTAGGCAGGTAGAGAGCAAGAATGCCAGTAACATCTCGAAATGCACACACGGTGCGTAATGCAGCATCCATCTCCAAGCCCAGCAGTCCTCCTGCCTGAGAGTCTGCTCATGGACTGAGAGTCTGCTCTCTAGCCTCAAAGTCACTGCTGATAAGCCAAGTACAGACGTGCTTCCTGGGCAAGACTCCGGAAGTTGTGGTTCAAACAAAGAAAGGAACTCTCTTAGCAGAACTTAAAATTTCATTGATACCTGGCCCCTGCTATGTATGTGTGTGTGTGTGTGTGTGTGTGTGTGTGTGTGTGTGTGTGTTTCCACACATGTAATGCCCTGGAGAGACATAAGCCCTGTGGTAGGAGAGCAGTGGGGAAAGGTGTCCTGAAGGAGCATTTGCAGGTCTTGCCTGACACAGCCCTCTTTTGTAGGGTTTTTATAACAGAAGGCATGATATAATTTTGGGAACTTTGAGAAACAAATTCCTAATCCAAGCTGGCCTTAGTGGCTTGTACCTGGAATGCTGAGACAGGAGGAGCAGATTAAGTTCCATGTTAGCCTGCTCTATATCGTCATCCCAGATCAGCCTGGACCTGTCACAATAGCCACCACCACCACTGAACAACCCTCTAACCCAACAAAAACCCAACAAATCGCTTGAAACCCAGAGTCCTATTAAATCATTTTCTGTAGGGATTAAAGTCAATAGGCAGGAAAGGTGCCAGCACCATGCCAATAAATAATAGTTTGGACTATTGAAATTCCTATGTTTCTATATCTTTGCTCTTCAAACTTGAGATTTAGGAAGTAAAGGTATGCTGCTAAACATGGCAGCTAGTCAGTTTTCTTACGGCCTTCCCACGCTTATTCAGGAGCTGTCATGTCGCCGTCACACCAGTTGTAGGTTGTGATTGCTGAAGGCCTCTGATCGTATCAGTTTGTACTCATCAAAAGGAAAACAAGTGGGGAGAGGTTTCTGCCACTTCAGATTCTGATTGAATCTTCTGATTTGAGCTTGGGAAGCCTGACTTCCCACACTCTCTTATCAAGTGTTTGTGAACCGGGGATTTCTGTTTGTTTCTTTGTTTCTTTTGAGATAGGGTCTCATGTATTCTAAACTTCAACTTGCTACGTAGCCACCCAGGATGGCCTTGAAGTTCTGATCTTCCTGCTTCTACCTCCAGAGTGCTGGGATTGTAGGCCTGGGTCACCATGTCTAATTTCTGAGGCAACGTTTTTTAAAGTAAACAGTTTTTCTTTTCTATTTAAAAGATATTATTTATTTTAGGTGAATGGATGTTTTGTCTGCATGTATGTCTGTGCACCACATGTAAGCCTGGTGCCCAGGGAGGCCAGAAGAAGGCATTGGATCCCCTGGAACTGGAGTTGAATTGTGAGTTGCCATGTGGGTTCTGGGAATCAAACCCAGGTCTTCTGGAAACAGCCAAACCATTTTTATTTATACAGCTCCTAAAACGTTTTTCTTAAAATATAGCAATTACACAAAGAAGTATAGGATGCAGAAGTGTGCATCTGGGTGATTTAGGATACACACACTCATGTCATCACCTAATCTGGCAAATAGAAGTTACCACACTCAAGCCTACACCCACAGGTGCCCATATCTGACTTCTATTACTGTAGATTAATTTTACAGTCTTTAAAAGTTCATGTAAGTGGCATCTTACAGCATGTGCTCCTTTCTTTTTTGTCTTCTTTAGTATACTGTTTGAGATGCACAGTGTATTTAACCATCAGTCCTTGCTAGCACTGGGCAGGACTCGTGCACAGACAATGAGTCCATTCTGCTAGCAGTAGCCACTGGGGTTATTTCTAGTTTGGGCCCTGTGAATTGTACAGCTTGTGCAATCTAGAGTGTGTCTTCTGGTACATGTAAGGAGATATTTGTATTTGCATATGCATAAGAGTGGGGCTTCTGGTCAACAGGATGTGTGAATGTTCTAAACTTACACACTAAGCGTGTTCTGATCACAGATAACATACACAGTGACACTGATTCCACAAGTCTTTTCTCTAAGACATATTCTCAGGATGTTAATAGATACTTCTGGAAAGAGCTTCACTGTGAAGCTTGTACAGCTACTTACTAAACACTGACTATGTTCAAGAAGAACTTGTTCCCTGCAGGATTCCTAGGAAACTTAAAACACAACCAGGCTTTATGAATCCTTACACATGAGGACTATGCAACAGTGATCATGTTTCTGCAACAAATTTTTTAAAATGCACAGTTATATGTCTTGGAGATCTACTGAAGTGAAACATCATTTGCAAAATTCTGGAAAGGAAGAAGCAAACATGTAAGATATAAAGTAGATTATAAGCCAGTCATCTCCATGTGACTAAACACCTTGAAAACATGCCATGCTGCTTTAAATAACTCTGTGCATTGGAAGTTCTCTGAGATGTGCACATAAGCACTGTCTGCTTTTCCCTCCAGCATTTGAAAGCAACTGCTGAAGAAACTAGCTTTATCTTTAGAATAAGGACATGGTTTGGCATGATAAAGATTAAATTATACAGATGTTCACCTGGTACCAGAACATGGAACATGATCCTCAGAGTCTCTTTCATATTTTGGACTTCAGAAAGCAATTATTATATTACATATTATTATAAGGCAAACAAAGCAGATGAGGTTTGATTTTGAAGATGATCAGTGATACAAACTGTAGCTACTTGTCACCAGTCTAACAATGGACAGCACAGGCTTTGCTGAGGGCCAATGGTAAAGATCAAGGATTATTTCCCAGGGCTCCAAGTTCCCAGAAGCTGCCAAATTTTCTCTATTGCTAAGTATGCTGGCCAACTAGGCTTTGTGGCAGAGGGTATGACTTGGAGTGGGAGAGACTTGGTTTTGAGTTTTCATTCCCTCTATTTAAACAGTTCTGTGGCTTCCTATGACCTCTCATTTCTTGACTACAGTAAGAATGATTATGCCACCTGTATCTTAGGCTGATATGTATGAAAGAATCCAGCCCATACTGCACCAGCTGGGGATGAGGCTTTCCTTACAAAGTGAAGGGTAAGCACTACAAGGCCACCGTTGATTGCCATGCCAGGGTCTCCTCTTCCTGCACTCTGGTCTTTCTCCTGGTACTGTGATCTGTATCTTTCATTGCTCACAAAGTCTTGGTTCTTAGTCCCAAAGAGAAACCAAGGATACCCCCCACCCCACCATGGCCAGCCTGTCTTGAACTTGCTATGTTGACCAGACTGGCCTCAAACTTGCAATGATCTTTTTTCTCTGTCTATTGAGTGCTGGGATTATAGGGATGTTCCATCATACCTGGCCCATTTAATCAATTCTTGGTAACACATTAAGTCAAATAGTTTAAGGTATTACCCTCTCTAGTATTCAACAAAGAACACCCCAAAAATTCCAATGACTTAAGACGCTGAAGAGTAAATGTCAAGTGGCTGAGTCTGAGCACAGGCATGTGCATGAAGGATGTCAAAGCTTCTTCGTGTGCTTTGATGGGATATTTACTGCACAGGGACTATTCGCCAGACACTGGATTTGGTTGTACAGCACTACACAGTGTGGGATTTACTAAGCAGGCTGGCTTTGTTTTTCTATCTTCCCCAAACACTTAAAACAGGAATGTGTTCCTTAGAGAATGAATCTTTTTAGACTTCTGCATCTTGTTTTCTGACAATCTTCTGAAAGCAAAGAGGAAAGCTGCTAGACAAGATAATAGTTCTATAAAACACTGAGGCTAATCTAACAGTTTTGGAAAGGAGTAACTTTGTTGTTTTTGTTATTGTTAATTGGTGCACTAAAAGATGATGTGCTTCAGCACTTTGAGAATCAATTAGCGCCTTCAATGACTTTCAAGTTCTCTTCCCTGTTTTATTTAAAAAGTCCTCTCTGACTTAGAAGCTTTCCACCTGAGATTTTTCTAGTATAGATGTTTCTAACCCATCCTGGGCTTCACCTCTCAATTAAAACATCTTAACAGATTACAGAATAAAAGCAATATGGCAGCTCCAGTTATGGAGTTTCTTATTCCAAAAATGAGACCAGACAAGCAGGAAGGTGGTGGCTATCTTGTTTCTTCAGGTATGACTCTCAGAGAACCTTGTGGGGTGGGGCTAATGGAGATAAGCAGGACCTCAAGTGCAGCTGAGCAGCAGGTATGCCAGTGTTGGGCCACAGTCTGTGAAGGGCTGGCAGAAGACAGTGCCTCCCTGCTCTGAACAGGGCTTTTCAGAACAGAGCAGTTGTTCTGAGAAAGTCCAGTCTATTAGACTCCATTGCAAAGGCCAAGAACAGCTTTAAGTCAGGCATGTGCTAATTGCATTTTCTACATTATTTAATTCAGGAGAGCAGTTAAAGGCCCTTAATCATTATTGATTTATATCAAGGAAAATTAAATGAAGATGTTCCTTCTGTCTATACAAGTAATTAGAACCTTACCAAGGGATCAGAACAGTTTACTAGACTCACCCCCCCCCCAAAAAAAAAACCCTAAATTCCTTCAAAACAAAAATAAACATCCTGTATTCATTACAGGTGGGAACTAAAGACGTTTAGATTTTTTTTTATTTTTCTTTTTTACTTTCTAGTAGTGATGACACTCAGGAATGTGGTCATCATTGATGTCTTCAGTTGCCCACAATACTTGTACACATACGCACACACACACACACACACACACACACACACACAAAAGAAATTAAATAGTCTGACGAATAGGAGTTAATCTACAATAGTTACTTATGGACATACTACAAAACTAAAATGATACATTTAGAGAGCCTTTCTTCCCTCTCTTGATGCCACCTCTGAAGAAAACTGAACTACAACAAACTAAGTTCCATTTAGAGGATGAGTTTTAATCTAGGTAAGTGTCTGCCAAGTGTACTGCATGCCAGACATTGTAACTTTTCTCCTTGCAACTTTGTACATACTCAGTATCCACAACTAACAGAATGGGGACAACCTGGAGTTGGGAGCTCCAGTAGCAGCTCTAAACGCTTGCTGACTGAAACATCAGGTCTCAGTACTGGAGTTATACACGGTTTCAGTAGAACTCTGCCCTGTAGGGCACTATAGTTTTCAAAAGCTATTTTCTATATTTATTTTACTTATTGATTAAATTAACTACTGCGTATAAAGCTCAGAGATAGATGTGGCTTTATAGGGGTAGACCAGCTATTGAGTAGCAAATAAGCAAGTATAAAATTGCCTTTGGACCTAAAAACCTTGGGTCAAAATTATATAGCACAGTTCAAAATATATATATAATAAAATTATATGAACTCAATGTGGGAACTATTTTCATTGTTTAACTTTCCATGTCTTGAGTACTTAACACAGCAGGTACTTAATTGGCTGGGTATAGCCGAGCATGCCTGTAAGTCCAGTACTCTGGAGACTGAGGCAGGAGGATCCTAAGTGTAAGGCCAGCTTACATGGTAAGACAGTCTCAAAACAAAAGCCACATAAACCCAAAGCAACACCTCAAGTTGAGCTTCTGTGGTTGCTACTGAGAAAGGTCATTAGCTAAAGGTCTTTATTTTACAAGTATGGACATGATTTTGATGTCCAAAGTTTTTCATTATGACACATGGGTTGCTACTGAATTTAAGTTATCTTTAAATATAATGTGTATACAAGGATTACATAGCAGTTAGAAAACAAAAGGACAAACCTAGCCAGGCTTGGTAGCATGGGGCCTGGAACCCTGCTTAATGTGGGAATCTGAGGTAGGAGGATGGACAGTTCAAGTCTCCCTAAGCTTGGACAACTTAGGGAGATTGTTCTCAAAGTAAAAAGTAAAAATAATGAAACAAACAAACAAAAAAAGGGGTAGGTGTATTTAGCATGTGCAAAGCACTGATCATCATCATCTTCATCTTCATCATCATCCAGGCTGTTACTGGCTTGGAACCTTCCATACTCCTATCCATACATTACTTGACATTATTCCTGAAGGGAACTTGGTGGTCAAGCTGTGAGCAACCAGTTTTATTATAAAAATATGTCTGTTAGACACAGTCTTTCAGTTGTTGGGTTTAACCATTCCTTACAAATCTGTGCTTAATGTTCATTTCTTCATTTAACATTGCGTATTAAATAACAATTCTTTTAGGTCAGTGTTTTAATTTTTTTAATTTTATGTCTATGACTGTTTTACATGCATGTATATCTGTGCACCACTTGGGTGCCTGGTGCCCAAGAAGGCCAGAGAGGGCATTGGTTGCTTTGGACTGGAGTTAGTGTCTTGAGCTATCACGTGGGCACTGGGCACTGATGCAGGGTCTCCGGAGGAGGAACAAGTGCTCTGAGCCATCTCTCCGACCTCCAGGTTAGTGTCCTTAGCGTTAGAAAAGTTTGTTCATGCTTAGAAAGCTAACGGGTCTAACAGTGTCTCGGGTCAGGGAAATCGGAAGATGGACGTGAATTTTACTAATGAATATTTGGATTTTGAGTTCAAAATCTGACACTTAAGAGTTTTGAAAGTGATGTTTCAAAAAAGAGCCAACAGTTGGGGGTAAGGTGGTAATACATGTAATCCCAGCACTTGAGAGGCTGGGACAAAAGGATCAGAAGTTCAAGTCAGCCTAAGCTACACAGAGACTTTCTCTCAGAAAGAGACTATATATATGTAGCTTGGCTTCTATGTAAAGCATACATAAATTTATCTTTTAAATACTCAACCTTTAAAATCATCTGTTTTCAAAGATCAACTATTTGGGTACTTAGGAGTAAAAATCCACAGTTAAAGCCTAAAGCTGGACTTGGGAAAATTCATTAACACAGCCATGGTGCTTCGTTGTCAGGTTCAGAGTTCAGCTTAGACCCTGGCAGTCTAGAACACCAAATTCAAGGTAAAGAAAGGCTTTAGTGTTCTGACCCACAGTCCCCAAATAAGCTGAAGTTCCAGTCTCCAGAGAGCCAGTTAAGAACTACATTTAAGTTATTCCCATGTTCCCCTTTGGATTCAGAATGTGGTTGAGAGGTGTGAGCCCGGACATTTTTGTTTTCCCTCAAGGGTAACACTTGGCTGCCAGAGAGACTCACAGAAACACCGTCACACAAAGTCATAAGCTCCATCTAGACGAAGTTCCTCGGTGTCCTCTTGCTAGTCACTCTTGGAAGACTGACGTCTGAGGCTGTTTAAACCCATTGCCGCGCCTGGCACGGCGTGGGAGGAGTATGCCCAAGGAGAACTTGTTGAACGCAGTTCCATCTACAGGCTGGGTGAAGTCAAGCGCTCTTCCATCTGCCAAAGGCTTTGGCGTTGCTAATTTTGTTCTTAGAAAGCTTCCACACCAATAAACCTATTCCTTAGGGTGTATCTGAAAACGCCTCTGGAAGTTCTAAAAGATATGCGTGCCCTTTTAGAGGTGGTGGTGGTGGTGGTGTGCAGTTCTTGACAGGTGGAAAGTGACAGGGACCTGTCTGCATTGTTCACCGGGAAGGTCAGTAGCCAGAAAGGGAACCCTGACCTGCTCACGTTTCTTCCCTGGATCGTTCTCTGGGCACCCTTATCTCTCAAGTTCTCTAAATGCTGGCACTGAGGACTGACTGCCGGGTTTGGGGACGGGCAGATGAAGGGCAGGGAGGCAGCCTGGTGGGTGATGCTCTGCACAGCAGCAACCTGGCGCCCAGGGTCCCGGCCGGCAGCTGGCGCCGGCGCCCAGTGCCCTCTGCAGCTTGCTCGCTCACTCCCGGGCCCAGTCCCCGGGGACGCCCAAGGCTTCCTGCCTCCCTGCCCCCACCCTCCGCGGCTTCCCGGCAGGTCTGCGGGACACGGCCCGGAGGTCTCCCCAGCCCCCGGCCCGGGACTCCCGGCTCCTGTGGCCGCCCGGGAATGACCCTTGACAGCCGCCCGCTCTCCCTTCAGATGGAAACCCCATTCGCTCTTTCTCTTCCTCGCGCACACACACTCTCACACACAAACAAAAACCCCCAAGTCTGCCTCTCAGTTGCTACCCGCAATGACGTTTTCCCCTCGGGTCCCGCCCCCTCTGGGGGTCTGGAATTTTTGGATTGGTCGGCGGGTTGCGGTAACCAGGCCACGATTGGAGGATCCATGGCTGACTGACAGCCGGGTGGCCGCCGCGCCCTCCCCCTCCCGGAGCGCGCCTGTGTGTGCGCTGTTATGCCGGACTAGAGGGAGGCGACTACGGCGGCTCTGTTTATTGTCCCTCTCGGCCGGTGCTCCTGAGGACCGGGTCAGGCGCCGCTCGGACGGCCTTCGAGGCGGCGGCGGCCTTCGAGGCGGCGGCGACCGCGGCGAGTGCTCCGGGGGCCTCGGCGGCGTGAGGAGAAGCAGCGCCTCAGTCGCGCCGGGGGTCGGGCTCGCGCCTCCGCGCCGGCCCGCGCCGGCCCCTGCAGACCCTCGCCGCCGCCTGCTCCTCGGTCCCCATCACCCGCGTGGGCCTCGGGAGGCCGCGCCGCACCGCCAGCCCTTCCTCACCCTCGGCCGCGCTCTAGGCCCGGGCGCCGCGCTCGAGTTTGAGGGCGGCGGGCGGCGCGGCCTCCTCGGCGGCTCGGGCCCGCGATGGGGCGCGGCTAGGAGCGCGGCGCGCAGCGGTCAGTGCGAGCGGCAGGCCGGGCGGCCCCGGAGCGCGAGCAGCCCCTGGCCTGCGCGGGAGGCGCTGCCATGGCCAAGTCCGGCCTCGCGGGTGCTGATGGGGCGCTGACCTGGGTGGTGAGTGCGGCGCGGGCAGGCGCATTGTTCGTGGGCCGCGGGAGAGGCGGGAGAGGCGGGCGGGCGGGCGGGCGGGCGTGGGCGAAGAGCGCGGCGGGCGCCCTGTCGGGTCGCGGGCAGGGCCTAACCCTGCCTGCCTTTTCTCTCTGCTGCTCGCCCCCACCGAGGAGGCTCAGGCTGCGGGAGAATGCTCGCCTGAAACTTGAGGCTGCACACCAAGACGGGGGGGGGCCCGCGGTGACGCGTGCCTTCTTGCCAGCCCTCCCTGAGCACAGCGCCAGAAAATAGTGCAGAGCCTGGGTCCTCTGTGTGTGCCCGATGCTAGCTACCGCTTCCGGAGGCCTGTCCCAGAGGAACTTGAACTTGAATGGCCACTGCGGTTCGCACCTCCCCAGGAAGGGCTCCTTCCGCGGAGAGGGTATTTGGGATGACTTTGACAGCAGGTTACACCGCAGCAGCCGGTCCTTCTGCCGGTGGGATTACTAAAAGAAGATCCTACTGACGTCAGCTTCGCGAGCACAACGTGTGGGGGCCGAGGGCTGTCCCAGGAGGTGAAGGGGTGCTTAAGCCTGAACTTGGAGGATTTGCGGAGCTCAGTTCCCGGTGGGAAATGGAAATAGCAAGTGCAGCAGCAGGAGCATTTGGAGCAGGGTTCCCACGACAGATCGATAACTCCAGCATTTCACTTACTCAGCGCTGAGTTCAGACCAGGGTCATTTCCGAAACAAAACACTGGACTTAGCCAAATGAGCGGGGGAGCCAGGACAGAAAATTGACAGATTTTAGGGACTTTTAACACACCCCTTCCTCAAGATCCCAATTGCCCGCCTTTTGAATACATCAAGGAACTTTCGTATTGGTTGGCATTTTTTCCCTTGTTTTCTTTGTTTGGGTGAGGTTTAGATGAGTCTTGAGTAGCAGTCGTGCCTGTTGATGAACGTTGCTTGTAAAAAGGCTGTTCTTATGGACAGCAGGAAAACACTAATCATTTGCATTACTGTACCAGGGTACTTTGCAAAGTAACTTGCCAGAGTCTTCAAATCTCTGGAAATATGTGCATTACTAGACAATGCAGTGTGAGAGTATGAATGGAGAAGAAAAGTTAGATAGTAAGTTAGTGGACATTTGTCCATGGAAAGAATGACTGAAATCGCTGCCCCTTACCTCTGTTACTAAAACTAGACATCTGAAGATGGAGTGTGATCATGTGTTAGTGTCGCTCATAACTGTGGAAGCACTGAGATCTGAGTGGACTTGTCTGTGACTTGGTTCCTCAGTGGCAAACAGTTTTGTTTATAATTTTATGTGTATGAGTGTTTTGCCCGCTTGTATGTTTGTGTGCCACTTGCATGCCTGGTGTCTAGGGAGGCCAGAAGAGGGCATCAGTATCCTGGGACTGCAGCTACAGATGGCTGTAAACTACTCAGGACCTCTGGAACCCAGGTCCTCTGGAAGAGCAGCTAGTGCTCTTAACTGCTGAGCTCTCTCTCAAATTCTGTCACCATAGCAAATATTTTGTGCCACAGTTGGATTGTTTTTATTGCTTATGGTAGCAATATTTTAATTTGCTGTTATTAACTTTATACATAATTTAATGGGACACTTTTCCTTTTATGCTCAATTGAAAAACTTAAATTTTCATAAGAAATAGAGAAAATCTTGTATAGTTTCATTCAAAATTAGAAAAGTCTATTTGAAATTAAAATGGACTTATTGATTAAATTTACTATAAAATAGATTATGGGAATTGCAGCAAAATAAAAATTTGGTCTTATAAAGTATATCTTGTTGGAATAGTTTATTGAAATGACAACCACATTAGAAATTCTCTTCTTTTAGGTCTGGTGCTTGCTTTATGTTAGTAATGTGAACCTTATAGGCTTCTTTAGTTTCTTGTGTGTGTGTATAAGAGAGAAGGAGACAGGAGAGTGTGTATGCCTACTCACCTACCTAGATGGGCTTTGAACTTATGATCCTCCTTTCTGAGCTTCATGCGTGCTGAGATCACACATCTTCACACAGGGCCTGGCTGCTTTTCTTCATTGGGGGAGAATACAGTGAGTTGATATGGGCTTTGATACAGGTTGAGACCCTGTCTGCAATACATATTGTAGGTGAGACTTTTTCAGGGAACTTAATCTTTCTATCCCTAGTTTGTTAAGCAGTGCATTAAGAAAGAATTCAGAGTTTGAATATAACACAGTGCTGAATTAATGTTTGTTACTGGCAAAGTCTAAGAAAGTCACACTCTGGAATACTAGTTTACTGTTGATTTTACATGAAATATTTTAGCTAGGTGAAAAATTAAATTTTCATTAGGGGAGTTTGGAGACTTATTACAGTGGCATGTGTTCATATCAGTGAAGCTGGTATTATGTTTGTGGATGATACAAAAATGGAGTTAATCCAGCTATATTATGCCGAGCAAGGAGTTGCTGTACTGCCTTAGGTTAGTGTGTGTTGAAATTAACTGTCTTGTGATGAAACATTACCTTTCAGGGTCAGAAGCAACACAACAGAGTGGTTTTTAACACTCACTAATTTCTACTTACAATAATTCATTTGATTTGATATTGGTTTACAGTTAGCTGAAATTTTAATAATTTAAAAGAAATGTGTTGTAACTATCTAAAATTGAAATTGACACAGATCATGAAGGTTTTTTTAAAAATTATTTTTTAATTTAAAGCAATCAGTCAAGTTTCTTGAATTTTTAGCTTGTAAAACTTGATTAGTACAGCATAATAGTCTTTCATTCTGCTAATCTTTTTTATCAGGTTATAGCAAATGTTTGTGAAAATACTGGAATATAAATTTATGACTGTCATATCTTTTCAATGAATCCCCTAGCTTGGTAGGTTAAATAATATAGTGGAAGAACATGGAAGGGATTGGAGGAGAGGAAAGAAAGGGAAGAAACAATGTAATTTCATTTTAATTAAAAACAAAATAAAGCAAAAATGCTGTAATAGATAAAGTGACAAAGTATATACAAATGTGGTAGCCAGAATAGTATATTCTGTATATAATAGTATACTATGCATCTATCATCAGGCTTCAGTAAAATTCAACTCAGCGTCACCCACCTTTCTCCTCATTACTTTGAAATAACAAATCTTAGAATCATAATAATTTATCTGTAAATATAATTTTTTTTTTTTTTGGTTTTTCGAGACAGTGTTTCTCTGTGTAGCTTTGCGCCTTTCCTGGAACTCACTTGGTAGTCTAGGCTGGCCTCGAACTCACAGAGATCCGCCTGGCTCTGCTTCCCGAGTGCTGGGATTAAAGGCGTGCGCCACCACCGCCTGGCTGTATTATAATGTTTATCTGTGAAAGTTGTTTGTTTTTTTTAAAAAAAATAATCACAACATTATAGTTTCCTTAAAAAATATAAAATATATCTGTTCAGTTGGAACCTCCAGCTTGCCCCTGCATGATCCAGAAAGCCCCATTCTTATAAGACACTTTATTATAATGCCTTTGTTAATATATGATCTTGATAAATAGGTAAATAAACTAAAACTTAGGACTACAGCTGAACATCAGAGACTGAGGTATTCCTATCTTACGATGCAGTGTAAGATGATGACCTAAGCAGTCTAACAATATCACATACATTTTTACTGTGCATATTTTTAAAAATTTAAATTTTTTGAGATTTATAATTACATCATTTTTCTTTTCCCTTTCCTCCCCCCAAACTTTCCCATGTACCACCCCTTGCTCTATTTCAAATTCATAGCCTTTTTTTCTTTGTTACATATATATGGGTTTATGTGTGTATGTATTCTTAAATATATAAATACAACCTGCTCAATCCATATAATGTTACTTATATGTATATGTTTTCAGGACTATTTGGAATTGATTAACCAGTTAGTTGGTGTGGTCTTCCCTTGGGAAGATCATTTCTACCATCTCAGCATTCTTTTGTTGTTTGTAGTTTTGTCTGCGGTTGAGGCATCCAGAGTTTGTCCTCTTCCATGTTAGTTAACATGTTTACACATGTCAGCCTTGTTCTGTTCATGTTTAGACAGCCTTGTTGGTGAGACTTCATGGAGATAGCTTCTGAGAGTCCTAGGGGACACAATATCACAGCAAGCTTCCTGTTTCTCTGGCTCTTAACAATCTTTCTGCCTCCTCTCCTTCAGTGGTCTCTGAGCCTTAGGTTCAGGAGTTGTGTTGCAGATGAGTCAGTGGGGATTGAGTTCCACAACTCTGCATTTTGATCAGTTGTGGTTTTCTGTCTGTGGCTATTTCTTTAAAAAAAAAATTACTACATTTATTGATTGATTATGTGCATATATGTGGGTGCACATACCACAGTGCATATGTAGAAGCCAGAGGACAGCCTTTAGGAGTTGGTTCTTTCCTTCTACCACGTGGGTCTTGTGATCAAACTTTTAACCACTGGGCCGTCTTGCTGGCCCATATTATGGGTATTACTAAAGAAGCATCATTATACTTAAACAGGTTAAAAGTTTGTTGTAAGAACTTTAGTGGGTCATTAGTGCAAGTCTGTGTTCACAATCTGTGTGTCTTCTCCATTGAGGTTAGTTTCCCATAATCCCATACTTAGATCATCTCTTACTGTTTCCTTTATACATTTACATTTCATCTCATCGGGAACACTTGTTTTCTTCTCACTACTAGTCTCATTTTTTTTTTTTCTTTCCAAGACAGGGTTTCTTTGGTAGCCTTGGCCATCTTAGAACTATCTCTGTAGACCTGGCTGGCCTCGAACTCACGGAGATCCGCCTACCTCTGCCTCCAAGTGCTGGGATTAAAGGCATGCACCACTGCCATCCTCAGGCTAGTAGTCTAAATTTTCACTGCTCTTTAAGACTAGTTTGGAGTCTCACTAAAAATTTTTCAGTTTATGCTCTTTTTACTTATATTTTTAATTTATACTTTTAAAACATTGAACTTTTGTTACTTTATCGTAAAACATAAGTCTTTTTAGGGGATGTTCATGTATGATAGTTTTGTCTTAACAATAACATAAACTTCTGAATTTAGCGAACATGTGTTTTCCTTGTTTCTATCCTTTGTAATGTTTAGCAAAGGTCTGGATGCCTATCCACCCTCAGTTATTGTTGATGAAATGGGTATTCATATACTACCTTCCTGACTCTAGTACTAGTGCAACACTTGTAGATAGCAATGTTCCTCACTCAATTCTCCAGTAAAGGTAACATCACAGTATTTAGAAGTACTTTTTGTAATCTGAGTAGAAGTAAGATTGGTACCTGTAGTTTCAAGTCTGTTAAATACTTAGATGCCGAGAGTTGTATTCTACCAAGTTTCTTTTTAAAACTTTACTACAAATTGGCCCCCCATTTTAAAGAGAAGCTGTTATTCACATTTGTCAAGAGAGAAACAGGAATTGAGAATAGGTCAGAAGCTGATAGGCACGTGGCAAAGACAGTTGTGGCCTGGAACCAGGATAGTTCTTAACCATCATTTTTCACCATAGCATAGCCCCTCTCTAAAACATTATTTTTTGGTTTTTTTGAGACAAGATTTTCCTTTGTAACAGCTCTGGCTGTCCTAGAACTTGCTCTGTAGACCAGGGTGGCCTCTAACTCACAGACATCCACCAGCCTTTGCCTCCTAAGTGCTGGGATTAAAGTCCCACTGCGCCACCACTGCCTGGCCCAAAACAACTTGTTGTATACCCTAATATGACAGATACTACGAGACATGCCTGTCTCTTTCTGTCTGCTCACCTTTTTACTTTGACATAAAAATGTAAGGACTTTAACTCATTTTCAGGTGTGTATGTACCTAGCTAGTATAATAGCATAATGGAAAAGTGTGGACTGTGAACTCAGATCACATACTTTCATAATTTGGCTTCTTTAAATGCTAGTTTTCTTCAGATCTCAGTTATCCCACATGCACTAGGGAATCATAATGGCAGCATCTACTTGATAGAGCTTTTACATAAGTGTTGGAATGCCCCAGATACCTTCCATCATGCTGGCACACAGAAGATAAGTGTACACTACACACACATCTCTAACCCTGTGATAAGTGTCTTCATGCCTTTTATCTTAGTGAAAGTTTGGTTTATCCTTGGGTTTGGGAGGGTGTTTCTGAAGGAAATGTGTAGATAAGCATTTGCAATGTGTGTTTGTTGAAGCTAATTTCCTATGTTCTTCATGGCTTCAGCAACAGTGTTAAAACTGGATAAGCTGCTGGGGGCATCTTCTAGAGATAGAGGTGGTGTTGATAGCCACAGAGAAGGCCTTATCTCTTCTTTAGCTGTTCTCTGCTCAGCCAGGTGGGTTACATCTTTTTCTGGGCATAGGACCATCCCAGTAATTGTGAGGGGCTATTTTCTTTCCCCAAGCCTCCAGATTTTGATTTTCAGTGGCCAGACCAGTAATCTCTAGAATTAAGTTTCTGCTAATCTCCAGGAACTGAATGAGGCCTTTCTTGCAGAATTCTGTTAGAAAAACTTCTAAATGTTTTGTGGGAACCTCTTTTGTTGAGGCTCGAGAGCCAGTGGACAGTGCTCAAACATTTGCTGAGAATGGGAACATAAAAGACAAGTTGACTGAAATGTTAATTTCTGCTTTCTACTTTGCCAAGGCTACCAGTGTTATTTATGTATTTTGGTTTTACTTACTTTTATCCAGATAGTAATGAGAAAGTTTGGTCTGCAGAAGTAGTAGCTAGGTATAAATAGTACCTCTAGACAAACATTCAGTTTTAATCTAGTTTAATTATATTTTCACATGCATGAATTAATAAGCTTTTAACAGCCCTCTGTAAATTCATTATAGAGAATTAGAAAATGTATCAAAAGTAAAAATAAAATGACCCACATTTATACATTCTGTAGATAAGTTTTATCGGCATTCTTTTTTTAAAATATAATTTATTTATTTTTTTAATTTTATTTGCATTGGTGTTTTGCTGCATGTATGACTGTGTGAGGATGTCAGATCTTGGAGTTACAGACAGTTGTGAGCTGCCATGTGGGGGCTGGGACTTGAACCCAGGTCCTCTGAAAGAGCAGTCAGTGCTCTTAACCACTGAGCCATCTCTTCAGCCCCTTTATTGGCATTCTTTTGGGTATATGTGTGTATATATGTATATATGTAATGTTCATATTCTTTGCTATGCGTGTATATATTTATATAACTTTTTTTGACAAAATGGACTCTCATTCTTTTGTAAATTTGCTCAACAAACATTATGGTTATTTGTTTTTCATGTGAATGTGCCTTTATGTACACATGTGGGTGCAGTGCCTGGGAGATTAATGAAGGTCTGACTAAACGTCAGACCTCCTGACACTAGAGTTACAGGTGGTTGTGTACAGGTGCCACGAGCTGGAGTTCCAAGTGGTTATGAACCACCTGACGTGGAATCTCAACTTGGCTCCTTCTAAAGGGCAGCACATATTCTTTTTTTTTCTTTCTCTTATTTATTTATTTAAAATACATTCTTCTCTCATACAATACATTTTGACCACAGTTTCTCTTCCCTCCACTTCTCCCAGCTCTCCCCCACCTTCCTTCTCCCCCCAAAAACACCCCCCCCCCCACTTCGTTTCCTCTTCAGAAAAGAGCAGGCCTCCAAGAAGTGGCAACCAAACAGTAAGACAAGGCAAAAGCCCTCATATCGAGGCTGGACAAGGCAACCCAATAGGAGCAAAAGAGTCTCAAAGCAGGCAAAGGAGTCAGAGATATCCCCCATTCCCACTGTTAGGAGTCACACAAAAACACCAATCTAACAACCATAACATATATGCAGGCCCTGTGCTTGCCGCTTCAGTCTCTGTGAGCCCATGTGAGCCCTGCTTAGTTGATTTGGTAGGCCATGTTTTCTGCAATACATTTTCTTAAATGCTTAGTTATCTCTCCCCCTTGTAGACATGTTTAGATTTTTTTTCTTTCTGTATGATTAAGCATGTTAAGATTTTTTCCCAAATTTATCAATTTCTTCTAGGTTATCTAATTGTTGGCATATAATTTTAGCTGTCTCTTAGAAAACCATTCTGTGACATAAGTTGTGATGTCTCTCTTTTGTTTCAATTTCAGTCACATCTTTTTTGAAACAACTCAGTCTAGCTAAAGTATATTTGTTACTTTGCTGCTGTGCTGAAATATCTGATGGAAATAGGGAGAACAGATTATTTTGGCTCATAATTCCAGGATCTCAGTGTCTTTGTGGAGAAAGTGCAGTGATAGAAGCATGTAGTCGGGACTGTTCGAATCATGGTAGATCAGGAAGCAGAGTGAGGTAGGAGGTGGGCCCAGGTCCTTTCAAAGACACAACCGTAGTGACCAGTTTTCTCTAGCTAGGCCTCATCACATAAAGGTCCCACTGCCTTCCAAAGTAACACTACCAAGCATTCAAACTTGAGACTGTGGGAGGCATTTCAAATTCAAACCATGGCAAAACCCTTGTTTTTTTTTGTTTTTTTTTTTTTTTTTAGATTCATGGCCATCTCACAATGCAAAGTGTACTCAATCCGTCTTCTAACATTTTTCCAAAGCCTAGTTGAGTCTCTACTTAGACACAAACCAATCTCTTTTTGACCCCTTATAAGATAAAAATGTTACCAATATCAATATATGATAGTACACAGTTGATAGTACTGTTCCAAAAATGAAGAGCAAAAGAGTCTTAAGGGAAGATCAAACCAAAAAAAAAAAAGAACACAACTCAGCAGGACAAACGCTGAGTCCTGTAGCCTCACAAGCAGTACCACGGGAATAGTTGCATGATGTGAGCATCAGTGGGCTTGAACAGACCCACCCTTATGTCCTAGCCATTTGAAGCCCACATGGGTCTACTTAGTTCCTATGGTTTTTTGGGGGTCTCTATTGCAAGTGAAGCACTATTGTCATAGTTTTGATAGTCCTCTATGGGTTACCTCCTGCAGGGAATCCAACCCTGTTAGATACTGCTCGGTTCCATAGGCTTTCCTCAAATTCTTGGTGGAATATTGTGTGATTCTGTAATTCCTGCATTCTGAATATCTGCAAAAACAGAATCATTCTGATAATGCTAAGCTCTTGTGGTAGTTTTAGATATAGCCTGCCCTTTTGTACCACAACTGCAGTGGCCTCTGAGACCCTGGATAGCTGAGTCTGAGAAACACTTCCTAGATGGCCGTGAATGGCCAGAGCACACTTGACTTTTTGTTTTTTAAAGGGAAATCTTTTAAATGAGTTTATAGTTTTATGTTCTGGAGCCTGTGGTGGGTGGAGTTTTGCCAACAATTCCTGAATGCTTTTTCAGTCCCTTTGTTGTTGTCCTAGTGTGTAAATTGCTTAGCTTCATTGGAACAGTTCTAATCTCTTTTTAACTGTCGTGGCCTCTTAGTCTGCCAATGCTCTTTTTCTGGCCAAATCACTTTTTTTTTTTTTCTCTTACTCTGCCAGCTTGGCTAATAGTAGCTAGCAGCAACCATGCCACATCCCTACTTTTTCTGCTTTCTTTAAATTTCCTCTGCTAAATTATTAGTATATTAAATTCAGCCTCATTCAGATTTCCAGGACACAGCAAAATTTGCAGAAATTCTTTACCAAATGTACAGGAATGGTTTCTAGGCCAATTCCCAGTAGAGTCCTTGTTTGCACCTGAAACCTTGGTTTCGGGCTTCACTGTCCACCTTTCTGTTGTCATTCTGATCTTTTTGAATTCCTGCTGGAAGAACCCATTAAACTTTGCTTATAGTGTTTTGAGATTTCTCTAGTTCACATATTAAGCCTCTTGCAACTCCCACAAACCAGTTCTAAAGGACTAAACCAACTTCAGGTTTAGGCACAGCAATGACTGCTTCTTTGGTACCAGTTTTGGAGTTAGTTACGTTTGCATTGCTGTGACTAAAATACCCGACAGAAACAACTTCAAGGAGGAAACTTATTTGGTTCATGGTCTTAAGGAATTTCGATCCCTTGTAGCAGGGAAGATTACGGAGTGTGTGGCAGAGTCATTCACATAAGGCTGAGGCTGGCGAGTGTAGCCTTCACTGGCCTACTTTACTGACCTGTTTATGCAGGCTAGTACCCACCTTCTTGAGGTTCTGTATCCTCCTCAGATCATATCACTAGCTTAAGAACAGTCATTTGAAACATGAACCTGTGTGGGACATTACATGTTTAAATCATGAAAGGCATTTGTTAATTTTGTTGATCTTAAAAAGCAAAACACCAAAACTCTTCCTTTCATTGACTTTTAGAACTTAAAGTCTTTCCTCTGATACAACAAATGACATGATTTATTGTACATATGTTACACTTGGCTGCAACTGAGCACAGAACTAGTCTAGGTTGCCCCAGGCTCAGGGCAGGGAACCAACAGGGGGACTGTTTTGGTTATAAACAAGGTAGCTCTCTCAGAAGTGGTCTTGGTGATCAGATGACAGTGAAGTCCCAGATACAGTGAGACACAGTATCATTAATAGCAGCATATAGTCCAGCTACTTGTACCAGCTCCTCTGCTGCTGGCATTCTTTATTTCTTCTTCTGTAACCACCATGGTACACAGCTAGTACTTGGGCCTTTGGCTGATCTTTCTTCTCTGGAGCTTTAGGTGGTGCATTCACTGTATATAATGTATAGTTGATGATATTTTATAGCAAGCATTCACTTTTTCCACTTCATTCAGATGACTAAGGCTAAGGGATTCAAATCTATTTTTTTCCTGTTAATTTTAGATTTAGTTCTATGCATAGTTTCTTAATGTACACTATTGGTTCAACATCTTCATTTTAAAAATAAATGTGGTATTACTTTATCTTGATTCTATAAGTTTTGGTGCGTTTTTTGCTTTTATTTATTCCCATATATTTTCTAAATTATCTTGTGATTTTTTGACTCTTTAATAGTTTAATGAGTATATTGTTTAATTTCCACAGTTTGTGGATTTTCTGTTTTCCTTCTATTTATTTCTAGTTTCATTTTATTATAGACAGAGAGGATGTATGTCTTCAATCTTTTTCAGTTTGTTGAGACTTATTTTATGGTTAACATCTGGTTTGTGTCAAAGAATGCTTCCTGTGCACTTGGGAAGAATGTATATTCAGCTGGGATCTTCTGTACTTGTCTGTTCGGTTTGTCTTGTGCTTCAAGTTCTTTGTTCTCACATTGATGCTTGATCTGGTTGTCCTGTCTGTAGTTGAACATGGGGTGTAGGAGTTTCTAATTATCACTATATTGCTGTCTATCTCTTCCTTTAGCTCTGTTGATGTTTGCTTTATATATTTGTGTACTCTAGTGTTAGGTATATACCCATTTACAACAATGATATCTTCCTGGTGAATTATCTTTGTCTTTAGTGACAGGTTTTGTTCAAACTTAGTCTATTTGTGTAATGTATCTATGGGACCCTGCTTTCTTTGGATCCTGTTTGCATGAAGTATGCTTCGCCACCATATCTCCTGCAGCCCATTGCAGCCCATGTGTTTTTAGATCTAAAGTGTGTCTGTTGGCACCATGTAGTTGGATTAGAAAAAATCAAATTGGCTAATATATGCTTTACAGGAAGTAAGCTCATTTATTTTTAAGGTGATCATTGATATGAAAGGACTTACTGTTGGAATTTTAATTTTTATTTATAGCTTGTAGCTCTTTTGTTTATGTTTTCTCTCTTGCTGTCTTTTGTGGGGTTATGATTTCCTTCTCTTCTCATTTGACATTTTCTCAATTTTTTTTTATGGTTATTGCTGTAGTTACATAAAACAGCTCAAAGGGCTAACATTCAGTTTTAAATTAATGTTAACTTGACCAATTGCATATAAAGTTGTATACATACTTCTGCCACCCACAGTTTAGTAACCACAAGGTTTTATTAGGTTATCAGCAATGCTCAAAAGACAGACTCAAGCAATAGTAGGATGATAAGTAAAGTGCATAGAGATAAAACCAGGCAAGGAACTGTAGCACAAATGATGTGTTTTTAGTGTTTCCATACTATGTAACATAGACTTATGATTACTTCTATAGTTTTATTTTTAAACATTTATACCATACTTTAAAGTAATCTATATTCTTACATTAATGTTGAAAGTTCTTTATCTGTCTCTGTATTTATCTTTACTAGGAAGGGTTATATTTTCATATGACTTTTGCTTCAGCTTGATGGGCTTTCATCAATGACTTTGATCAGCTTTTACTAATTTTTTTCTTTACAACCTAAAGATTAAAAAAAGGTAGGGCAGTTTTGCCAGATATTTTGGTTAGTTTTTTTGTGTATCATCCTACTTTTGTTCTAGTCTGTATCTGTTGAGTAATTGCTGATAACCTAATAAAACTCTCCTGTATATGAATGATAATTAGTTTTCTTGTATTGCTGTCAAGATTCTCTCCTTCATGACTTTTTTCTCCTGTGATGTTGGGAATTGAACTCATGGCCTCCTGGATGGGCCTGTGGCCCTATCCATGACTGTTGAACCTTGGTCATATATCTTAGTAGAGGTTCCTTCAGGCTTGTACTTACTTGAGTTCTGTGAGCTTTCTAAATTTGTCCATTTCTCTCCTCACATTTGGAAAGTTTTTCCCATTTTTACCTGTTTTCTATTCCTCTTCCTCCTCCTCTTCGTTCTTTTGAGACAGGGTTCCTCTGTGTAGCTCTTTCCCTGGCTGTCCTAGAACTTGCTCTGTAGACCAGGCTAGCCTGGAACTCACAGAGATCTGCCTGCCTCTGCCTCCCACTACCTGGCCCATTTTTATCTTTTTATTTGAGACATTTTTGCAACATATATTCTGTTTGGTTGATGATAACCCACAAGTGATTCAAGTTCTTTTAATTTTCCTTCATTCTTTCCTTTTGGGTTTCTTTGAAATTTCTGTCTTTACATTTTCTAGAGGTTGGCTAACTCTGTAGTTGAGCATTTGTATACTTTTAGTTATTGTATTCTTTAGTTTCAGAAATAATATTTGAGTCTTTTCAGTTGCAATCTGTTTATTTCATTTCATTTTGCTTATTATTTTACTTTTTTTTTGTTTGGTTGTGTATCTGTACAGGTTCCTTGAGCATCGTCTTATCTCCATTTCTCCCTTTCCTTACCATTCTTTTTTCCTCTTCCCTCCCCACCTTCCCCTCCCTGAGACAGGATCTCTAGCCTAGTCTGAGCTTTATTTATAGCAGTCCTATGGCTGTAAGCTCCCCATTTCCTTAGGGGCAGTCCATGGAGTTTTAATTCGTCCCTTGGAATGTCTATTGTTTTTCCTTCTCTCCGGGCTTTAGCATTTCAAAGCTCAGCTCCCTCCTCTTAGGTTCTATTCTAGCTAGTTACTCCATCTAGAGAATCAGGAGGCTTTGCAAACCTTTCCCAGGCATGTGACCTCTGGGCTTGTTCACTGAAGAGGCTTGTCTATATCTGTACTTAGGGGACAGTCTGTGGTATCTCCTCTGCCCTACTGAGTTATCCTGCACATGCTGTAGTAAGCCATGGTACTAGAGCTCCACCTAATGTCTATCCCTAGAACTACAGACTTTGGATGCTGGACCAAATCATTTTGATTTCCTTTGTTCTCAGTGGCTTCCAATTTAGCAACTGTTCTTGCCAGTGCTTGCTTCGATTCAGCAGGACAGCAAACAGTCCCTTTGGTAGCACTTCTCCTAACTTTCCTTTGGAGGTCCATTCAAGGAAAGAAGTTGTGTTTCTTCCCTGTTCTGCGTTGCCGAGGAAGGGTTGTGGGCTTGGATGAGGTTTTGTGGTCACATGAGGGACAAGACCTCTTATGCAGTTTCTGAATTTCTTATAAGGATGAATGGTTCATATATTACAGCTTAATCTGTGTTTCTGTGGGGAAGGGGGTTTGGAGCTTCCTAATCTTCAATCTTGTTGACATTACACTATGTATTCTCATTTTTAAGTTGTCATCTTTGCAAGAGTGACAATTCTTTGAACTTGATAGGGGTATAGTAGATTCAGATCATTTATTTTTCTCTTATAGCCATTTGGGAGTGGGTAGAAAGGGAGGGAGAGGTGTGAACCATTTGTTAGAATGGTGCAGGATTGTGGTTAAATTGTTGAAAATGGCATGAGGCATGGCTTTATTCACATCTCTAGATACCAATTCAGTTTAGCAAAAACTGCTAAGGTGAATTTTGAAATCTAAATTTGGTAGACACTAACTTCTGATTGAGGTAATCTTGAAATATTTTCTTTGTGATGATGTTTGTTTTAGAGAAGTAAGCTTGATGGGAAAGATTTATGTGCGTGTATAGGTCTGTAATCTTGATGCTAATAATCATTTACTCTGTGATTCTAAGTTATCGGTAGAAAAATCACCTTCCTTTGATTTGGTAGGTCTGTTTGGACACTGATCTTATTATGATCTTTGTTCTAACTATTATGAGAACCTGAATTAGTTATTACTCCTCTCATTACTGTGATAAAATACCTGATAAAGTGATGAGAAGAAGAAAGGGATTGTTTTGGCTTCAGCTAGAGGGCTCAGTTCAGTTGTTTAAAACAAGTTGTTTTATGCTGTTAAAAAAAAAAAGGATGAGAATGATTGCAGTTGGGAGAAGTTAGTTAAAACTAGGACAAAATGGGGTTACTTTGGACAGTTCAGAGGGGAAGATCTGGCATGAAAGTGGCTCTAACTGGTACAAGGAGCACAAGGGAGCTGATTATACTGCATCTGCATTCAGGAAGCACAGAGATGAGTGCTGGTGTTCTCCTTTTATTCTATTTATTTTATATATGCTGCTGGCATTCAGGGTAGCCTTTTTCCATCTTTGTTAAACTCTTTTGTTAAAACATCCTCACAAATACACCAAGTTTTGTCTTCTAGATTATCCTACATCCTATCAAATTGACCAGATTAACCAACACAGTGCCCATTTTAAAAATAGTTTACTTCTATAAACATCACAATAGCAGAGAACATGATTAGAAAATTGGGAACTGATAATTTAAAAACATAGTTTATCTTCTGGTCAGCTAGTTCATCATCAAAACCTTGGCAGAAATAGAATATGAAAACCTTATGAAATAGTTATTTTCTTTTGTATAAAGCTATTTTTAATTGAATCAGCACTATTTATGGATAAGCATATAAATGAAAGAAAATATGACTATAGTAAAAATCAGTAAAATTAATGGTACTTGGAACATTTTTAAATGCCTTTCATATTATATAAAATTTAAGACCTTGAGAAATTATGGTTGATATTTGAATTTCCTTATGGTTTTTCTGTTATATAAGTCTTATTTTTGTTTAGATTACTCAAAAGGCATGCATTTTGATTTTTAAACGTATATAGTGTCATTTTTAAAAGTGATTTAGAACATGTTTATGTTAAGAAACTGAAAATAGGCCATTTTAATACCTTTATTAATGAGGTGCCATATTAGTCAGCATTAGGAAATTTGGAAGGAAATGTTCTGTTACTGTGAGGAAGACAGGGAAGTCTTTAGACTTTGAAGTTTGATTTGGTTCTCAGCTGTTGTAGAAATGATTACCATTGCCTAGCTTTATATCCTTGGTACTACTAGAGGAATGAATAAGTAGGTACCTCAGTATTGGGTCACCCTGAGCTAAAACTGGCATGATCAAGATCATGAGCAAATTGAGGGCTTTATAATAACCATGCTAGTTTTGGCCATATTGTATTTATTTATTTTGGTTTTTTGAGACAGGGTCTCTGTGTAACAGTCCTGGCTGTCCTGGAACTTGCTTTGTAGACCAAGCTGGCCTCGAACTCACAGAGATCCGCTTGCCTCTCATATTGTATTTAACTATATAGGCTGCTTTGGGTGACTCTCAAAGCCACCCAGTTTTTATTATGATTCTGTAACCTGTCTACAACCTGAATCCTTGGGAAATCTTGAGGAACACAAAACATTAACTTGATTTCTTAGACATATGGGGTCTGTCTTACCAGTTCTGATTATTGTAAGTCAGTCCATAAGGTAACTGTGATCTTTAGGACTTGAATATTAGTGACTCTCAAAGATGGGTCCCATGTCATGTTTCCATACACATTTTAGTTTGCCCCTTGGTAGGATATTTAAATTTGATTTTTTGGTTAATTTTAGACTCTTTTTGACCAGAACAATGCTGCAAAAAAGGAAGAGTTGGAAACAGCAAACAAAAATGATTCTTCTAAGAAGTTATCTGTTGAGAGAGTGTACCAGAAGAAGACCCAACTTGAGCATATTCTCCTTCGTCCTGATACATACATTGGATCAGTAGAACCCTTGACCCAGGTAATTACTTGCTAAAATTGATTGAGATTAGGGAATGTGTAATCTTCTTTTTAAATATTTCAATAAAATTGTGGTTATGTAGTTTTTAAGCCTGTGATTTCATGTCTGTATGATCATGCTTAAGAAGGGAGAAAGGAGCTAAGGTTGTATGTAGTTCACAATGCACAGGGCCCTGGGCCTGAAACTCATACCAAAAGATAAATAAAACAAAACAAAATGAACTCTGAGAGACACCTAGGAGAAGTGGAAATCTGTTCATTACTTTATGGAGATAAGTATATCAGAATACAGAACTATAGAATAAAATGGTGCCGTAAAAATTGTTTTGTTCTGTTTTTTGAGACAGGGTTTCTCTGTGTAACAGCCTTTGCTGTCCTGGAACTTGCTCTGTAGACCAGGCTGGCCTCGAACTCACAGAGATCCACCTGCCTCTGCCTCTGGAATGATGGGATTAAAGGTGTGCGACACCATGCCCAGCAGCCAAAAGAATTTTTTGAAAGTTCAACATAGTGTGTGCTGTGGTTTACTTTAGTAGTGGTACCTTTTAGAATTGACTTGATTGTGTTTATTGGGGACTTGGCTTACATATATTATCCTGTTTGATTCTAACAATTGTAGGAAGCCCAAAGTCAGACTTATTGTTTTACTCTGTGCTACCTAGTCTGTAGAATAAACATAAATCATGAAGCGAAAGTAT
Source organism: Peromyscus eremicus (assembly GCF_949786415.1). Taxonomy (NCBI): domain Eukaryota; kingdom Metazoa; phylum Chordata; class Mammalia; order Rodentia; family Cricetidae; genus Peromyscus; species Peromyscus eremicus. The sequence continues at coordinate 104,170,092 of NC_081425.1, read as the reverse complement.
AAAGTAAATAGATGTTTATCATAGTTTTGAACATTATGTAAGTACTATCTCTAGTGATCCTGAGTTCTTGACAGAAAACAAATCTCTAGGCCTTAGGAATTTGATTTAGAATCTCCATCTGCTGTAGAATGGTTAGAATTAGTACTGCTAAACAATGCTTTCTGAAACTGAAATCAGAGGTGTTTTGTTTGGTGTTGGGATTGAACCCAGGGCCTTATACATGGCTAAGCACAAACTGCTACTGAGTTAACAGCCTTATGTAAAAGCTGACTTTATGTGTGAATGAAATACAAGCAATACAAAATGAACAACTTTTCAATTTTAGTTAAGTTCATTGTGACTGCTGAACTTGACTCTAGCTGGAGTTATGTATGCTTAACTTTGAATGCCTGTTTTTAATGGAGTACATGACAATATAGATTATTTGTTCTTTTCTTTTTTTGAGACAGGATTTCATTCTGTAGTTCCTGGCTAGCATTGAACTCACATGTAGCCCAGATTGGCCTCAAATTGTGACAGTTCCCTTTCCTCAGCTTCATATAAGTGTTGAGATTACAGATGTGAACCACTATACCTGTTGACAATAGGGATTTACCTTATGTAAAATTGGAGTTAGGGATTTATGGAGTAAAACTATTTTTTGAATCATTGTCTTGATACAGTTAATGTGGGTGTATGATGAAGATGTAGGAATGAACTGCAGAGAGGTTACCTTTGTTCCAGGCTTATACAAGATCTTTGATGAAATTTTGGGTGAGTACTTACTTAAGACATAATGCATGTGTTTCTACTAATGTCAGTGTATTGGCCCTGAACATCGCAAGCAAATCTTGCAGTAATTTTAAAAAGTATTTTGCTGTTTTTTGTGTACATAAATATTATATATGTATATATATGTATGTGTGTGTATATATATATATATAGTGTATATATGTATATGTGTGTGTATGTGTATTCTTTAGAAGATCGATACCCAGCTGTAATAGCTTTGTATTTCTTGGCATCGAAGCTTTCTGCTGACATTTGTTCATGTGTGCTGTATTTGTAATCCTATAGGGAACTGTACTCTCCTGTGTGCCTCATCTGGGGTTTCTTAGCATCATGGTTACTTAGGAGCATGTTACATATGAGGACTACAAGGCCTTACCTCGGCAGATTGTGTGAACTGGAGGTTGGACTTGTAAATTTAGTTTTTCTCACCCACTGATCATGTAGTTCTGTTGGGCAGCTTAGTTTAGTAACCTCTGCTCCCTTCCAAATCCTATGATTAATACAATTAAAATGAAGTGGCTATGCCTTATTGACTCAGGCACTGCTTATACTTTTGTAAAAGTTTTTAGCCTTGGACTTTCTAGAAATTCTCTGCTCAGCTCATTACTAAAGCTTGAGGTTTCTTAGACTGATTGTGTAGCTCTCTGAACTTCTTCCTGTAAGTCCTTGGGGAAAGTGACAGGGCAGACCTGGTTATGCGTTGTATTCACACACTGGCCTCCGACTGGACGCTGCTGATTGAGGGTTATTACATCATCTTTTAATCTGGAAATGGAATTTCTGTGCTCATAAGTTCTTGAGATACTAATTTTACAAAGAAAAAAAATTATAATTTAAGATTTAGAATTTTGAATCATAAGGGTATTAAAGACTTTAACTAAAAAGTAACTAGTTAATCAGTTTGATCTGCATATAAAATAATTACTTTATTGAAGGAGATTAACATAAGGTAACTATATCTTGTCACCAAGATATGAAGTAAACCATATATTGTTTTACTTTTAAATTTGGATTGGGGGTTAGATTTAGATGTTTTTGCCCTTTTTTATTTTTGTAGTCAATAAACACCCCCTGCCTTATATGTGTGTGGGTGTGTATGTGCCTGCGTGTGTGCCTGCGTGTGTGCATGCATGTGTTTGCTGTAACATCATAAGAATTTGGAATTACTAAGTAAAACTTAGTTGTATTTAGAAAGGTTAATAGTCATCGACTGTCACCACTTGCAGATGTTACTACTAAATTGGGATGCACATATAGTTGTGTTCATAAGTTTATGGAACCTCTATGCTGCATTACTCATTGTGATGTTTAATCTTGTAGTCAATGCCGCTGACAATAAGCAGAGAGACAAGAACATGACCTGTATTAAGGTTTCTATTGATCCGTAAGTGTATTTTAAGTTTAATTTCTTTTATGATAAGTTGTTTTATTCATGTAATCCCCAATTTATCATCAAATGTGTATTATACATGCCTCTATGGCTTTGTTTCCCTGTTTATTTTTGTTGCTTCTCTGTCCTTCATGTCCATTCCCTCAGAAAGCATTTCCTTAACCATTTTTCTTCGGTGTTATTGGTTCTGTTTTAGTTGTTAGAGCAGTATCCATATTTCCTTCTTACTCTTCTTTCTTCAGGACATCAGGCTGAGATAGTTAGTGCTATTCTGGGGAAAAATAAAATAAATTTATTTTTCATGACTAAATTTGGCTCTTTCCATTATATATGACTTAGTTAATAAATTGAATACGGCTGGGTATTAGAGAATGCCTACCAGGTGTTTGGCTCGTTAGGTTTCACTGTGGTGATCTTATTTGGGAAGATATGCATGGGAGGAGAATGTGAGAACATGTAATAGTTTTTTGTTTTTTGTTTTTGTTTTTTTTTTCTTTTTTTTTTTTGGTTTTTCGAGACAGGGTTTCTCTGTGTAGCTTTGCGCCTTTCCTGGGACTCACTTGGTAGCCCAGGCTGGCCTCGAACTCACAGAGATCCGCCTGGCTCTGCCTCCCAAGTGCTGGGATTAAAGGCGTGCGCCACCACCGCCCGGCCGAGAACATGTAATAGTTTTAATAGAAATTTTTTGTTTTGACTTCTATTGGCATGCTTTTGTGAGAGCTTTATACCTTTTAAAGTCAGTAGTAATTTAGCCATTTAAGTCTTACTTATGATAGCTCTTATTGTCAGTAATTTAATTTTTGAGGGCATGGCTAAGATTAATAGTATAATAAAACTATAAAACAAAAATAATTAGTATTTGGTTGCACCATGTAATTAGTTGCAAATTATAAAACAATATTTTCCTATATTTATGCTATTGAAGTTTATGCTTTTTATTTTGTTATTTTTTCATTTGGATCATTTTTATTAATACATTCTTGAGACTATATAGTTAGGTATACAAGGTATTTATAAGTTAAAAATTACACAGAAGTTTTTCAAGGAAATTTTAGCTGTCATGATTCCTTTTCTTCCTTGTTTAGGAAATTATCAGTTAAATATAATAAATAACTTTGTGTATTTTTTTTTTCTGAAGAGAGCTAGTAAGGAGTATATGTATTGAATGTTTGATTACCTGTAAGCTTATACAAAATTCAGAACTAAATGATTCAGGTAGAAAACTAAGGAAAGGGGGCTTTTCTTAAATATATTTTGTTTATTTTGCTCTTTTGTGTTAGTTCTATCTGTACAATAGTCCAGACTAACCTCAAATTTATCATCTTTCTGCCTTGGCTTAGAATGGTCCACTGTCCTTAGTTCTTCAGTGGGTTTTTGATGGACAGAGTTGCTATCATTCAATTCCTTTATATTAGTTCTAGCTACTTAAAGTCAACAGTGTTGTACTTAAAAATGCCTTAAGTAATCTCAACAAAGTGAAAAACAAGGGAGCTGTACTATAGCTCTGTAGACTAGTTAAGGGTGTGTGCAGTTTACTTACTAACTTACTATGTTTTCTGCAGAGCATTTCTCTTTTACAACCATTTTTAATAAGATTTATTTATTTTATGTGAGTACTCTACCTGCATGTACATCTTTGTGCCAGAAGAGGGCATCAGATCCCACTATAGATAATTGTGAATCACCATATGGTTGCTGGGGATTGAACTCAGGACCTATGGAAGAGCTGCCAGTGCTCTTAACCACTGAGCCATCTCTCCAGGCCCGTTTTTATTAATTTTTTAGTTAGATGCAAAATATAGGTTTCACTGTGACATTTTTATACATGTGTATCATTGTAACTTGCTCATATTTAGCTTCTCTCCTCTACTGTTCTTATTTTCTGTATGTGTGTAAGTATGTATAATGTATGTGTATGTGTGTTTAAATCTAGATTTTGTGCATGACATTCGACATTTTGTCTTTCTCCCCCTATTATTTGATGCATAAAAGTGTCTTTCTTTTTTAACTCCCTTATAATCCACAAACATTCTTGTGTGGACATGAGTGAGACATATACATTCTTTGTTTTTTTTAGTGATAATCAAATGTCAGTTTTTATTTATCATCACCTTATTCTAATTACCTCTTCCAGAAAATTCTCAACTACCTCAAAGAAAAAGGGTCAAGGGTGTACTTTTCACTTCTTCTTGATTTTTATTTTGTTTATAAATCGTTGATATAAGTTACATAACCTTTTCTCATTCTGGATTTAGCATCTATTTAAAATTTAAAATTCATAACAAGCATTTTGTTCCAAGTTGCAAAGTCTTAGATTTATTTTATATTTTAACCATTATATTTTGACTTTTATGAATTTCCTATCATTAGGTTATTTTTAACTACATATACTATATAGGATTAATGTTTTTATTAAATAAAGTGAATTTTATTTTAGAGTTACAGTTTTTGCTTAGGTTTCTAATTTAAGAAGTTACTCTAAAGCAGAATTCAAAGGGGGGATATGGTATGCTGTTTATACAACTGATCACATTTTCTCTGATGCCTGTCTTTGAGATCCTTTGAATTGTACTTAACATTTTTATATAACACTTTGATTTTTTTAAATTTCTTTTTACATATGTGCCTGTGAATGTCTTGTAGGAAGGGGAGGACAGCACTCAATAGTTACACTATTCCATTTAGTATTCTATGATGGAAGGAATAAAACGTCAAATTGTAAAAGGCATATAAATAGTTCAGCAGTAAGACATGCCACAAATAGTGTGGTAGCTATTCTAGAAGTTAGAGAATTCAGTACAACCTACAGGAGAGTTTAAAGCTTATTACATATTGGATGGCTAGTATTGAAATAATTCATCTGCTAGCATCTGCCTGATTAAAAACCAAACGTCAGGACTAGGACTGTAGCTCAGTATAAGCCTAAAATATGTGGGGCTGTGGGTTACTAGCACCAGAACAAAAACGGTGGGAAGCACACTGGCCAGAGTTCTGACTATCCCTTTAACCTGATGATTCTTTTTTTTTTTTTTTTTTGGTTTTTCGAGACAGGGTTTCTCTGTGTAGCTTTGCGCCTTTCCTGGAACTCACTTGGTAGCCCAGGCTGGCCTCGAACTCACAGAGATCCGCCTGGCTCTGCCTCCCCAGTGCTGGGATTAAAGGCGTGCGCCACCACCGCCCGACTTAACCTGATGATTCTTAAGCCTGAAACTCAAATAATACTGCACATGTGCTAAAATACACTTTTTTCTATATTCAGACTGTTTTTAATAGAGGTACCATAATTAAAAGTCCCATTTTGTAATCAATATTACTGAATATAGCATGTACCAAACTTAAAGTTTTTGAAATTATGATGATTGATGACAAATAATCATATTGATTATTATACATAATATATATTATATTATACATATTATACATAATATATGCTAAGCAGGTAAAACATTTAAAAGTTGTTTTAAAGATCTGTAATTTTCCATTTTTGCCCCTTTATACCACACTTTTTTACATTGCCTCCTTTTACTCTTTTCTTGGAGATGGAGAAAGGTTTCTTCTAGGAATTTTTTTTGGTATTATCTTGTAGATCTTACTGATCCTAACATTAGTTATGACTAATACTGAAGTACATGTCTTCATCAAGATAATGCCAGTGTTTCCCAGTTGACAGTGACTTACATCTAGCGTGTAACCATTCAAGTTTATTTTATAGTTCAATACTTTTGTGGAAATTAACATTTAATTTAAGTTCTAAATTTTGCTTATATATTTGCAGTGAATCTAATATTATAAGCATTTGGAATAATGGGAAAGGCATTCCAGTAGTAGAACACAAAGTAGAGAAAGTTTATGTTCCTGCTTTAATCTTTGGACAGCTTTTAACATCAAGTAATTATGATGATGATGAGAAAAAAGTTACAGGTAAAGTCTGAATGGAATTTTAATTGATAAGTATCATTTTTCTTAACATAAAATTTCTAAGTTCCTGTTTCTTAAAACATGTAAGGCAACCTGTGAAGTTTCATTGTGAGAAAATCCTTTTAAAAAAAGATATAAAAAATTTGTCATCTGTTTTGATTATATATTTTAATAGTATCATCTTAAAAGTTGGATGATATGTAGACTTTTAGAATAAAATTGCTGGAATTCTGATCTAACTGATAGGTGAAGTTTTGATTTAGATAATAATACTATGGTACCTGTCTGTTATTATATATGCACATGTCCTTTAAATTTTTATTATTTTATTCTATGTGTATGGATATTTTGCCTATGTGTAGGTCTGTGTACCGCATGTGTTCCTGGTTCTCATGGAAGCCAGAAGAGCCCTGGAAATAGAATTACAGATGGTTTATGAGCTTCTATATGGGTGCTGGGAATTGAACTCGAATGCTCTTAGCCACTGAGCCATCTCTGTAACCCTTCACATAGTCTTTGATAATAAAAGACTTTAACTACTTTCCTTAAGTGGATCGAGTGAAAAAGTCTCTGTATATAAGATACTTTGGAAATATATTGTTGCCTCAGTAGGTTGATAGCTTTTTTTAATTTCAAGTGACTTTGTTAGAAGTTCAGATTTCATACTCACCTAGACTTACTGTGTCAGAAGATACTAAACTTATTTTTCTTAAATTATGAGAGTAGCAAATCATAAATGTTTTAATGATACTATATAGTATGCTATATAGTACCTATCATATTGCTAAATCCTAATATTTCTTTAATATAAAAACCCTTAAACATAGGACTTACAGTTAGTAATTGAAAAAATTGATACAACAAATAGAACTGTTTTATATCAGACTTGCTCTATGATAGTTAATAACTTCCTTTAAAAGAACTTTAACTAAAATTTTCATATCTAACTTGTTTTACAGGGGGCCGTAATGGCTATGGTGCAAAACTTTGTAATATTTTTAGTACAAAGTTTACAGTAGAAACGGCTTGCAAAGAATACAAACATAGTTTTAAGCAGGTATGATAGTAATGTGTCCATTTTTTCATTTCTTTAAAAATGTTTTATTGTTTTGCTTAGATAATAGAAGTTTAAATATTTTTAAAAATTAAATTTAAAAAATTAGTTTCATTTTTAAAACTATTAAGCAAATCACCAAAGAGATACCAGAATATCTAGATTTTCATATAGCTTCTCTATTGTTCTCTTAAGGCAGGATGCTTTATTTAGCAGATGCAACCACTTAAAGCATGCTTTAAAGCTCGCTGAGTTATCAAGTTTGTAGTTAAGAAATGCTGGCAGGCCTTTGGAAGAGTATTTTGAATTCTACATAAGCTAAAATAATTTTATCAGATAAACATATGTTTACTTTTGTAAAAATCCATGGGGCATATTGAATGTGAGAGATGCTTCACTGACTTTGTATAAAAGCTGTGCAATTTATTTTCATTACCAATCTGGTATAATTATAATATTTCAGTTTTGACTTTAACATTAATCAGTTTCAAGGTGTTTTGTTGTTGTGAGGTTGGAAAATACAAATATTGTAGTAAATGAATGTTTTTGTGAGCTGAGTCTGTGTTATGAAAGTTAGAAGCATTAAAGAAATACTTACTTATATCTTCTCTTAAAGACATGGATGAATAATATGATGAAGACTTCTGAAGCCAAAATTAAACATTTTGATGGTGAAGATTATACATGTATAACATTCCAACCAGATCTAGCCAAGTTTAAGATGGAAAAACTTGACAAGGACATTGTGGCCCTCATGACTAGAAGAGCATATGATTTGGCTGGTTCATGTAAAGGGGTCAAGGTCATGTTTAATGGAAAGAAGTTGCCTGTAAGTGTCTTTTGTGAAATAAGTGTTATTTTGTAGACTGCAGATAGTTGTATTTTGTTTTATAGATCTTGTCTGATCTTATTTAACTGGTATATTTAAATGATTAATATTTTAAAGTGATTATTGATTTATTTAATCTATTAGCTGTCATCTTACTAGGTAATTTCTATTTCTTGTGTCTGTCCTCTGATAATTCAAAAAATGAATCTAATTTTTGATAGATTTAATAGATAACAGATAATTTAATAGATTTAATAGATAATTATATAAATAATATTTATATTATTATCCTTTGAAAATCTTTTTAGTAATTTCCATAGGGTTTGTGGTAAACATTTAATATTTCACATTTAGCTAAAGAACTTCATAAGTCTATAACCCCAGGTCATCTCTTCCACTCCTTATGTTATTGTCACTAGCTATTTTGTGTGTGTGTGTGTGTGTGTGTGTGTGTGTGTGTGTACATGTACATATGCCATGCTGTAAATTTGAAGGTCAGAGGATAATCTGAGCTTTTGGTCCTTGCCTTCCAACTTGTTTGAGACAAAGTTTCTCTGTTGTTCCCACCACTGCATGGTACTGCAAATGCCAGGTTTGTTGGCCATCAGTTTCTGGGCATTCTCTTGCCTGTGCCCCAATTTTGTTGTAGGAGCTTTGGGATGGCAGTTGTGCCTTGCTGTGCCTGGCTTTATATTGCTTCTGGGGATCTTGACTCAGGTCCTCATGTTTTTACTGCAAGTGTTTTACTCACTGAACTATCTCCCAAGCCCAAGATCATTCACTTTATTTGTATAGGTTGTAAACACCACATGGAGAAGAAAAGGAGGCAGAAGAAATATTAGTATAGCTTTCAGTTCTCTCTCTCTCTCTCTCTCTCTCTCTCTCTCTCTCTCTCTCTCTCTCTCTCTCTCTCTCACACACACACACACACACACACACACACAACGCTTGTGCATATTTGTTTTTGTTGTTATTTGTTGTTTGGTGATCTAGTCATGCTGAGTTGCCCAGGCGGGCCTATGACTCCTAGGTTCAAGCAGTCTTCTTGCCTCAGCCTCCAGAGTACTTGCAATTGCACACATGTGCTGTTTTGTTCAGTTTTAGTTTTTTGATTTAATCTTACACCTCTGCACAAGAATTTTCTTTAACCTTTCTTCTAGAACAGTTGACAATGAATTCCCTGTTAGTGTATGAGAAAGTCTTGATTTTTTTCTTCTCTTTCAAATGATATTTTCCACAGAATTATGGGTTGACAGTGGTTTTTGTTCAGCATGTAACGATGCCACTCAATTCTTGCTTGGCATAGGTCATGATTACAAGTCTGTTGTGATGTGTTTCTCTGTGTTCTTCTCTTGGTAAGGTTAATGTATTTCTTTCTCCTCTGCTTGTCGTTAGGATTGTATATATCTAGTGTGTGTGTGTGTGTGTGTGTGTGTGTGTGTGTGTGTGTGGTGGTGGTTTTCTTTGTGATTTTATTTAACCTGTGAGATGTTCTTTGAGCATCTTGGCTTTGTTGTTTGTTTTTTTTGTCACAAATTTTGAAAACTATTAGGCATGATTGTTTCAACTTTCCCTCTGGTGTACAGGATATGCTAGCTTTATCACACTTGAGGCTTGGGCTATTTTATTCTTTGTTTTATTTAGTTTGTTTAGTTTCTGTTGCTTTGCCTTCAACTTTATTAGTTTTTTCTCCTACTGATGAGCCTTGTCAGTGACATTTCTTATGTCTTCAGTGCTTTTGATTTTTAGCATTTCCATTTTCTTTATTATTTGAATTTCATCTCTCTACTGAAGTGGAATGCCTTTTCTGGTAGAGACTGTACCAAACTAACAATAGTGATGCTAAATGCCCTGTTAGAACATCTGAGATGTGTCTGAGATGCTTTGTTTTCATTTGGGTTTATTTTATGTGTATGAGTGTTAGGGCTGTGTGTATGTTTGTGCACCATGTGTGTGTCTTGTGCCTGTAGGGGCCAGAAGATCCCCTGAACCTGGAATAACTGATGGTTGTGAGCTTTTATATGGTGCTGGGAATTGAACCTGGGTTGTCTGTCCTCTGCAAGAGTGGAAGTAATCTTAACCAGTGAGCCATCTACCCAGCTCTACCTGAGCTATTTCTGATGATTACTTTATTTTCAGTTTTTATAGTTCTTTGGTATTCCTGAAAGTATTTGTGGAAAACTTTGTATTGTATAAGGTAGTAGTTCTGAGGTAGGCTTTGTTATTGGACTTAACGTTAATCTATCCAAGAGTTAGACTGTGTTCGAAGTTTATTTCCTTTTACTCTTCGTTGTTCATGTCTTTGATCTACCTGGCAGAGATAATCTGTGTCTTGTAGCTCTATTGGCTGAAATTCACTGTTGTTATTAGCGGCTTATTAGTCTTATTAGTCGGGGGGTAGCATGTAAGAGAAGACTCTGATTAAATCCCAGATTGAAATGCACACTGAGCTGTTTCCTACAGGTTGGTTTCAGAGTGCTTATGCACATCTTTCATGAATAGAGACTTTTCATCTGCCCTAATTCTTTTTCCCCAGCTGTAGCGGCTCTCCCTAAGTGTCCTCAGTCAGCATTCTGAGGCCTGCTGACTTACACAATGAGCCCCCTCCTTGTTTTCTTTTTGTAAGAAAATGGAGTCTGGAGGGATTTCCCACTGGCTGTTGTTTTCTTCTCTTAGGCTGCACCCTGGCAAGTGTATCTTTCTCTTGATCATTCTAATCTTTCCATGGGATGTGGTTCCTGGAGGGAAAACTTGCTAAGATAGGAACCCCTGCACCACTAATCACAGCCCCTAGGAGCTTTGCATGCTTGCATTCTTCCAGTAGTGATTAGTTAAAACATCTAGTGTAAGGTGTTTCCTATTTTATTAAACTTGTGCTCGAGTTAAGCAAATACTGAGAGTCTGATTTTCTTCAGCATGTGTCTCTCTCCAGACTTCAGAATGACAGTTTTTCACAGTCCTTTGCTGTGTTTGTGAAAATTAATTTATTTGGTTAGCTGCTTTCCATAATGATAGAGATGTCTTTTGCTTTAATTTTCCTCATATCTGAACTCATAATGGATGGTAACATTTGCCACATAGAAGAATTAGTTTTATGGAAGACTTTATAATAACTTCCCTAAATAGCCATCTTTTTTCATCTTCATCAAGTAGAGACACAAATGAATGCTCTATGAACAGGAGTCGAGAAGAGAATGCTTGATCAAGGCTTGCATCTTGGGTAAAAACTGCTGTAAATGAGAACAGAAGCAAGGGAAATAACTAATGGCATGTATTTATACTGTTGACCTATGAGTGACTATTCATTGTTTTATAAATTAATAGGTAAATGGATTTCGCAGCTATGTAGACCTTTATGTGAAAGACAAACTGGATGAAACTGGGGTAGCCCTCAAAGTTATTCATGAACTTGCAAATGAAAGATGGGATGTTTGTCTCACTTTGAGTGAAAAAGGATTCCAGCAGATCAGCTTTGTGAATAGTATTGCAACTACAAAGGTAAGTGTCCATATGCTTGGTTTCCAAGTCATTAATAAAATAGTACTTTAAATAATGAAATAAATAGAAACAACAAAAATGTCTGGCTTTTAAATTTGACTCATGAAAATGAAAGTTATTTTTCTCAAATAGCTGTATTAAAAGTATTTAAAATTCACTGAGAAGTTAATATGCTTAGTGTTTATCATTGAACATATTTTATGAAATTTAGATTGATAAGATTGTTGTTATTTTGTATTCTGAATTTAGAGTATGATAGAGAATAATAGGAAATGAGCTTTTTGAGGGGTCAGGTTGTAGAACATATTATTTGCTAGTCTAAGGAGCTTGAACCCTTTTCTGGAGGCTTTGGATTTCAAAATCAAGGTAAAAACATTGGCTATGGGTGTAGCCTAGTGGTAGAGTGCTTACCTAGCATGTTAGAGGCTCTGACTTTAATCCACAGCTCTGCAAAAAACAAGTGAATGAATGAATGAATAAATAAGATAAAGGGATTATCTACTGATAATAATAAAGCAGTTAGTAATGCAAGCAAATACTGTAGACTAGTTTAAAGCAATGATTTGTAATAATTTTTTAAAATAAGTAAATATCACTTGTTTTGGACAACAGAATTTGACCCAGTCATGACTTTATTCGGTTAGACAGTGATTTAAAACTTTGTTTAAAGGTTTTATTTATTTATTTTTTCCTCTCATTTCTAGGAACTGTTAGGCTGCTGCTGTGTGGTGCTGTAATGCTACTAGGGGCCTCTTTTTTCTGGCTTTCTTTTCTATTATCATTTATGGCATGTGGCTTTTTTTCCTATCCTCAAATACTATTGTTTCTCTATAACTCATTTCCAAGTTCTAGGGAGAAGAAAACGGTGCTAAGCCAAATCACCACCTTTTGGTCAGGAGATAATAGTTTTCCTAGAAGGATCACCCAGCCAGTAATTGCTCACATCTCATTAGTTGAACTGAGTCACATGGTTTGTGTGTCGTTTTAAAAACTGAGGGGGTGGGGATGGGGGCGGGGGGCGGGGAGTAGCACAGTCTTGCATACAACAAAACACAACCAAACAAAAAACCCTAAGCAGTGTGTTCGGAGATCTCTCAGGTTAAATATACTGTAGTGTTTGGGGAAAGGATGATATTCCTGAAGAAGATTAGGAAGTTACATGGACTTCCTTGTACTTTATCCTGTATATGTTGTCCATTTGGCTTTTAGTGAGTTCTATCTTTGTTGTTGTTGTTGCTAAGTTTTTTTAATTGAAAATGTAGTTTTTCTTCATATAATATATTCTGATTACAGTTTCCCCTCCCCCAACTCCTCCCAGATCCTCCCACCTCCCCTCCCATCCTAATCCATATCCTTTTCTTTCTCTCTCTTATTAGAAAACAGACATCTAAAAAATAATAAAAATAAAATATGATAAAATAAAAATGAACAAATTGGAGTAGTACAAAACAAACAGAAGAAAAAGAGCCAAAGAAAGAGCAAAAGAAACACATATAAATGCAGAGACACACTCCTTTGCACACATAGAAATCCCATAAAAACACAAAATTGGAAACTAATATATATGCAAAAGGCCTGTAAGATAAACATAAAAAAGAAGAACCTCCAAAAATACCAGTGAGTTTGTTTTGTGTTGGCCATCTATTGCTGAGCATGGAGCCTGCCTTAAGAGTGGTTTATATACATAGTGAGACTCTTGGGGAAGACTATCTTTTTTTTTTCCGAGATAGGGTTTCTCTGTGTAGTTTTGGTGCCTGTCCTAAATCTTGCTCTGTAGACCAGGCTGGCCTCTAACTCAAAGACTTCCATCTGGCTCTGCCTCCCGAGTGCTAGGATTAAAGGTGTGCGCCACCACCGCCCAGCCCTTTTTATTAATAATAAACTATTAAAGGACAGTGAAATATGTTCCCGAGTTCTATGAACCATCTTATCCAGTTGTCAGATCTGAGTGGGAAATGGGATTCCCCTGGTTATACAGATGGATAGGTAGCTCAGGGGAGTTTGACAGTCATAAGCAGTCCTGAGGGACTGAGCCATTAATCAATATGTGGTATCTGTTTATGTTAGCTACATTGTTGAACATTCACTTGGTGCTCAGATAATCAGAAAACTGGTTTTGAGTATTAGGAAATGCTCTAGATCTGGTGTTAGATGTGGAATGAAGAAAAGATTTACAGAAGATAGTTTATTGGCACTGTGACCTAAAACATCTTTTTAAATCCTCACTATCATTCTCAGACTCATACTCCTCAAGAAAATAGTTGTAGTGAGACTACCAAGTTGTTGGCTCCTTTAGTTATAGATTTTGTAATCTGTACTTTTCCCTCTGCAGGGTGGACGGCATGTGGATTACGTAGTAGATCAAGTTGTTGGTAAGCTGATTGAAGTAGTTAAGAAAAAGAACAAAGCTGGTGTATCAGTGAAGCCGTTTCAAGTAAGTGATGCTTTATGTGTTCTCCTGAGTTACCACATCATGACTCTTTGGATGTTGATATTTTTGTTGTGTTTTTCCCAGGTTAAAAACCATATATGGGTTTTTATTAATTGTCTTATTGAAAATCCAACCTTTGATTCTCAAACTAAGGAAAACATGACTCTGCAGCCCAAAAGTTTTGGGTCCAAATGCCAACTGTCAGAAAAATTTTTTAAAGCAGTAAGTATTATTTTTCAAGTTATTGAGAATAGGGTAAATAGGTTCTTTTATTGACTTATTTTATTTGTGACTAAATTCTGTTTTATCATAGTAACTGTAGGTTACATATACTTAAACTATGAGCTAATATACTTCATTCTGTTAATTTTAAAAATGTAGACCACATTGTTTCATTAAACTATTAATTGTTTTTGCAAGCACAAAAGTAGGAAATTACATTGCTAAGTGTGTTAGCTGTGCGTTGGCCATTGTAAAGGTCCAGTATCCCATTGACAAATATGTAGAGCCTCCCAGTCTCCTGTTTTCATCTTTCTACTCTTTTGTTCAAATTCTTCTACTGACACACACACATACACACGTAACATATGTAGGTATATACATATATCATGTATGTATAGGATATCCTATACAAAATGTAGTATTTTCTACATTATTACAAATCGTATTTGAATTTGTACATATTATTTTGGCTTTTAAAATTTTTTCTAAAATGACAGTATAAGTAAATAAATCTTGGATTTATAACTGGATTTTATAGCCACTGTTGGCTCCTTGTAATCCATTGTACACTACTCAGGATTTCATTTGGCTCCCTTGTTAGTAGTACTACCAGTTAAACATTTACTAATTATCTGTGAGGGGCCTTTAAAATTGTTTGGCAGTGGGAATGCAATCATGTAATCAACTAGCCAAAGTTGTTTTCATTGTAAACCCTCCTGCCCAACGTGCACCTTTGGAACTGTATAGTGTGGTGGGGGAATAGAGTACAGTGGCCGTGGTGAATGTGTTTGTTAAATCTCAATGTTAGGTTTTCAAAGGTAGGGTCTAAGAAACAAAAGCAGATTTTCTTTTTAAGTTCTAGCTTTGAAGCCTATAAAATATTCATAATAATTCTGAGCTCAAATTACAGTGTAACTTTCTGTCATCATAACAGTTGCTCTTACGGAGAGATTTGGTTGTAGATATTGTATTGTTTCATTTAAGTGAGCCGACTAGATTTGACGCAGGTTACTGCTTTTTTTGTTTTTTATGAAATTGGCTAGAAAACTATTTCCTATGCCTGAAACCACATCACTATGGACGATTAAAAGAAAAAAGCTTTTAAGACTTGGGATTGAAGATGCTTACTCTTTTAGGGAAACAAGTTGTCATCACACCAGTTCATAGCAAATTATACACAGTGTGTTAGGTGAAGTTGTTGTTAGCAGAATGAGGCCTATGCATGAGTTTCCTAATGTCATTTCTATATCAGTGTTGTTGTTTTTTTTCTTATAGGATTTTAGGGTTTGATTGGCAGATACCAGAGATGTCAATGTCTAAATTTACCAATTAGTAAATTAATGAGTGGTTAAGCTTTTGTGATATTAACTAGTAGTAAGAGCCTTGCTTCCTACAAAAGCCTTACAGATTCTTCATGAAGTTTATTGTAACAGGATTTTTCTCATGTTTGTCTTTCAGTAAGTAGGTCATTGCATGTATAGCTGCCTGAATTAGTTTTGCTAACTAGCTATAATATAGTTTTACTGTAATTGAGTGAAATTTACTAGAATGTATTATCATCATCATTATAATTTTGTCTTCAAACTGCCTGGATTCTAGCTATCATAGGCAGTTCTATAAATTTTAGGTGAACTTACGAATTTTCAGCTTATTTTCTATACCACTGACCTTTGATTTATTTATTTATTTTTAAGGCCTCTAATTGTGGCATTGTAGAAAGCATATTGAACTGGGTGAAATTTAAGGCTCAGACTCAGCTGAATAAGAAGTGTTCATCAGTAAAATACAGTAAAATCAAAGGCATTCCCAAACTGGATGATGCCAATGATGCTGGTAAGAGTCAAACCAATTTTTAAAGATTTTAAGTTTAACCTTTAATTATTCGGTTATTTTCTGTTCAGAGTATAATTGAAATTGCTTCATACGGGGCTAGGGAGGTGACTCAGTGGCTAAGAGTACTAGCAGCACAAGCGTGAGAACCTAAGTTTGGATCCCAGCACCCATGTACAAAGCTGGGCATGGTTGTATGTGCCTTTAACCCCAGCACTGTACCACAGGGGTTGGGTATGGGTGCATGTTGATCCTGAGAGCTTGCTGGCCAGTCAGCCTCACTGCAACAGTGAGCTTCTGGTTCAGTGAAGGATTCTGTCTCAAGGCTATTATAAGGTAAAGAGCAATAGAGGACAACAACTGTTTTCCTGCTGTGGCCTCTGTGTGAGTACATACGCACCATGCACACATAGAGAAAAAAGGGAAGGACGAATGGAAGGGAGAAATTGCTTCATGTACTATATATTACTATTTTAAGAGGTTGGGAATTCAATACAATATATTTACAGCTTAATCTTCATTAAGCATAGTATAAGGTGACTGTTAGTCTTCCATTATCATTGTGATAATTTTTTTGATTACATTTTTCTCATCAGTGAAATAAGGAACTTAAAATATATATAATTTAAAAATATTTTCCAGGTGGCAAACATTCCCTGGAGTGCACATTGATATTAACAGAAGGAGACTCTGCCAAATCACTAGCTGTATCTGGATTAGGTGTGATTGGGAGGGACAGATATGGAGTCTTCCCACTCAGGGGTAAAATTCTCAATGTACGAGAAGCGTCTCATAAACAGGTTTGTATACATCCTACAGGTATTCATGAGATTTCTAACATATTACTAAAACTGAATTTTCAAATGTAGATTCAGACTCACTTTTCAAATACTATAGTGATTTAAAAATGCTTTCATGTTTTTCCTTTTTTTATAGATTATGGAAAATGCAGAAATAAACAATATTATTAAAATAGTTGGTTTGCAATACAAGAAAAGTTATGATGATGCAGAATCTCTGAAAACCTTACGTTATGGAAAGATTATGATTATGACTGATCAGGTTGGTCTGAAAGTTATTACATATTTATAATTCATATCTTCAGATTGTCTTATGTATGTATTTATGCATGCATGCATGCTGGACCTGTGACCAATGTTTTACCACTGAGCTACATCCCTAGCCCTAAGATTGTCTCTTGGTAATTGTCTCAGGAAATAGCATAGGTGAAAGAGATTATGTGCTTCTAGAGGATATATTATTATATGGAAACATGCACATGAAGCTCATATTATTTAATTTTGGGGGAGATATTAACCTTATTGGTTATTTAAAAATGTTCTTAAATGCAGCAATTATGGAAAGAGCAGGACGTAGTATTCTAGCACAGTGACTAAGCCTATGTGGAAATAGAAATGAAATGGTGGTGTTTGTAAGTGAAAAACGGTTGATGGTCACTGTTGGCACATGTTGGCCTAAGTTGGAAAACACAAAACCCAGAACTTTAAAATAGCAGTAATCAAGAAAGAACTAAAATACTGAAAAGGAAGAACTTCATATGTAACCAACATTGTCTTTTTAAGTGTAAAAGCATTTGTGGAGAAATTCAACAGAAAAAGCTGCTATATAGTTTTAAGGAGAATTTTTTCAGCTTTTTTGTCATGAAAAACAGGTAAATACTTGTAAATACTCAAAGGACTTCCTCTGCCATTGCCCAGAGAAGGGGTTTATAACCGTGTTTGTATTTTTCCACCTTTAAACCTTCTGTAATCAGGTACACCATACAACATATATATTGATAACATATATATTATGTAAGGACAGGTATATTCAGTGTATTGTTAACTATACTTGTATTTTAAGTGACAATTCTTTTATAGTCATCTGATCTATACTATTTTATAAAATGCTTACTTATCTACAATTTGAATGGAATTTTGTCTTGGCTTCACTCATACATTTTAAAATTTGTTTAAAAGTAGTTGCATTTTATAAAATTATGGTAATTTTTACTTTACATTTATTTAGGATCAAGATGGTTCTCACATCAAAGGCCTTCTGATCAATTTTATTCATCATAATTGGCCATCACTTTTGAAGCATGGTTTTCTTGAAGAATTCATTACTCCCATTGTAAAGGTACTGCTTGCATTGTTTTAATTTTGCACTGTTTTTTTTTTTTAAGTGTTAGCAGAAGAACTAATTTCTCTTTCTTTTCTTCTTCTTTTTTTTTTAATTAAGGCAAGCAAAAATAAGCAGGAACTTTCCTTTTATAGTATTCCTGAATTTGATGAATGGAAAAAACATATAGAAAACCAGAAAGCCTGGAAAATAAAATACTACAAAGGTTTGTATTTTAGTTTTTAATTTCTTTTTCTTTTTTGGGTGGTGGTGGTGGTGGTGGTGGTGGTGGTGGTGGTGGTGGTGGTGGTGGTGGTGGTGAACGCTGAAAGATCAGAGAGACAGAACCAGCCACAGCTACTTCACCTCACCAATTCCTCAGCTGATCCTATTTTATCAAACTGGAAGCCTCTGAGTCCTCACCCAGAATGAATCTCAGCTGAACTGCTGTTAAAAGCCTAAAAGCTTAACCAGCTCTAGTTCCTGGTTTTCATGCCTTATGTACCTTTCTGCTTTCTGCCATCACTTCTTGGAATTAAAGACGTGAGTCACCATACCTGGCTGTTTCCATTGTGGCTTTGAACTCACAGAGATCCGCATGGATCTCTGCCTTTCTGCTCCCAAGTGATAGGATTAAAGGTGTGAATGCCACCATTTTCTGGCCTCTATGTCTATCTAGTGGCTGTTCTGTCCTCTGACCCCAGATAAGTTTATTAAGATGCACAATATATTGGGGGCACAATATATCACCGCATTTCCCCCTTTTTGGTCTAAAATAATAAGAAAAGGGTACAGTCAAAAATTACATTAACAATGTCTAGTTCATTAACATTTGACAGATTCAGACAAAAAACTCCATTTTATATATATTAACATTGTCCAGTCCAGTAACATTTGATAAACTCAGACAAAAAATTTCATTACTTATCCTATTTAAAACAAGTAGTTCCTTTTTAAAAGTAGATTCAATAATTGACCTTTTTATCTTATATCCATATTCTCTTTTTGAGGAGAGGAGAGGAGAGGAGAAAGGACAGGAGAGGAGAGAGAAGGGAGGGATGAGAGGGGAGAGGAGGAGAGGGAGGGAGAGACAGAGAGAAAGAGAGCAAATTTTTAATTTTTTTGTGAAATGACTGCTTATGCAATCTATTTTTATGAGAGTATTAAAATTACCTTGAAAGTATGTCTTTTAGATTTTAAAACCAGCAGTTTGTTGCTGACTGAAATTTTTTTCATAGAAAATAAGAAAAATATCGAATCCCCACAAATAATAATAATAAAGTTTCAGAATTTCCCCTTAGCACTTAAGTTTTCTCACACACACATACACACACACATACATACAAATTGTATAAGAATAGGACTATTTATGCATTTTAACATTCACTATTTTTATCACCTTTCTTAGTACCCCATGTTAGTTTGAAATTACTTCTAGACATTAAAGTATTTCAACTGTCACTATTTTAATATGCATCTAAACAAGTATCCATATTCTTCTTTGACATATTTAAAAATCCAAACAATGTTAAAATTCCTCGTGATTACATTAATATATTGCATATTTAAAGCCGGGCAGTGGTGGCGCACGCCTTTAATCCCAGCACTCGGGAGGCAGAGCCAGGCGGATCTCTGTGAGTTCGAGGCCAGCCTGGGCTACCAAGTGAGTTCCAGGAAAGGCGCAAAGCTACACAGAGAAACCCTGTCTCAAAAAACCAAAATATATATATATATATATATATATATATATATATTTTGCATATTTAATATTCTAAGCCAAGATCCAAATAATTAATATCTAGTTTATGGGTCTCTTAAATCTCTGAATGTAATCTTTTCATATTTCATGAATGTTTCCCTTTTCATATTTTCTCATTTTAATTCATTAATAAAGGTTTTTTTTTTTTTTTTTTTTTGGTTTTTCCAGACAGGGTTTCTCTGTGTAGTTTTGCGCCTTTCCTGGAACTCGCTTTGGAGACCAGGCTGGCCTCGAACTCACAGAGATCCGCCTGGCTCTGCCTCCCGAGTGCTGGGATTAAAGGCGTGCGCCACCACCGCCCGGCTCATTAATAAAGTTTTAAGTTTTATAAAATGACTGCTTATATAATCTGTATAAATTTGTTTGTTCTGTGTAAATTTCCCACATCTTAAATTTTGCTCATTGTGCTCCTTTAGTTTCATTTAATATGTAGCAAGTCCCTTTCTGCTTAGTTTCCGTTACCTGATATTTAAATCAGAATATGATCATATTTGAGTTAGATTTGTTGACAGAAACAATGATTAATATGTAGCATTGTATTTAAGTCAGGAGGTATATATTTGGTTTGTCTGTCTTAAGCTTGTTCAATTAGTGCCAATTTAATGACTTCCTCTATAAGCTCTTTATTTGATGGTTTTGAATAGTCATTGTTATTTGTGACCCTCTTTTATATTAAATCATACAGGATTGGGTACCAGTACAGCTAAAGAAGCAAAGGAATATTTTGCTGATATGGAAAGGCATCGTATTTTGTTTAGATATGCTGGCCCTGAAGATGATGCTGCCATTACCTTGGTAAGTGTGCTGCTAATAAAAGATAATTTTCTTTAGCTACTCTCTGCCTGTTGTATGTTTCCTTCCAGAGCTGGTTTTGTGTGGTGAGTCTGTCTTCAAAGTATAGTACCTAAAGTTGTAAAATTTATGTATTTTTTCTTCTTTGCTTTATTATTTCTTTAATAGAAAGACACAGCTCAAATAGAATTTTGATTAAAAATTAGGAAAAGTGCCAGGCGGCGGTGGCGCACGCCTTTAATCCCAGCATTCGGGAGGCAGAGCCAGGTGGATCTTTGTGAGTTTGAGGCCAGCCTGGTCTGCAGAGTGAGATCTGGGACAGGTACCAAAACTACACAGAGAAACCCTGTCTCAAAACACAAAACAAAACAAACAAACAAACAAACAAACAAAAAACACCAAAAAACCCCCAAAATTTAGGAAAAGCACTTTAGTTTTCCAGAATTAATTACTTACCATTTATAAATTCAAGTTTTATAATGAAATTAATTTTAATGTGTGACATTATTACTTGGACTTCTTCAGGCGTTTAGTAAGAAGAAGATTGATGACAGAAAAGAATGGTTAACCAACTTTATGGAGGATCGGCGACAGCGTAGGTTACATGGCCTACCAGAGGTTAGTCGTGATGTGATCTGGGGGAGGAGCTGAGGCTGAGACTTGTGCAGGAAGAGTGACAGTTTTGCTATGTGACTTTTCTCCTAGCAATTTTTATATGGTACGGCAACAAAGCATTTGACGTACAATGATTTCATCAACAAGGAATTAATTCTCTTCTCAAATTCAGACAATGAGAGATCTATACCGTCTCTTGTGGATGGTGAGTAATCTGTGTAAAAGTCCTTCTCATCTTACAAGCTCTGTATGTTTTAATTTCATGTGGTTTAGCCCTCCTACAGTCCATTTTCAGTTCTTACTTAAAAATACCAAAGTCTGGTCCATTTAAAATTCTTACTTGAAATCTTACAAAACATGAAGATTCGATTCAAAAGAGCTTAAAATTTCTGTGTAGATAAGTTGTGAGAGAGTTGAAGTTTTTACTATTCCTTTGAGTTTTTCAGGAAAATTAAGGTCAATATTTAAAGCTCCCTTTTTAAAAAAGTAATTTCTAAAACTGAAGTTTCCAAAATTAAGTAAAATGGAATTTTATCTAAAAAATTGTCAGAGAATAAGTTTTTTAAATGCCTTTATATCTCATTAACAAAATCTAATTATTTAACGTAATTTAGCTTAAAATTTGGAAACTTTGCATTAGAACTGATCTTTCTATTTGGAAAGCCCCAGCCCCAGTTACGTAAGTCATAGCAAATTTGTTCACCCTTGTGTTGCTTGGGTTTTCATTTAATAGCAGTTTTGTCCATCCACCATGTCTAGCCTGAGACTGTCTCCCTTCTATGAAGTATTCCTTCAGTCTAAATTCGCATCAGATGCCTGAACTTCTATGCCACTTCTTATGTTCCTCTTATTATCTGTGCTAATTTTGTTTCCTCAGTTACATCATGACATTTTCAAAGAAATAGCCGTATTTCTTCTTCTTAGGTCTTCCATGCTCTGGTCTCATAATGATAGTCAGCATATGTGGATAAGATTATTGCTGTGTTCATTGGTCTCAAGCAAGAAGAGAGAAGCACATAATCTCACATAATCTTATGACTGAGGTTACTAGAAAGGTTATTACTTCATTTACTTTCAGAACACTGAGACTGGTTTAGTAATTTGTTCATTCACATGGTATGAATATCCAGATTACCAAGATTCTAAAGTCTATGTTCTTAACCATTACAGTAAACATTTGTAAGAGTTTTCCTGATTGTGGATGTGCTAATAGAAATCATCAAGCTGTGTGTCTGCTAATACTTATGTTATAGCTGGCATTGGGTCACATGAAATTGTCTCTTGTGGAAGAAGTATGATACCTCTGGAAAGTTCTTTAAGTCCAGAAGGTCTTTAATTGGTACTCTTTTGGAATTGTAAATGTCATTTTTTTTTCTCCCAAACATGTAATGTTGACACTAAAAGAGCTGATATTATGAGATATTTTATTTATAACATATAAAAATGACAGAAAAGAGTAGTTAACAAACTTTGTGGAAGGTTGGCAACAGTGTGGATTACATGGCCTACCAGAGGTTAGTCATGAAGGTGATCTGGGGAAAGAAGGTGAGGCTGAGATTCATGCAGTAATGACAAAATTTTAAAAGTAGTTTTAAAGTATTTTAAATGGAGGGTTGCTCTTTTTAAAAATAGGCTTCAAACCAGGCCAACGAAAAGTTTTGTTTACCTGTTTCAAGAGGAATGATAAACGTGAAGTAAAAGTCGCCCAGCTGGCTGGATCTGTTGCTGAAATGTCTGCTTATCATCATGGCGAAGTAAGCATTATGAGTGGAGTCAACTGAGAACAGTAATTATTGGCATACTAAATGATAATTATTTATAATAGAGTAGTTTTCTTTTTATGAGGTCTTTGAAAATGCAATAGAATTGAGAGTTTAGATTTTAATACAAATTGAGGCATAGTTCCAAAAACCTTAGACTATTAATCGTATATTTTTGTCTTTTCCCATTCTGTAGCAAGCATTGATGATGACTATTGTGAATTTGGCTCAGAATTTTGTGGGCAGTAACAACATTAACTTGCTTCAGCCCATTGGTCAGTTTGGAACTCGGCTTCATGGTGGCAAAGATGCTGCAAGCCCTCGTTATATTTTCACAATGTTAAGGTAAACCATTTGCTAACTTCCTGACATAAAGTTCAATTTGAAGTTTGTTATAGCAAGTAAGAGTTTAGTAGAATTAAAGCAGTGGAGAGAGAATTAGTTATTTTACTGAGGGTGAGTACTCTGAGTTATTTGATTACAAAGAAAATGAAGTCTTTCGGCCTTTTTATGCATTCTTGGTAAAATCAGTCCTAATAAATATACACTTTTTTTTTCTGCACTTAATTTTATTTTTTAAACTAAAAATGGGTTAAGTATTTTATTCAGAATAATTGGAACTTCTTACATATTTATTTAACAACATAAAAGAATTTAAGAAAGTAAGTAAGTAAAAAAGGACTCTGATACTGGCTTGTGTTTGGGAAAAATATGACTTTTGTACTAATGTTAGGTGAATTTTATTATAATATATGGTAAAAATTGTTAAAAATATATTCTTTCCAGAGGGTTTTCTTAAAATGTCAAGTCTTTATGAAGTTTCATTTCTCAGAGCAATATTCTCCTATTTCCTTTTGTTAGCTCTCTGGCAAGACTGCTTTTTCCAGCTGTGGATGATAACTTGCTTAAGTTCCTTTATGATGATAATCAGCGTGTAGAGCCCGAGTGGTATATCCCCATAATCCCTATGGTTTTGATTAATGGTGCTGAGGGCATTGGGACTGGATGGGCTTGTAAACTGCCCAACTATGATGCTAGAGAAATTGTGAACAATGTCAGACGGATGCTAGAAGGTTTGGACCCTCATCCCATGGTAAGTTTTTATGGCTTATGTTGTTGACTTCTTTTCATTTTAGAGCTATTGTAGACGGATCCTATTAGGATATAAACTTGTATTTTCTTACATGAAAGATATAAATGAATGAGTCTGAAAATAAGTTTTATAGAGAGAAACTGTTTATTGAAAATTTAAAATACCTTGTACTTCAGACTTCAAAATCTCTGAACTATAGAGAATGGTGTTCTCGTTACACTCGTATTTAGCTTTGTTTTTGTCCTTAAAGTATTAAGCCATGAAAAATTTCCTTATAATGACATATGATATATACACATATGTATATTGCAGAAGAGGGCATTGAGTGCTTTCCCCTTGTACTGTCTTACTGCTTTGAGAACAAGTGTCTCACTGAACTGGAAGCTGGCCATTTCAATTAGGCTGGCTAGCCAGTGAGCTCCTGATATCTACCTCTTTCTGCCTCCCCAGGCTTGGGTTACTGGTATATGCAGCCGTGCCTTGCTTTTTATGTGGGTACTGGGGATTTGAACTTAGATCCTGTATGCACCCACAGCAAACATTCTTACTAAGTTCCCAAGTTCCAAATTACTTTCTATGATAGTATTTTATTTAAACTGTTTTAGATGCATTCAAGAATGATGAGCTAGTGTATTTAATTAGTATATGCTTCTTATGTACCTAGTATCACGTGGCCCTGTGTTAAGAGGTGAGTTAAAGAGCTAGGGTCTTTGTCTTTAGATATTCAATATTCACAAAATGTCCCCTGCTATATGTTGAGTTTCTTAGTGATAGCAACAAGTACGGATTTTGGAAGAGGAAATAACCTCTTCTAATGGTGAGTGTGTGTCAGAGCTAGTAGATAGTCCTTTTTTTGGTTATCATAATGAAATGCCCAAGACAAACTACTTTTTTGAGGGAAAGGAGCTTATTTTACTTCATAATTCTAGAGTTTCAGGGCCTAAAGGCCTCATCTAGTGATGGCTTTTGTGTTAGCAGAGTCCTCTAGCAGTACAAGGCTTCATATGGTGAGAAACAAGGTGTGTGTGCATGTGTGTGTGCGTGTGTGTGTGTGTGTGTGTGTGTGTGTGTGTGCATGTACATATGTACAACTGTCTTTCTGACCTCACTTTCCTTCTTGCATAGTTATTAGGATTCAGTACTACTAAGATTCATTCATGGGGCTCCACTCTGATGACCTTGCCTAATCCTAACCATTTCTTCAAAAGCCTTACTTTTAAAAACCACAATCAGATTTCTTACAATGGTAATTATGTTTTCACATGATACCTTGGGAGAACATTCAAACTATTTAAATGATAGCAGATAGAATAAACATTCAAAATCTCCAAACAGAGCATGGGAGAAAAGTAGTAGTTCTGTAAGGAAAAATCATTAGATAAAAATTAGAAAGTTCAATTGGATCCAAACTACAAGCCATTCAGTGTGAAGCAAAAGGAGTTTGAATTTAAAGGATATTAAGCTAATATCCTTGAGAAGGAATTTGGGAGCAATTTGGGAGCAAATACTGCCATATAAGTAGAGCATGTACTAAGGGATGTTTAGAGGTAGTACTGGCACACAAGAACAAAGTCAAACTCAAGTTATTTCCATCTCCCCTGCAGCTTCCAAACTATAAAAACTTCAAAGGCACCATCCAGGAGCTTGGTCAGAACCAGTATGCTGTCAGTGGTGAGATATTTGTGGTGGATAGAAACACAGTAGAGATTACAGAACTTCCAGTTAGAACTTGGACACAGGTTAGTATAACCATGTGAGAAGGACGTTATTCTTTGTGGCACAAATAATCCACCTAATTGTTTATTCTGTATCTGCATAGGGTTTGATTTCATATTTATTTTTTACTCTTGTATTTGAATTTTGTGTTTTGAATTTTCAAGTTTTTAAGTGTATATAAAAAAAATAGTATATCTTACATTCTGTCAGAAGTTCTCAACCTATGGGTCATGACCCCTTTGAGGGTCAAGCTATCCTTTCACAGGAGTCACTTAAGACCATGGCAAACACAGATATGTATGTTATGATTCATAACTGTCGCAAGATTACAGATATGAAGTAACAGCAAAATCATTTTATAGTTGGGGGTTACTACAGCATAAAGAACTATATTAAAGGGTCTCAGCATTTGAAAGGTTGAGAACCACTGACTTAGGTGGTGCTTTCTTTCAATCATTTTTCTAAAAAGAGATTGCATGTTTACATTGGTTTTAAAACAAAAGGCATGGAATGAGAAATATTATAGACCCGTATAAATATGCTCAGTAATTCAGATCAGTATTGGTTGCTTTAAATCTAAAGGGCATATATGCCACTCTACTAGGTCTAGCAAATGTCATCCTTCTTATACCCATAGACTTTATGGTGCCTTTGGGGTTTAAGTGGGTCAGAACCAGAACCATGCCCTTTTATGTCTTTCCTCACCACCAAGCATATCCTCATATATTACCTTTGTAGTGATGAACAGAAACAACAAAGATAAAAATTTCCTTTTTGCCTCCATAGGAATTGAGAATTTTAAAAAGATTGTGATTAATGAGAACATGATAGTGTGTTGTAAAAATATTTATTGTCTTTTTAAATATTTTGTAGGTGTACAAGGAGCAGGTCTTAGAGCCCATGCTTAATGGAACAGATAAAACACCAGCACTAATTTCTGATTACAAAGAATATCACACTGACACAACTGTGAAATTTGTGGTGAAAATGACGGAAGAGAAACTTGCACAAGCAGAAGCTGCTGGACTGCATAAAGTTTTCAAACTTCAAACTACTCTTACTTGCAATTCCATGGTAATACATTAGTTAATCTTTCTTAAATGGCCATGCATTGGATTATCATAATAAGAGTGATAGCTATAGGCTTGGATGCTTAAGAATCCAGGGATTGATTTCTTTCTCTGGGTACCAAACTTAGGTCTTCTACAAGAACAGTATGTGCTTTTACCCACTGAACCATCAACTGTAGCCCACTAAAAAACCTTTTAAAAATTAGTTTGTCTATCAAATTATTACTATTTTAAACTCTCCTATAATTTTGATATTTGCATTTATTAAATTCCTGCCACTAAAGGAATGTTTTATAGAAATGTTATCAATAATTTTGGTTTGTTTCAGAAGTGGGATTTAGGGGCAGGTATATATTCATATTAGAATTATTTTAAGTACTATAGATATTACATAAATTAAAATACCAGTACAAATTTATTGAATTTAAAGAAAAAAACTTTGTATTTTGTGTAGGTACTCTTTGATCATATGGGATGTCTGAAGAAGTACGAAACTGTGCAAGACATTCTGAAAGAATTCTTTGATTTACGATTAAGTTATTATGGATTACGGAAGGAATGGCTTGTAGGAATGTTGGGAGCAGAATCTACAAAACTTAATAATCAAGCCCGTTTCATTTTAGAGAAGATACAAGGGAAAATTACTATTGGTAAGGCATAGCCTTTAAAGATTTGAACATTAGTTAAAATGGAAAAAAGTCTTTTTAAAGACATTTTTATCAGTAGAATATAAGCAAATACAAATTGATCTCTTTTCTTGATCCTAATTTTATTTTTCCCTCACATAGAGAATAGGTCAAAGAAAGATTTGATTCAAATGTTAGTCCAGAGAGGTTATGAATCTGACCCAGTGAGAGCGTGGAAAGAAGCACAAGAAAAGGTAATCACTTGCAGAAAAAGATACTCAGAGAAGCTCTGAAAAGCAACTTCCAAAACAAACAAAATCCCCAAGCCCAAAAGTTTGAATTTAGAAGTGATAAAGGTGCTGAGTTGACTGTTTGGGGACTGAAAGCTTCTGCTTCCCACAGAGCAGACACTGTAGGAATTTATAGTGTATCCCCACTACAGAACACTTGGTCTCCACCAGGGCCTGTAGACATGACTCCTTGGTTGAGAAGGTAGCTCAATCTCCTCGATCTTTCCTTTAAGTCTGCCAGTCAGAGCTTGATTGGTCATGGTGGTTTCAATGAGCTACATGCATACTATCTGAGAGCCAGACTGGGAGCCCTCAAAATCATTCCATCGCCCAGTCTGTGGTGATACTGTGGCATCTGGTCACCACTTGCCTAGTCTAGTTGTGGTCGGGGCTGGGAAAATGAGAGAGAAATGTTCTTTGACACCATTGACACCAAGCATGTGCTCTGCCTGTGTTTAGATTTTTGGTCTGAAATTTAAACACTATAATTAAGTTGTCCATTTCAGATAATAAAGTAGTATTAATTCAATGAATGAAATGTTGAAACCTTAAGAGTCCCCTCAAGAATTAGTGTCTTAATATTGTGATAAAAAAGGCAATTTTAAAAGGCAGTACAACACTATGATTGAGAACAGAAATGTAGAAAAGTTTAAAAAAATGCAATGGTTAATATTTTTAGATATTGAAATAGATTTGAATATGTAAGACAGTGATGTTAGCATTATTTAAAATAGTTAAAACTGTGCGATATACTGTAAACTGATATGTTAAATTTCCCTACACTTTAGAATTCTTAACCATAATTTTTTTGTATTTTCCAACAAACTATATTGAAATACTGCTTTTGTTTACATTAAGCTCTTCTCAATTTTGAATTAAATATAATATGTTAAAGTGAGTAAAATTAGAAGTTGTGTAGTATCAAGATAATAGGCTTATATACCATTTGAATAAAGTAAGGCAGGACATGATGGACAGTTTTTACAATTATGAATGGAGGACATTTTTTCGTCTTGCTATGATTTATTGTATTACTGAACTCCAAATTATGCTTTATATCCTGCTTGGATTTTTGTGTCATTGCTGGTTTAAACTATATCTTTAAAAAGTTGCCTAATAAGCTAGTGAATTTAGTGCTCATTTAGTTTTAAATATAAGGGTGTCTTGGTTTCGGAATACCCTTCTGGTGGAAGCAGAATTCATGGGTAAAAGCTAGCTTACATTGTCACTATGAACATTTTTGCATCATTGTTGCTAAGTATAACTTGAAGGGAGTAAGGAGTTCAGGTACCAAAAGGAGAGGCTCTTACTAGAGCCTCTAGAGTGCTGGGGAAGAGAGAATATAAAACCACCACTTAGAAGACTATTCTATCATTAAACATGGAAAAGTTCAATTTTTATCGATTTCTAAAAGTGCCGGAACGTTAATAGTGAAATACATTCTTAAGAGTGCTCATTCATAATGCTTCTGGTGTTATGAAACCACACCAAATGGACTTCTGAAGTAGGAGTTTTAAGCAATATTGTTTTGTGCTCTAATACCTCGCAGTGGGCTGATAACCCAGTTAGTTGCTCCATAGCTCCACAGAAACACAGTTTCTTGAGGAATTTTTTAAAACTGTAGAGCAGTCTATAGTTCATTATCTGGCACTTACTAATCATCTTTCAACTGTTCTTTAATGGAGTTTATAGTTTTATTTGTGTCACGAAGCATCTTGATTTGCACTTTTAATTTTTATCATTTTATTTCCAAAGTGCACTCATACCCAACTTTGTAGGGATACATTATTTTATTTCAACATTTTTAATTGTAAAGCTGTTTTGTTATTAAACATTTAGCTGTTTTGTTTTTAAACATTTGTCATTTTTGTCTGAATGTCTTTAACAACTTTAATTCAATTTTATTTAATGTCTTTGTTTTTAAGCCTTTGGAGGCAATGGCACCTAAAATTACTTTTTATTGAATTCATTGTAATTTGAAACATAGTATTAGCATAAGAGGCTTCTTTACATTGCAGTTATCATGAGTAAAATCTCAGAAAATCTCTCCACCTTAAATCATCAACTTAGTCTTCAGTCAACTTATTTTCTAAGTTCTCATTTGAATAATCCCTATGGTTATAGGGATTTTTTTAAATTAAAATTCGTCCTTAGTGAGTAAATATAGCCTATTATATATACTTTTTACAGCTATTAAAACATTTTTTATAAGTGATTTATTAATGGTTTCATGTTCATTTACTGATCAGTATAAAAGTCTTGACAAAACATTTTACTTAATAATTTTAAGATACAGTGTCTTTTTAGTTTGGGACTTAGGAAAGCAATTAACTTCATCAAATTTCTGAGTTAAATAGGGATAAAATATACTATTCCTTTTGAAGATTTTATTGTATATCTTAAGAAAATCTTAAGCTTTTTTTTTTAACATAGGAAATAGGGTTTATAGGCAACCTTGATGGTAATCTTAAATAACTCCTACCACCCTAAAGGTGTAGCATTAACAGTATACCATTTAAGCCTAATATTCAATGAAGTTAAATGCTGACTTGATACTATAATAGACTTTAATATGAAGTTTGTTATTTTTTACAGGCAGCAGAAGAGGAAGACACACAAAACCAACATGATGATAGTTCCTCTGACTCAGGAACTCCTTCAGGCCCTGATTTTAATTATATTTTAAATATGTCTCTATGGTCTCTTACTAAAGAAAAAGTTGAAGAACTCATTAAGCAGAGAGATACAAAAGTATGAACTTTTGTGGGTTAAATAATTTGGAACTATTTCAGTATTATCCATATCTTTGATTTTATTTTTCCAAAACTAAGTATTTTGATTTATCCTTTCCACATTTAAAAACTATTAAATGTTAAATTGTACTACTTTCTTTTTTCTTTCTTTCTTTTCTTTTCTTTTAATTGTAGGGGCGAGAAGTTAATGATCTCAAAAGGAAATCTCCTTCAGATCTTTGGAAAGAAGATTTAGCAGCATTTGTTGAAGAACTGGATGTATGTTGAATCTCTATTAAATATATATTTCAAGCTGGGAATGGGAGTTCATTGGCCTAGCTCAATGGGAATACATTGATCTAGAATGTGCAAGACCTAAGTTCAATTCCAGTCCTGATAAATGAATAAATAACTTTAAAATGAATAAAATATATTTGGAAAAATAATTTTTTGAGATAATAATGAAAATTCTTTTTTATTTTAATTATTTCAGAATTTTTCTTTAACTCTTTATTATTGAATTTATAATCCAAGTTAAGATCAAGCTAGCTTTACTTCTATGAGGTTAAGAAAAAGCTGTTTCTAGCATGGATGAATATGAATGCTACAGATTTCAATTTAGAATAAATTAAATTCTATTGCTTTCTATTGATTTAATTTTATTACCTGACTTCTGAGTGTGCTAACTGATTTAATTTGACATTTTCCTGAAAAGAGGTAAGGCCAATTATGGGTATGATTGAATATAGGTATTTTGACTTCCTTTAGATTATAAGAAATTTCAATGTTTCTATGTTAGTGGAGTTCTAATTTAAAAGGTAAAAGTAGAGAGAAGATTTAAAATGTAAACCTTTCTAAAATTGCCTTTTAAAGAACTAGAATTAAATTAATGGCAGCAGAGTGAACATCTGATTACCAAAGGCTGACAGCCACTATTCTAGCATGGTGCTACGTTTTCAGTTACTTCACTGTTTCAGTTTATTTATTATTTCATCATTTACTTTTCCTACCCATGGCTCCTGTTACAATTAGAGTGTGTAGTAACAAATGTATTATAATCCTTGCCTGCTGGGATTTTTGAAGTGTTTTAGTGCTGTTGTTTCAGGTTCCTTCTGTGGTCTTTTAAGTACCATAGTGTACATTGACTTAATTCATTAATTAGATTTTCTTTTTAACTAGAGGCATATTTTCTTTCTGCTGGCTTATATGTTAAGAAAATACTAATGCGTTATGGCTATGCTCAGTGGTACAGCACTTGGCCTAGCATGAGTGAGACCCTAGCTAGGTTCCATCATATCACCATCACCACACATACAAAACATTATTTTCCATAAAAGTGAACAAACATACATAGAAAAGAAAACTATTGTGTCTGATTACTATTGTTATAATTCTAATACTGCTTTAAATTTGATTGCTGGCTAGGAAAGTGAAACATGCCCATTTTGTGCTTACTTCGGTAGTACAGATCTAGAGCTAAAAGTTATCATTCAAAGCAATTTCAGGCCCCCCCCCCCCAGTGTTGCTTTTTGCTTTTAATTTGTCGTTTTATTATTTGGTAATTAGCAATATTCAAACAAATTAAATTCTAGATATGGGGACTTGGAGACATGGCTCAGCAACTGAGAGTCCTTGCTGCTCTTTCAGAGGGTCCCATTTCAGGTCTACAGCTCATGTTAGACAGTTCTCAGATACCCCCTGGCCTCCATAGGCACCTGTAGTTTTATTTTATGTGTCTTGAGCGTTTTGTCTGCATGTGTGTATATATACCATATGCATGCACCATGGAGTTCAGAAGAGGGTATCAGATCCCCTGGAACTGGAGTTATGGATGGTTATGAACCACGTTATGGATGATGGGAATTGAACCTGGGTCCTCTGCAAGAGCAACACGTGTTCTTCACCATTGAGCATCTCTCTAGCCCCAAGATACAGTATTTTTTCATAACTAAGAACATTTAGACTTAAATTTCATGACTCTGCATTCTTTAAAGTCTGTGATACCATTGATTGTACATACTTGTATGCTGGTACTGCATTGCATGTAACTCTCAAATGAAAGAGGTTATCCTTACATAAGGATTCAGAGCCTAGAGAAGTGGAAGGACTTGCTTAGAGAGGAGTTCTACTGGTGTGATTAAAAACAGTTAGTCATCTCAGCCAAGCCTTTTTCATCATCCCCGAAACAGATATGATAGGAGTTTATAAAGCCTGCCACATGGCAGGTGCCCTTGACAATTGTCTGGTGCTTATTAAGAATATATAGCTAGTAAGTAGATGTATCAACATTAGATTCCAGTGTGTTTGATTTCAAAAACCTATCATATCTGTAAACTTTTATTAAACAAAATCTATATAAATGTCTTTCAAGAGATGTCACTCTCCTTTGCATCTTTCCAAACATGTTAATTATTAGAAAGAATCATTTTCTAGAGTTAGAGTCTGTCACATTAATTGTGGTTGTATAATCATTTATTTTGATAACAAACCCCATAAGTTCAATGTATTGGGATTTTTTTTACTTTCTTAATTAGATCATTATTATGATTAAAGCAATGGAAAAGAATAGCTTCACACTGTAAATTTTTTTTAGATTTATTTGTTTTTACTTTACTGGGCATCTGGGTGTTTTTCCTGCATGTATGCCTGTGTATCATATGTGTGCTTGGTGCCTGAAGAGGTCATGAGAGGGGGTGTAGTCCCCTGAACCTGGAGTTAACAGTGGGTGTGAGCTACTATGTGGGTGCTGAGAACTGAACCCAAGTCCTCTATAAGAGGAACAAGTGCTGTTAGCAGCTGAGCCATCTCTCCAGCCCAGCTTCATACTCTAACAGAACTGCCTGTGTCTGTGTTTGCAATTTCTGATGACACCAGGTCAGCAGTGGTCCTGGGATATAAAGGACCACTTAGGTCACTAGTTACCATTACCATATCGTATTAAGGATAAGAAGCTACGTACATGAATTAGCATTAAAACTCAGGTCTTCTGACTGAAAAGTTTTTCTTCTTTTCCCATTATTTTGTTTCAGATTAGATCAGCTGAAAAGAAAGCTTTGCTTCTTAACAATGAATAAAATTTATTTCAGGTTCTTATGCAATAGTGATTGGTTTTTGTAAAGAGCTTTTTATGTATCCCCTCCCCTCATATTTCAGAAAGTGGAAGCACAAGAACGAGAAGATATTCTGGCAGGAATGTCTGGAAAAGCAATAAAAGGTAAAGTTGGCAAACCTAAGGTAAAGAAACTTCAGCTGGAGGAGACAATGCCATCACCTTATGGGAGAAGAATTGTTCCTGAAATTACTGCTATGAAGGCAGACGCCAGCAGGAAACTGCTGAAGAAGAAGAAGGTATCACACATCCCTTTTTCAGCTCATTGGTAGACTCTACTTAAGTTTAACCGTGCTTCATGATTTGTGATGTGATAGGAAATATTCTTGGAGAGCAGTTGGGCTGTGGAAGAACACTCTGTTGGTCAAAGGTCGCACATATGTTTAGAGCCACTTGTTTAATTCAGTTTTGTTCCCACCCTCTTATCCCCTCTGTTTGGCCGCAAACTCATGGGCTTCATTGATCTTCTCCCTCAGTCTCCTGAGTATATTGGGACTACAGGGGCCTGGCCTAAATTCAGTGTTCAGAATGTGAGAGAAAAACTCTACTGAATGTCTTTCTAAATTGTCTTAACAAAAACCACACAAAAACTATCAACTTTATAAATAACAATTCTATATCATGACTAATTAAGGGAGTGTTAAGCAGAAAATAAGGTCTATTTGGTTTTTAAAGTAACTTATCACTTTCTATAGTCTGAATGTTTTTTGTTAAACACTGTTAAGCACATCTTGCATTGGCATTGACAGTTACTAGCAAGAACTTAAATAAATAATTATGAAGTTTATCCACCCTTGAGTAGGATCGGCCAGGATTAGCCAATTGTAAAGACTAGAATGAATGTTCAGAGCCAAGAAAGCAGGATGTATGATGATCTTATAGAGGCTAATGGTCTAGACCAGTTTGTTTTACAGCCCAAGGAATGTGGATGCAGATATATCCAATACAAAACTGAGAATACAGGCTCTTTGTGACTAGGGAAATGAGTCTAAGTTGGAGTTATAGGCCAGAGAATTTTTAAAATTTTTATTTTTCTGTGCAGAGCTAATATTTGAAGCAATTTGAAGCATAGGAGCATTTTGACACTAGAGCAGACTGTCTGATGACTGAGGTGTACATGACCTTCCTCTAGCCTGTGTCTTTACCATATTTGGCTTTCCCGTTAGCTCAGTAGCCTCTGTCCTTTTCTATTGTTATTTGTTAGGTTAGTTTATTATCATTCTTGTTTTCTACTTGATGTAATGTCAATAACCTCATCCCTGTCTGCCCTGAGCTTTGCCCACTTAACTCTTAAATCTGTCTCAGCTATAATGTCCAGGCTCCTGTGTTCATGTAGTCACCAGATGCCCAAAGCCCTCAAACCTCGCATGGCTGAAACTAGCTCATTTCCCTGGTTTGAGGCCCTGTTTTCTTTCTCATCTTGTTGCTTTCACCACGTTTCTACCTATCTGGCAAACTTAGTGATTCTTCCAGAAGTCAGTCAGAAAGACTCCTGGGATGTTCTCTGTCCTCCTTAAGCAGAATTGTTCACGTTCCCTTGAGCCACTGCTATCATTCACTCAGTTTCAACTTGTGTTGCATTAACCAGGGTACCTTCCTACCAATTCCCCTGTCCTTACCAATAACTTTGGGTTAGAGTCAGCCTTATTGTACCTCACAAAATATGTCTGTTGCTCATTTTCTTTCAGTAATTTGAAAATGTTTTTCTAGTCTGTAGGAACCTCAGATATAGGCACTGATTCTGTGGGTAACTT
The DNA here is from genome assembly GCF_949786415.1 of Peromyscus eremicus. Lineage (NCBI taxonomy): Eukaryota > Metazoa > Chordata > Mammalia > Rodentia > Cricetidae > Peromyscus > Peromyscus eremicus. The sequence continues at coordinate 104,134,712 of NC_081425.1, read as the reverse complement.
AGAGTATTTAGCTACTGGTTTCATAGTTCCTTTGACAACCAAGAGCCTGTCTTATTCTTTATGATTTTTTTCTAAGTGGCTATCATCTCACTGAGTATATCAGAACGTTAGGGTTATAAGCAGTGTCATTTGAAACAGGTGAATGAAATAAAACATGTTTCAAGTGGAGCACATTTAAAAAACTTACTTGGTATGAAGAAACTGTTGAATGAAACTGTATCTCTAAAATATGCATTGCTGATTTACTTTTATTCATGATTGGATTTGGCTTGTTTTTTAACACATAGGGTGATCCTGATACCACAGTAGTGAAAGTAGAATTTGATGAAGAATTTAGTGGAACACCAGTAGAAGGTACAGGAGAAGAGACATTGACCCCATCAGCTCCTGTAAATAAAGGTCCCAAACCCAAAAGGGAGAAAAAGGAGCCTGGTAAGGCATTGGAATGCTTTTGTGCATGTTTTGTGTAAGAAAGAAAAGGACTAGAGGGTATTTCTACAATTTACTGATTTTGATTGATTGATTGATTGATTGATTTTTAGTAGTTCAAGTAATACCTTTAGTTTTCATATATATATTTCTATTTTATAATGAACCTTTCATAGAAAAGCTTTGCTAGAACTTTGAATAGGTATTAATATGTATATTACCATTGTCTTGCTTTTAGGTACCAGAGTTAGAAAAACACCTACGTCATCTGGTAAACCGAACGCAAAGAAAGTGAAGAAACGGAACCCTTGGTCAGATGATGAGTCCAAGTCAGAGAGTGACTTGGAAGAGACAGAACCTGTGGTTATTCCAAGAGATTCTTTGCTTAGGAGAGCAGCTGGTATTGTGATACAATTTCTATTTATTTTATTGTATATTATCATTGACCTATAAATTGGGTTCATCAATAGTATTATCAGTGTTACTAAAGTATTAAATCACTCTAAAGAAAGACAAAATGAATTATGTTTTTAAAGATCTATTTTATTATGTATATAAATGTTTTACTTACTTGTGTGTCTGTGCAATGCATGTGTGTCTGGTGCCTACTGAGATCAAGAGTACTGGATCCCCTGGAACTGGAGTTATGGTGTGAGCTGCCATGTGGGTGCTAGGAGCCAAATCTGAGTCTTCAAGAACAGCCAGTGTTCTTAACCACTAAGAAATCTCTCCAGCCCCAAAGCATGTTCTCTTAATGCATTTTATTATTAAAGCTTAGATAATGTTCCCTCTATAGCTGTGGGGTATTTGTTAAAAAGTAAACAAACCCCAAACCCCAAACCCAAAAATTGTAATATTGGCAGCTGTGGTGGCTCTGTTGGAAGTACTCTGTGTTTATATTCTACCACTTATATCTGAATTTTCTGATTCTTTGTACTCAGTCCTTTTAAATATAATGCTAAGGTTGGACTACAGCAGCTTGTCTTCTTGGTGTATTGCTGTTAAGCATATGATTTAATCCTCCCTGAATATTCATTAATTTGAAGTACTCAGATAATTAAAATCTAATTAGTTTGTTTTATGAATTTCCTAACATTTTCTTATGCTTTAATTCATTAAAATGAGCGTTACAACTTTATGGTTGTTTAACTCTGGCAAATAACATTTTTGATTGCATGCCAGGCATTAAATTCTTTGATTCTCTCATTAAGTGGGTAAGTTACTTTTCTTAGTGGGTATAGGTATAAATGATACAGGTGAATAATTGACATAGTTGGATAAAGTTACATGAAAATTAATGCTTCAAAAATTGTTTAGGTTTTTCCATACATGAAAAGTGAAATATGAAATTATTGAGTGTTCAAATAGTTTAAAAATTCTCCTCTATACTGCATGCTAGAAATTAAAATAAAACTTACTTGCATTATGCCAGTATGCCCTTCTCTATAGTTGTTTTCTATCTTATCCATGTGAAAATTTACCTTTTTTTTAGGCTAGCCTCAAAATTGCTATGTAACTGAGTATGATCTTGATATTCTTATTCTCCCAACTCTTCCTACCCAGTGTTAGGATTACAGGCATGTACCAGCATGCCTGGTGTATATATTACTGGGACTTGAATCCAGAGCTTTTTGTATACTTTGCAGTACTTGCTAACTGAGCTGGTCCTTATGATTCTTATTTTACAGTACAACTAGCCCTAAAGGGAAAAAACATTTTTACTTAGGCAAGCTAAAAGGAAGTTTAGCATTTTTAAAAGAATGTAAATTTTGTCATTTGTAGTTAAAGAAATGGGAAATCTTGTATTGATAATCCTTTGTACAGGGGAAATGTGACACAGTACATACCAATCTCTTTTTTTGGGGTTTTGAATAATATGAGCAACATCTTAAACAAGTAGTCCCATCAGTTTATGTTATTCTAACTAATACAGAGTATTGTCCCAGCCTCCTGGAAAGTGTAAGATAGATATCATACTTTTTGTTCTCTAAGTGTTCATCTTTTTCTTGCATACTTTAAAAGATACCTTCACATCAATGCACATAAAATAAAGTTAAATAAATTACTAAAAGTATTTTTTTTAAGTAGTAAATCTAGGGTTTTGAGTTTTTCACATTCTTTTGTTGCTCTTGAGTGAATCCCTCTCTGTTTCACCCAGGGTGGCACCACAGCTCCTGGGCACTAATTATCTGGAACTATGAATACATGTCACTGTGTCCTGTTAACATTCATTTCTGTTTTCCTCCTAGCTGAAAGACCTAAGTACACCTTTGATTTCTCAGAAGAGGAGGAGGAGGATGCTGATGATGACGATGACAATAATGATTTAGAAGAACTGAAAGTTAAAGCATCTCCCATAGCAAATGATGGGGAAGATGAATTTGTTCCTTCAGATGGCTTAGATAAAGACGAATATGCATTTTCTCCAGGCAAATCAAAAGCTACTCCAGAGTAAGTAATGCAGCAATGATATCCAGTAAGCTCTTCCCATGAGTGCCAAGAAATGATCAATTCTAGCTAAAGGTTTCTTTATGAGACAATTAGTTCATTAATACTGCAGCTCTTCCCTAGCTGTTACTTGTAAGATTGGCAAGCTTTTTCATGAAGGGCTTTAGAATAAATATTTTCTATGTCCCTGTCATATGGCTTTGTAACAGCTGTTCATTGCTGCCCTTGTCGTAAGAAAGTAGCCTCAAACAACATGTAAGTAAATGAGTATAGTTTGTACCAGTAAAATGTTGTTTACAAAAATCTCATCCTCAGCTGGGCGGTGGTGGCGCACGCCTTTAATCCCAGCCTTTAATCCCAGCACTCGGGAGGCAGAGGCAGGCGGATCTCTGTGAGTTCGAGGCCAGCCTGGTCTCCAAAGCGAGTTCCAGGAAAGGCGCAAAGCTACACAGAGAAACCCTGTCTCGAAAAACCAAAAAAAAAAAAAAAAAAAAAAATCTCATCCTCATGGAGTGTATTTGGACAGCTCCTGGTTTGGGAAATGTTTCTAGTTCTTTAGAATTAGGAAACTTGTTTTTCCAGTAGATTTGTCCTTGATTACTTTTATTGCTTTTGATGAATGTCAGCATTAATATGGAGAATGTGAGATTTGTGAACTAATTAGTTTTATTTTTTAAAGACGTTGTAACTCAATATAATCAGCACTTGACCAGTCTTTAAAGTAACTGCCCACCTGTGGTCTGCTGTCAGGAATGGTATGACCACCTTCTATGATAGTGAGTCTACCTTTCTCTTTGGACCTTTGCTAATAATGTCAATAACTTTAAACCATTGTCCAGTTTCCATTCTTATTTCATATTAAATCAGTATTTTTATCTTATATTTGTATTCATATATTTACTTACATAAATTTGTGAGGAAAGGGGCAGGGTGCAGGTGTTGCCCTGTCTTTAATAGAGAAAGGAAAAAAAAACCATAAAGTTTTGTTGATTATAATCATGCAGTGTATATTATGTAGGGTATTTTGATTACATCCTCTTTGTGATATTTTCTTTCTAATAGAAAATCTTCATATGACAAAAAAAGTCAGGATTTTGGGAATCTCTTTTCATTTCCTTCATACTCTCAGAAGTCAGAAGATGGTATGTTCTTTTAGTCTTTTCATTAGTTAATTATTATATGATTGTTGTACTTGGTAGAAAGAACCAAGAAAAACCATTAGGCCAGGATTTAATTGCAGAGTTTTTCATGAGTGGAAGACTTTACTTTTTGCCCAATGTGATAAGACTTACTGACTGGTTAGAATAGGCATTATGGAAGCATGTAGGCAGATTGCTAAGCAGATGCTAGCCTGCTGGATATAGTGTCTACATATAAGATTTAATAATGAGGAAAATATAAAAAAAAATTTAGAAGATTAAAATTTGATTTTTATGGTGATGTGAATCTATTTACATCTGTAAAGGTACTGGATAGGTGCAGATTTGTCATACCAAATTCTTATAGCTGAGAGAACAAAATTTTCGTAGGAGAAAATATAACAAGGGTATGTCTTTTTAGTGCATTTTTTTGTGTGAGTGTGTAGAATTTTTAAGGTCACTTAATTGATTGGCTATCTTTATGTCATTGACATATTATGTGTACGGTGTGTGTGAGGGTGTGCACATGTGTGCATGTGGAGGCCCAAGGTTGATGACATCTGTCGTCTTTGATGTTCTCCACTTTATATATTGAAGCAAGTCTCTTCTTAAGCTTGAAATTGGCCATTTCAGTTTGCATGGCTGCTTAGTTTTTGGTGTAGGAGGAATTTCCTTTCTCTGCCTGTTGTGGTCTAGGATCTCAGGCAGGACAATATGCTCCCTTTGCTTTCTGTGGGCATTAATGGCTGAGCCATCTCCCAAGCCCTTGTTCTGGATTTTTAAATATATTCCTACAGACACACCTAGATTTGGTATATTTTCTTTAAGTATAAACATTCATTGTTGACACAGCTTGTCAAAATAGTCATGTAAAAGTATCAAGTCCCGCCGGGCGGTGGTGGCGCACGCCTTTAATCCCAGCACTCGGGAGGCAGAGCCAGGCGGATCTCTGTGAGTTCGAGGCCAGCCTGGGCTACCAAGTGAGTTCCAGGAAAAAGGCACAAAGCTACACAGAAACCCTGTCTCGAAAAACCAAAAAAAAAAAAAAAAAAAAAAGTATCAAGTCCCAGAGGCCATTTAAAATATTCTTGCTATGGTTTGAGGGAGGGAAGAGTTGATTGCTAAATTAAACTAATTTGTGAACAAAAATAAGCTGAAGCTGGGCATGGTGGCACATGCCTATAATCCTAGCACTTGGGAGATTGAGGCAGGAGGATTGTAAGTTTGAAGCCAATATGGGCTACATTGCAAGACCCTGTCTCCTCCCTCATAAAAGTAAAATGAAGGTAAGTTTAACTTTAAAATTAGTCTTCAATGATTTGTTGATTAAAAACATTAGTGCTTACTGCTCTTTTAGATTTGGGCATTAGCACTAGTTTTCTAGAGGGATTAACTGTTTGTGTAGATACTAAAATGATCACAGTGGCGCCTCTTCATCTGAAAACAAATCACTAGTATATACTTTTGAACAGTTATTTTTTAAATATTTAACTTTTGATATTATTAATTTTCATTGCCATGTGCATTTGTATATTGTTTCACAACAGAGTTAACATTTTTGAGGTATAACATTGGTATATTTTCTATTTTCAGCTGTTTGTATATTGTGGATTATATGATCAAAATAGAAACAAGATCAATTTATTAGCTAAAGAGAAGTCATCAAAGAATCAGTTTACTCAGAGGTCCTTATAGAGTCTCTTTACTAAAAAAAAGCTTTGAAATTTTTAGATTCAGCTAAATTTGACAGTAATGAAGAAGATACTGCTTCTGTTTTTGCACCATCATTTGGTCTGAAGCAAACAGATAAAGTTCCAAGTAAAACAGTCGCTGCTAAAAAGGGTACGTACTTTATACCTGCTTGTGTTATTACATAAGCTGTGTAGAGGTGACTGATGTAAAAGGGAATTCAATATAATTTGAAATGATTTGCATGAGTACTTCACTATGAAATTTACTATTACAATATTAAGAGAATCCTCTTTGTTTTCTAATAATATGAAGGGATTGCTAAAATATATTTTACAAATATAGTCCCCTCCATCCACTTTCAAGTGTTTAAGTCCATATTCTGTATATGAAGTAAAACATGTTAAGATTGCAGTTTAGCCAGGCAGTCAGTGGTGGTACATTCTTTTAATCCCAGCATTTGGGAGGCAGAGGCATACCAGTCAAAGAAAGGGAGGTGGGGTGTGGGGATGATTTCATAAAGCTTTTGTCATTATAAAATAATCCCATGATATTTAAATTGATACTTTGGGAACTCTGTAGGCCCTACCCCTTACTATAGAGCTCTTGGCAGTTGATAACCTCATGGGAGGGGATCTTTCTTTTAGGGTATTCCTACTGGTAGGATGGGCACTAATTGGATTTCATGGGTTACAAGAAAATGAAATTGGAAGAAGGACATGCTGAGATGAATATGATAGAAATTGGAGATGGTACATAGGATGGATATTATCATGTTTCATTGTATAAATATGTGAAATTCTCAAGAATAAATAATTATAACAAGGATAGTTTTCCTATAAAGCTCTTTGTTAGATTGGGTAGAGAATACATATTTTATCTTGATTCTATAATTTGATAGTTCTGCTTCTTTCCACTCCCTACATGGAGGATTGGTCAATACAATTTTCTGAATCAAAGTTTTTTCTCACCACCATAGCCTTAGATTGTTCATGAAATGCTGAGTTGATTCATTAATGTTGTATAATATGCAAATCATGTATCTCAGTCTCTTTGAAGTCAGTATTAGTGCTTTGCCTTTGAAAATAATACCTACTTTAAAAATACACATCTAGTTGAGATATTAAATCACATGGACTGTTCCCTAAAAGAAAATAAAATCTGTAGTATACACCATAGAAACACATGTGTGTTGAGTGTAGCATAACAATCCTGACAATCTTGAAAGTCCGTGTTTTATCTGAATTCACTAGAACTGCTATGAGACTGCTCAGAGAAGCGTGTCTAGCTAGCATTCTAGTGACTGCCCATAACAGGTTCTTCTCACTTCTTCAGGATATGTTGGCCCATGTCTACATTTCTTTATCTGATGACTTTGCAGTTGTGCTGGACTATTAACTCCGCCCCCAGCTACCCTCCATCAGTGATTGAGGAAAGCTGATGTAGAAATAGCTCAGTGTCCTTGCCTCTCTCATATTCCGAGTCTGGGGTTGTTGTATTGGCTCTCTAAGTTCCCCACGAAGATAAATTAAGCTCCAATAGTAATGACTGGCTTGATATGACTATGACTAGCTGCTCTTCATTGTCTCAATTCTATACTCTCTTTCATCACCTACTGGGTAAATATTTACACTTGACCCCATACCCTGGGGTCAGTCAGGTTCCGCTTCTGGAGAACTCAAACTGCGACAGACTCTGATTTTCTTTCAAAACATCATTTTTGGGGCTGGAGAGATGGCTCAGGGGGTTAAGAACACTTGCTGTTCTTGCAGAGGACCTGAGTTCAGTTCCCAGCGTGCTTATCAGGGGACCCACAACCACTTGTAATTCTAGTTCTTTGGATCTGGTGCCCTCTTCTGGTCATGTGGACACTGCATGCATATGGAGCACATAAAGAAAAACAGATGTGTCAATGTTTTTAAGCAATCAAAAATTTTTAAAATGTTTTAAAACATCTTTTTCTTTTAGCCTTTATGTGAGAATCTTATAAAATACTGTAGGACTTGTATCCCTTCTTGAAATCTGTCACCCTGTTTCCTTCATTAAGCTAATGAGTTAGTTTAACATTAACTAAAAGACCAGACTATCTCCCACCTAACCCATTTAGCTGTTTCTCTACTAGCTGGATGGGCCTTGTGTTAGCTGAACTAGGAAACTGCCTTCAAAGACCTTGGCAAGATCTTCTTTCTCTACCTCTTTCCTAAAAGACAATTTACAGATAGTATCTCAAGAGAAGGACATTTAGAATTATTTATGTTAACCCCGAGTCACATGGATTTCTATTCACATTACATTCTGTAGTTCCAATATTTTGCAACAAAAGGCATCCTATAATATTTAGATGTCTGGCCTAATTTGGTGGAGGGTTGGAAAGTGCCATATAACTTCCGGAAGCTTGAAAACACTAGCTGTGGTCCCTATTGCCTTGTTGTAATGAATGTGTATTCGTACTAGGAGCCGCCTTTGGGTTCCTGAGGTAGAGTTAGTTATGAGGATACAAAGAGAGTAAAAGCCATAGCCTTTGGCCACCCCTACCATATACAGTTCCTCCTCCTATTAGCCAGTGAGGGGCATTATGTTGAGTATCTCAGCTTGAGACTCAGTTCTGTTTTCCCATCAAGTCAGCAACACTTTTCAGTTTTTAATAGAACAGTCTGCAGTTCATTTCAGTCTATCCAATATATTTGTTTTCCACACTCATTTTTATTACACAAGTTAAAAGTGATTACATGGAACTGAAGATGAAAAGAAAACAGAAGTTTGTTTTTAAAACATAATATGGCAAAGTGAGGGCTTGCATCTACTGATCTAGAATTTTCATGTTTCTTTCCACATAAAAATGCCAAGTCTGGATTTCAACTATTGGAGGAAAATGAGTTGCTTTGTATTTGTTCTATTTGAAGACCCCCATAAAAATGTTTTCCCCCACTAAATCATTTTTATAAACTAGAATTTAGTGTGTGGTTATAATTAGTGTGTCAAAGATACTTTTTTGGTCATGAATATATATTTAAAAGATACTGTTTAATTCCTTTTAATGCCCCTTGCTTAAAATATCTCAATTGAATTACCTAAAAATTAAATTATGCCTAATTGAATAATACTCATTTTGTCATCATGGGAGGATATTTGCCTTTATACTGGCACCAAGCAGAGAGAAACCATTTCTTTTTCTTTTCTTTTTTTCTTTTTTTAATCAGTAATTTAAAAAGAAATTCACTGTTACAGAACTCATTTCAGCTTGGTTTGTTGGTAAGTATATTACATTGACCAACTAAAAGGATGTTTGCTTAATAGGTAAACCACCTTCAGATACAGCCCCTAAGGCCAAGAGAGCACCTAAACAGAAGAAAGTCGTAGAGACTGTAAACTCTGACTCAGATTCTGAATTTGGCATTCCAAAGAAGACTCCAACACCAAAAGGTGAGGGCTGTCTTTGTGTAACTCTTAAACAGTGCTGTAAGGAAAGGGTTTAGTTTCTTCAGCTCTATTTTAGAGTTTAGTGACGGGGTACCTAGTTTATCTGAAACTGGGTCACGTGCCAGTAACTAGCACTGTGCAGCCGTGCTGCACTGGAGTGAAGGACACAGAGCAGTTTAGAACATTACTCATCAGTTAGAACACTGGCAAGACTAAGTAATATACCGAAAATAAGCTTAAAAGATGCTACAATGAACTCTCTTGAGTTTCTCCCACCTCTGTCTCTCACTTCCTTTGTTTGGTATATTTGAGGCAGGGTCTTTATGTAGGCCAGAGAAATAGAATAGGAGGAAAGCTAAGAAAACTATCATGGAGCCTGTGGAGGTCAATATATAGGTGTGTGTGGTTTGAAACCTTGGTAAGTTTATCAGCTGTGACAGGTAACTTAAGCACTCTTGTAAGAAGTTTTGTTCCTAGGTTCAAGAGTCCTATTAGCAAAATGCTAGTCTTTTTATCAGGGCTTAGTATTGAACCTTATTTCCAGGATTTTTTACTTGTTTTAAATGTATTTTTTAAAAATATATTTCCTGTATTTCTCACTTGTTTCAAGTGTATTTTTAAAATACTCTTCAGTCATGTATATTCCAGAATTAAAATGGTGCCGTCAAAGATGTCATTTATAGCAAGAGGGTAGAATTGCAGGCTCTACTATTGGGTATAGAAATAATTTTAAGGCTTGGGAATCTATCTTACGTTGCGTTGACCTTTGGGAGGAAAACTCTTTTCATGTATTTTAAGGTAAAGGCCGAGGGGCAAAGAAAAGGAAAGCATCAGGCTCAGAAAATGAAGGTGATTATAACCCTGGGAGGAAACCGGCTAAAACAGCCAGCAAGGTAAGCAAGAGCGCCTCAGCATGGCTCAGGGTCTGCACTGCATGTGCTCACTCCCTGCCGTAATGTCTGCAAGAGCACTTAAAAGTGCTCTCACACTGATGAGAGCATCATCAACTTCCCTTAGGATCTCCTGTTTTATCTATTGAACTATTGTAGTTGTGTGCTACTTGAATATTGGAATATTCTTAAAACTTGGATTAACTTGATTTCTAAAAATTGAGTTTGTTTGACTGTGCCTAATGTTCCTAATTAATCTGACCCTTTAGAAACTCTTTGTTTTTTGAGTGAATAAGTGGCCTTAGGTACATCCCCCTTGCCACTTATTTTCTCTTCCTATTAAAACTTAAAAGTATACATATGGATGGTTACAGCTTTATAAATTGTTCTTTCCCATCAATTCCCTTTTCTACCTCTTGTCTATTCTGTGACTTTTTAAATATTTTATCAACACTTGTGATAGTGTGTTCTACATACTGTGCATATATAGCCTTGTTCTGCTCACATGAATTCTGAATATGTTCTTGAAAATAGGGCAACTTGAATAATTTCTAATATGGACATTGTATATACTTGTTGAGTAAGAAATAATTTCAGAATAGTGATGTTGCATTGATGAGGCTATGTCTTGGTAAACACAAGAGCCCAAAGTAGCTAATTACTTACTATATCTAATCTGGTTTCTTTCATCCATAATTCATTTTAGGCTTAAGTTAGCATGTCGATTCTAATTTTAAAAGTATGATTATTGTCAATATGCCATAAATGTAAATATAAGGAATAATAGTTCTTAACAATAGGCTTTCCTTAACTTTGGGATTTTTAAACTTTTGTTTTTTGGGGGCGATTGTCTAGAAACCGAAGAAAACATCTTTTGATCAGGATTCAGATGTAGACATCTTCCCCTCAGACTTCACTTCTGAACCACCTGCTCTGCCACGGACTGGTCGGGCTAGGAAAGAAGTCAAATATTTTGCAGAGTCTGATGAAGAAGAAGATGTTGATTTTGCAATGTTTAATTAAGTGCCCAAAGAGCACGAACATTTTTCAAAAATATCTTGTGTTGTCTTTTGTCTTTTCTGTCTCAGAATTTTGTACATCTGGCTTATTTTAATGTGATGATGTAATTGATGGTTTTTTATTATTGTGGTAGGCCTTTTAACATTTTGTTCTTACACATACAGTTTTATGCTCTTTTTTACTCATTGAAATGTCATGTGTTGTCTGATTGGCTTGTAGAATTGTTATAGATTACCGTGCATTAGCACAGATTTTAATTGTCATGATTGCAGACTACAGACCTGCTTTTTGAAATGAAATTTAAACATTAAAAATGGAACTGTGTTCTCAGTCTCTTTACTGAAGGTGAAACATAGTAAAAGTTCCACACACCTTTAAAATAAATATATTTATTCTTTGCCAGGAGACTCCATGGAAAAAGGTAAACAGTATATGAACATAGAAAGCACTGTTAAACCATCTCAATGTACAAACAGAGCCAGTGAAGGTACATCACAGACTTTTGCTAATATATCAAAAACAAAAAATTCCACTAGTGCTTACATGAGAACTCAGAACCTGACACTTGAGTCTGTCAACCACGCTACCACAGCTGTCACTCTGCGTCCTAGTGATTGAACAAGGCCAGAGGAGGCCACTTGCCCATACCTTCAAGAGTCAAGATGGGGACATCCCAGGATCAGGCACGAGTCAGGGAGGATACTGGGCTACTAGAATCCAGATAGACTAGCCTGCTGATTATCCTGGGATATCTCTCCAATGGCTTGTGAACAGGTAAACAAACTTACTAACACTGAACAGTGTTTTTGCCTTGGAGGCTATCATGACTGTAAAAATGCATCTTTTTTCATCGGTAGTTGTGTCATTAAGGAATAAACCACTTTTAATTTAAAGTGACATTAACAATTGAACAAATGACATTAGATTAACTGAACTGGCAGTTACACTGATACAGAATTCTCTTCTGCTAGTGCAGTGAAGTGGTATACTCTATCTGGGCAACATAAAAGAAAGGATGCAGCTTGAGAGCATCGAAAAGCAAGGAGAAGCTTCCACATTACTTAAACCAGAGTGTCTTTAGTCTTATCCTGTACTGTACAAAGGTCCTGGTTCCTTACCGTGAGCCTTGTTATTCATGAAAGCAAGACGCACGGTGATGTACAGTAGTCTGCTCCATAACCTTGGTGTCTTGTTATTGAGTACGCAAGACAAAAGAAAGCACCAACATACAGGATAGAAAGAACAGAGCCATACTTCTGTATGTACAAAGTCTTCAGAAACTTAACCAGGGCTAAATCATCTCAGCTGGGTCTTTGCCATGCATCTTGACTGTTCAGAGAGGAAAATAGAAGCTCTTAACTAGTTTCTGGTGGCATGAAATGGCTGAATTTCAGAATTGGAAAAGTTTGTATTTCTAGGCAAGTTACACAGTAAGGAATATATATTGATACATATGAAAACTTCTTGGTCCTTTTTGAGTTTAACATATTTCAGTCCAAAAACTAAGCAGCAGTAAAAATGTTTTCCTTGCATTTTCACTCCGGAACTGAAGGTCCTGGAATGTCTGCAGCAGCTGGAAGTGCCTCACTGCAGCAGTGGTGACTGACTGACGCCACTATTCTCCACTGAGCTGGGTGAGACACTGGGACTGTGCTCTGCTGGGTTCCCACTTGAACTTGGGGTCAAGGGTTCATGTCCTTCAGAATTCTCCAGCATTTCCTGAATGAGAGGTGGCATTGATCCAGGAATTTCCATTTTCAAGGTAATTACACGTTCTGCACCTTTTTCGAGAGATAATAGAAAGCTTGTTAGATACGAGCTAGATACGAAGGGACCAACCTTCACCCTCAGCTGTGTGAAAGAGTTGTGAAATACAGGCATCAAGTGACCTGTGTCTTTGTTGAAAAGAACCCATTTATTAGAAGTGAGAACATAAGACTGTTTACAGTGGGAGTATCGGCCACTAGAATGTCAGTGTCAGGTGTGCTTTGAGATCCCAGTTAGATTGGTTCTCAGGCAGAGGCTGATCTGCCACTCCCTTTGAATATGGAGTATGTACTGACTGGGTACTCCAGAGGCTAGCTTTGTTAGGTTTTCACTTTGAGGAAAAGCAGTGGAAAAGTGTACTGTACAAATTTGATAGTTGCAGTGCTTCAGTCAGATTGAGTAAATATAATTTACAAAGAGAAGTTCCTGATGGAAGATCAGAAGAATATAGGTGAAGGGATGGGCAGTTTCCACAATGGAAGGGTGGGCCAGAATCACAACATGTAGTGGTTTTCTGCAATCACAGATCCCACAGCCCCTACATGCAGCTGGTTAGATGGAAATCTATAAATAACAGGAAAACTGCTTCAGAACCATGTGGCCAGGGTTTTGCTGGACTCTGCTAATATAGGACTTAGGACATTTCTATACATGGCTGTTAGTCCTCAGGTCACTGGCATAGCTATCCATGGAGAGTGATATTAACATGTACTCAAGCATTGGTCTCTTTTTGCTTCTCTTAATCCCATGCTGGGATGAACTTAGAACGTCTCACTGAAAAAAAACAAACAAACTGAGATTTCTTGTCAAACAAGTTCACTGTGCATTTAAGCACCTTCTGAAATGTAGCGTTTGTGTCTTGGCTTGCCAAGATCCTCATGTGGAGTCTGCTAATGGGGAGGACATGACAGGTAATAGCAGAGTTGGCACAAGGAACAGTTGCTGAGTCATCTACATAGAAAAGCCCTCTGCGCTCAGCTCTGAGATGGCTCTAGGCATTCCTATAATTGCCTGAGTTGCCACATAGAGTGAGAATCATGAGGTGAGAATATTTATATCTCTCAGCCAGGCAAGAATTCCTTTACTCAGAATTGCAGGAGTTAACTTGCCTACACCAGAGCTGTGGCTGCAGTGACCCCAAGTCTTACTCATGTTTTTCTAGAGGTTAGGATGCAAAGGAAAAAAACCAAAAAAACAAAACAAGCTAAGTGTATAGAAACCTGAGATATCTGGAAGCTGGGATGAAATGTATAGACTGTAAAAAATTAAATACGCACTCTGAAAAAGGGGATGGTGGTGAAATGGCTTAGAGGGCCAAGGGCGTGCTGTGCAAGCTGGTTGACTTGAGTTGGTGCTCCTGAATGCACATTGAGATGGAAAGAGAGAAGGGACTCCATATAATTGTCCTTTAACCCCCAAGGGCATGCATGCAAGCCCCAACAATAATTAAAAAAATACACTATCTGGAAGAGTTGCTTTTCTAACTTGCCATCCCATTTGAAAACTGAATAATCTCTTAATATCACTGGGTAGTGGCATCTGTTTTCTGCTTCTGTTAATCTCATGCCAGAGACAGTGTCAAAACGTCTTCCTAAGGAAACCTGAGGAACTCTTAACTGTGTACACATGCATGCTCAGACAATGCTTAATGCCTTTGGATTTCTGTGAGATACACGTTCCAACTTACACAGTTATGAGACTCCTAAGATTAAAACACAGGTTTTAAAAAGCAAAAGCTGGCACGGCTTGCCCTCCTCTCCATCCTTGAAGACATACCTTTAGCGCTGATGCTGCGGAGATCTGTGATTTTCATTAAGATCTTTGGAAACATGTGGGGCTTGCTGGGCCGCCGTTTTCTAATGTAAATCTTTAGTGCTTCCAGCAGCGGTTCTTGGAGCTTGTCTACTTTTGTCGGTTCCTCAAGGTCCTGGCGGTCTGGATAGCAGGAGAAAGTATTCAGTGTTTAGTGTCCCGAGGCTGAAGAGCTGCTGGCCATCCCCTCTCTTGTTTCCCATTCCTCCAAATAAATGCAATTGCGTTAAGCAGTGATACTTGAAGATAGTTGTTCCTTAGTAAGCACATTTGATGCCCACTGCTCGGGTCCGGAGGCAAGAATTATCTTTCATGACCAGATGGTGTCAGTATTGAACTGAACAAAAGCACCTTGGGCAGGCTGGCTGTGAAAGCCAGAGAGATAAGCCTGCCCCTTAGTTACAGCCATTACTTTTGAACTAATGTTGACTTCTGGTTAGCCAGCAGGGGTCACTACAAAGAAGGGGCCATACTTCACTCCAGCTCACCAGGCGCACACGGGCATGGGGAGGGATCCCAGGCAGTGATTTGAATCATTCTAGCTATATTAAGAAATAACATGCAAGTCATTTGGGTCATCGCTAAAATGTCCTTAGGCATATAGCAGCACGATCCTGCCTTTACAAATGTACCTGTTTCCCACAAGAGAAACTGGACAACTGGATTTTGGCAGTTCTTTCAGAGCAGAAGGAGCTCAAATACCACTACTTAATTTACAACAAAAGAAAGTAAAACTCTTCCTTCCATGAGGTTTTATCCACTGCCTTTCTCCATGCAGAAGAACCCCAGTGGAGCCGCATGCTGTCCTGCGACTTGCTCTGTGCGGGGACTCATGAACAGTACCTCCACAGATTAAGCAGATGGCACTGAGAAGGCCTGTTTCTGTGTCATCCATTTCCAAAGGCAGGAGCTGGTTGGCAAAGGTGAACACAAGGTCAGTCAGAGGACCGAAGCCAGCATTGTGCATCTGGGTTCGATTCAGAGTAAGGCCATCAGAGAAGGTCATGGTGTCTTGCTCTGGGGTATACCTGGTGCAAATTCTGAGAATCTGGAAGGAAGAAAATATGTATGTCCACTTGCTGGATCACTTTTGCTGGCCTGTCCTGATAGCATCCACCAGCATTACAGTAGATGCAGGAACTCCTGAGGAGCCTGGGCCTCCTCACATGGGCAGCATGCCCCACTGTAGAAGACCGTTAGTGTCTTCTTTCGTTACATGTTGGCAGATATCTAAGAACAGAGCTAGGTTATTCAGGAAATAATAAGTGGGACACACATTTTGAGAAATAACTTTTTACAAAATAAATCATAATTTGATTGAAATATTGTTTTCCTGAGTACTTATCTCTCAGGCACCAAGCCAGGTGCTGGGGGAAGAAGAGGAACAAAAGTCTGTTTTCAAAAGGTTAGCCAACCAAAAATAAGGTGATCCTTACCAACTGTGATGGCTAATCTGCATGTCAACTTGGGGCGTGTCTGCTATGGTATTTTAGAAGGGCTTAACTGATAAGGCAAGACGCACTCTGGATGTGTGTGGTACCATCCCGTAGGCTATAGGGGGGTCCAGACTGAATACAAAGGGAAGAAGCATGAAGTCGACTGAGAACTGGCATGGTCTCGGACCTGGATACAATATGACTAGCCTTCTCACAAGCCTGCAGCCAGGGATCCTTGTGGCTTGTATCTTCAAACCATGAGCTCAAATACACCTCCTTTATGTGCTTCTTTTAGGTATTTGGTTGTAGCAAGAAGGAAGGTAACTAATATAACAAGTCTTCTGTAGGTGCTTAGCATAGACCAAATGGGTATACCCTATATTCAGTCTTCAGGACTAAAGTCCTGTTATTTACAGATGAGAGCCATGGGGCTCAGGCGACATGCTTTGCTCAGTGTCCTAGCAAACAATGAATTGGACTCAAACTCAAGGAAAGCCCTATCTCATAATACAATGTGGTTGTAGCCACACAGGTAGGCACCAGGAGCAGAGTCAGCAGAGTGCCAGGGATCAGGAGGAAGTCCAGTCAGAGTTGGTGGGGAGGGGCACCCCACAATGGAGCACAGGCAGACTCTCTGTTCTAGAAGCCTGCCCCTCCGTGTGCTTGCAGTCATGGCTTACAACTTCACTGTGCTCCACACCCTCTACTTGAGCACACTGTCATCCTGCAGGACTTCTGCCTTCTCTACCTTACCCTAAAGGCCCTGGTGAGCTCTTTTGCGGTCTCCAGTCCTTCCCTAGGGGCTCTGTCCTCTGTGCTCTCTCAGAGCAGGACCTTCATGAAGTAGGCTTCTGCATTCTGTGTTCCCCCTGCAGACACCTCTCTGTTGCTAAGCAGAGGTTAAGTCGCCTAAGTGGCATGTCTATCCAGGGGTACAGGGAGCCCAGAGTTTTTTTCCCCCTGGCATCAACTGAGGGTGGCTCCCTGAAAATCCACTTATGTCATGAGCAATAGGAGGAGTATGAGGAAAAAGCCCTGACTCTTAGTCATAAGGCTGTACGCATAAGTGACCTCCAGTGGGAAGCAGTGTCTGCCTTTAAAATCCCTTTACCCTAGCCCCAGCTCCATGGTTTTAAAAGAGAACCTAGCCTTCCTCTCTGAAGGCTGTGGCAGCTATGGTTGAGGAATTCCCCATTTTCACAGCCATAGAAAGGACCACAGTGCTGCTATGGACAAGCTGCAGACCCACTTCCAAGGTATGACGTGGTAGACCTCTGAGGGAGACTAAGCCTAGGTGGGTCATGAGGATGCAGCCCTGAGAAGACTTTAGACATAAAGGGACCACAGAACTCAACCCAGTGAGGAAGCAGCTGGAGGGCCTGTGACCTAAGAATCCAACAGCATTGGCTGGCTGATCCTAGGCTCGCAGCCTCCAGACCTGTACCTGTCTGGTCTCTGATTTAGTAGCTGCATTAAGACAAAAGTTTCCCTAGACCACAGGTGGTAGCCTCACAAAGTTATGCTATGGGCTAGGCTAGGGATTCAGTTTAGCCCCGGAATCCTAGTGGTCCTGAGCACCTGCAGGGCTATGCTATGGGTAGGTTGCAGATGTCCCATGGGCCTCCAGGGCAAGGTGAGGAGGGCTCATGAGAGGGAGGGAGGTGCTCTTTGTAATAACTGGGCTTGTTCTGGAAAAGGCTATGCAGAAGCCAGGGGCAAGCCATCACTGAGGGCCAGTAAGGATCACATGGTGTGGTGGGGGTTGGGGGTTTTTAACAGTGGAGAGACATACAAGGAAAGTCCTGTCAAACCCAGGGATCTCTGAACTTTTGTCAGTGCAGGGAAATTCCAGCACATGGGAAGGGCTCTCCAGATCTAGGAAATGAGACTGGAAAGTAGTCTTCTCAGAATCTCCTGGAAGCCTCCAACTCCCTCCTTACTTCTAGAGTTCAGAAAGGTTCCTACCAAGATGTCCAAGCAGGCAGCCTTGAGCAGGGTGATCTGGTCTGCGATGGTCAGGCTGGTGAAGCCCGGCAGACGCTTGGCGAACTCCACGATCTTAATAATGCACTTGGTGGCCAGCTCACTGAATTTGTCCCAGAGGCCCAAGTCCAGTCGGACCCGGTGGTCAGCACTGGAATTCTGAGAGGGAGAGAGAAGAGGAGAGGGAGGAGAAGAATGAGTGACATGCCACCAAGAGGTAGGAATGAGATGCTTCCCAAGAATGGGCTCACACTTGCTGTCTCTGAGCAGCCTCTGATTTCTGCTTTCAAGTTGCCCAGACTTTACACCAGTCACAAGACATCTGGGGAGCAAAGGAGGGCAAGCTTCTCTGTGTAGTCATCCACTCCTAATGAAGGAGTGATGGACCTACTGGTGTCTGTCCCATGAACTGATGCCTCTAGACATTGGTCATCACTGTTTGCTACTGCCATGTGGGTGTCGTGAGGGAAAACACACCACCAGGCTTCAGGCTGCCCTAGGTCAAATGAAGCCTCTGAATCTACTCATTCATAGGAGATGCAGGAACGTGGTAAGCACCACAAGGGCACCATGAGCCCCAGATACCATGCAAAGCCAAGGAGCCACCCAAGACATTTCATGGGAGCAGCTATGGGGAGGGAACCAATGTTCAATTGTCACGATGCTAATAATGACTATATAGTGAATAGGAGGGGGCCATCAATAGAAGGGGGCAGATACCCATCTGTAGCAGCCATGAACATTATACTAAAGGGAAGAAGATGGATGCACAAGACCAGGCCATCCCAGAGCACCATAGAAGAGGCAATGCTGTACTGATGGAGGATGGGCCATCCCAGGGCACCATAGAAGAGGCAATGCTGCACTGATGGAGGATGGGCCATCCCAGGGCACCATAGAAGAGGCAATGCTGCACTGATGGAGGATGGGCCATCCCAGGGCACTATAGAAGAGCTGTACTGATGGAGGATGGGCCATCCCAGGGCACCATAGAAGAGGCAATGCTGTACTCATGGAGGATGAGGCAGTGGCTTCTGGGGACTGTGGGTGGGGTGGGGTGTCACAGATGCATGAGGAACCTTTCCATAGTGTTGGCAATGGTCTGTAATACATCAATACATATCTTTGGAGAAGATGAAGCATTATATCATGTAAATTACATTCCAGAAGCTTAACTGATAAAAAGAGACTTATTGGCTGAGCTGTGAGCCTTCTCTGAGTTCTACTTAAAGCAAATAAGGAGGAGAGACAAGCACAAGAAAGTGTAGAGTCTGAACAGTTCAGGTGTCCAAGAGGCTTGCCTTATTTAGTGATGACATTGTAGTTTTCTAGTCATACTTTGAACATAGGCATGGCAGCTCATCATGTACACTGGAAAAATCAGAATATTAACTACTGTGGTGGGGGTGTGAGGAACCAGAAGGTGGCCTACAGCAGCCAGAGGCGCCTTTACAGGGATGGAACAGAAGTGGTCTGTAGTGACCATAGGGCTTCATTATACTATTCAGCTTCCATGTTGCAATGAAATGTCTCGGAAGAAAAACAAAGGTCAAAAAGCGTCGCAGAACAGTTAATGATGCCATCACCAAGAGCTTGGGCCTGGCAGCATTCCCAGAGCTGCAGTCTTCAGTGTGGCACACATGACTTAAATATCCCAGACACATACCCATTGTCCCACCCTACCCAGGTCGCACCCTCTGACCACCTCCTTCACCTCTCATCATCTCTCTCACACAATTTCCTTCCTCATCTCTGTCATTATCTCCCTCATCTTCCTGAGGCTAAAAGCCCAATCACTTTGGTGATGAGAGGGTATCTGGCCTCTGTTTACTCTCTCCCCAAACTCTTTCAGCTCTAGCCTTTCAGGTCTCTTTGCTTTACCTGAAGGTTGGTCGTAGCCCAGCTCAGGCCTCTGTACTGGCCGTGTGTCCTCCTAGATAGCTGTCTCTCAGCCCTGCAGCATGTATCCCTTCGAGTCTTTGATCAACTTAACATTCTTTTGTGCCTTCCTCGGCCTTCTGTGAAGACTGCCCACCTTCTAGCATTCTTCCCTCCATGTTCTATGCCTGTTATAGTACTCCTCTCTAAATCCCCACCACTTCCTGGCTCATTTGCTTGGCCTGCCACTGCCTAGAGTGCAGCTGGCCCAGTGAGCACTTAGTTGAGTCCAGTAAAGTTGAGTGACATCTCATAATCCTTTGCTTGTCTGAGATGTCACAGAACAACATCATGCTGTGGAAGAGACACCAAGAGGCTGTTTCTCCTGAAAGTAACCTAGACATCTTCATGAATTCCAAGACAAACTGAACCATGCAAGGAGAGACTATGCCTGGCGTGTGGCTCTTTGGACAAATGCCTCTATCTCTGCAAATGCAATTCTGCATTGCAAACCAATAGGTCCAGTGCCCTGCTTCAGTAAGATCAGTCCACAGAAGTTCACAATGCTTCTAACATCAGTAGGAATCCAGAGGGAAGAGTTTGAAGATGGGAGTCTAGAGACGGCCTCAGAATGGTGGTAGCCATCATGGCTTCCACAGTGTCCCCGCAGAAACAAGCATACATCTTCCAGATTAATTTTATGTCTTCCTCAAGGATCTTTGTGGAACACAGTACACTCAGGGGTGTGTGTGTGCCAGATCAAGACGTGTGGCCATTCGGGCTGTAATTAAATTTAATAGGCAGTTTATCCAGTTCACAGAAAGATGCCGCAGAAGAGAGGGGCAGAGGCGAGCTTGGTGGGAAATCACTTTACAATGGAGTATCCATCTGGAAAAAATGACATTGCTGGATGCAGCCAGTGTGAAGGAAATCTTCATCAGCTTTGGATGAGCTGCTCCATCACGCAAGAGTGGAGTGGGAGGGGGGCCTATGGTTCCTTCTATTAAAACAGCGAGCAACCCAGTAACAGCCTGTCAATCCAGTTCATGATTATGCAAACTGAAGGCAAAAGGCAGTTAATAAAACACAAAATAACCCCGTGTTTTATTATCCTGGCTGCTGGATTCATAGGCACGAGGCTTGAAATGGCTCCTACATTATCTTCAGCTGCGGTAGGTGGAGAGCATGGCCTGCTGAGGGTTGATGATGGAAGCAGCTACAGAGAGCACTGAGGGGGTGGGGGAAAGATGCTCAGAAGCAGGTGAGGATGAAGAGGAAGAGGAGGTGACAGGGAAGGGGAAGGACACTGGGGCTGAGCCAGGCCTTACTGTGGGCAGAATGTGCTGCCTGCTTGGGAAGTCCCCTGACATTCTGTGGAAGAACGTAAGTTTCCCAGAATGCTGTGTCCTGCAGCACCCACCCTGCTCCCCACCCAGGGCCTTCTTGGGAAAAGCCCAGTCCTGTCAATCCAGTTAAATGATATCTTCTGCCATTGCACAGTCCCTTCTGTTGGATGACTTTCGGTTGCTTCTCTAGCTGGTATCTCTTTCAGAAAAATACTCATCAGTAGAGGCAAGATCTACCATGTCTAAAAGCTCCGGGGCAGGTCAGGGGTTTATTTGAGGGTTTTTAAGCTAAGGAGTGAAGAGAAAAATCTCTTCTTTTTTCTCTTTCTTCGTGGAGCTGTGGATGGAACCCAGGGCCATGTGCGCACAGGTTAGTACCCTCCCACCAAGCCGCATCCCCAACCCTGGTTCTCCGAGTCAGGGTCTCCACAGTGTGGCCCTGTCTGGTGATCATCCTTGCTCTGTCTCCCCAGGGCTAGGATTTGGGGTGTAGGCTTCAGGGTCTCCACAGTGTGGCCCTGTCTGGTGATCATCCTTGCTCTGTCTCTCCAGGGCTAGGATTTGGGGTGTAGACTATAAAACAACTCAGAAGAATTAAGTTTAAGTTTTGTGGGAGTGTTGAGAGCCTCTCCTGAGAAGCGCCCTTCTTAGGCCTGGAGTTGTTTGTCCATCCCAAGAGGCAGGTGTCCTCCAAGTCCTGTTTGTGAGGTTGCTCTGTCTTCTGCAGTCCACTTCTCCATCCTGTACATACGTGCTCTCAAGGTAACCACTCCTTGTCTAGGCCGCCTCAGACGTGGGGCCATTCTGTGTGCTCTCCTCTATGTTCCACAACACTCCATGAGGTAGGCACCACTGTGACTCTATTTGGCTGACAAGGAGGCTCTGGCCCAGAGAATGGCAGTGGCCTGTACAGGATACCTGGGCAAGCAGAGGGGATGCCATGCACATAGGCTGTGGCAGCCATGCTGTTCTTGGTGCTTCATCTCTTTTATTTCCTTAAAGTCGCTTAAACTTTGCATTGTATTTGTGACTTCCTTCCTGGCCGGATGCTCTCATGAGATAGCTACATGGTCCCAGCACCACCATGATGTCATTAGTGAGACCAGCATCTTCCTGGTCAATAAACATGACCCTAGACACTGGGACACCATGTACTTTGGCACGTAACAGCTAGGCATGTATGTCAGTGGGAGAGCAAGGACAAGGAGTAAGAGAGAGAGAGAGAGAGAGAGAGAGAGAGAGAGAGAGAGAGAGAGAGAGAGAGAGAGAGAAGAGACGGTGCTCATGGGAAGTTGGAGGGAGGCAGCATGATTTCTAAACCAAGAAAAGGTAAAGACAGCCACTAAAGGCAGAAGCTGAGGGAAGTACGCCCTGGGGCTGTCTGAGGCCACGGCCCTGCTCACACCTTGAGTGTGGACTTCCACTCCCCTGGCATGGGAGGCAAAGGTAATGTAGCTTCAAGTTACCCAGTTAGTGAAACTTTTCTGAGGTAGCTCTATGAGACCAACATCAGGTAAGAACTGAATACTTGTGGCTGGAACATGGCAGGTGGGACGGCAACATGGCAGGCAGGACGGCAACATGGCACACAGTGTGTGGTGCAGGGAACTGAGTCTCAGGAGGTTATGAGCTGGTTCAAGTGACAGAGCTTTGAGGTAACAGAGGGGTCAGAACTCTGGCCTCATGACTCCCCAAAGTGTCTTAACCCAGCTTGGGTACATCTCCCGTAAGAGTCAGCCTCCCTGAGTTCTAGGTTTTTATCCCTAACCAATCACACATGTGATTTCTTTAAAAAACAAACAAACAAACAAACAAACAAACAAACAAACGCCATGCCTGCAGGTGCCTGGAATTGCTCACACACTTACCATTGTAACACTTGTCTCCCAGAGCCTGTTGGTGAGTTCTCTCTGTGGCAGAATCATTATAGACATGATTCTGTCTGTTCTGAGCATTAAAGCTCCTTGAATCTTCATGGTTCAAGTTCGCAAACCTCTGCCAGGACAACTTATGTCCCACCAGTCCCCATTAGGGGAGTGAACGGCAGCACGTGGAAAAGTGGCCCATGCTGCTAGGAAACTTACTAGGGGCCACCTTACTTTTCTAGAAGCCAAGCATATGGCTCTAAATGACGTCAAGCCACTCACAGGATCCAGGGGACGGCCCTCCAGTCTGCACACTTTTCCTGCCAGAAACTGTGTAAGATTCTCTGAGACCCTTTTCTCACAGAAGTGTCTGGATACACATGAAGCCTATACCACCAAAATTACCATTATAGAGAGGAGGAACCCAGGCTCAGGGGATGAGGTAAGTGCCACCTAAGCAGCACCAGACATAGCTGAGCGCCTGATGGTGGGCTTCCTGCTCAGGTCAGGGGCAGAGGGTGGGGTGTGTGTGTGTGTGTGTGTGTGTGTGTGTGTGTGTGTGTGTGTATGTGTGTCCTTCCCTCATCCTTGCTTCTCCCTGGAACCTGCCAATGTATCTCTAATTGACTAGCTGTAATTTGGGAAATAAAAGCCACAGTGGCAGATCTGCAGAGGTGGCTGTCTGCTGTCTGATTCTTCCCTGCCCACTTATGCCACAGGCACCTGACATGTGTGCCCCCCCAGGAAAGGGGCAGGAAGTTTCTTGCCTTTGAAGCAACTGCCTCCCTATAAAAAGCTTTTAACAAATGCCGAGTTCGGAACTGGGAGCTTGCAGAGGATGTGCTGTGGCCAATGTTATTTATGTGTATTCCCACCTACTTCCAGAAAGGATTTCAAGTCCCTTACACTGGAAACAAAGCCAGATCTTTGCAGAGATGGTAAGAAGAAAGGAGCAGCTGGAGGCATCTCAGAGCACCGAAAGACAGCCGTACACTCCTCCTGAAGGCTGTCCTGCTGCCCAGCAGGGAGGGGCTGACCTCTGGTAAACATCTATTTCTTCCTCTCCCATTCCATTGTAAAGGTTCCCCCACAGAGTGCTTGGGACTGGTGGTCTCCAGGAGCCAGGTGGGCTCAATTATGGTTTAAATTGGAAATGTCCCCCATAGATTCATGTCTGAGTACTTGGTCCCAGGCCGATGGTGCTGTTTCTGGAGAATGTGGAAATGCTCATTGATGAGGTCTAGCTGGAACAGGGTCAGGGTCACCAGTGGCTGAACTTTGAAGGTCATCTCCAGCCACTGTTTCCTGCTGTAACTTCAGTTTACCTAGTCACTTCAGCCACGTTCTTCTGTGCCATGAGTGGAGAGACCCCACATGCTCTCCACCTCCTCCCACCAGACGTGGAGAGACCTCCACACTCTCTCCCCCTCCCTCTGCCGTGAGTGTAAGGACCCCCACACTCTCTCCACCTCCCCTGCCGTGAGTGGAAGGATCCCCACACTCCTCTACCATGGCACATGCTCTGAAACCATGAACCAAAGTGAGCATTTCCTCCCCTGAGTTGCTTCTGCCGGGCATTTTGCCCCTGCAACAGAGAACTAACACAACAAATTGCTCCAAAGCGGGGTACGTGAGAAGGGGTCCAGGAAACTGCATGGACACCCCTCAGTCTTTAAAACTAAGATTTGGATGAGATGCTTGTCTGGAAGGAGATCTAATATTCCAGGAAAGGAAGCTGGAGTGAGTCAGAAATGTCCACCACTGAGGTAGCCGGGGCTGGACCTTGCTGAAGAATGCTGGCAGAAGAGACTCTAGTCATCCTGCTGAGGTGCCAAGGAGGCTGCTTGTGTGAAGCTGGGGGCTGCCTCTAGAGAGATGTGCAGATGTGTGAGTGAGCTCACAGGGGTAAGGATCACACTTGGATGTGGGTCCCCAGAAGAGGCAACCACCACCCATGGCAACCGGGCCGTTTCATCTAGTTACCTTGTGAGTCAGGGTATGGGGCCTGACCAGGCCATGTTTAGACACTGTCGCATGGAGAAGGGGGAAAGTCCTTCATCAGCAGAACATGGTCCCAGGAGTGGTTATACTCGGGGTCGTGTCTCCTGCTCTGGCTCTCTCAGTCCTCTTCAGAGGACCTGCCTCCTCTGATGGCCATACTTTTCTGGCATTAGGAGTTTGGTTTGTCCCTGAGCAGCAAGGACTTCCTGTAACTGTGCTCCTGCTGGCCCAAGCTGTCTGCCTAGCCCCCTGCACCTGGTACAGTTTAAGTCCTGTGTCTGCTACTGGACCACTAAACAAAGGAAAAGGTACTTGATCCTCTTATAGCTTGGTCTACTACGTATATGTGGGGCCAACGCCCCCACTCTCAGGGCCCTTAGAACAGAAAGGAATGAGGTCCTGATCATGGTTCCTGCAAATGCTGACCGCTTGCTAACCACCAGCTGCAAAGATGCTAACCACAAAACAAAGACTTGCTGTCAACTGCTCTCCATCTGTACACGCGGAAAGACGGGAACCTCTGACGTCCTTGAAGCCCCTGTATGGTTTCCCTTTCTTGTTTCTCACTCCTTTCCTGGCACAGTCTGCCACCCCACAGGATGCTGTTTCTCAGCTTTACCCTTGGCCCCAACCTGAGCCAGTGTCTTTACCTTTTAGGTTAAGCTCATCTTCACACTTAGCCGGATAGAATAATACAGTGCCTGCAACATGGTTGCTGATAACGATTTCCAAAAGGAGGAAACATCCTGCTCACTGGCACTCCTCATTAGTCACCCACTCACACGGTGTCTGTCCAGGGATGGGTATGTGCTCGGTGGGGTTTCTGCCATGCCCCTGCCACATGCCAGGTCCCATTCCAGAAGCATTTTAGGAATCATCTCATTTCATCCTCCAGCCATGTCAGCACCCCATGGTCAGGTGAGATTGTGGGTGGGACAGAAGTCATTTGCTCACACCATATGGCTGAGGAGAGCTGAGTGAGGTGTGACTCTTGGCCTGTGCTCTGATATACCTTTCCAGTCTTTGTGTCCTTCCTATGTGAAAATGACAGTTTCCCGGCAGCATCCAGCCTTGTCCTACTCTGGGTTAAGACAGTGAACCCCAAAATAGTGGGTGTGGCCCAGCAGGCAGGCCAGCATTTCTGCTTCTTCTGCTGAAGGCAGAAAAGGCCCCCAAAGGTCATTTTGAGCTGAGGTTTTCAATGTGATTTGAATAGAGCTGCTTCAGTATCCCAGAAAAGCTTGCAGCCATCCCCAGGAAGCTGGAACGTGTGGCTGCTCAGGATCGTCAAGTGCCTCTGCCACCCTTGAGCTCAGGAAGTGCCACTCGCCACCCTTCTCAGCTTCCACACATGGCAAGTTCTCTGTGGCCAGGGGACCCACTGCCTTGTATCACTGCAGCCACAGCTCCCACAGGAGCCTGGGGCTCCCTGGGTGTCTACCTGGCATGTCTCAGCACCAAGTTTTTCAGAGCTCTGGGCCTGCCCTAGCCACCTCTGCCAATCACTGATAGGCACTAACATCTAAGCACAGGACATTATGTACTCTTCAAGCATGACTTCAAGGCTCCTCTCCTTACTATTCCTTCCTGGCATTATCATCATTTCTTTTTAATCCTAAGGATTTTCATGCTATTGTTTTCCCAGTATACCTTTTACCAAACCAGAGATGGGGAACCCTCAAGCACATTTACTGGCCAGCAATCTGGACAACACTAGGAATCATTGAAAGAGGTTGGAATGGCGGTCTAGTTGCATCCATTCATTCCTTCTCAAGCATCTACTGAGTGCCCAGTGTGTGCACAAACTGGGAGTGTGCATTACTGAAAACAATACATGCTAACCTGCCTTGGAAAATCCAAAGTCCCATGATCCCATCTGGAGCATCCTCCAACCAAAGCTTCCCACCAAGTCTTACCTTTCTCTGTCCCTTTCTTGATTTATAACCTTAGTAAAAAGCCACTTCTGAATAGTGGAGTACATGGGACCACCTGTTCATGGGGCTCAGATCACCCTGTCCTGTACCCTCCCAGATGTTCTTAAGATTATATGCACCCCTCCTAGAAGCCAGATCATGACCCAGAGAATGGATGGCCCCATAATCCTGCCTGGAATCTATAGCTAGATTGATGTTTAAAAGATGGACCCCAGATCCCCTCCAGGTCACATATCTACCACAACCTATATAATAAATTTCTGACTTGAGCAGACCAAAATCCCAAAGAGGAGACACAAACACAATTAATTTGTGCTGCCAGTGCTCAGCAGGCAGCCCACCACACAGTAGGTGCTCACAGATGAAAAACTGCCTTAGCCCCTGTCTTAAGGCTACATGTGGGGAAGAGAGCCACCAGGAATCCTGCCTGGCTGCGAGGCCGGCTCAGGGCTGGACTGGGTGAGCATTCTTGCCGACCACAGGAAACTATGGGAACTATGTGGGTGCACAAGGGCCTGTGCACACACTGCTGGCCTCCTAGGCAGATGGCTCTTACCGTGGTGTATTTACCCAGCTGGCAGAGTGAGGGAAAGGTTTCTTGGTGGGCTTTCCGGATCTTCTCTGTGAGGTCGTCTAGCTCGGCTGTCATCTCATAGCTCTCTGTGCATTCCTGCTTTGAAGGCTCCTTCTTTTTCTTGTTCCTGTCGTTCCTGACGGCTGAAAAAGGGAGACGAGAGGTCATGGAGAGCCAGGCCGTGCTCCTGAGCAAGAAGTCCCCTTTCCCAGCCCTAACACTTGGAAGGGAAGCAGCAAGAAAGGAGGGAACCGTTCTCAGCCAGGAAAGGACCTCGGCCGTCTCTGGCAGAACCATGCCTTTCTCAATGCGCAGGGTACACACTTCAGTCTGTGGAAGCTTGACCCGTAAGAAGTTCCAATGCAGGCTGCGTGCCATGAGTGGGAAGGGTCCGAAGGGGTGTCCTGAGTGACTGAACTGCAAGGATCTTGTCCTGGCTGGGTGGTGGGTTTGTTTTGTTTTGTTTTGTTTCGTTTTTGTCAACTTGCCACAAACTAGAGTTTTCTGGGAAGAAGAAACTCAACTGAGAAAAGATCTCCATCAGATTGCCTGTAGGTGAGCTTGGAGGGCATATCTTGATGAATGATTGATGTAGTGGGGCCCAGTTCACCCCTGGCAGGTAGCCCTGGGTGTTCTAAGAAAGCAGGGTGAGTAGGCCATGAGGAGCAAGCCAGTAAGCAGCACTCCTCCATGGCCTCTGCTTCAGTTCCTGCCCTGATTAAGTTCATGCCATGACTTCCCTCATCCCCTGGAAGATGAAATAACCCACCCCACAATTTCCTTTGATACTTATCACATCAAAGGAACCCTGACTGACAGGTCAGTTATACCTGGGATCCAGATCCCTCAGCAAGGTTGCTTCATAGTGAGGTGAGCATTCTCATTTCCTCATTTTTTTTTTTCAGAATCAGCTGACTGTTACCTAAAAAGACTCCTCTTGAGGGTGATAAGGCTGTAGTTTGTGTCCCTTTATGTGTTATGCTTAGACTTCTTATGTTAACCATATGATATCTTGTTATTTATCATGTTATTTAAAACTACAAAACCCTTGGCCAAGACAACTGTCTACTCATACACCCGTTCATTCAGACACCCAGTTCCAGGTCACTTGTGGCTGCCTGGACCTCAGGAGATAAGTGCCACTTGGCCCTGCACATCCCAGCCCAGCAGGACACTGGCACACAGTAGGGTTCATGACTCAGACCTGTGGCACAGCCTCCTCCCAGGGCCAGCTTTCTCCATGGCTGTAAGTGAGTGCAATGCCAAACTCCAGCTCTTGGCAGGAACCTGAAACCCAGGGAGGCAGATAGACCGATACCAGATCACATGACCCCTTCAGGGAGTCCATGTTCACTGGAGTGTCAGGACCCAGGCTGCCTGGACGTATACGATGCCAGCATGACCTGGGCATGTGTGATGCAAGATGACCCAGGGTATAATCTGATCTGCCTAAGAGGATTTGGCCTGGCTGCCTCCCTAAGGGCACATAGGTCATCAGGACACACAGTGTCCATACTGGGAGAATCCTCAGGATCTGTGTGGACAGGAGATGGGGGGAGGCGTGGAAGGGGAGACAGGCTGGGGAGGGAGGAGGAATGGAAGGAAGTGAGGGCAGCCAACGGCACAGAGGAGAAGACATTGTCTGTGTAAGCAGCTCACGAGGCCAGGAGGGACCACTTTTAGGAAGAGGAACATTCTGTGGGTGTCTTGATACCTGAACCTGGAGGTTTGACCCCAGAACTCACCTAATCCCCTTGTAAGGAGACAGAGCTGCCAGCTTTCTCTCTCTATCGGATCCACTTACGACCAAGGAAGTGGACACGTGGGAGAACCCAGGCTGGTACCTTCCTTCTCAGTCCCTGGAACAGTTGTTCTAGATGATGGAAAAATAGAGGCCCAAGAAGGGGCTTTATGGTATTCCCTTGTAACACTGCGACTAGGTAGACCTTCCTTGGAGATTTGGGGATGGGGCGAAAGGCCTCATGTTGTGGGGTGTGTGTGTGTGTGTGTGTGTGTGTGTGTGTGTGTGTGTGTGTGTGTACACAACACAGCAGAAGCAGCACACAATGAGGTGGGCAGCACGGAGTGGAAGAATGGTGGTCTCTACACTCTCTCGAGGAATGGTGTTCTACCAGGGAGAAGGTACTGTATCCTGAAGGCTTGTGTGTAGGTGTCCCAGGCTCTTGTACAAGACCTTAGACCCCTCCTTTGACATGCCTCTGCTTTAGTCCACACAAAGGTCAAACCCAAGCAACAAGTATATTTCCCAAACGTCTCTGAGAGAATTTTGATATTCCTAACGGTTACCATATGACCTGGCAGCTCTTCTCCTGCCACACACCTCAGAGGACTAACTTAACAGCAATATACACGAAAAATGAGACCATGAATCTCACTATTCTTTTTTAATAACCCTGGACTTTTAAATTATAACCTGTTTTTTTAAGATTTATTATTTATTATATATGCAGTATTCTGCTTGCATATATGCCTGCAGGCCAGAAGTGGGTGCCAGATCTCATTACAGATGGTTGTGAGCTATCACGTGGTTGCTGGGAATTGAACTCAGGACCTCCGGAAGAACAGCCAGTGCTCTTAACTGCTGAGCCATCTCTCCAGACCCAAATCTCACTATTCTTAACACCAACCCTAACAGCCATGGGGTGGAACAGTCCACATGCCCGTCTGTGGATGGCATATAAACTAAATGATTTGTCAAACCATAGAATCTTGCTTGTTATTGAAAGAAATGAAATGTAACTGATGCAGGTTACTCTGTGGATGAACTCTGGAAACTGTGCTGAGAGAAGAATCCAGTTGCCAAAGACCATGTGTCTTAGTTAGGGTTTCTGTTGCTGTGAGGAGACACCATGATCACAGCAACTCTTATAAAGGAAAACATTTACTTGTGATGGTGGTTTACAGTTTCAGAGGTTTAGTCCATACCATCATGATGGGGAGTATGGTAGCTGGGAGTATGGCCATGTGCAGGCAGACATGGTTCTGAGAAGTCAACATCTTGACCCAAAGGCAACAGTTGGGAGTGGTCTGAGACACTGGGCAGTATCTTGAGCATGTATGAGACCTCAAAGCCTGCCTCCACAGTGACTCACTTCCTCCAACAGGCTACACCTCCTAACAGTGCCACTCCCTTTGGGGGCCTTCTTCTTTTAAACCACCACATTCTACTCCCTATCCCCCAAAGGCTTATAGTCATATCATAATGTAAAATTACATTCAGTCTAACTTCAAAAGTTCTCATAGTCTATAACAATCCCAAACTTAAAAGTCTAAAGTTCAAAGTCTTTTCTAATTTCATGCAATCTCTTAGCTATAATCACTTGTAAAATTAAAATAAAAAAGTAGATCACATACTCTAACATATAATGGCATGGGATATACATTATTGTTCCAAAACAGGGAAGGGAGCATACTGGAAATATACTGGACCAAAGCAAGACCAAAAACCAGCTGGGCAAACTCCAAACTCTGCATCTCCACGTCTGATGTCAAAGCATTCTTCAGATCTCCAACTCCTTTCAGCTTT
The DNA here is from genome assembly GCF_949786415.1 of Peromyscus eremicus. NCBI lineage: Eukaryota > Metazoa > Chordata > Mammalia > Rodentia > Cricetidae > Peromyscus > Peromyscus eremicus. The sequence goes on along the minus strand of NC_081425.1, from coordinate 104,103,534 downwards.
GTTGACTACAACACACTTCTTTCTCTTGGACTGGTTCCACTCCCTGTTAGCAGCTCTCCTTGGCAGGTATCCCATGACTCTGGCATCTCCAACATCTTGGGATCTCTAAGGCAATCAGGCTTCAACTTTGCAGCTTCATGCAATGGCTTCTGTAGGCCTCCATTTGGGGACACCCCTGACAAATGCCTGGCTTCATCAGCTTTCGTTAGTCATAGAGGCAAATTCCATAACTCATTTCTTCTATCATTAACTCCAGAACCGTGTGGCCAAAGCTGCCAAGTTCTGCTCCTTACTGGAGCTGGAACATGGCCCCCTTGTTCAATTACATCTTTACCAGTTTTCTGTTTTCGATGGTTTCCTTTACTGCCTAAGCTTGGCTATCCTGAAACTGGATCTGTAGACCAGGCTGGCCTTGAACCCAGAGATCCTTTAATTACATCTTCATCAGCTTTCCTTTTTCCGATGGCTACTTTCACTGCCTAAGCTTGGCTCTTCTGGAACTTGTAGACCAGACTAGCCTCAAATGCAGAGATCTGCCAGCCTCTGTCTCTGGAGTGCTGGGATAAAAGGTGTGTACCACCACACCAGTTCTTTTTTTTTTTTTTTTTCCAAGACAGGGTTTCTCTGTGTAGCTTTGCGCCTTTCCTGGATCTCACTTGGTAACCCAGGCTGGCGTTGAACTCACAGAGATCCACCTGGCTCTGCCTCCTGAGTGCTGAGTACGCCTTTAATCACACCCAGTTCTTTAATTCCTTTTCAGTGTTGAGAATTTAACTGGGTGGGATCTTGCCCTGAGGTCACCACACCCTTTATTCCATTCCTTAATCTGTTTATCTCCTTGAACACAGGATTTAGCTCCATTCCACTTCCTGGTGCTTTTTCTCCTCAAATATTTTTCCTTGCTCAGCTTGCTCCTTTTTGTTATAACTCTTCATTAGAGTTAACACTAGTAACCACACAATGGAGTCTGTTTTAGGATTTCCTCTGTTAGGGGAATTAATCTAAAACTCTTCACTTTAGCCTCAGGCAGACTTTTCAGACAAGGGCAAAAAGCAGCCACATTCTTCACCAAAATCTCACAAGACTGGTCCCTAGGTAACACACTAACATCCTTCTCTGAACCTCTTGGTCCAGCGCCCACAGTTCAAATCGCTCTCAGCACCACTGTCCTCCGTGCTCCTACTAGAATGGCCCATTAAGCAGCACTAAGTATTCAACTGCTTTTCTAATCCACAGTCCCCAGGTCCGTACTCCTTCAAACAAAAGCACGGTCAGGCCTGTCACAGCAATACCCCAGTCCCTGGTACCAACTTCTGTCTTAATTAGGGTTTCTATTGCTGTGAAGAGAGGGCATGGCCCTTGTAGCATGAATCTTAAAAGGTCTTTTTAATAAAACCAAATCCGGAGCCAGGTATTGGGGTCAAAGCCGGAAGATCAGAGAAGCAGAACAAGCCACAGCCACCTCACCTCGCCAACTCCTCAGCCGATCCTGTTTCCTCAGACTGGAAGCCTCTGAGTCCTCATCTGAGTGGATCTCAGCTGAACTGCTGCAGCTTAACCAGCTCTAGTTCCTGGTCCTCACTCCTTATATACCTTTCTGCTTCCTGCCATCACTTCCTGGGATTAAAGGCAAGTGTCACCATGCCCGGCTGTTTCCAGTGTGGCTTTGAACTCACAGAGATCTGGATGGATCTCTGACTCCAGAATACTAGGATTAAAGGTGTGTGTGCCACCATTTTCTGGCCTCTATGTCTGTCTAGTGGCTGTTCTGTTTTCTGACCACAGATAAGTTTATTAAGGTGCACAATATATTGGGGAACACAATATCACCATAGGCCATGGCAACTCATAAAGGAAAACATTTAATTGTGGTAGCAGCTTACAGTTTCAGAGGTTTGGTACATTATCAACATGGCTGAGTGCATGGCAGGTAGACATGGTGCTGGAGAATTCTACATCCTGATTCAAAGGCAACAGGAAGCGGTCTGAGATACTTGGTGATACTTTGAGCACATATAAGACCTGAAAGCCCACCTCCACAGTGACACACTTTCTTCAACAAGACCACACCTATTCCAACAAAGCCACACCTCCTAATAGTGCCACTCCCTTTGGGGGGCATTTTCTTTCAAACTACCACACTGTGTAACATACCTTTCCATTTGTATTAATATCCATAGACAGTAATGGTTGGGAAGGGTTGGACTGGGGGAGGGAGGTTCGGGGAGGACTCATGGTTGCAGAGTTTCTCCTTGAGGAGAGGAAGGTGTCTGGACTCCATAGCAATGCGGTGCTGCTAATTCTATGAACATAGCACACTGAAGGTACACCTTTACCTGACTAATGCTGAGCTGTGTGGCTTTCAGAGAGAGTTTCTCCAAACAGATAGTCACTAAACAACTCTGACCAGAACCAGAGGCCAGATGCCACCATTGACCCTGAAGCACACAGCAGGGTAGTTCCAGTGAGGGGCGGCTGGTGTCTCAGGCTCATGAAATCGCCCAGGAGCTGGGCCATCAGCTCATCATCATTCCCTTTCTAGGGATCAAGAATCCTCTCCCTGAAAGCAGTAGAGTGAGATTTCAGTGGAATACAGGGGAAAGCAGAGGAGGGGAGACTCCAAAGGAAACAAGCAGGTCCAGTGCCTTCTCTGCGGTAGTCGCTCCCCGGAAGTTATGTGCTCTTTTCCCAAGGCCTCTGCCTCTGAATGGAGCTGTTCTGGACACTAGAGAGACGCGACCTTCCAGGAACAGTGACCCTGCTATCATGTCTCTGCAACCTGAACCCTCGACTGCTTATCGTAACCCGACAGTATCCTCCATGCCTCACAGCAACCTGGAAGGATGGGGAGGATGTGGATCCTGTGAAGGCCCTGTGTCTTGCAGGTGACCTGGCTGGTTCTGACCTTCACACAGACGGTGGCTCTTCAGTGCTTTGTGATGCCTGCCATAAAAAATGATAATGAAATTCTGTGAAGGTTGACACTGAGAATTCTGCATGCACAATGCTGTGTGAGGGTCCTCACTGTGACTGCAGGTGGTGATGCAGGGTATGAGGAGGGTGCACCAAGGGGCGGTGAGGGCGATGGGCAGAAAGCCCATGATCCCTTTCTCCGGGAGCCTGTGGTGTGGAACTATGCTTTGTGGCAGCCCCAAACTTCTCTCTCCCACAAAGCACCTGGCTGTTGCACACAGTCCCCCATCCACAATGGCCATGGGGGCGGACAAGCTGCTTCTCTGCAGTCCACCCCTGAGAATGAGTAGGGATGTAGTGGGAGTACATGGTCAGCTAGTATGAGAGCCTGCTCCCTGCCCCACTGCTCTGGGAACTATAGAAAAGGCAAGGCTTTATTTTACTTCCTCTGTATTCCCAAAGTTTACTACAGCTCGACTCACAGTGGGCTTTCAGGGACTGTGCCGTGAATGTCACAGAGAATGGGTGACTAAATACGGGGTTCCATCCCTTTGTGGGGGCATGTATGTGGCCAGACAGAGTGCTTCTGAGCTGTTGCCTCCTAAAATTAACAGCCTTGCTGTCACCTAGTGGTCTGCAGAGGGATCATTGAGTGCTCCAGCCCCTTCAGCAGTGGCCTGGAGGGTGATGTAAGGGAGGGTGTGTGTGATTTATACACCCCTGATAGGACTTGGCCTGATGTTTGCAAAGCGCTTCTTAGAGTAAAGGTGCTTCATAAATATCAGGCTTCTACTCAGGAGGGGCAAAGTGCTACAAATCAGATTTGGTGGCATGAGAGTAACATATTTATGATCCACTATCATATTGCAAATGAAATGAATGCCATAAAAGTGTCACTTATACAAATACTTCTGATGTACAGATCCCGACCTATGAATATGAAAACAGACACCCAAGCACTTTTATTTGAATGTCTAATCATGGAAATAAATGAAGCCATGTTCATTTTAATGTGTGCACTTGTGCATGTATCTGGAATATTGATTTTCATACACATGATAAAAATTTAATGCAGAAACACGGGAAAGCTGCAAGCCCCACACAGACCCAGGAAGAGGACAACAGTGCTTTCCTGAAAACTTCTTGTCCTCAACAAGAGAAAATACCATCAATGGTGCATTTTGTTCATAAAGACTTTTTCATATTCAGTTTAGCAAAGGGAGCACAACGGCCTATTTATTCTTGCTTGAAATTAAAGTCTGAAATCCGCACATTCCGACTCCTCAGCTCCCTGTTAACTGCATGAATAATGGGTCACAGTTGGTCTGAAGCCGTCCTGTAACTACTGTGCTGAGATGCTCAGGAGGAGAGCATGGAAGTTTGGTCTAATCCGAGTTTAAAGACTGTTTTCTGGGTTACTTATATCAATGAACTCCACGGACCTGAGGGCAGGGGATGCATCACTAATTGTTGAGACTACTTTTCCCATAACTTAAGGATTGAATGGTTGGTTGGTGCTCAAGCACTTGACAAGAATGATCCCATGAAGGAGGCCTGAGCTGGGGTACAATGCTCCCTCCACTGCACAATGTCCTTGATGATGGAGTCTCTCTGTCCCCTAATAAAGACCATGCCGCACATACAGTGGTTGGAATTCAGAAAGATGAGTGGGCTTTCTCTCCATTCAGTGTGCAGGTATTATCAGACCAGCCCGAGGCCAGAGTACCCTGAGTGTTTGTGTAATGAAAGAATCCTTTCATTCTGGGGACCTCGATTTCAGCTACTCCCCACATCTCCAAGCATGCCACATGGTTGTGTTTGTGGAAGCACTTGCACACCCCCACAACTGCCAAGTGGTGTCCACTGTGCCAGGGAGCAGGCAGGGGCACTGTCGGGAATCTGTAGATAACAAGTCAAGTGTGGAGGAAACAATCTGGAAGTAGCATTTCAAAAATATAGCAAGGTCTGCATGGCTTGGATCAGCTTCCCAAAGCTACTCCGAGCAGCAGAGGCCAGTCCTTTATACCACAATGTGCAGAGGCCAAATGCTTCTCAAACTACTTTATACAAAGGATACCTCGGAGACAGTTCTAAACACACCCTTCCCCCACATGACTATTAGCAATGGAGACACTATCTTTGCATGTGGGTGTCGTTCCCCTCCCTCCTTCTTAAATCTCAGCGGGTGTAGCCAGCACTGTCGGGGTGGATGTGTTTTTCTGGTGGCCATGCTTGCAAGGCCATGCTTTAGGGTATAGGGGCTCTCTCCCAGTGACATGTGAACTACAGGAATCATTTTCAGTTTAACTCTACAAAAGAGGGCAAAGGAGATGGGCGTGGTGACAAGTGCTTGTCTTCCCATCACTGCAGAAGCTTGAGCAGGAGGATCAAAAGTTTAAGGCTAGCCTGGACAACAGAGTGAGACCCTCATTTCAGAGCAAGCATACGCATTCAGAAGAAGCCTGGTGCTACAGTGTCATGGGAAGTGCTTCCTGTTGTATGTGAGGCATTAAGTTTAATCCCCAGGACTGCAAAGCAAATAAACACAAATCAACCAACCAACTATCCTGCCCACCGCTGCCTGGGCTCAGAGGGCAAAGAGAACATTCTAGTGTGCCGTGCTGTGTAAGGGCACACTCTGGGCATGCGCAATTGAGTGACTGCAGAGTTTCCATAATCTCCTTGCCAGTTGGTAGTCCTTAGCTCCATTCCTCTGTCAGCAAGGGGCTACTTCAGTGAGAGTTTTGCGTCTCTGACCTTGCACTTGTAATAGTTATCCTTTGTAAACGGGGGCTGAGGCCATGGCCTTAACACATGACAATGGAAATGAAAGACACTGGGCCTGAATCAGTCATCTGACTCTGAACGAAGACTCACCCACTACTCTCTTTGCTTTTTTTATTATTTATTTATTTATTTACTTACTTACTTATTTTTGAGACAAGATCTCCCTACGTATCTCTGGCTGTCCTGAAACTTGCTATGCAGATCAGGCTGGTCTCCAACTCACAGAAATCCACCTGCCTCTGCCTTCTAAGTGCTGGGATTAAAGGAGTGCAACACCATACCCAGTCCTTTGCCTTGTTTAAAAAAAAAAAAAAAAAAAAAAACTCCAATGTGGGGAGCAGAGCTCAGGGTACACGTCACAGTGCACAGTCACATCACAAGTCCAGGGTTCCTGTCACAGTGCACAGTCACAGCACAAGTCCAGGTCCCATGTCCCAGTGCACAGTCACAGCACAAGTCCAGGGTTCCTGTCACAGTGCACAGTCACATCACAAGTCCAGGGTGCACGTCACAGTGCACAGTCACAGCACAAGTCCAGGGTTCCTGTCACAGTGCACAGTCACAGCACAAGTCCAGGGTTCCTGTCACAGTGCACAGTCACATCACAAGTCCAGGGTGCACGTCACAGTGCACAGTCACAGCACAAGTCCAGGGTGCACATCACAGTGCACAGTCACATCACAAGTCTAGGGTCCATGTCACAGTGCACAGTCACAGCACAAGTCCAGGGTGCACATCACAGTGCACAGTCACAGCACAAGTCCAGGGTGCACATCACAGTGCACAGTCACAGCACAAGTCCAGGGTGCACGTCACAGTGCACAGTCACATCACAAGTCCAGGGTGCACATCACAGTGCACAGTCACATCACAAGTCTAGGGTCCATGTCACAGTGCACAGTCACAGCACAAGTCCAGGGTGCACATCACAGTGCACAGTCACAGCACAAGTCCAGGGTGCACATCACAGTGCACAGTCACAGCACAAGTCCAGGGTGCACGTCACAGTGCACAGTCACATCACAAGTCCAGGGTCCATGTCACAGTGCACAGTCACAGCACAAGTCCAGGGTCCATGTCACAGTGCACAGTCACAGCACAAGTCCAGGGTCCATGTCACAGTGCACAGTCACAGCACAAGTCCAGGGTGCACGTCACAGTGCACAGTCACATCACAAGTCCAGGGTCCATGTCACAGTGCACAGTCACAGCACAAGTCCAGGGTCCATGTCACAGTGCACAGTCACAGCACAAGTCCAGGGTCCATGTCACAGTGCACAGTCACAGCACAAGTCCAGGGTGCACGTCACAGTGCACAGTCACAGCACAAGTCCAGGGTGCACATCACAGTGCACAGTCACATCACAAGTCCAGGGTGCACATCACAGTGCACAGTCACATCACAAGTCCAGGGTGCACATCACAGTGCACAGTCACATCACAAGTCCAGGTCCCATGTCCCAGTGCACAGTCACAGCACAAGCTGAAGTTCACACTGCTGCTGCCCTGCCTGTCCTTGTACATATGAAACACTGTGGGTCTTTTGACTTTTTGGATAAAACAAAAGGTGATCATCCTAGCAGCAGGAATGAACACACTGAAACAGTCAGCTGTAGACAATAGTCACATGTCTGGAAGGGCCATGTGACCTGCATCCGTCAGTCATCTGAGGGATGGAAAGGTGACCATTGGGTTTCCAGACATTTGCTAACATTTGGAACATTAATGTCCCATCTAGAACATTAATGTGGAGAAGCTCTTGCATATTTTCAAATAAATTTTAGAAATCTGAGCCATTAAAAGAAAAATCTACATGTAGATGTGTGGGTGTTCATACTGTGTGTTTCATTTAGATGACAAAAGAACTCTATGTGCCTTCAGGGGACACACATACCCTGTCCCCCGCCACATACACCACACCATAACAAACACACACACACAAATAAAAACTAAAAACAGAACAACACTGTGTGGAAACCCTGTACTTTCTAAGCTCATTTTAAAAATTACCTCATGAAACAAATTGAAGACATGTCTTTCTGTAACAAGCCTATAGAAGCAGTCAGTAAACCACCTGCATTTATGGAAGAGAAGGCTGTATGAATCTCCCAAAGAGCTGCAAGAGGTCTTTTGTGGAGGCCCAGGGGGGCTCCTTCTGGGAGAGGCTGGAAGGTTCTTGCTTAGAGAGGTGACTGGAGCAACCTGGACGTACATCATGCCATGGGGCGGGGCTTGTACATCAGGCTAGATGTAGGGTTCCCTTGCAGGCTAGGGAATCTTGTCAAGGAAACTTTGAGTTTAAGTTCACTGGGTTGCTTCTGGCAGTCACAGTAACAGAAGAGTCCCTCTGCTCATGGTGAAGAGATGGCTGGGGGCAGAGATCACTTGAAGCAGTTGCTGGAAGCTCGAGGGAAAACATGAGGAAGTTCTGAATCAAGGAGGGATTGTGCGGTGGAGCCAGAGTAAAGGATGCCGGGCAGGGCCTAAAGTGACAACTCTCACCTTGGTGAGGGGTGAGAGGGACAAGATTAAATGTGCGGGATTCCAGGTACCCATGCTATCCTGTGGACTGTGCACCTGGATAGCTAGACATAAGCCCAGGAAGTGATGGCCATGGCCAGAGCCTGGGGAACAGGCTCTCCTATGGGAATAGTAGAACAGAGTGCCGGCCCATCCTTTAGGCCCCGCTTCCCTTCTCCCAGTCCTTCTAGAAATTAATGTGGATGAGACTCAGATTTGGGAACTAACGTTTTAGTTAGTTTAGTTAGTGTGTCGGGTGCTGAGGCAGACAGTGGGGCTCTGGCAGGGACTAGAGTGAAGTGTGCGTGTTCAGCAAGGAGGACGGAAGGAGGTCTACCTATAGGAAATGCTACCAGAAACGCTTGACAGTTCCTTGCCCTTGCCTTTAAAAAGCAAAGATTGGAAACATTTTAACTTACTGGTAGATACACTTAAGATCTCCTTCTGGGGGCGGCAGACGTGTTTCTTAAATCACTAGTCTGGCAAATGACCTAGACTTCTGCCTTCATCACAGCAGAAGTACAGCTTGTCCCAGCAGCAATGTAACACCTGTCTCATGGCTACCCTCTTCCCTTCAGGGCTGAGGGGCAGGCACTCCATGCCCTGCTAAGGGCTTTCCATATATTCTGTCATTTATTTTCCAGCAGCTCCCGAGATTACACATGTAGAAACTGAGTCTGAGTGTCCCAGAGGCCACACAGTCATTGACCCACAGAAGGAGGACTTGAACACTGAGACACCTCAGGTTCCACAGCCATATACTGTGCATAAAGTGACTTTCAGAACTTCTTCCTTTTCAAAAGATCGGGGTCTATAACACAGATGTAACAAAGAATTTCTCTTCTGGGCTTGGCTGTCCTTGCATGCTATAGAGTAACCACTCCCTGGCCAAGAAAAAAAAGGTCAGAAGATCAAATAGAAAAAAAAAAAAAAAAAAGCCCGTGTCATGTGGGTCTCACTCAGCGCATCCATGGCTGTTCAGTTCTCTGGCCAGTTTGCCTTCCAGCGAGAAGGAAGCAGCAGACCAGCTCCAGCTGCCCATCTCCTAAAGGGCTGGATCCTGCTGAGATCACACAAGTCCCGTCTGTCCCACTATCCGGAGCCTCAGGGGAGAGTCACAGGGAAGGAAACACACCATCTTCGCTGTTCTCATCACCACTTGCGGCCGCACACTTGAATGTCTGTCATTAACAGAGATCCAAGTTCCTCCTCCTAGGAATGCTTACACCAAGGGGCTAGAGAGAGACACAAAAGTATTCCAAGAAACACCACGCCAGACATTCCTGCCCCAGCTTCCCAGTTCTTTTCCTTTGCCCTTCCTGTAACAACCAAACCCACATCACACACGGCAGAATGTGACTTCTCCCTTTAATCGGAAGGAGATCTGCTGAGGCCTGGGAAGGTAGAGACTCCCTGGAGACTGCAAAGAGAAGTACAGAGCAAAGCAGACAAGCAGTGACAGACAACTTTCTGTGGCTGCCACTCACAGCGTGGGTCCACAGCATGAGCGCAAAGTCAGGACCGGACCTTCAGCTAAGGAAGAAGGAGCACATGCAAGACATGACTGCTGCTCATGCGGGGCGCAGAGGCGCAGAGGCGCAGATGTGCAGGGGCGCAGGGGCGCAGAGGCGCAGGGGCGCAGGGGCGCAGGGGCGCAGAACCCACATGCCACTCTCACTCTAACTGGTCAGTAAGAGGCACTGTCTGGGTGTCCATGGCGGTCCAGGCCGGGGACCAGTTGAAAAAAACAAGAAGCCCAGCCTGCTTAGACTGTTGTGTTGGAGGACAACAGGGAACAAACTGAGCCTCTCATGGCAAATCTTGTGAAGAAACCCAGAACAGGAGGGAGCGAGTGAGCAATGGACAGGGTGCAGTGTTAGGAAGTGAGGACAAGGTAAACACTCTTATGTTGCACACCAGAGAGACACTGTCACATCCATGTTCATTGCTACACAGTTCACAATAGCCGCAAAATGGAAGCAGCTTAGACAGCCATCAGGCAATGAATGGATAAAGAATAGGTGCACATATACACAACGGAATTTCTATTTAACCATAAAGAAAAATGAAATCATAACATTTGTAGGAAAATGGATGGAACTGAAGATCATTATGGCAAGCAAAATAAACCAGACTCATGAAGACAAATGCCATGTTTTCTCTCATATGCAAGTCCCAGATTTAACACCCCCCTCTCGTGTGTTTCTCTCTCCCTCCTCTCTCTCTCTCTCTCTCTCTCTCTCTCTCTCTCTCTCTCTCTCTCTGTCTCTCTCTGTCTCTCTCTGTCTCTCTCTGTCTCTCTCTCTGTCTCTCTCTCGTGTGTGTGTGTGTGTGTGTGTGTGTGTGTGTGTGTGTGTGTGTGTGTGTAGTGAGGGCAGAAGTGGCTGTGTGGAAGAGGAACACCTTCAAGCAGAGTGTAGGGATGGCAGAGCCAAGTATAGCAGGCCTTGGTACTGGCAATCTTCCTAATCCCAGATGCAAACAACCACAGGAAGAAAAGAAGCTGGAACAGTGTATCTGTACTGAACACACATAGACTATTTTTCTTGTCTTTAATCCTTACATAATATAATCTCGTATTGTATAACATTTACGTTGTAGCAGGTATTCTAAATAATCTAGAAATGATTTAAAGTGTGTGGTTCATGTGTATATTAATAGAACACGCAGCTATGGCACCTTTGTTACACAAGGACTTTGGACACCCTCAGATCTCAGACTGCAGTACGTCCTGGAAAACAGCCGGGGAAACTGAGGAATGACTCTAGTGTGGGTATCAGGAAGTTGCAAATATTACTTATGGTAGGGAAATAATTCTCCACAAATTAAATATAGAGACTGGAGTAGCTGTTTGTCAGTTAAGTGACACCCTCATTCACACTACAGTTCTACTTCAGGATTATAGGGACCCAGTGCCAGGCAGGGCCAGCACTGCATGATTACCCTGAGATACTAGTGACAGAGGCAGTCTGTTCCTTAGAGAGTCACATCTGGACGTGGGGCGAGAGCAACATTTCTCATAAGATTTTGGACACAGACATACTTTAGGCTTGCTGGATCTTCATGGTCCCTGTTACAACTCAACTGAGCTTGTACCACCAAAGGCAAGAGGGCTGTGTGTGAGCTGCCAGGTTGTGTTCCAGGAAAACTTGAAAAAGATAAAGCCTAGACCGAATTCGACTGTAGCTAAAGTTTTCCTGGTTCCAGCTCCTGTGGCCCTGCGGCCAGCCGCTTGGAACCAAGTAAACAGACAGAGACTTATATAACTTATAAACTGTATGGCAGTGGCAGGCTTCTTGCTATCTGTTCTTATATCTTAAATTAACCCATTTCTATAATCTATAAGTTGCCATGTGGCTTGTGGCTTGTGGCTTACCGGTACTTTTACATCTCGCTTCCTCTGTGTCTGGCTGGCGACTCCTGACTCAGCCTTCCTGTTCCCAGAATTCTCCTCTCTCCTTGTCCTGCCTATACTTCCTGCCTGGCTACTGGCCAATCAGTACTTTATTTATTAACCAATCAGACCAACACATTCAGAGCATATAGAATATCCCACAGCATTCGACCCCTGGACTTTGATGTGCAAACTGTTAGGCTGAAAACTGCCCTTGGTTGTTGGAGCCCAAGCTGGGGAGCCGAGGACATTCACCAGGAAAGCAGACAACCTTCGCCATGACTGCTATACTGACCCGCTTCCCAATTTCTTTGTCTAAACTAACAGTCTGCATCATCTCTACATGCATGGCTGAGGGAAGATGTAAACATCCCTCACCTAAACACATGATTTGATTATTGTGTGGCTACATCCTGAGAACATGCACAGGGGAGCAGCGTGTGGGATATAGACTTCTGCCCAATCAGAAGGGGAGGGAGGGACTGACCAGAGACATTCCCACCAGAGAAGGGACATTTGCGCTGAGCAGCAGCTGACAAAGTGTGGAGCACTCTAGGCTGAGGAGACGCATGAGTAGGATGCGGTGTCATAAATAGGACCAGGGAGCTGAGTGGTGGCTTGGGATGTGTCTGGGAGAAGTGAGGGATGTTTCAGCACTTGGAGTATCAGAATTCACCTCCAAACATGCCAGGTGTAGTGGGGACCAATGACAACACACACATACTCTCAAATAATATTTGGTAAATACTGGGGTAAAAGTGCTCAGGTTGTGGAAGTATTGGCGTGGAAGTCATGATGAATACAGCCTGTTTAGCTTGCTAGTGTCAGGACTAGTGTGATTCAGGGTCAGAAGTGGCATTCTCCTGAAACATTTCCTTCGTAGGCATTCAGAGATCCTCTAGGTAGTTTGTGACACACCCCCTGCCCTGGGCTTCCTTTGGAGTGACTTAGAAAGAGACCCTCCTAAGTACATACTGTAACTCGTACAGGGAGGAAAGGGAAGGATGCAGACTCTCTCTTCTCCATGACAACACTAACCATGAAGACACCCTCTCCCACACAGGCTTTCATCCTCAGAAGCTCTTGCTATATGTCCAGGGCTATAATCCTCCTGCCTTGGGGTCTATAGTGCAGACTCTGTACTCTAGTGTAGTCCAGCCCATGTTGCCACTGTGTTATATGGTATTTTTTTCTTTCAAAAGAAAGTCTCTCTTCCCTGAGCCAATGTGGTTCTTATACTGGGTGGAGAGTCCAGGAAACCAGTCTTGGAACACTTAGGGTGGTAGCTGCCCTAACCAAACACCAGCCACAGGTTGAATATCCAGTTCTGAAAGTCTGAAATCCCAAATGCTTCCAAACCAGTGAATTCACATGTTGAAATGTGAATGTCCTCTCTAGTGTGACACCCTCCCCAGTGCGAACACTCTCCCTGCTGTGACACCCTCCCCAGGGTGACCATCCTCCCCAGGGTGACATCTTCCCCAGAGTGTCATCCTTTCCAGTGTGAAGTCCTCCCCAGATGGCATATGCAGTGTGGCTGTGATGGGGAATGATGATGGCATGAGGGTGCAGCCCTTGTGAATGGGTTGAGGGTCTCTGTAACAGTCCACAGAGAGCTCACTATCTTGTCTGCAAGTGAGGTTACGGCAAGAATACTTGTCTGTCTGTCTGTCTGTCAGAACATGGGGTCTCACTAGACACTTCCTGGGCTTTCACCTTGGACATCCAAGCTTCTGATATCTATGACACTCAAACCTACATTACTTTTGCTATGGCACTCCAGATGGACTGAGACAGACAGACGACAGACAGACAGACACACACACACACACACACACACACACACACACACACTCACACACTTCCCTTGAGGCTCTAGTAAATTATGTGATGTCCCCTGGGCTTCTGTCTTCAACAGTGTGGACAGCTTTTACAGTTGGGTACCTTCCCTCAGAGTCCTCCCTTTCCCAACCAGCACTTACTGAAACGACAAGTGTCTCTTCAGAGACTGCCTCTAAGTATCAGGTGCAATTCTGAGCACATGCCCTGACTACAGAGGTACAGAATTCCTTGTTGAAGACACAGGGTTATCTAGGATCTCATCTATAGGATGGTCTAAGAACCAAGTCACAGTGGGCTGGGCTGCAATGCGGACCTTTGGCTTGAGTGCCTGTTGAAGACTGAGCTCGGGGCTGGTGGCCTTGGGTTTTAAAGTGTGGCTATGAGCTCAGGGAGGTGCTGAGCCAATAAGGCCTCAGAAGGAGTGAGCGCATTGTCGCCACTCTTCTCTCCCTCACAGTCCCCTTTGCCTGTCTTTCTTCACCTCATGTATTTCCAATGGTTTCAGTCACACTGAAAAGAAAACAAGTTTGTGAGTACATGTCATGGTCAGCTGCCCTGGAGGACACTCAGTCCTAGAAAATGTCCATTTGAAAATGTGGCACTTGGAACTGAAGAGCCGTCTTCAGGGCTCGTGGGTCAGTTCCAAATGCAGAGGGCTATGGTCTTTCAAGGTCTGACTTGCCAGACACCTTAAGATGGACACATGCTATCATGGCACGTGGTCACTATGGTGACCAGCTCCCAGCCCTGACTTCCCCAGCCTCTGGTCACTGCTGCATTCGCTGGTCTGCATCAGGGTTGTGACACATCTGCATGGCGCTATCATTTGTTTCTGCTTACCCCTTCTGGAAACTCCACAGCTCACGTAGTTCTCATGGGACTATGTCCCTACTAGCTGCACAGTGCACCTGCTGTATAGTCCCCTTCCTGTGGGCTCTAAATGCCCTCATGCCTGGTACCACCTAAATTCCCTTCACCAACAGCAAAACATAAAAGAGGCTTTCCTTCAGGGCTGTTAGCAACCTCCAAGATCCGATACCATTTTATACCCAGCAGGCAATCACACTGAACTTGTATTACTACCCTAGATATGGACTCGGGGGGGAATAGGCGCCAAGTCACAAATATAAAACGCACATCTGGTTTCCCAAAATGACTCAGATCTCTTGAGAAATACACAGTAAACACAATCTAACATATTAGGTTCTAAATACAGAGGCTGGTCTCCTCATGAGAGGACCATGGCTCATCCTCAAACACCTATAGCATCAGCAGCTGCTGTGAGGGGTATCAGAGAAATATTCAGAACTAAAACGTAACATTTCTCCAGACAGCGTGTGTGTGTGTCTAAAAAGGAAGAAAACAGTAATGACTACAGAAGGTTAATACATCCCCAGCAATCTGTCACTTTGTCCAGGTGCACCAGTAACATGTAGTGCATGGGTTTGAGTCTTGCTTCCCTTCTCAAAAGTTTATGTGGGGTGAAGCACTCTGGAAAAGTCTTTCGAACAACAGCAGGGAAAAAGAAACCCTACCCAATGCCAGCAAAGACTTGGGATGTACACCACATTTAAAGGAATGGGCTTTCTAAGACTTTTTACTTGGCATGGCCTTAAAATGGAGGGAATCTGAATGCTGGTCCTCCTGTATTATTCATTACATAATTGCTGTGCTTTGTTAGAAATATGATCTATTATAACCTTGAATGGAGTACATTAAATGACATTGAAAATTAGATTATTCTGATTATTAGAGAAGTGAGAAATGTGCTAAACATTTGTAAGGCTGATAATCAATCAGGGTATCCATTGGAGTGTAATAAAAATAAATCCGGAGCTAGTGTGTTTAAATCTAATTTTTTAAGCATGACATTTTCTTCAGAGTTTCTCTCTAAAATGTCACCATCTTCTAGAACAGTGATTGATTCTGTCTCTAGGGAGAAGTGCTCACTCCCATTACTTCACCCACTGCACACACACCCAGGCCCCCTGCACGGAAGCCCGATGAATCATGGTAATAACAATATGCTTTATGGGAGCTAAGCGTTACATCACTTCAGCTAGGAGACCACCTTCTTCCTCTGCCAGACGAGAGTGGAGAACACACACTCTTCAAACCAGAGTGCAGCTCGTGCATTTTCTAAACAGAAATGGCAACTTTCATATTGTTTTTTGTGGTGGTATTGTGTTCCCCAAAATATTGTGCACCCTAATAAACTTATCTGGGGTCAGAGACAGAACAGCCACAATATTAAACATAGAGGATAGGCAGTGGTAGTACACACCTTTAATCCTAGCATTCTAGAGGCAGAAATTCATGTGTTCAAGGATACAGCCAAGCATGGTGACTCACGTCTTTAATTCCAGAAAGCTAGCCTTTGATCCCAGGGAGTGAGGCAGAAAGCAGAAAGATACATAAGGCATGAGGACCAGAAACTAGAAGCATTTGGCCTGGTTAAGCATTTGGCTGGTTAAGCTTTTAGGTTTTGAGGAGCACAGTTCAGCTGAGAGCCATTCGGATATGAGGACACAGAGGCTTCCAGTCTGAGGAAACAAGATCAGCTGAGAAGTTGGCCAGGTGAGGTTAGCTGTGTCTTGTTCTGTCTCTCTGATCTCCCAGTGTTCACCCTAATAACTGGCTCAGGTTTGATTTCATTAATAAGAACTTTTAAGATTCCTGCTACAGTTTTTACTTTACTGAGAAAAAAGGATGGATGTACACTGCCTTGTACGCAGTCATTGTCCTCGTACATTTGCAGAGAAAGAAAGTGAAGCAATCATTGTCTTAATTTACCTTTGTCTGCTATCCATCGCTCTGTCATCCTCTCACTAGAAGAGTGCCTGGCACCCTGGAAGCACTGGAAGCACAGAAGGCGGCGCTGTGGCTATCTGAAGGAACGGGAAGGCAGGATGTGCTCGGGCTCATGGTCACGGGTGTTGGGGTTGTTGGGAGGGATGCAGTGGTGGAAGGACCCAGTCTGGTGAGCAAAGCCCTCGGGGAAGTCAGCTTCCCTTCTCACAGCTTTGGGCACGGGGGTCTGAATGGACACTTTACTACAAGCGGGGCCTGAGGAGAACCGACTACGCCTGGGCAATCCCCATTTTCCTCACACGGAGGGAACAAAGACAAGGCGAATGGGAAACAGACAACAGAACAAACTGCCTGGACTTCGGTTTGGGTTGAGGCACTGGGATGATCGTTAGGGTCTTGTACAGCTAGACAAACTCTCTACCACTGAGCTACATCCCAACCCTTCCTTTCCCGTTTCCTTCCTTCTTCTCACCCTCCCCTCCCCCTTCCCTTCCTCCCAGTTCTAGGAGTTGAGCCCATGGTCTTGTCCACACACCACAAATGCTCTGCCACTCCACCTCATCTTTACTCACCCCTTCCACTTTCTTTTCCTTTTCAGTTCTCTCTTCCCTTTCCTCCTTTTCAGGTGCCAAGGTTTACACCAGGGCTAAGTGTACATCGGGTAAACGCTCGCTCATCCGTCAGCTCCGCTCCTGCAGTCCTTCTATCTTACTGAACTCAGCAATTCAAGTGAATGGAATGCAGCTGTGAGAACTACTGATTCTATCACAGGCCAATCATGGGTTAGGGACAAAAACACACCCATTGCCCTGTATGGGAGAGTAAAGGTAACTGGAGATGTTCAGGTACGTTAAGTGACCTCTTGGGGACACTGTGGGCTGTGGGATTTGGGACTTATGGGGCAGACCCTGGGGAAAAGGTGGAGATATGGAAAACAGGGGAAAGTGATAGTTAATAGCTTCACTTTCCCCCATTCCTGATGAGCATTCAGGAAATCCACCAGCAGAAGGAAGCTGCTCTTAGGTCAACTAAACATTGTCGTGGTAGGACAGGGGACATTCCACATGAGATGAACCACCCTAGGTGATCTTCCAGAGAGTATGAGTTGAGGGACCTCCTCTAAAATGTTTGTGGCAAAAAGTTCTTTTTTTTTCTTTCAGGTTTTCTTTTTCAATTTTAGAAATATTTACCTATCCATGAGATTCTGGGGGCAGGAACTCAGATCTAAATGGGAAATTCACTTATGTTTTCTCTTTACACTCAGAGCGGGAAAATAATTTCATGTCAGCTTCAGGGAAATATGGTTTTCTTTTGAAAGAAAAGTACCAGTTAACAAACAGATACATAGGCTAGGTGAGTTGGTCCATGCCTGTAATCCTAGCCCTCCAGAAAGAGGATCATGAGTTCAAGGTCAGCCTTGGTTACTTAGCTAGACTGTGCCTCCCTCAAACAAACAAACGAAACAAAGCAATCCCCCAATAAATCAATAAATAAAATAGCAGCACAAGCTCTGAAGACTGGGAAAGGACTGAAATTTGGAGAGAAAGAAATATAAATCATGATCCATCCATGTTCATATTTGATGTAGTTTTTTCTGTTCTTTATCTTTTGATGCATTCTTTTCTTTCAATATAGATCATATAGTATCTCAGATTTCTGATCTTGTTCTCCTCAAATGTAGCATCATGAATATTTTCCCATGTCACTACATAGGCTTTGAAAAAGTCCCTGCAATGATACCCAGCACGGCACTCTTTTCATAGGGTGTGACCTGCTTTATACAGGTATTCTTCCCTGTCAGTCCCTCATGGTACCATCTGTCCCGTGCTTACATAAACAGTGCTTCAGTGGACATCTTTAGACATCATACTGGGCATGTTTTGATGATTTCTCCCTCCCTCCCTCGCTTTCTCTCCCTCCTTCCTTTCCTCCAACCCTTCTTCTGTTTTCTCCCCCCCCTCCCTTCCTGTCTTTTCATTTCAGATAGTTCTTACTATACACTAGGAGATTCCTACGTTGCCTGGTCTGGCCTTGAACTCAACAATCCTCCTGCCTCAGCCTCCTGAGTGTTGGGATCACAGGTGTGAATTCCATGCCTGGCTCTGATGCTTTCTGTGAAGCTTCAAGGAAAGGGGTTGCAGAGCTTCCAAAAGGCATGGACACACCAGTTTCCAGTGCCCAGCAGCCTGAGTGTGGCCAGCTGGCTCGCCTTTCTTGGCAGATGGTGCCATTCATTCACTGCAAGGAAGCTGGTGTCCTTGCAGGGCAGCAGACAGCTCTGTTCCTGCCATCACAGGTCTCCTGCCAACCACACTGAGCCTCTTTGGTCATCCCATGATTCCAGTGAACACTGCTGCTGTCCACGTCCCACTGCTGGCTTAAAAGTTCCCCATTGGGCCACATATGGTCAACTGGTGGATATGGCAATGCAATCTGATCACAGGACAATCTATGACCCCTTTGGCCAACCTCAGCCCTGCTTCACAAACAGCCCAACTAGGGAGGGGACATCCAGGGCTACAAGGTTCCTGACAGCCAGTGGAGGACATCCTAGGGTATACGCCTCATTAGTTTCTCACTCTTATTGAGCTTGTACCCCCGCCCCCCTTTTAGGGTACCTGTCAAGAAGAAAAGCCAGGATGTCTTTGTGGAGGGTTTCTTTCTTATAAGAACCAATCAGGAAACTCTTAGCGCACTCCACGAGCTCTGTTCTTTAGAGTCTGGTTACCTGTCTGTTCAGACTAGGCTCCTTAGTTGGCCACCAACCATGCCTCCTTGTGTGCACACCTGACTGACACTGGAGCCAGGCAATTCCTGGTTTTTTTTTTGGGGGGGTGGGGTGGGATATGTCCTGCTCATGCAGGACATTTGGTATTTTCCTGGCTCAACCTACCAGGAGCCAGTAGCTCAAGCTGGAATTAGTTAGGGAGGGAGTCAGAGGCTTGGAAATCACATGGAACCCAGGCATGGAGCATACACTTTTATTCCCATTGCCTGCAAATTCCTCTATGAACATTCACAATATCGTATCCTTCTGGGTTGTGAGAGGCACAGGAGAAGTAGGTGTAAAGCTCCTGTGTTCCCTGGACCAGCCAGCACCACAAGGCACGGGGAGGTCAGACACCATTCTGAGCAAATACATGGAAGGGTGTGGGAGGGAGGGGGCAGAGTGGCTCCTGTCCTGCGGAGATCTGGGGAGCTGAGGAGGAGGAGGCTGGCGTGGGAGGCCTGCTTGCCACCTGGGCGCTGCCAAGAGCCGTGTCTGGGTCTGCGGCTGTCACGTCCACTTTCTGTGCTGATGTTCATGGTTCACGTTGCCACCAAGGGCTATGGCGATGCCTAGGGCTGGGCCTCCCCCTGGGCCTATGTTGGGGTCTGAGGGCCAACCCACAATTGTGGGAATGCTAATATGTGTGGCCTGTGTTGCCACCTGGGGCCGTGGTGACATCTTGGCCAGGGCTGCTGCTGAGGGCCATGTCTGGGATCTGGGCCACCACCTGTAACCATGTTGGGGACCAAGGGGATGCCACAGCTGGGGCCATGCAGATCTGAGTGGCCTGCACTGCCAACTGTGGTCATGGTGTCCACTGGCTCGAGCTGCTGCTGAGGGCCATGTCTGGGTCCATAGCCCTACTGTAGCTGTGTCTGAGTGTGGCTTCTGTCACCAACAAAGGCAGTGCAGATGCCCGGGGTCTGGACCACCACCTGGGACCACGTTGGAGTGCGGGGACCACGCTGCTGCTGGGCCCATGCCAATCTGAGAGACCTGTGCTGCCACCTGGGACCATGGCGACATCTGGGCCCAAGCTGCTGCTGCTGCTAGCCATGTCTGGGTGCATAGTCCTGGCACAGCTGGGGTCTGTGTTTATGTCTGTTGCCTATGTTGCCACAGAGGCCCATAAGAACCACCCCTCACTGGCTCAGGGAGAGCCAACCGCCCCCCTCACTGGAGAGCTGCCCCCACCCCTTGCTGACCCTGCTGGAATGTGTGAAGGGTCTGGTCCTCTGGAACCACAGCCGCAGGATCTCCACGGACTTGGGCAACAGCAGGATATTCAAGAGGAGTTTTGGTGAGGATCCAGTATCGATGGTGTACCAGAAGTCACGGGCCTTGAACCTCACAACAACACACTACACAATGAACATTTTCGAGGAAAGCTGCTTGGAGAAAGGCTATACTGCATGATACACAGCAGCAGCTCCCACTGCCACCAAGAGTGAAGAGGGGGTGGAGAGGCAGGAAAGATGGAGCAACGAAGTAGTTTGTTTTAATGAACACTCTTATTTTTATTATTTCTTTTTTAGGTTTCCTTTGAGTGGGGGACACTACAAGGGTGAAGGATGGATATGGAGGGACTCAGAAATGAGTGGGTTTGGGGTGCATGATGTGAAATTCCCAAAGAATTAATACAAATTTTTTATGTTTAGAAACAAAGCTCCCGTGGTTCCCAGTGAGGTCACCACGCGGGGAGATTGTGACACTGGGTGACTCTGCAGGCACTCGTTTGCGAGCAGCAGCACTAGAACACAAGACAGGAGAGTGACTGCCTGTTCCAGAGGTACTTGCTTACAGACTTGTGCTACATCGAATTTTGTGCGGTGGCTACATTCCAGCTGTCTCAAGCCATTCTCCCATTAACCAGGACCAGCCAAACGGAACAACGGCTACGCTGATTGCAGTAGGGCTCTGCTCAGGGTCTGTTTCTTGTCCAGCATCATGACTCACCACGATCATGTGTGCTGTTCCCTGGGCTCGGCAGCAGAACCATTGGGCTTCTGCTCCCTTCTCCACACACTGCTCTGGGGGCCTCAGGAATCTCCTCCCTTCCTGCCCTCCAGGATCCACTCTGCACAATGATCCAGTTCCTTGCTGGATCAGACTAGTCTCCACCTTAGGAGCACTGCACTCCTATTTCTCCTGTTTGGGAAACTTCCTGAGATGGTAGCGCCCTTTGCTCCCTCACCTCCAGGTCTTTGCTCAAATACTCCTTCCCAAAGGGCTTCTCTACTAAGTAATGGCCATCTCCCTCCAGTACCTGTACAGCAAGTATCTGTGGTAAACTTCACTGACCACCGTGTCTGCATGTTCTCTTCCACTCTCCATGTGTGTGCACCGTCCCCACATTCTCTGTCTCCCTCCACACAGGTGCACCGTCCCCACACACTCTGTCTCCCTCCACACAGGTGCACCTCCCCACACACTCTGTCTCCCTCCACACAGGTGCACCTCCCCACATACTCTGTCTCCCTCCACACACGTGCACCTCCCCACACACTCTGTCTCCGTCCACACACGTGCACCTCTCCACACACTCTGTCTCCCTCCACACACGTGCACCTCCCCACATACTCTGTCTCCCTCCACACACGTGCACCTCCCCACACACTCTGTCTCCATCCACACAGGTGCACCTCCCCACACACTCTGTCTCCATCCACACAGGTGCACCTCCCCACACACTCTGTCTCCATCCACACAGGTGCACCTCCCCACACACTCTGTCTCCGTCCACACAGGTGCACCTCCCCACATACTCTGTCTCCGTCCACACAGGTGCACCTCCCCACACACTCTGTCTCCATCCACACACGTGCACCTCCCCACATACTCTGTCTCCCTCCACACAGGTGCACCTCCCCACACACTCTGTCTCCATCCACACAGGTGCACCTCCCCACACACTCTGTCTCCATCCACACAGGTGCACCTCCCCACACACTCTGTCTCCGTCCACACAGGTGCACCTCCCCACATACTCTGTCTCCCTCCACACAGGTGCACCTCCCCACACACTCTGTCTCCCTCCACACAGGTGCACCTCCCCACACACTCTGTCTCCCTCCACACAGGTGCACCTCCCCACATACTCTGTCTCCCTCCACACAGGTGCACCTCCCCACACACTCTGTCTCCCTCCACACAGGTGCACCTCCCCACATACTCTGTCTCCCTCCACACAGGTGCACCTCCCCACACACTCTGTCTCCCTCCACACAGGTGCACCTCCCCACACACTCTGTCTCCCTCCATGCCTGCACACCTTTCCTTATACTCTGTGTCTCCCTCCACACAGGTGCACCTCCCCACAGTGTCAGGGTTTCTGATCTGTTTTGCTTTTTCTGTATTCCCAGGATCTAGATCACTGTCCAGCATATACATGGCCGTATAATATGCATTTCTGGAATGAATGAATGAATGAATGACAAAGTCTAGCTGAATGTGGATGACAGTTGTTCTTTGTTTTCACTTGAGGATAAGCAGAAGGCGGCACAGAAAAGCCCTGTTCAAGTTCATGATGCATGCCTTAGCTCTGCTCACACCGAGCTGAGCACAGGCCGGCAGTTTCAAGGCACCCCCGCACTGGCCTTCTGTTGCATGGACCCTCAAACTGGCAGTCCATGACTCACAGGCAGAGGTGGGGTCTAATCATTCACAGTTACCTGTAAGTACATGCAGTGTACATCGTGGGCCTTTGTGAAAATCCTGACAGTGCTTTCAATGAGAGAAAGGAGGCTCTGAACAGGCAGCCAAGGCCAGAAGCTCAACTCTGCCCACCACATATGCACCGCTGAGTCCTTTCGTGGACACTGTTTCAGGAGCCTCAGGTGGAATGGCCCAACACAATCTTCAAGAACAGTTACCCTTTCCTATTAACTGCAGCTCTCCTTCTCCTGAGCTGGAACCAGACTCAGAATCCTGCTCAACCTGGGAGTGAGGCAGACGCCAGCAGCCACCGCCACTTCCTCTGCAAGAAAGCAGCCAAGCAACACCTTCGCCAGCCTGGCCTGCCCAGAGTTGGCTGTGTACACTCAGTTCTCCTTCCTCCAGCCGCACCCCGTCCTTCTGTAGACGGCAGTTTCCTTGACAGATGCAGGTAAGGACATCAGTGACCGTATCCACGCAGGACAAGGTACAGGCCTTACCTAGTCATGGTGTGGGCCAAGGTTGGCCAAAGTGTTATGCCTGTTTCCAGGAGGTATTGCAGAGGTAGTCATTCCAGAACGGAGGAAAAGAATTCCTTCCACACACAGCCTCTATTTCCAATAAGGTATGAGAGTCCAAGCCAGCAGCCACCATGGTAATGTCTGAAGTATGATGGGAACTAAGTCATTTTGGTAGGAAAGTTTTCATTTAATTAGGTGCCATATTTACTTCAATCCCAAGCCCCCAGGACGTCATGTAGGAGAAATCTAAAATAGCAATTCCCGGTTCTAACCCTCCAAGGTACTTTGACAAGCAGTCATGGCAGTTAGTTTGATACAGAGCCCCAGAGTCTGGATCCATGTATCGGGCATGATTAGATCATTACCTAAACCCCAGCCAGCAGAACTCTTGGAATCCATCATCTTCAGAGATCCCAGTTGGGTCCCGCCTTGCTCTAAGCCCCTCACACTCCTTCTATTCTAACTGTGGGCACACTGGTGCTCAGGGGCCTGCTGCATGTGAACCTGCCCTGCTCGTCACCACCTCTGACCTTTCCTCCTTTGTCTCTGTCCATGTTTGTCCTGAACTTTGTCTTCTGTTAACACACCCAGAACCCGGATTTTGACCTTTTGGTTCACATCTGTCCCACAGTGCTGAGAGCATGGCCGGCCGCTGCGTGCTGAGCAGACGAGTGACTCCAGCAGTCTGTGGAGACGTTCTGGCCAGGGCTTTTCCTTTCACACCCCCTTACACGAAAGTCTTTGAATTTATTTGAGGCCATCTAGGGCTACATAGGAAGACCCTGGCTCAAAACTAAAACAAAGCAAAGTCCTATTGGGACTTTGGAGAAATAGATGGATCCCACCAACAGCCAAAAGAGTTTAGCCGGAAGTCATGGGCATTCCCCTTATAACAAACAAGGCTGGGAACTTCAGGTCTGCATCTGTTTCAATGCCCCTCTGCAGCTTCAGCGAAGGCCCTCCTTAGGTTTAGGATGAACACTGAAATGGGTAGCCATGAGCTGAGACCAAAGCTGGGACATTTTTGAAACCACGGTGACAGAGAACTGTAGGAAAAACTAGAGCCACTTGATCTGGTGAAGGAAAGAGAGTTTTTGTTTTTTTTAGGGGGGAGTGTCTGTGCCTAAGTTCTGGAGCTGACTTTCAGTATCTTAAAAAGATGGATCTAGACCAGTGAGTCATCCCTGCTAAACTCAGCCAACACTAGTGACTGTAGTACTCTTCCCCAGACCCCCAGCTGCCTGCTGGAAGGATCTATACTAGGGGGCTTCACGGTACCCCCAAGGCCTCTGCTGAACCTTACATTTCTGTGCAGTTAGAATCTTTAACTGCTTTGGCCTAGGCTTCTAGTGTCTAATGACTTATACACTGAGAGAACTCTGAGCCATTGAAGGCTACCTGTTGACTGTCATTGCAAGTTTGCTGTGGTAGATGCAGAACTGTGACAAAAATCCAGACACAAGCCTTGGAATGAAGGGAGGAGGTGTAGAAGAGCAGAAGAGCACACAGCGGGAGCAAGGAAGCAGAGGAAACAGTCTGCTCTCTCCAGCTCCTTCCCCCTTTACTCTGTGTGGGCCCACAACATGTGCGGTGCACCACCCACATTCAAGTGGGTCTTGTCTAATCCTCCCTGGAAACACCCTCACAGACACACCTAGCAGTGTGTTTTATAATTCTGTCAATCAAGTTGACAAGATTAACCGTGACAACTGTATTCAGAGGTATGTGCTTCAAAAAGACTTTGGTCCGTCGAGTGTTGCGATATGTGCCCTCAATCCCAGCACTTGGGAGGTTGTGGCAGGAATGTGAAGGTTCAAAGCCAGCCTGGGTTACATTAGCAAGACCTTGTCTCAAGAAACCAAACCCAATGCTAGAACTTAGGCTAGAATATCACAGGTGATTTTTCTCCAACTCTCCCTATGATGAGCAGAGCAGCATCTTGGGAAAGTTCTGGAAATAGCTATCACATGCTATCAGCTGCTCTGAATTCCCCGAGACCAAAAAAAATGGGGCTGGCTGCTCAGTCTTTATCTCCCTCAAAAAAACTGGGCAGTACCAAGTGAGGTGATGGTGCTGTATCACAGGCTTTCCTCCAACTATGAGGATGAAGGACTAGGCTTTTATGTCCAGTTCTTATCTGTCACAGACAAATACCCTCATAAATACAGTAAAGACAGAGGGTAGCAAATGAAATGCTTCTTGACTGTTGAAACAGAATAAAGAGCCGAGTTTCCCGAAACGTCTGCTGTCGGTAGTTGTCTCTGGCTCATCTTCTGTGTACAGCACTATTTCTGTATCACCAACCAGCTCTACTCCCAAGCAGCCTGGTCATAAAGTTAAGCCATTTAAAAAGTCACATCTGTACCACTGGAAGCCTGATGAGATAGTGTGGAATTCAAAGTGAAGTGTAACAGCCCAGAGGCCCCATCCTCCTTTGATAGTGAAATGAATTCAGTGGGTCAAATTATAGAATAATGGCAATTCCCCAGTTGTGAGATGGGTCTTGTCTTCTATGCTGATAGGTGTGTTGGCACTTAAGTGACAATTTTACCTGAAGTCCTTGCACAATCAAGACAGATAATTTAGCTCTATACTTGCTAAATTCAACAGGAAGATATGACACTTTGTCCTGGGTAATCATATGTATGTGGAAGGTTTTTCACTACTCATTTTATTTCCTTTTATATTTATTCACTTGTTTTCATTGTTGACTTTAAATAGAAGTGATTTCTAGAGGCCTGTGAAAGCTTCCAGAGACCATGCCAAGGACACAGGGGTTTTGTTTCTATAAAACAAGGCAGTAGTGTGTGCAGTTAACTCAATAAAATAACACTTTCTACTTGGGTAAACTGACCTAGATTTCCTGACACTCACACAGCATCCAGAGAGGGGGCGTGAGAGGGGAGTGGGAGGGACGGTGTGTGTGTGTGTGTGTGTGTGTGTGTGTGTGTGTGTGTGTGTGTGGCCTGGCTGTCAGGCAGCAGGGTTCTCCCTTTGGTTATAGTCCACAGCCTACACCCTCAGCTTTGTGAACAGAGTCCTAGGCTTTTACGAAGAGGACTGTAGACAGATGGGCGTGTGATCAAGAGTCGGGCTCAGAGAAGGGCTGCCTCGTCAAAAGGAGTCACAGAAATGCTCACTTGCCAGTGTTCCTCCTCCACACCCACCGTCCACACACGGGTGGGATAGCACCTGAGAGGCCAAACTCTGCATCAGAGTGAGGGTTAGTTCATGTAGTGAGAATTAGACTGTCTGTGCTAGTACTCCCCACAGAAAGCTGAAGGAACCTGCACACTGCATTGGGAATGTATACTCTGCTCAGTGAATGCTGCATGGGCACACACACACACACACACACACACACACACACACACACAGCCTATTCAAACATACAACCCATATTGAACTGCACGGTAATGCAGCCCCAGGGGAAAGCTATATACACTTGAAATAATTTACAGGAACGTAAGCTCACATTACTCAATTAGCTTGGCATGAGTTTGAAGCATTAAATGCCTCTCCAGATGCTTCTTAAACTCAGCCTTTTCTGATCAACCTCTCTTCCCTTCCCTTCTCCCCTCCCCTTCCCTCCCCTTCCCTCCCCTCCTCTTCCCTTCCCTTCTCCCCTCCCCTTCCCTCCCCTTTCCTCCCCTCTCCTCCCCTCCTCTTCCCTTCCCTTCCCCCCTCCCCTTCCCTCCCCTTTCCTCCCCTCCTCTTCCCTTCCCTTCCACCACACCAAACTGCCCTTTCAACCCCCTCTGTCCTCATGGGCTTGGTGTCTTCTCCTGAGCCAGCTCCAAACCAGCATCTCTGGCTTCCGGGGAGGCACCTCCCTGTGGCATCCTACCCGAAGACTCGAGTCAGATTTCTGATCTAGTTGCACTCTAGAGAATGCCTTTGACTCATTTTTCTCTGGATTCTGGGAATTTCTTACTCAATTTCTCTGAATTGAGTCTCCGTCTTGGTTAGCACAATGTGAATTTTTCTTTCTCTCTCAACTCAAAATTTCATTGGAAACGCCCCCCCCCCAACTTCTTTATTCAATGTTTCCTAAAAATTCTCTCTTCACAAGGACTGCTGCATCCCATGGAGATGACCCCATCCACCTCACCAGCCTCACCTTCAGACCCCAAAAGTATCTCTGAGGTATCATTTCTTTTAGAAATTTCCAGTGCATTTGATCAGTACAGCAGAATCTATCTGCATCTTATATTTATTTTATTTTTTAAAGACTTATTTATTTATTATGTATGCGGTACTCTGTCTGCATGTATGCCTGCAGGCCAGAAGAGGGCGCCAGACCTCATAACAGATGGTTGTGAGCCACCATGTGGGTGCTAGGAACTGACCTCTGGAAGAACAGCCTACATCTTATATTTTTAAACTAAATTGTAGCTTTTGTAGCTGTACCAAACCTGTTTCCGGAGTCCAGAGATAAGCACCTTTGGTCACTTGTTTGTTGAAGCAGCGTTGTGCCCTAGCTTTGCCCTTGGGGGTGGCTTCACTGCCACCTTGACTGTGTGTAGGAGGTGGTGAGGCAGAGCACTCCAAGACCCCTGTAGGCCTTGGGGAAGTTGGATCTGCCCAGTATTCTCAACATTTACCCTTTAAAATTTGCTGAGCAGTGAGAGGCCAGCCTGGTGGGTATTGTCAGAGCCAGGCTAGAACTCTGCACACTGTGGCCCCGGGCCTGGATTAGTGTTTAAAAAGTTGTGTTTGTAACTGCATAACTACATATGGCTTCGTGTCTTGTTCTTCTGAATCTTAAAATTCAGATGCCTTTATTTGCGCCTGTTTTGTTTACTATCATTCACATAGATTTATAAAAACAATGGGTTTTATTGTGACAGTATCATACATCTATCCAATGGACTCAAGATCACATTTACCCCCTTCTCCCCCACTTGGTACCCTTGCTCCTGCTGTACATCCTTCATCCTCTCTTGCTTTCCTGTCTTACTGGTCCTTGTCCTCCAAATAGTGATCCTTTCACTTCCATCTATTTTTTAAAATTTAGATTCCCCATATGAGAGGAAACAGGGTATTTGTCTTTCTGAGCCTCGCTCATTTCACTTTACACAACATTCCAGTATCATCCATTTTTTTGAAAATGGCATAACTTTGTTCTTTATGACTGAATTAAACTACTGTGCACACACACGCACATGCACACACATACACACACATGCACACACACATGCACACACAATGCACACACACGCGCGCACATGCACACACACGCACACGCACATGCACACACACTTCTTATCCACTTGTTTGTTGACTGGCATCTATCTGTGCTGGTTCAACATCTTCACTATTGTGAATAGTGCTGCAGTAAAGCCTGCAGATTTCATTGAGGGTTCTACTGAAGGCATTTTAAGTGGTGAAGCAACAAATAGAAGCCAAAGTGTTGCGGAATGACAGATGAGGATGGATGGGGACAGTGTTGTCCCCTTCATCTTGGCTAAATCCAGTCAGCTTGCTCTGGAACCTGCTGTCTTCTATGTGCTGATGTATTTTTCCTTCATATCAACCAAATGAAGAAAGGATTCACACTCCCTCCACTAGAGAGAAGGACATAGGACGCCACGGTCTGCAGATCCACCGGCCTGGAGTCTCACAGCCACTGTCCGGATAGCGGAGTTAGCAGTCATGCTCCTCATCACTAGATGAGGCGACCCAGCTGGACCTCACCCCGGTCAAGCAACTCGACTCAACCAAGAGATTCTACTTTGGAATTCTTCCACACTCATTGATGAAACAGAAGGCCAGAGAAACAGGTTCTAGAATGACTGACCCAGAGCCCTGAGAAATTAAGTAACCAAGAGTCATTGAGCCCAGCTAACAGCAGATGGACTGTAAACTAGCCTGTCCTTAGGGAAAAATGAACCCAGACTGCTCTCCTCTCTCTCTCCCTATCACTAACATGATAAATCCAATCTGCTGGATTTGGTTTCTCCCCAAGTCATGCACATATCCTTATCATTCTTATTTGCTCTCCTGGCAAGCACAGAGAATATGGTCTCAGCTTCTCCTGACACCTCTGCGTCCTCTTGCAGGAAGAGCCTCTGTGGGACACCTGGTATTCGCTCAGCAGGAATGCAGGGACCTTTTGCAGTATGCAGCATGGTGGCAGCCCAGCTGCCCCTTTCCTCACAGAAGATCAGCCATCGACTGTTATTCCCAAACCTAACTCGGCGTAAAACAAAAGCTTAAAATGTGGTTGCATGTGTTTTGTAAAGTTTCACTGATAATATCACCTCTGCAGAGAATTCGGTCTGTATTCAGACAGGTGTGTTCAGTGAGCACTGCAGGAGGACAGGAAAGACCCCAGGAAGGGGGGATTCAGTGACACCAGACACGTTATGCAAAAAGAAAGTGGGGAGGGTGAGAAAACACATTCCACAGAACTTGGGAGCCAGAGGCCTTCCTCTGCCTTCACGTGTCCTGCACTGAAAAACAGTTAAAAAAGTGAAACCAAAACACTTGGGCTGGAGACAGCCCTGGAGTCTGTGGAACATGTGATGAGCTGGATCCTGGCTTCACTTCCGGGGAGGGTCTCTGAAAAACCTCAGACGAGCCTCCCAAAGTGCAGTGGGTCAGCACCACGAGCACAAGAGAGAAAGCCAAGAGTCAACTGAAAATTAATTCAGAGGAGCTAAGACCTTAGGAAGAAGGCATTTCATTTTGCCCAGGAGCTCCCATTTCTTAAATCACGCTCTTGATTATCTAACTTAATCACTGGCTGTACAAACTGTCCCTGCTCTTAAGCAGAACATGGGTCTCTGCATTCATTTGTCAGCACCTCACAGCCTGTGGGTTAGCTTTTGCTCCTTCCAACACATCCTTTTATGAGGTCTTCAAATGATTGAGCACAGTGGAAATGACGACACACAAACCCAGACCCACCATTCGCTGGGTATCTACTTTATCTGTCAGCAAATACAACGCATTCCTCTATTCCATCAATCAAACAGATCTAAACCTTCCACATTGCATGTGCGGCTGCCACCCATGGGAACCTGAAAGTCAGTGTGCAAGGAAACAAACTATGCTCTCTTTTTAGGAAATATACAAGCCTCACAGCTCCCAGGTGTCAGTTCGGGTTCCCTGACTTAACGTTTCAGATGTATTTCAGTACTGTTATAATCTTTCTGCACTTCAGCATTTCCTGAAAGTGATGCATTCATTTTATCTATAGGATCTTGTATTTTTTTTCAGGGGTAGTAAAACATAATTACATGTCTGGAACTTGGTATGTCTTACTGAGTTGTATACTATGCTTATCAAAGAATCTGCACCCTTATAAAATCCCATTGTAACTATCATCTCCATATTCATAAAAATAGAATATCATTAGTCTGCACTGCCACAGTCTTTACAATGAGCATATTAGATTTAAAAGCGGAGACAGTCCCTGAACTATCTTTAGCATGTCTTTTGAGGGCCAGTGAGATAGCTCAGCTGTAAAAGGGGCTTGCTGCCAACCCTGACGGCCAGAGTTTGATCCCTTGGACCCATATGGTGGAATATATATACAAACAAATGAAATAAAAAGAAATATCTTTTTAGTCTTTTATATTGTTGGGTTTACCAGCTGCAGGGATGAAGAACAGTGTGTTGTTTTCCATGAATTTGGTCTTGCCTGCCCCCTGGTGTCCATGCACTGAAATTGCAAGCATAGGTCTGCAAGTAGCTTTAGGTGTGCCGGATAAGCAGTAGTGAGCCCTTAAAATGAACTTTAAGTGTCTACTCTTTCTTCTGGAAAACACTCAGTTTAATTCCCTTGGAGGAATCCCATCATGTATCTGGATTACTGCCTGCTGCACAGAATAAAGCCTAATTCTTATTTGAGGGACAGTCATAGGATACAACTCTGTGGCTCCAGCCATTTTGATCACGCTTCTAACAAATGGAGGGCTGGATCTTCAGCTCTTCTTCCCAGATGTGAGCAGAGACCATGTGCTAATTCAGTAAGCTGACCAGGCATTGCCACATAAACATGGCCGATTTCTAACATGCATGGCCACATTATCACACTTCAGGCAAAGAACTACAAAAAGTAGAGAACTCCCACTAAGAAATGTGCAGCAGGTTTCTGAAGAATACTGCTCTCCTTTGCTTTGGGGATACTGGCTCAGAAATAAGAGATACTTCTAGAACAAAAAATACTGTTTGTTTTTATGTAGCCCCACCCATTTCCCTCCCACTTGCTGTTAATAACATCATTTATACATAACATATAACATAATAACATCATTCCTGCTACAGTTAAGCAGGAAGAAAATGCGGCCACAGGATTTAAAAAGCATGTGTTTATGACCTGCCATGTTTAAGCATTGCTGAATAAATGCATATTGAAAACATATTTCAAGTGAAAAACCGTAATAAGGGGTTTAGGGATATTCAATATTACTCTACTAATTCATAGCACACCATAATTATGGAATGTATAGACCTTCTTGATATAAATTATAATCCATGGCTCAGTAAGAGCCCTGCGTAGCCCCTTCCTGCTGCAGGGCTATCATATCACGCTCCTCAGGCAGAATGACACAAACAGTCACAAATCATGCCAATAGCGGCGCCGCACCATTATTTCACCCCTAAACATATCATTAACATGAGATTGCTCAAAATTTCCTCCCTCCTCCACCACACCCCCTTCACCCTGTGTTGAAAGGAAAGGTTGCAAGATCCCAAACAATGCAGCTTTTTAGTTTTCTGATGGAAATTTTCTTTCCTCTAACCAAACCAAATCCAGCCTCTATTCTTGAAAACCCTGAGGGAAATAAAAAATGAGCACCCTCTATCCTTTCCATTCCCACCTGGCAAACCCTGACACCCAATATTAGCAATGTCCAGGATGAGAAAGGAAATTTCCAGAAAGTCTCTCTCTCTCAAAAGCATTCCATGGCACTTTTAATCAAGCAAAATGTATCACCATACAAAACAGAAAAGGGAAGCACATATGGTTGGCACAGGGTGGGGGGTTTTCTGCTGGGAGTCAAAGGTCTTGAAGACTCCTTCAGGAAGTATGGGGAATTTTCTGAATTCTGGTTCAAGGATCCCATTCAGATTCCAAAGTCTACTACAGTCATGGTAGACGTGGCTGCATTCCTCTGTCCTTGTCCCTGGCTTGGTCTCTCTCTTCTTAGCCCTGATTGTTTTTAGTGTATTCTCACCATACTTCATCTTTGCACAAGAACGTTTCGTTCTTCGCCTGGGTCCTGGTGTTCCCACATGCTTGGGAATTAAGTTCTCTTTAAGAAAGCAACCAACCGCTAACAGATGTGTACTAACGGATAATTCTGACCTGGGACTTCCCCAGATCTTGACTCTGCTCATCCTATCCCACTTGTACAAGCTAACAGCCTGTGACCTGCTTAGTTTCCAGTGCTGTGATAACATAGCCTGATGAAAAGTAACTTGGAAGGGAAAGGTTTATCGTAGCTTGTAGTAGCCAGGGAAGGCAGTAGGAACAGGAGGCAGAAACATGGAGGCAGGAATTGTCACAGGCAGCGGAGGGATGCAGCTAACTGGCTTGAATTCCCTGGCTTGCTAAGCTTGCTTTCTTATACAATTCAGGACCTAGGGGTAGCATCAGCCTTTGTAGTCTGGACCCTCCCACATCGATCGTTAATCAAGGAAATGCCTGGTAGACTTGTCTACAGACCGATCTCATGGAGGCATTTTCTCAGTTGAGTCCCACTTCCCAAGTACAGTCACTTCTGCCAAGCTGACAGTACAAGAAAAAAAACCACAAAGTCAGGACACCTTACACACCCACCTTCTGGTTTGTGTGTTTATTTGTTTTGTTTGTGAGACAGGGTTGCTGTGTCTCTTGCTCTCAAGTGCTGACATTATAGTCATGTCTACCATGCCCAGCCTGAAAAGACACTCCTTGGTGGCAGCTTCCTCTGCCCCGTTTCCTTCTTCTACACCAGTATTTCCAGAGCTTTTATGAAACAAAACCAAAAACTGTGCACACCATGTCCTTGCCTTATGTCTCCTTCGGGAGTTAAGACCTCAATCCAATATAATCCTGAAGTAGGAAGTGTTCTCTGCTACGTACTCTCAGCATCTTCAACTCGGATGCTGTCATTAGTCCCTTATCATATCCAATAAGGTGAGTGAAGGCCTCTCCTCCAGGATGTCACATTCTAATCACTGGACTGTGTGAACATATTATGTCACATGGGTGGGGACATGCCATAGGCGGGGTGAGGTTGCTCATTAACTACTCCTAAAATGAGGCTGTCCTGGTCCATCCTGGTGGGCTCAGCGTAGTCACGCATCCTTTAGATATGGAAGAGGGAGGCATCGGTGTTTGAATCTGGGTGATGGAGTAGGTGAGACTACAGCAGCCACACTGGCCTTGCAGGTGGGCAGGGACTACAAGTCAGAGAACCTGGAAACCTCCAGAGGAGGAACAGGGAAGGAAGTGGACTCTGCCCTACGGCCTCCCGGAAGGAGCACGGTCAGGCCAGCCGCAGCTCCAAATCCATGAGCCCTGCTTCCAACTTCAGACCCCCAGATCTGAACTGTAATAAGCGAGTGTTAGTTCACATCATTGCATTGTGGTAATGTGTTACCATAGCAATGGGAATCTAATAAGCCAAACAAACTGCAGAAGTGGCAAGTTTGAAATAATTATCACCATGCACACTCCACCTCCCACCCACTTCTCTCCATCAT
Organism: Peromyscus eremicus; assembly: GCF_949786415.1. Lineage (NCBI taxonomy): Eukaryota > Metazoa > Chordata > Mammalia > Rodentia > Cricetidae > Peromyscus > Peromyscus eremicus. The sequence goes on along the minus strand of NC_081425.1, from coordinate 104,069,621 downwards.
CTCTCTCCTATTATCTCAACAAAACCACACAAGCCTTTGCTGAATCCTGATTATATACCAGACTCGTCTAGAAAACATGAGGTTGGTGACACTGTTGGGACTTCTCAGACCAGTGGGACACAGAAAAGCATGCCACAGTCCAGTCAGGGCACATCTGGAACAGGAAATGGAGCGTACCATTGGTATCTTGGGCTGGCCCAGGGCGAGACAGGCAAGCAAGCCTAGGGCAGACAGGGTGTTGATAGTCACAATGATAGCTTCATTCTAGCCCAAGGTAAACTGTGAACCACAGAGCTCTATATATCACTCCCAAGTAGATAAAAAATAACATAAATTATACATAAGGCAAAAAATGTCACAATATAACAAAACCCAGCATGTCCATCCAGCACTTTTGTTTAACAGGGGCTTTTTAAATTGCAATATAATTAGAAAAGTCACCCTGTCAGCATTGCTTTATGGGCTCTGATGAGAGCAGACACACTGCTGTAGTCAGGTGCCACTAGCAACGTTACTCCAATGCCCCTACATGCTCTGGAGACACAACACATCACACCTTGATGCTGCTGGGTGCCATCCTTATGCCACACCCTTAGTGTCTCCTCTGCTCTAAGAGTGGCCCCCTCTAACTGCGCCTGGCATTGCCTCGGTTTCTCTTCCAGCACTGACACATTTCTATCCACTGAGAAAGGCTGCTTTAGGTTTGGAAATCTATGTGAGTGAAAATGTACCCACTTGCCGTGAGCTAGCCCTGTCAGGACACCACCTCAGTTTCACACACGTTCTTCACCATACTGGCTCTGTCAGGACACCACCTCAGTTTCACACACGTTCTTCACCATACTGGCTCTGTCAGGACACCACCTCAGTTTCACACACGTTCTTCACCATACTGGCTCCTTGTGGGGTTTCTCTGCACAGCCTGGCACAACAGGAATCTGAGCTGCTGCCCGTGCTTCTGCTTTGCACAGCATTGCCAGCGACAGTCTTCTGCACACAAAAGACACTCCCACACAAACACCTAGGAGACACTCACCCTGCCCCGGAGTTACTAGGCACGCCTCACCTTGTCAAGTGATAGTGGTAAATTATCACACTTTGCACAGAACTCCCATTGGGCAGTTTTGAGAGGAGAGCTACAAAGTTTTCTCCTGAAAGATCCTTCTCACAAGGCTCTGAAACGTCAAGCAAAGTCCATCTTGAAGATCAGATCAGACTTGCAAGAGTTTTCCAGCATCGTGGCCTGTTTCTATCGGAGGAACTAGGACTTTAAAATGGTGGCCAGCCCACCTCTGCAGTGGACATACAGGCTGGTCTGTGTAGAATGCCACTGGCAACAAACGAATGCACAGAAGTGAGATTCTCCCCCTCAGTCCCTCCCATTCCCAACCTCCCACACAGCAGGAAGGTGAGTGCCTTGGGAAGGAACTAGACTATGACCCAGACCCTTTCTGGAGAGGGAGGGAGCTCTCTTTGAGGCTTAGCCTGACCAGATCTTATCTGGTAGACTGCAGAGCTCCCCAGGAATCACTCAGCAGGGTGGGATCACTCCTGTATTAGTTACTTGTCATACTGCTGTGACCAGATCCCTGGAAAAAAGGGAGGAAAGGTTCATTTTGACTTACAACATGGTGTGTGTGTGTGTGTGTGTGTGTGTGTGTGTGTGTGTGTGTGTGTGACAACAGTCTATCATGGTGGGGAAGGCATCGTGACAGAAGTGTGAGGTGGCTGGTCACACTGTGTCTGCTGTCAAGAGACAAGGAGAAACTGGAGTTGGGCTGGTCTATAAACCCTCGAGGCCCCTCAGCACCTTTCCCCCTAAGTCCTTCCTTCAGAGGAAAGCAGACAGGGAAGGGAACCTCTAAGAGGAAGCGATCCCTCAGCTCAGCTGGCAGAGCATGGCTGGTGCTGGAAGGTCCTGCCTATTTGACCCTCCTGCTCTGTGCCCTCATCTCACCACACACCTCTCCACACCCCTGCCTAGCCTTTCTGGCAGGCTCCAGGAAGAGAATGAAGCAGGGAACCAATGGTGGCCTCCTGTCCTTTACATTCCTGCTTCAGTCTCCCGCAGTCCAGCCCCGTGAGCCTTTGGGAGTCTGGGCACGATGTCCTTTGGGAGTGTAACTGATAGTTTCAAAATGGTTTTTCCAGATCTTCACGCTCTTGGCATTGGGCAGGCCCTTCTCCAAGGCCTCAGTGTTGAGCTTTAAACATCTTTCCTAACACCCACAGCCTTTCTCTCTTTTCTCCCGGGCCAGCTCCCCAGACACCACCAATTAGTCAAACATCAGCGTTTGGCAAGCATGTCCCCAGGCTTCTGGCACAGCCAACAGAGCACCTCATCAAGGCCGCCTGCCTGGCTTTGTGAAGGTCCCACTGCTGAATAAAAACAGTCCTCCTTCACTTTCAGCAAAAGAGGCTGAGGGAGGGAAACATCTAGGAATTGGAGGGAAGTCTTTCTCTGAGGTTTATCTCTCTCAAGGTCTGTGGGAGAAAAGATAATGGCCTTCTGTTCATTCTCACCCCTTCACGTTTATCTCTGCCAGAGGAACACTTGGAACATCTGCTTACCAAGATGAATATAAAAATCCTTCGTGTCTTAATTCACAAGGCACCGTAGCTGTTTTCTGTGCCACTTCCTCGGGGCCTGTAAGGCTCTAGACTAAATTCTTCATGGACAACATAATCCGCTTGGCATACTATCAAAGGCCTTGGTCTGCCCGTGAGGATACTTTGTTCACACGTTGGAGTTGAACCTAAATGCACAGCTTTGGTGATCTCTGTTCCAAAGAAGACAGGGCCTTGTCCCCTCTGCTCTGAGGCTTCTCAAGACATCCCTCAGAGGAAGGAGTTTCCCCACAGAGTCCCACTGGATTTTACCTCTGCAAGGAATGAGGCTAGACCTAGGAATAGGGGACCCTTAAAATGCCTGATAAGCCAAGTGTGGTAGGGTACACCAGTAGTCCCGACACTCAGGAGGCTAAGGCAGGACAATAATGAGTTTAAGGCCATCCTGGGCTACAAGGTGAGACCCTATGTCAAAGGATAAACCAAAACACAAGAACACAACCTCACAGCAAGACAAAATCTGTGGGCTGGCAAGTCAGCATAAGCCCCGAGGCCTCCAGAAGTGCTCTGATGTTAATAAGGGCACTGTTCACACACTGGCCAGCTGTTGCCTCCCCTGCTCCTTAGCTTCCTCATCTCCACAAGAGGCTGGCAGCACTCACCTCACAGAACAAGCCTGGGCAGGAACTGGGCAAGTGTCTGGTCCTGCTCAAGCCTCTGCAAAAGATGTGCCACTTCTTCCCATGATCCAGGAGACAATTAACACATGACCACGGCACTGAGGTACCAAGAGGGCCTGGGATCTTGACATCAGACATCGAGACACGGAAAGACGGTGGAGACACCATCCAGTGCCCAATTCACTCCCCACTCACCCACCCATACAGTCCACACCAATGTGCCTTTTCTGTCTTCTTGGAAGTTTAAGCTATTTTTAAGCTATTTATTTCTGCTGCTGCCACTTTGGTAGCATGGGCCTATGCCACGGGCCGTGTTTTCTAACTGCAAATGTGATCATTTCTTTCAGAGTTCCTCACGATCAGTGGCACATGCTATGCTGAGCTTACAAATCAGACTCCTTCAAGTGGGTTGCACCATTTCCAGCCTCTAGCTCCTCACACTCCCTTCAAGATCGCAAAAGCTCTAGTTGTCTTTCCTATGGGCTCTCAGAAGACTCCAGACTCGCGCCATTCCCGGCCTCTCTCTGTTGTTCCACCGTCCTCCTTCCACGTGACTCCTCCCTCCGTTCTCTGTCAGCCAGCCCCAAGACGTCTCCCCGCCCTGTTCTCTGTCATAACCCATTTAAGGAATATTTTACTTCACATGCATGAGTCTTTGCCTGTGTGTCTATATGTGCACCCTGTGCATGCAGCACCCGTGGAGCTCAGAAGAGGGCATCAGATCCCCTGAAACTGGAGTTAGAGATGCTTGTGAGCCACCATGTGGGTGATGGGAATAACCTGACTTTTAATTACAGATATAGTCTGTTGTTTTCGAGTTTCACTTCCCTTCCCTTCAGAATGAACATGCCGAGCACACGGGGCCAGACTGTGTCTGACTCAATCACCACTTGAGCCTACTGCATAACACAGAGCTTGCTCTGCACCGTGCTCTTCCTCCGCCTGGAATACTTCCTCTAACACAGCAGTTCTCAACCTTCCTAACGCTGCGACCCTTTAATTCAGTTCCTCAGGTTGTGGTGACCCCAACCATAAAATTATTTCCGTTTCTACTTCATAACTGTAATTTTGCTACTGTTATGAATCGTAATGTAAACATCTGTGTTTTCCAATTAGGCAATTCTTGCAAAAGAGTTCTTTGAGGGGTAGGGACCCACACACAGATTGAGAAGCACTTCTCTAACACCTTCTAGTTCACCCTTTCCCCAAGATTCCTGTCCACATGCCACCTGTACAGACACACCTTCATGACCGTCCTTATGCAGTCATCCCATTGGTCCTAATGTTCTACTCTCTGTTTTCCTTGTGTCTTCACTACAGCCATATTGTACAGTGCAGTCTCAGCAGTGATGCCACCATGATGCTGTACAAAGGTGCCTAATGCTCACATCCGCCCACACTCTCCACTGCCACGAGTTCCATGATCAAACACTCTCCTTCTGTGTCCACTCTCAGCAGACACAGCAGATCCTGGCTGCTGGTAAGAACGCAGCAAACATGAGTGTGGAAGACTGGGTACTGAGGAAGACAAGGTACATTTTTTTGTACCCTGTAATGGGGGAGGACAAAGTAAGTTTTCTCATGTCTGGACCTTGTTACTGAGGACAGCAGATGTAAGTCTGGTAATACCATTGTGCTGGCTAGTTTTATGTCAACTTGACGTAAGATAAAGTCACCTGAGAGGAGGGAGCCTCAATTGAGAGAATGCTTCCATAAGAGGGCTGGAGAGATGGCTCAGCGGTTAAGAGCACTGGCTGCTCTTCCAGAGGTCCTGAGTTCAATTCCCAGCAACCACATGGTAGCTCACAACCATCCGTAGTGAGATCTGGTGCCTTCTTCTGGCCTGCAAGCATTCATGTAGGCAGAACACTGTATACATAATAAATAAATAAATCTTAAAAAAAAAAAAAAAAGATGGGCCGTAGGCAGGTCTGTAGGGCATTTCTTAATTAGTGATTGATAGGGGAGTGCCCAGCCTATTCTGGGTGATGCCATCCCTGGGCTTGTGCTCTTGGATTCTATAAGAAAGCAGGCTGAGCAAGTCATGGGGAGCAAGCCAGTAAGCAACACCCCTCCATGCCCTCTGCATCAGCTCCTGTATCCAGGTTCCTGCCCTGCGTGAGTTCCTGCCCTCATGGCTTTTGATGATGAACTGTTATATAGACCTGTGAGTGAAATAAACCCTCTCCCCATGTTGCTTTTGGCCATAGTTTTCATCACAGCAACAGTAACTGCTAAGACAGTCTTACGTACATCCTCTCCTCTCCAGCCTTCCACTTCTGCCTATCACTGAAGAGCCACATCATACCTTTGCATCATTTGTCTTGGCTTATCTGTGGGATGGAAAGACAATGCTGTATCCCAGGAATTATATTCTGCAAGGGAAGATCTCAGTGTGTTTGGCTTCTTTTTTCACCCACCAAGCACCACACATGCATGCTTTTTTGAAGAGCTTCCTCAGAACATGTCATGACATTATGAAATAAATTAAATATGAAAAGATTTCACATAAAGTGCAATTTAGATTTTATCCCCCAGATCATAAAAGAAAACCTATTTAAGAATTACACAGAAAGCAGCAGGGAGGACGGAGGGCAAGAGAGCTGACTTCCCGTGTAGGTGTTTGGTAGCCTGTGGGGCAAGCCGCTCGCCTTTGACGTGAGGAAGGTCTGTTTGCTCAGCACAACCTCAGAGCCCCATCTCCTTGTCTAGCCAGGTGGAGACGGGGCTTTTCAAGGCTCAATGTGACTCCTCATGGTGAAAGGTCCTGGTGAGGGCGAAAGGTCCTGGTGGGGGCTGGCAAGATGGCTCAGCAGACAGAAGCACTTTCTGCCAAGCCTGATGACTGCAGTCAGTCAGACCCACATGGTGGAAGAACCCTCAGGTTGTCTCTGACCTCCACACGGGCACTATGACATGCATACGCAACCCAACACCCCAACACACACATAAATAAATGTGACCTAAATTTTTGTTTTACAAAAAGAAAGGTCCTGATGAAGTTATCCTTTAGATTATATTTTTCTGGCCAGTACGCTGACCTTCACTTTGAAAGTGACCGCTTGCTCAGTATGATTTTCTAGGTAGTTAAAAATGAACATTTATGGTAAGTGTTGTGCTGACAGAAGTAGGTCACCATGATTCCACTGCACATTTCTCCAAGCCCATTAGAACTGTCAGGCAATGGCCGACACCCAAACTCTCCAGAATATTAGAGACATATCACATCATCCACACACTGTCAAGGTGAGAGGCCTGATCCACTGAGTCCTGTTAGCAAACTGCACCTTAAATACACTGAGAATTCCCTTCCGGTTTCCAACAATGTTTCCTAGTTACAATAAGCAACAGACTCTCCACTGAGGACAGAGCAGCGAAATGCCACAGACACAGCACTCATCAGCCCTGGGCACTGCCCGTAGGCCATGCCGGAGACACGATTTTCAAAATGCACTTTATATAGGAATGGGAATGAGAAAATTTTGCCCCCCTGTTCCTAAAATGGCCCACTCAAAAAGATTGAGGATACCAATAGGTCCTGTGGAGGAGAAAGGGGCCACCAAGATCAATGCTCAGGCTTTATGTTTATCCCCTCTCTGGACTCTTGATCTTCACTTTTAAAGGGAAGAAAGAGGCAAGGCATTTTATCACCAGATCCAGAAAGTTCCTGAAGCCTTCTGGAGGAACTCACCTAACACACACAGTCATGGCTCTTCTGCAGGTTCCTGGATTATAAATTTTGTGGCTCAGCTGGTGAAAATGCACCCCAAAGAGCAGGATTCTGGCAATGAAGAGGTGCCCCTTGAAATTAGTACGAACAGACCGTATTTATAACATAACCACGCGTAAGACACCAACACTGGGCAAATGGTCTTAGATCCTGTGTTCCAGACTTATTAGGTAGGAATTTCAGCCTTCCCTGCTAGGACCACAGTGGAAAAAGGCAGCTGCTCCTGCCATGAAGGAACCCCACTGTGCTAAGACTCACCCCGCACCACCATGAAACTCTGGGTTTGGAAAACGAAGATCTCTAGGACTTTATTCACCTGGACATCACATAGAAACAGGGTAGAAAGGCAGTCTTTGCACAGACGCCCCTTCCTTGACTAGCCTGGCAGATCTTACTGGGAATCAGTGACATTCTCAACATTTTAAGGTATAAGCAGACCCTGGCCCTACCATGTATTGAATACTGGACTTCTGAGGACAGTTGTGACAATGTTTCTGTGTGTATTAAACATAAACCCTGCTGACCACAAGAGCTTTCTAGACACTGCCTTAAAACTGTGGGATCTTTATGTTGGATTCTGGTCAGTTGTTCATTGGCTCCTTACCCAGTGCCTAGGATTAGCCAAATATTACAGCAAGATCAGCATTCTAATATGCCTCAAGGTGTGCACAGGTGTGGCAGGATTTGGTACCTCAGGAAAAGAGGTCCTCTAATATCCCAAGAGGAACAGTGTGTGTATGAATAAGATTTCACTGTAATTATATCTGAAAAGCAAATGCAATTTCCCATGAAGAGGTTTTACTGATTCTAATAAAAGGATGCTATTTTCTTATCTGAGATTGCAATATCTGGAAGAGATCTCTACTGTGTTGACAGCCTTGATGTTCATATTTGCAGTACCAACAAGGTGATGTGACCTGCCAATGGTCACCCAGCTCATGCTAATGTTATTGGACTTAGAATCATGTGGAAACATACCACTGGGCCTATCTTTAAGGCTGTGTCCAGAAGGGTTGAACTGAGCAGAGGGGACTCCTCCAAAATGAGAGCGGGGCTCTCCTACATGCTGGGGTCCAATACTGAACACAAAGGAGAAAGCAAGCTGAGAAGCAGCATTCATCTCTCTGTGCTTCCCAATGAGCTGCCTCAAGTTCCTACCCACATGCTTTCCCACCATGTGGATTATATCCTCGAACTGTGAACTGAAATGAACGCTTCTGTCTTTAATTGGCTTCTTATTAGATATTTGCTCACAGTGATGAGCAAAGTAACTAACATACACCCCTAGGGACAGGCACAGCAAAGCTGTGAGTGCCACATTCTGAACTTGCAGGAGAATGCTTGCTAACACACTAGACACATGTGGGTATGTCCATATCCAGTGCACAGATCTATTCATTAATGAACTGCTGCTCTGTGGACCCAAAGCTCAGAAAAATCTTATTTCTTATTTCATTCAGACATTCTAGAAACTGTCAGTGTAGCAGGAATAGCTCAGAGGTAGCCATGTTCAACATCAGAGCTCACACATTGCCTTGCCGTGGTCTCAGGAGCCTGAGTGGCAAGTTTGGAGAGGAGCTGATGTTTGGCGCACCCTCTAATTTAACGTACTCTTACGTAGGAAAGAACTCAGAAAGCCTGTTGGGCCTTTAGATGAGTTTGACAGCAAGAAGGACAGGGAAAGTTCCACTGTAACAAGAATAACCACAGGGCTTACCCTCCGCCTTGGCCCTTCTTTTCTGAGTATTCTAGGCAAGGTATTGCATTGCCCAGGTGAGGAGTCCCAGTGCTTGGACCCTGTCCTCCTAGCCAGACAGACACAGGAGGAAGGTCTCTGTGCTGTCTCCGCACTGATAGAATTCAGGCGTGTCTTCTGTTTCTAAGGCATTTTAAATTTAAAGCATGTTGGCAGTTTCTTGATGATTCTGATGCTCTGTTCCCACAATGCACTTGGACATAGGAGAGTAAGGGTGAGTATCTGTGCAGGGAGGGCGCCAATAGGGAAGCAATGGCAGTGTGGAGCTCCTCTTTAAAATGGGCTCAGGAACCATGCACTTTGACTTTAAGTGGCCTTGTTCCAAATGGCAATGGTGAAGGGCAGTTGGTTGGGTTTGTCATGAGATGGAGGAGCATGCTAAAGCCTGCATGTAATATATGGTAATAAGTAGCCATCAGAGTAAGACAACCAAAAGTCATCCTGAGCTACCTGCTCTAACTCCATCAGGACCTCCACCTACCAGAATTCCCTCTCCTCTTCTAGACCTGCTTTCAGAGCCAACCTCCTTTCTCATTTCCTCTTTTCCTTCCACTTATCCCTCCCCACCTAGGGCCTTGAGTATGCTAGACAATCAGTCTTCCGCTGAGCTACATCCCCAGAGCCAATTTCTAAGAACCCAGGCTGTTGTCAAGACCATAGCTGCTCTCTCCAAACTGACAGCAAGGCCCATTGCTGAAGATAATACCTGCATGACTTATTGAACATGGAGAAGGCAAGCTGGTGCCTATATGGAGTCTTCACCCCTATGTGCTAGCGTCTTTGGTACAGGAAGGTACTTTGCACATTACACAAGGAGAAAAGAAATATAAGCACCAATCAAGCTACAGACCCTTTTGATCGACAATGCTGTCCTGTGTGTAAGATATGCTAGGCAATGGTGACGCAAAGTCCTAACCCAGAAGCAATCTCCAATTGATAACCACTTACAAATGAAAACTTAGTTTCCTCCAAGGGAGTCTCTCTGGGGAAACAAGCTACTCCAAAGGGCATGCTCAGCAGCAGATGCCAACAGAAGATGAACTCAGCAGCATCTTTGGAGGTTCCTTGTCTCATAATGTCATGTCAGGGATTTTCCTTTTTTTTTTTAAACAACATATGTTATTTATATAACAACAATAATAATAATAACAACAATAAAAATATGATTTCTCTTTTTACTCTACAGGTCCTTTTCGTCTATATTATGGCTCCCAGTTGAGTGTTTTTATGGAATTCCTAAGTGTGTGAATGATTGGGCTCTGTTTCTTGTGACCTGTGACTTCTCCCGGGCTCTTTTCCTTCTGTTTGTTTCATCCTGTTCTGATATGTCCGTTTTTGTTTTATCTTATTATATTTTATTATTATCCCTTTGAAGCCTGTTTGTTTTCTAAGAAGACAGGCAGGGGATGGATCTGGATAGGAGGTGAGGTAGGGAGGAACTGGGAGGAGTAGAGGTAGGGGAAACCATAATCAGGATATTTTATCTGAGAAAAAAATCTATTTTTAATTAAAAAAGAAATTCAGGCTCATTTAGTCAAAGTTACTCTTACTTTGGTCTGAAAAAGACCTATTCCTCGAGTGCCTGACGGTCATCTATGTTAAAAAGCGACATGATGCTGGAGGAGCTGCCCTTTAGAGAGGACAAATTCCTTATTCTTCCTGCACCTATAATCCCTGGAGTAGGGCTGGGAGAGAATTATCTTTAAATGTCCAGTCCAACGTTGAACTCATAAGGTCCCTGTTGAATTACCACACTGTACCACCAAGACATGGAAGTCTGTTGTCTTAGTCAGGGTTTCTATTGCTGCTGAGATGAAACACCGTGACCAAAGAGCAAGCTGGGGAGGAAAGGGTTTATTTGGCTTACACTTCAGCATTGCTGTTCATCACTGAAGGAAGTCAGGACAGGAACTCAAGCAGGGCAGAAACCTGATGCTGGAGGAGCTGATGCAGAGGTCATGGAGGGGAGCTGCTTACTGACTTGCTTTCCATGGCTTGCTTACTCTGTTTTCTTATAGAACCCAGGACCAGTGGCCCAGGGATGGTACCACCCACCATAGCCTGGGCCCTCCTCCATTGATCGCTAATTGGGAAAATATCTTACAGCTGGATATCATGGAGGCACTTTCTCAACTGAGGCTCCTTCCTCTGATGGCTCTAGCTGTGTCAAGCTGACACAAAAAAACAGCCAGTACACCTGTGTAACTTGTATGATCTGGGCAGAGAGGGCAGCCGCAGTTGTAAGCTATACATACACCTGGCATGGAAGCAAATCCTCATAGCCAGCGTTTAAATAAAAATAAAATTTAAAGAGAGTGAATTGGTTGCAGCAGGAGTTGGCAAACTTCTTCTATGAAGAGCTGAATAGTAAATGCTTTAGACTTTGCAGACTATCGGCTTTATCATAAATCCTCCTCTCTCTTCATAAAAGGAAACACAGGTAGCTGATACAGGAGAGAGCATGTGTGGTGGTGTCCCGGTAATGTTTTATTGCTAAAAATATGTGGGTCAGTTTAGGTCAGCAGGTTGAAGCCACTGTCCCCACTTTGTTACAATGAGGTCAATATGGCCAATGCTACCGGCCGTATATGGTTTGGATACAACTCCCAGGGTCTCTGTATTGACAGCTCGGTCTTCAGTGGGGTGACGAGAAATGCCAGGCCTCATGGTAGTTAGTCGGGCTACTGGAGATGTTGTCTTGGATCTGACATAGTTCTTGTGAACCTGGTTAGCTTTCATAACAAGGTTGTTATAATAGCTAGTCTGGCCTCTTGTTCTGGCTCCTGGTCTTGCTATATGGCTGATCCCTCTTGTAAGAGCCACCATCATGATGGTACATCATCTGTCATAAAGTCACCACCCCAGTTGAGCTCTGTGCCCTAAACCTACAGAATTGCGTGTTAAATAAGCCTTTGTTTTCCTTTTTTTCTAACTCACTTATTAGTATTGTATATGTGTGTACATGGCATATCTGTGTGTGTGTGTGTGTGTGCATGGCATCTCTCTCTCTCTCTCTCTCTCTCTCTCTCTCTCTGTACATGGCATATCTCTCTCTCTCTCTCTCTCTCTCTCTCTCTCTCTCTCTCTCTGTGTGTGTGTGTGTGTGTGTGTGTGTGTGTGTGTGTGTGTGCATGGCATAGCTGTGTGTGCATGTGTGTGCACGGCATAGCTGTGTGTGGGGATAGGATGCCCCAGTGCATGTCTGCAGGTCAGCAGTCACCTTGCGGAGTCTGTTCTCTTTTCTACCTTTATGTGGCTTCTGGGGATCAAATCCAGGTTTGCAAAACAAGCCTTTACTCGCTGAGTCACCTTTGTGTCCAAATCCACTTTCTTTATAAAGAGCCTAGCCACAGCAACTTCTCTACACTTGTGGATAACAGAGGAGTGCAGAGGCCACACTCAGATGTCAAGATCCTTATGTGTAGAAGTGGACACCGTCCTTGTTAGAGGAGCAATGATGTAGCTAGAGTTTTCCCTGCCTGGCCCACAGTCAGGACAAATCTCTCTCACCCGCCAGTCTGGTAGCCGCTCAGACCCAACCAAGCAAACACAGAGACTTATATTGCTTACAAACTGTATGGCCGTGGCAGGCTTCTTGCTAACTGTTCTTACAGCTTAAATTAATCCATTTCTATTAATCTATACCTTGCCACATGGCTCGTGGCTTACCGGCATCTTCACATGCTGTTTGTCATCGGGCGGCTGGCAGTGTCTCTCTGACTCAGCCTTCCACTTCCCAGCTTTATTCTCCTCCTTGTCCCGCCTATACTTCCTGCCTGGCCACTGGCCAATCAGTGATTTATTTATTGACCAATCAGCAACACACTTGACATACAGACCATCCCACAGCACAAAGACTCAAGAGTAGAAACAGTTCTACATAGTTTTCCACCCAAATCACCGAAAAAAGATTACTTGAAGTGTTAGAAAACTAGAAACATTGAAATTCTACCTTAGAAATAATCTGAGCTCATCTTCTGTTTTCATATGAAAGACATGTTTTCATCTGAAACAACTAGAAAATGTGTGCTACAATTAAAGAATGAGATGAAAGTTGAGAAAAGAATCTAACAAGATTTAACATTTTGAGGCATGCCTTCCTTAACAGTGAGTTCAGCACTACTCTGTGATGTATAGGGAGACTGGGTCTCGGAAGAACAAGGGGCATCGGGGGAGCACTTGTTTCACATGTGTGAGGCTCTGGGTTCCATCTCAACACCATAAACAGCACCAGAAGAAACTAAAGAAATTCTAGTGAGATGACAGCACATTATTCAGACACAGCTAATACCTTGCTGGACTGGGAGAAACGGTTCACCCGGTCCTCCCCTGCTCCTTCTTCTCTGTAGTAGAGGTGTGTGACCCCGAACACCTAGCTGAGTCCTACAGTGTCTAGCTTCCCACAAGGCTCCTAGGTGTCTCTTTGAAGGGAACATTCTCTTTCTCGGGGTAACAGCCATTCTCTGCTCCATCACAGGGATGAGTTTTGTTTTTCAATCTTCATACAAATGCAATCCCAGAGTCCCAGAGAATATTTATCCTCTTTTCTGAACTTGTGCATTCAGTATGATGTCTGATGTCTGTCTTATTCATGAAGTGGGTTCTTCTCTGCTGCTGTGCACATTGAAATATTTGACATGTCACTGTTTACAACCACATCTACAGCTGAGGGACTTATGGGTCCCTGAACGTCTGACTGGTATGGAAAACTTGCTGCAAGTGTGCATGCATGTGTGCACGTGTGTGTGTGTGTGTGTGTATGTGTGTGTGTGTTGTACACCTATTTGCTCATTTCTACATACCTAGGGGTAGCATTCCTGGTTACGTGATACTATTTGATTTTAGAGAACAAGCCAAATGGTTTTCCAACCTTTTGTTTGATTTATATCCCGCTACAAATGAGAATTCTGCTGATGTCACCTCTCACCAGCTCTTGTATGTCTCTCTAGGGTAGTTTCAATTGATGACATAATGCTATCACAAGAACACATAGTCACCTGGAGAACACTATTATTAATGCCTTCTAAAGACCTGGACATCGTTATCCTCCTGAGGACTGTAGAGAAGGCTGTTTCCAAGTGTCTGCTGCTCCAGAAGCCCAGCAGGAGCCCTGATGGTCCTCTCCCTGAACTAACTACTAGCAGCATGAGTTACTGGGGTCAGGAGTTCACATTAGGCAGCAGGGTCTCTGTCTTCTGAGAGTTCAAAGTCCACAGGTTCCACAGCCAAGTTTCCACTCAGCTGAAAATGGTTCCCATCCAAGGAAACAAAGTGGGGTCCATCCGTCACTACATTTCACACTTGGTTCTTTCCTTGGCATCATTAAACCTTCGGTCAGAAACTACTTCAGTCTTCTCTGAGGAAGCACACTTCTAAATGGCTCTATTTTGAAGGGGCAGTGAAGTTTCTCAGCACTGTTTTAATATTTAAGCAATGCTGCAGAATCAAAACAGGATTAGAAGCCAGACCAAGTAATGGGATGACTCTCTTCCCCACTAACAAAGATGGACAGTGGGTGCGTATTCCCATACCAATAACATTTCTGTCATTCAATCACCTTGAAGATAAATCTTTCTTTTTTTTAAAATCATGGAGGTAGTACACCCTGGTAAAATGCCTTACAGGACGTTTGGGAAGGTAAGCGGACTACTCTTGAACAAGCGCAATGTTGGCTTTCCCTGTTCCAACACTGAACATACCTGCCTCTGCTCCCCCAGCTCTTCAGGGCTCAAGTCTGCACTCTGCCTGGAAAGGCAGAGCATGGGAGAAACAAGCTGAGATAACCAGTATTTTACAGTGGCAGAGGCAGGGGGGCTAAGTGTGGTGCCGTTTTAAGAAGCCGTACTTTAGACTGTGTTATGCACGTGGATTTATTGAGCAATTTAGGTAGCCACCCTCCAGAGAATTGCTGTCACTGTCACTGGAGAAGGTACTTACAGTGTTCCCTTCACCACCCAGAACCCAGGGGCCACGGGAGAACTCCCGGCTGCTACTCTCATGGAAGCATTTGTTTCCAAACACGGGCCATCTGCCAGCTATTAGACGCACTTGTGTATTTATCCAGCCAGCTCTCTGTGCTGGGGATCGTCTTTGGGCACGGGGTTTTATCAACGTCTATTTAGAGCAGAGTGAAAAATAGCTCAGGATGAAAACAGAGCATTTGCAGCCAAGAATGAGAGCTGCTCCTTCCTTTCACAGGGTGGATATTTTGTTTCTTTCCCTCTCTCTTACTCCAAAACTGCCTGCCACCTTTCTTTAGTGCATCCAAGTTTAAGAGGTGCTATTTTCTTAGCAGAAGTATATAAAATAATAGTGTACTCAAACAAATTACAGATTTGAAGATGCGTGTGGGCACATGCATCCATGTGTGTTGACATACGTCTTTCTGTGGGGATCTATTTGTTGGCTTTATCTGCTTCTGCCCACCATGGAATAATAAGCACCGTGACGTCATTTCATGAGGAAGCTTCCAGAGGAACGGGGAAGACAGCTTGGCTCACTGTATCAGTGAAGCCTGAAGCTTTCTTGAACTTGCATTTGCATTTTACCTGAGTTCTGTGCGATTTAAATCTCCAGCTCTTGAGAAGCTGACTAAAAGGCCCCCGATTCATCATCCCTAATTTGCAGTCACCCTTTCTCATCAGATCACTCCATTTTGTGCTAAGTATAAGGCCCTGGGCTCAGACTCTGTTCCCACCTTCCAGGCTTGGAAGGCAGAAGTGGTAACTGTGGGGAAAAGTTTACTCTTTCACAACACACACACACACACACACACACACACACACACACACACATCTCCAGGACTCAAGAACAAGTTTGACTCTGAATGTCATCTCAACAGAGGTGTCGCGAATACCACAGCATGGAGAGGAGGGAGCGACCCACACATGTCCCCTGGTGCATTTCCCATGACTCTGCCTGGTATGGACCTTGTTCACATAGGGTAGAGGAGGCCCTGAGGGAAAGAGCAGGGTAAGGGCACCGCAGAGAGAAAGCCCAGTTCACAGACCTTGAGGTTACAGCACTTGTGGGGCGCGTTAAGTTGTGGGTGCAGGGCATGTGGTAACGGAGATGGCACACAAGACAGGTTTCTTCTGGACATGCCTTGAAGGCTGTGCTGGGTTCTTGTCATGCAGAGACACTGGTGACTGATCTGGGAGCCATGATGAGCTATCAGACCTGAGCAGCATCAGGTGGTTTGGGGTGGAAGATCTGTCATGGGTTGGACTACCTACTACTTCACTTTGTGGGTATAAAGCTGAACCCCTGGGGCAAATTTAAAATGCAAGGGTCGTTCTTGTTTTGAGCACTTGGCCTATGGGGTAGCCAGAGCACTTGTTGTTCTGTACATTTACTTACATTTCTGCTGATGGAATGTGCTCCTGGCGGGGGCGGGGGTGGGGTGCAGGCACACCTAGCACCGTGGTGGGGAGAGCCAAAGATTGAGCTGGCTCTTAGTAAGTTCTGTTTCCAGCCTTGTATTACTGTCTATCCCTCACAACAGCCACAAGAGATCTTCTTATCCTCAGGCTGTAAACTGAGAACCTAAGGCCCAGGGCCCAAGACATTAAGGAATCTGCCAAAGTTACACAGAGCTGGGTGGTGGGCAGGGACCTGAATCCAGGCTGCCCAAGTGCCCGCTGTATGACACAGCTCTGCCTGGTTGCTCCTGGGGAGTTAGAGGCACAAGGCAACTGGATGTCCTTCACAGGTCCCACATTCCACCATCAACTCACGTGATGCTCGATGTCCCTCAACATGTGCACCCACTCATGGCCCCTGCTTATGTTAGCATTTGATCAAATCCAAATCCTGAGGATCCAACCTGGGCCAGAGAGATGGCTCAGAGGATAACGGATTGCTGTATAAGTACAGGGAACTGAATTTGATCCCTAGCACTCACCTAACAGGTGACAGTGCCACATGGATGTAATCCCAATGCTGGGGAGGTGGTGACAGGGGTAACCCTGGAGCTCACTAGTTTGTCTAGTCAAATTGCAAGCTCCAAGTTCAGTGATGAATCTTTTTTTTTTTTTTTTTTTTTTTTTTGGTGCCTGTCCTGGATCTCTCTCTGTAGACTAGGCTGGCCTTGAATTCACAGAGATCTGCCTGGCTCTGCCTCCTGAATGCTGGGATTAAAGGTGTGTGCCACTACCACCCTGTAGCGATGGATCTCATCTCAAACATAAGATGGAGTGCAATTGAGGAAGACATCAACCTCCACATTCATGGACACCTGTATATGTGCCCAGACGCACATGTGCATGTATACATGAACACACACAAATGAATACACATACCATGCAAGACCCCTGCCTGTTCTCCAGCTGTGAATTTCTCTGGAGCTGAAGAAGGCTCTGCAAGACAGAGGTGGCCCTGTGAGAAAATTCCAACAACTGCAGAACTACAGCCTCCAGCCCCAGGCTGTTTCAATACATAAACCAGGACGTCTTGTCTCAAATACTAATCCTCCCAGCGCCATCTTCACGGTATTTCACAGAGTCACACTTAGGGTTTTGTTTTTAATTGATTTTATTTACTTGTTGCTTAAATAAAATGCAGAGGAAGTGTATGCAGCGCCACCACAAAGAGGAAAGTAATATTGTTTGCCATAAATAGAAAAAAAAAAAACAGGTTCTTCAGATCAATAGCCTATTTTTGTAAATAAAGTTTTATTGGAAGAAAGCCACACTCGGATCACAAGGGACTCCGAGGGTTCTGCCAAGCCTAAAATATTTACTCTCTGGCACTTAAGAAAGTCTGCAGGCCTCTGAAGTCGATCCAACTAGTCTCAGCTGGGTTTCACTGCCCTCCTCCGTGTGTGTTGGTGAGATCAGGAGAGAGTAGATGTATTAATTAAGGATGTCCTGGCATTGCTGAAACTGAACGCTTACATGAGTCCCGCACTGGGAATTACACACTGTGTAATCCAGGCAAGTTCACTGTCCTTAAGTTATTGTTGTCTCGTGTGCATAGACTGTGGCTGGAGAAATGCTGCAGTGGTAACCTGGTGATTTGGGGAACTAAACTCCACAGGTAGATGGGATACAGAAGAGCATGCCAGAAACTGCATCACTGGAAAAGCAGAGTGCGGCTGGAAGAATCCTGGGCATTAGAAACCACCAGTGTGGCTTCAGGAAGTGTGACTGTTAACTTGCCTCTCACCCTGACTGGGGGTAGAATCGTTCCAGGGGCACACCTCTGGGTTTGCATGAAAGTGGTTCTAGAGGGGATTGTCGAAGGTGCAGGTGGGCAGTACCATCCTCTGACCGGAGTTCCATACTCACTTTAAAGGGAAAAAGAGAAAGGCAGCTGAATGCCAGTATCCAAGTTGCTGCTTTCTGATCTGCTCAGGGGTGAGCAGTCAGTCTCTTCCTCCCACCATCCCAGGCGGGGGCTGCTCCCTTCGCTTGGCTTTCCTGCCATGATGGAGCCTACCCTCCACCAGAATAACTCCTTCCTCCACTGAGCTGCTTCCTGTCAAGTATTTGGCTGTAGCAACGAGAGAAGTAATACCGGCAGGCCTCTGGACCTCCGAGCACAGAGTCCATCTTCCTGTCCTTTGTCCTACCCGGGACGACCCACAGTCCCAGGAGGCTGGGATTCAGATAAGGGACTCACTGACCTCACTCAGCACCAGGCTGCATTCATGCCCTCTGCTGCTGGTTTCTCACGTAGCTGACTGCGAGAGCAGTCCTGAAGAGGAGGACCAAGTGTGGGCAGGATGTGGTTGGGACAAAGTAGATAATGGTAAGCCACAAGTTCCTGCTGAGGGAGAGGAAGGTGCCAGTAGAGCCGAGAGAGGAGCGTGGTGGAAGGGACGATGGTTCAGCCTCCACTGCCTGAGAGATTCTGATGATCCCCCGTCATTCTAACTGACCCAGGAAGAGATCCCTGGAGCTGGGTTCTAGGACACTCAGATATTGTCCCATTATTTGGTTATACATTTAGGCAACTCCAGGCAAATGAGCCATCTGCTTCTCAGTGTGCAGAAGGCAGGGAAGGCAGGCATTCCCTTTAGAAATGAGGCTCAGGAGCTTTGCTATTGGCACTTTAGCATAACATTTGAAGCTGCCCATCTACCCAGTGTCATTACAAAAAACTGAAGAAAGGCTCCCACTTCCCCCCTGCAATGCCTCATGCAGGCTGTGGTCACAGCCACAGACAGCTAGGCAGTGGCATGAAGCTGTCACCCCCCACAAACAGCAAGAGACCGGCTGTGTTTAGCATCTACTGTATGCCGCGCACAGCATTAAACGCATAGTCCCCACACTTGTGGTCCACATGGCCCTGCAAGGTGGCAGGGGAGTCCTCAGGTCTGGGCAGCTTGCTCCACTACTAGCTGGGGCAGGAGGGCAGCGGGAAAGCTGCCTGTTGGAAACCACACAAAGCCCTTTGCGCCTTCCCCTGCTCTGGCCTGCTGTGTGATAGGAATGCCTGGTCTTTAAGGGGAGGCTGAACCAAGTGCCCTCTCTCAGGAGGTGGTGAGAAGGGTCAGTAAAGCTGAAGGAACATCCATACTTCCTTCAGCCCTAGTGTGTGGTCGTAAGACCAGTGTCCAGACAGAAGGTGCAGTTTTACTTCCTGGACTGCCATAGGTAGGCATTCATCTCCCAGCTTGTCACTTGCTTTTGGGGTGCGAGGGGGATCAACAGGCCATGGAGCAAAAGGTGAGGGTTACTAAAGGCTCATCTCTGCAGAGCAGAAAATCTGCAAAAGCAGTTATAAGCTGGGTGGCAACTTATGAATGAGGAAATAAACTAAAATTAGAAAGACATCACCCGCCCAGATGATGATTGTTATGGAAATTCCTGAGTACACAGGGAAACTTACCACGGAATTTCCCTGTTATTAGGCCTGGGCAAGCCGGCAGGGGAGCCAGTGGGCACATGAGGTAAGTCTGTAGACCATTGATGCTGATCATGCTTGGGGTGAAGGTTTGTTTGAATGTGAATCAGCATAGAGTCAGGACAGGGGTGTTTGGAGGGACTTGTCCAGGAGGCGTTGTCTGAGGTAAACTTGCCCTGGGGGTGGTCATATTGTGCGTGTACCACAGAATTTAGAGACTTTGTAAGGGGGTGTTTTTAAGTTCAAAATACCTCAAATACGAAGGCCTCAATGAGTGTTTAGGGACTCTTAAATTTGAAGATTATTCAGTTGTTCTTTCTATAAATTCACTCATGAAACTGCCACAGAATGAAAAGAAAAAAAACACCAAAAAAAAAAAATCACTGTGACATGTGACATAGACACTAAACAATTTGTGTGTGTGTGTGTGTGTGTGTGTGTGTGTGTGTGTGTGAACAAAATCAAAGATGTTTAGCCTCCTACTCAAGAGCATAGGCCACTTAAACATGACCTCAGAAAGCCATCCAAAGAGGTAGCCTCCCTCAATCTGCAGCCTATAGGTTTAAGTAAGAAAAGCAGAAATGTAACAGGTTGGAGACCATCTGCAAGTCTGTGTTGTTGGCATGAGATGGGGGTCTCTGAATGAAAAGACCTTGGACACCTGGCTATGGGCTGGAGCATCTCAGCCCACTACTGACCCCCAACCTCAGCATAAAAGTCATAGTTCTGCATGATTCTTCCTTCATTTTCCTTACAACCTCCTGAGCCAGATGCTTAAGGTCCCCTTTCCTGTCAGTGAACAGTTTGGCTGTGGAGGTTTGGTGCAGGCGATCCCTGAAACCCACATCTTCCCACCTGAGTTACCCTGGCTGGGAAGAATAAGTTCTGGAAGGGGCCTGCTCTGCTCAACACTTTTTCTCTGTTTAATGAGACACTGGAGGAAGAAACTGGTTGTAGGAACTGTCATCCGCTCAGGATTAAAAGGATCAATTCTGAAGTCATGCAGAGCTATGTGTGCACACTCTGGCTCCACTCTGGGCCCTAATAGGTAAGTGAATGCTGACTGAACAGATACCCACCCAGAGTTCTTTTGTGTTAGACAACTTTACAGCAAGTCAAGCCAGAGAGGTGCTCAAGGTTATCTTTAAAAACTGGCCAAAGTGCTGAGAAAAAGTGACTCATCAGTGCTCAGCCCAAAATACATCACTACCACCCGCTCCAGGGTTCAGCAAACACTGAAGAAGAGGGATGGAAAGAATGCAGAGCTGGGGGATGGGGGTGTTGGGAAAGCTGGCTGTCTTCTAGACCGGACATGGCGTTTACACCAGGGAGCTCACCGTGCCCCAGCAGCAATGGCTACCTGCAAAAGCTCTGTATAAGCCTGGGCCATCAACACTCCATCACTCATGGGGGAAGGGCTCATACGGTCGCCACCCTTCCCTAAGGAACTACAGGCCCTTAATGGTGGTTGGGACAGGGGGAGGCATGTTCCTCGGTGGTTGGCCACTGGTAAGCTGCCCTTATTCAAGTAAATAACCCTCCCCCATGCTCATGCAAGCCACCCTAATTAAAGGCAGTGGTGTAGTGGTCAACCACACATACAGAAAGAAGGAGAGAGACTCTGGGAAGAAGTTTGGTGAGCAGAAGGGGCTAAGAGATGGAAATAGGGGAAAATTATATTCTGGATGTATATGAACTTCACTTGTAGCCAAGAGGCAGAGAAGTGATTTTTCCAGAGGTTTTTTTTTTGTTTTGTTTTTCGAGACAGGGTTTTTCTGTGTAGCTTTGCGCCTTTCCTGGAACTCACTTGGTAGCCCAGGCTGGTCTCGAACTCACAGAGATCCGCCTGGCTCTGCCTCCCGAGTGCTGGGATTAAAGGCATGCGCCACCACCGCCAGGCGATTTTTCCAGAGTTTATAAACAAAGTGGGAGTCTTGCATAGAAATACAGTAAGAATGTGGGTTGTGGAGGTGTGTGCAAAGCACTATGGGATGGGTCTTCCAAGAGGAAAGATATAACCAGAGGCTGGAGTTCAGTGGGAGGAGGAATGAGGCTAACACAGGCTCACATTTATAGTGCAGCATAGGTCAGCATGGCTGGAGCCTGGTCTGTGGGAAGAAGCACAAGCTGAGGTGACAGAGTGGCAGTATGCCGCGCAGGAGAGCCCTGGGCTAGCCACTTAGAGTAGCTGGCCTACCACGGCACGCGGATGCAGGTGGACGACAACCAGAATCCCTGGCTGACACTTCCCTCAGCTACACGGTTCCATCTTGACAGTTCCTAAGATGTCACGGCCTACATAGCCAAATTTTAAGTTCTTAAAAGGTGCAGACTGTAAAAGATAAAAGCTTTGCTCGGCTGCGGCAGCCATCTTCCAGTAACTCGCCAAAGTTACAAACACAGGTTAAGAGCAGGGCACTCGCACGTGTTCTCTGGGCCTTTGAGGAGTTGTAGACATCAAGGGAATGGTCCCTGTTCAAAAAGGAATGTCCTAAAAGTGTTACCATGGCAAAAAACAGAGTCTACAACGTCACCCAGCATGCTGTGGGCATCACTGTGAACAAGCAAGGTAAGGACAAGATTCTTGCCAAAAGAATGAATGTGCAGACTGAGCATGTCAAGCACCCTAAGGGCTGAGACAGCTTCCTGAAGTGAGTGAAGAAAACGATCAGAAGAAAAAAGGAAGCCAAAGAGAAGGACACCTGGCTTCAGTAGAAGTGCTAGCCCGCTCCACCCAGAGAAGCACAGTTTGTGAGGACTGACAGGAAGGAGTCTGAGCTGCTGGAGCCCATTCCACTTGAATTCATGACCTAACGTACAAAAAGAAGTAAAGGACCTGGATTGTAAAGTGCTTTTCCTAAAAATAAATAAATACAAATAAAAATAAAAGCTTTGGCTTAAAGCTCTGAACCATTCACTCGGACTTACGTAAGCAACCTAGCAGTCCAGCTTGTTCTGTAGCCATGGCAAGGGCAGTGTCCTGTTGAATCTGTCGCCATGGTGGACAATTAGCTGCTTTTCCATAGCTGAAGCTTATCTGACTTCTCTTTACACTCATCCTTCACTCACTGTCTTTCTTGGGACAGGGTCTCACACAGTGTCCCAAGCTAGCCCAGCAGTCACTATATATTAATAGCTAAGTAGCCCAGGTTGGCAATTTTTACAGTGGTGTGGAGGATGGGGAAGGACCCTGGTATGTATTCTGTTTTTCTGTATTTCTTGCTTTTATTTAAGGCACGGCCTCTGAGCCCCTCGGGAGCTCTTCCTGCAGCTTGGCATCCCCTTGCTTCGGTGGCTTCTTCTCTGAGTCTCCATAAACTCTTGGAATGGCTGCTAAAATCGATTCTTCTCACTCACCATTAGCACTCTCAAATTCTGTGCTCTGGCAGATGACTGCAAAGAGGCCTCTCTCAGCCTGTCAAACCCTCAGAAAATACAAGACCCTCCAGCATTTACCACGAGAAAGCTGTCGAGACAACCCCAGTGCTTCAGTGGACTATGGAGGAGTACTTTTTACTAGCAAATCCCTTTACACATTTAAAATCAAATTTGATCTATCAGAATTAAATTTTCACACGGTATTCTAGGGAATACATCTCTAATATAGAGCAAGCAGTGTGCTGATTGTTTTATTAACCGCTGGCAATAAAACAGGGCAGAAAAAGGAATTCAGAGTTTTAAAAGCTGCTTTTTATGGCATGCAGTATATATTTCAGTTTGAATACAGACTTTATAATCAAACTACTTCTACTACGGCCAGCAAGAGGGCTCGGGGGTAAAGGTGCTAGCTGCCGAGCCTGACAACTTGAATTTGATCTCTGGTACCTACACAGCAAAGGGGAGACTTGACTCCTACTAACTGTCCTCTGGCCTCCGCTCATGAGCCATGATGGGTGTACATGTATGTGTGTGTACAAGCACATGCATGTACACACACACACACACACACACACACACACACACACACACAAATAAATACATACAATGTAAATCCCAGCACTGTTGCTCATCAGTTGTGTTACCCTGAGCACAACGATTACCTTCTCTGAATCTCAGTTGCCATAAAGAATAAAAGGAGGGAGCGTTCTAAGTAATGTGTCTCCTAGGGTTGTGGTGAGGGCCAGTGGGATGGGAAGAGTGATTCTCAGGAACAGAGACACACAGCAGCCTTGTGCCAATCTGCAGATGAGCAGATAATTGGATAAAAAGGTGGAGTTTACACAACAACAGAGTTTTTTCAGCCATAAAGAATGAAATTATGTCATGTGTAGGAAAATGGATGAATGGACATCATCATGTTAGTCAGAATAAGCCAGACTCAGAAAACAACCACATGTTTTCCCTTTATCTCTCCTCTCTCTCTCTCTCTCTCTCTCTCTCTCTCTCTCTCTCTCTCTCTCTCTCGCATAAAAGTAAAATGGAGGCTACTTAAAATTTATCTTTTACTTTTAAAGTTATATGTATCTGTGTATATCTGAGAGTAAGTTTGCCCTCATGAGTACAGGTGCCTAAGTAGGCCAGAATAAGGCATTGGAACACCTGCGGCTAGGGTTCTAAGTATTTGTGAGCCACCCTGATATAGGTGCTGGGAACTGAACTTGGAAGAACAGGTCTCAGGAGACCACGTAGGAAGATGAAGTGAACAGTGGGCAGGAGACTAGGAACAAGAGAATGCAGTGTGGATGCATGCGTGTGTGAGTGTGTTCATGTGCATGTGCGTGTGCGTGTGTGTGTGTGTGTGTATGCATGTGAAGATAAGCAAAGTATATGATATATTCAGAAAAAATGTTATTATGAAGCTAGTCATTTTGCATAACTAATTTATGATAGGAAATAAAAAAGCAGTCAACGCAATATCTGGATATAGAAAACACCCTGTGAGTTAGCTACTACTGTCACATGGTTCTTAGACTTCTTTGGTCCCCACCAAACATAAAGAATAAAGAGGAGCAGGCATGCTAACATGGTGACATGTTAGCACTCAAGATAGACAGAGGAAGGAAGGTCTTAGCTATATAGTGAGTTCAAAGTGGATATGGGCTACATGAGACTTGGTCTCAAAAACCAAAAGGAAAGAAAGGAAGAAAAGGAATTAAGAAAGAAAGTCAGAATGAAGAAATGGAGGGTGGTCTGAGATCAGCACTATGGGGTTTGATGTCTATAGGAGATGTGATGTCATGTCAGTTCTGGGGATGAATCCAGTCGTGGGCATACTAAGGGCTTTTCCACTGAGCTACACTGCTCACTCCTATTTTTTTATTACATGCTAAGGGATAGTTTCTTCATGATTTTGGCCCACTTACTTGGGTAGAGTAAACCTCAGTCCTGGGCTTGAGGGGCTGGCATAGGACATATACCAGAGACAACGGACAGCCATGTGTTCATGAAAGGGTCTGACTGTCAGACCAACAGGACTCAGCCTAGACTCCACAGTCATGGCATGATGATGATTCAGGTCTATCTCTGTCTCTGTCTTTCTCACTCACTCACTCCCTCACTGACACTACTCCCTCCCTCTCCTCTCCCTCCTCCAGGAAGGCAAGCCTGGAGATGCTGGTGACCATCTTTGTCAGCCACAAGGAATAGCTTCCCAAGCAGGAAGTTGACAGCAGCACTCAGCCATGGGATGAAGAAAAAGGAGTACAAGCAAGCCCTGCTCCAGGGGCTCACGTGGACGTGCAGCGATATGCGCTGATTTTCAGCTAAGCTACTCCGTCACTTTCGTTCAAGTGACACCAGGCTTAGGCCTCTCCCGGTACTCTGTTTTCTACATAGAAATCCAAGACTTCTTGCAACCCACATCAGGATTATGGATGGGGGGGCCTGGCTTTTTGCGCCACACTCTTGGAGGACACTGGCCATATCTCAGGCCCTTCCCCTGGGCAGCATTTTGCCGAGTAACTAGCAAATCCACAAGCTCCATGGCTGGAACTAAACAGGAGTATTAAAGTTGCCAAGAAATGGGGTGAGGAAAAGAGGCAGGCTTGAACTGGAGACTTGGTTCTCCTTCTACAGGAAGGGATTGCTGGGGTGACCTGCTGGTCCTTCTGTGTGTTGGTGTGCTTAGGTGTCAAGCAAGTGAAACCAATCCCCAAGATCCCTTTTCAGTTCTAACATTCCAGAAGCTTCTATTACCCCTGGGCTCCTCTTCATTATGTATGGGGTGGGATAATTGATTACAATTCTCATACTTGTCTGCTTTCTTCTGTTTCAGCTTTAAAAATACTCCAGTAGACTCTCAATTTCTGTATCCCAAGTACTTATTTCCTCTCCAATTTCCTTCTAAGAAAAACATATTTATTTTTGTGTAGTTGGACATAATGACCCCATTTTCTTCCCATTTCTATATTTTTAAATCTAATTAAGGTGATGCGTTCCTGGAGAGTTGAAGCTGTGTTTTCCTGTGGGTGTAAACATTATTTTTTCTAACTGCCAACTGAGCTGCCAGTTTTGACAGGGATGCCGGATATGGGTTTTAAGTAACACAAGCAGGGAACGGGTCTGCGGCCCACACAAAACAAATACAGAACTACTGATCTCCCCCAAGTTCACCTCTGACTTACTCATTTATAATCTTAGTTTGAGTTGACATCCTCCCACAGAGATGCACGTGACCTCCGTGGCGACAGGACCAAGATTGAGTCATCAGGTGACCTGCCAAGTGTCACCCAGGTAAATAACATGGCATGGGTGTCAACCCAAGAAACAGAACATCAGGTGACCCTCCTGGTGTCACTTATGTAAATAACATGGTCATTCAGGTCAGCAGGCTTTTCCCGGCAGGGGTGAAAGGTCAGTCCTAAGATAATTGAACATCAACGTCAAAGCTCCACATTTCTTGCTCTCTAGTAACTCACTTGCTCAGGAGTTTGGATAGATCAAGCACCTGGAAAATGAGTGGCCACGTGATCTGTTCTCTGCAGACACAGCTGCCCAGAGGGAGTGGTGTGCACACAACCCTTCGCACTGGGTGCCTAGCCCATGCTTGTTCCTGGGACAGGCCGTCAGCTCCAAGGGCCATAATGGGTCCCTTGGTAAACATAATGAAATCAGGTGGAGACAGAGGTCATGGGTTGGCTGGCACTGCAGTGCAGGGCTGCTGTCAAGAGCATGCTTTCTGTCACCTGCTTCCATTAGAAGGCCCACTTTGTCCTGCAGATGACTTCCTGTGCTCACACGCTTTCTTGTTCACATGCGTCGGGAAGAACAGCACACCTGTCTGTTCTGAGTTTTGAATTGTGTGTCTTGAGACTGGCCTAGGTACATGCAGTGAACTGAGAACTATGGCTGGCATAAGATTAACTGTGTTAATCCTAATCCCGAAGAGCAGAAGCCGAGCAGAGAGGAAAGGGGAAGGTATGGGAGCAGTGTTAAGAAGCATGTGAGTGACTCCTGAGAAGCAGCCATTGCAGTTCCTGGCATCAGTAAGCCGAAGAAGCCAGGCACCCCTGGAGCTGTGCTATTAGCCACTGGGCTCCCTTTCCTTAGCCCAGGCTTCTCCACAGGGCTAGATTTCCTGGATCTAATCTCCAACAAACGTCTTTGGTTCACAGCACAGTTCTTCTGATGCACAGTAAAATCATGGACTGGTTAGGGTTCTTGGCTTGTTGTCCCATGCTCTTGGAGGACAAAAGCATCTCCTAGCACCTTCCCTAGTGACTTATCCCTGTGGTTTTTTTTCTGCCTGATACCTAAGCCATTCACCTGGGACACATTCTTATGCTGTTTTAGGCCTGCTGGCTGAGCTACACACCATTACAGTCCTTTCTGTGTAAAAGCATCAAGGAGAAAATATAATGAACAAAATCTGTATCTATGCCATCTGTTTACATTAATGTATAGACAATCAAATCCCTATTATCAGATGTTTATGGCACAATAAGCTACTTTTAGTTTATTTAAATATTTTTGTTATTTTTGTTGGGAAGGAATGGCTTAGAAAAGAAAAACTAACCCAACTTGAGAAAAATGTCAGCGTCCCCAATGCCCAAATGTTCCTTCTAAAACAAATATATACCATGTCTCCCATCTACAAAGAGGCAATTCATACTTGCACTAGTATTCAGACTTTTCATCTCATGTATCCCCATGCTACAAAGGCCGTTATTCCCATTGTCAGGACAAGGGTATAGAGGGAGTGCATGGCTGCTCTGACTGTCCACTCTGGAGCCCTACCCGGTCAGGAACCCGTCTGGAACCTGCGGCCACAACATCTATGACCTGGTTTTACCAACTATCATTCAAGCTTGATCAGGAAATCTTCACGGTTATCTTATTTTCATGTCATCTCTGTTTATACCTGTCCAGGGCAGCATGCCTTTAGTGTCACATCTGAATGTCACATGTTAACATTCTTCATGATTTGATCTTAGAAACTGAGCAAACATATTATAGATAAGGTAAACAGGGGGGAAAAGCTCATGTTTGAGATTCCACTTACACTCTTTGGACATTCCCACTTCAAAGCACTTCTGCAGACGGCAGTACTGGCATCGATTCCTGGTGACTTTGTTAATAACACAGTTCTTATCTCGGTGGCAAGTGTAGATCATGTTCTTCTGAATACTTCGGCGGAAAAAGCCCTGCAAGCAAGAAGATGAGCAGATAAACAGCTAACTTCATGAGAGACCAAATCCACCTCGAGGTGCATCTTGGGCTCTGCCTACTGATAAAGGGACCGCTGCAAAACCCAAAACCCGAGGTCTAGATAAATAGCTCAGTGGCTAAGAGCATTTTTTGCTCTTATGGGGGACAGAGGTTGTGTCCAGCACTCACATGTAGCAGCTCACAACTGCCTGTAGTTCCAAACGGACTCTGACACCTTCTTACCTCTTTCTTTGGTAAGCCCCAAAGACCCTTTTAGTCAAAACTAGCAATGACTGTTAGTGTCTTACTAAAATGTATACCAAGCTGATTTGCTTGGAAAATATCAGATAGAGCTAGAACACACACAGGCTTAGTTAGCTCAACTGGCTCTTTGGCAGGCCAGAACAGCTTCAAGGGAACCCACTGCTAAGGAAGCCGGTGCGCAAAGCATAACATTTGCCAAATGCATTGTACACAGCATGTAAGAGTTGGGAACTTCTGAAGTCTTCTACAAGATTGTTTTTGTATTTAGCTCCATATCACAACCATTAAGATAATGGCTTAATCTACCAAGTGAGTGTTTAATATCCCAAACTGAAAACAAGCTAGAAAAATGGGTCTCGTTGATGTCACACCAGAAGGGCCCTGTCCAGCACAGCAGACACCCTTTCCTCTAGAGATGTTGTAGAAAGCTGGTAAAATCTTTCAAAAGTCTGGTTGAAGCACAGAGAATTTCTGCCCAAGGAAAAATAATCCTTAGGAATTTTTATTGCCTTGTGGAGGACATCAATGAACTCTGCATCTAATTTGGCAATCATTTCTTTTTTTTTTGGAGCTGAGGATCGAACCCAGGGCCTTGCACTTGCTAGGCAAGCGCTCTACCACTGAGCTAAATCCCCAACCCTGGCAATCATTTCTTTTTTGCTTTCATCATGAATGTCTATGTGTCTGTCACCGTTTGTCATCTACCTGTCTACCTACTTACCCACCACCTGTCTGCATTTCCCTCATGTCATTCTTCCAGGCTGCCTTGCCATCTACTCTTCTCATTAATAGATTTCATAACATTTGTGTTCGATTTTATTTACATGTGCTTGCTGAGTGATTTATCATTGTTTTTTTTTTTTAACTTCCGGAGAATACTTTGATAAAAGCAGCAATATATCCTGAATTGTGCAAAACACTCATGAAATGAAGTAGGCGTTAGGCTCAGGAGCAGGGGCCTCACGTCTCCTCTGTTTCCCCCAGTGGCTACCAGACAGCTCTGTAGACATGGGTGATGGAGTGCTGCTTGTTCTAATCAACAGGAGGAAGTAGCAGGTGATAAACGCTTAGCTGCCATCCTTGCTTTCTCTTCTAATTGCCTGATAGGGCACTGCTGCTCTGTGTATTAAAAGTGTGGTGCTCTACTCTACCAGTTGCTGTGGGATTTACAGCCTCTCCACAACCATTCTCCTGAATGTAGGAAATATGTTGAGCAGAGCACAAGTCTCCCCGTGTGAGCACAACCCTCCCCGTGTGAGCACAACCTTGCCTGCGGTGGATTACCACAGCGGGAGCCCGATTAACAACCTCCAGTGCTCAACCCATGAGCCAAGAACACTCATGGAGTGCACTTTGTTTAGGATTTTCACACATGTGCCCTTGGATTCTAGAGTCTAAATAAACATATTGTTACTGGCATAGTTTAACTGTAAAGGCCTGGAAATCCGGTTTAAGATTGTCATGTTGTCAGTAGCCCAGACACATACATTTTCCAAGGAAATATGGTTTATTTTTTCTCCCTCTGGTGCTACAAGAATGCTCTGAATCTAAAACAATGGGTCCTGGAACCCGAGAAGTGTGTGCTCCCGTGTCAGAGTACCTTTTTCAGGACACTGCGAGGCACCATTGGTTCCCAGAGGTATCAACCCAACACAAAAACAAACAAACAAACACTTTCATTGCTCCGTGGCCAGGAAGAACAAAGAGTGTGATGGAAGGAGATAGTCTTTGTGTGTGAGAGGAACGAAAGGGGCGGGGAGATACAGATGCCCTTTCCATTTATTTAAAACTGAATGTTCAGTTCAGCAACGTTGTCGTGACTGTGGAGCACAGGAAACCAACACTGGGATATTCAAGGGAAATGAGAGAGAACAACAGAACTTTATATGTCACTAATTACCCATCAGTGTGGCTCAGAAACGGTGACAGAAACTAAATAGGACTTCTTGGTTTTCCAGATCAGGCTTGGCTGAGTGTCAGCAGGTCTCAGTTTCAGGAAATCACCCCCAGCACGGCAGATCCCTTGCTGACTATGACACACGCTGGGAGGTATTTCGATCTGAGTGTTGAGTAAACAGGGACTGTCTGTGATTCTCATGGAGTTTTGTGTCACCCACATCTTTGTCTTCCCTCACTGCCACCCTCTGTTGTGGCATAAACATCATCCCTGCTAGAGACCCAGCTTCAGGAGTGTATGTGGATGAGGAGGCAGAGCCCAGGCCACTGACACTTTAATACTACTGTATAGGTTGACTTCCTACTTACTTGAACATTATTTAAGATGGAATTGTTTTATCTCTGGCTTGCTTGGGAAGCCAGCACCGTAAACATAGAAGATCCAGTGAGCCAAAATTCCAATGGAATCTCATGCCCCATGGACAGTAAGTCTACAGAAGGTATGGAGCCCTGGGCCACCGATTCCTTGAGGAGATGAGATCTGAGTGAATATCAGGGACACCTCAGTATTTGCTTTTTTTTTTTTTAATTTTTTTTTTTATTTTTTGAGGAATTCTGAGAAAGCAAATGTTTCTTAAGTGATTCAATGTGATTTAAAACCACATATATGTCCAACTCAAAATAAAAGCCTCATATGATTGGTCTTGGACTTAAAAATATGGGCTTTAGAAGTCCACATATAACAGTTCTTGAAGCAAGTAAATGGTAGACACCTATAGAGAAAAGCCCAAAAGGCTGACTATGAGAAGATGAAGGACCTGGTTCTATCTGGAGAAAAAAAGTAGAGGTTAGACACAGTAGAGAGAGTGCCCTGTTGGAGCCCACTAGGTTTCCTAGTGGCTGTACCCACTAGGACTGCATAAGAGGTTGACTGGACCACGGGCCTGGGTACCAGGTGGCTGTAACTAGCAAGGGGGAGGTCTTTTGCTCCACCCCTTGGCATTGTTATAAATAGACCTTTGGAATAAAGTTCTGGGCTGGTAGATAAGGATCCAGGCCCACCGAGTCTATCCTGTGTTTTTTCTCTGTTTCTCTTCCTCTCTATTTCTGAGTCTCTTATTCCTCAATCTTCAAGAGTTCCTGGGGTAAGTAAGTGTGGGGGCTGGTCTCCCACAGTGCCCTGCCCCGGGAGTCAAGCCTCCTCACTGTCTCTGTGACCTAAGCAGGTCACAGCCTTGTACAGCCGGGCTCTCGGCTCCTCTGTCAGGGACTGGGGGATGTACTGATGGTCTTCTCCAGCTGCCTCATCCTGGGTTAAAAATGCATCAGTGTACCAGAGTGAAGACCAGAGGTGGCCGAAGAAGAGGACTAGTGTCAAGTGACGAGTGTCAGAAGACTTCAGGGACGGCTTCCACCTGAATGACCAAGAGTGGTAGTTTTCTATACTAGCTGGAAACTTAAAGGACACAAAGGACACCAAGGATGCCAGTGCCATTTATTAACCACACTGGAGAGTGCTCAAAACCTGCTCAGACTATTTCTATCTTACCTTATGGCTAGGAAGGACCATCGCTCTGACTCACTTCTATTATCTGCAGTGCAGAAACTACTTTAAAACAAGACACTCAAATGTCCTCCTATACCCACATACCTAAAACTCCAGATTCCCTGAACAGACTAACTAGCTCGAGCTTGCTCATCCATTAAGCACACAGAAGTAAGTCCCACCCCGTCCCTCCACCCTTTGTCTTGTGAGGTTGGGCCACCTCCTCTAACACTTCCAAATCACGGCTCTGGAGCCCCCATCGGCTTCACCTTTCCCCAGCTTTCAGAGGCAGTCATGTGTAACAGTGCCCACTATCTTCCATAGTGGCTGATGTTTTAAGATTTAGACACTAGTCCACAACTGTGAACTAGGCTTTAGATCAGTGTGTACGGATACAGATTCTGACTCTATCACTTACCTACCTCTGTGACCTTGTGCTAAGGCCTCAGTTAAGTCTGAACTGGCTGAGGCCTCATCTGCAAAT
This sequence comes from Peromyscus eremicus, assembly GCF_949786415.1. NCBI lineage: Eukaryota > Metazoa > Chordata > Mammalia > Rodentia > Cricetidae > Peromyscus > Peromyscus eremicus. The sequence goes on along the minus strand of NC_081425.1, from coordinate 104,037,263 downwards.
AAGACTGGGGAAGAGCCTACCCACTCCGATGAACATGGTAAGTATCAACCACAGTACCTCTCCCATGTAACAAGAGCTTGGCGAGTGATAGTTCTTGTTATTAGAAAACCCCGTTTCCTTACGGGAGAATTCATACACACACTCTGTAATTAGAATAAGGATTCTCTAATTGGAAAGAACAGTGCTGCCATCTCGGCATTCTTACAGGTGAGGTCCTCAGAGTGGCACGAGCTCTTTCTGTGCTCACTCATCCGCTTGCTGATTCAGTAACTTCATGTCAATCAGCTGGCGTGCACGGCGATGCTTTCTCAGTCTGTGTTGTGGGTTGAATAGAAAATGTTCCCTATGGATTTGTATATTTGAACACTTGGTCCCCATCTGGTGGTGCTGTTTGGAAAGGTTCTGGAACCCTTAGTGAGTGGAGCCTTGGTGGAAGGAGCGTGTCAGTGGGGCAGGCTCTGGGCTTTTACAGCCTGGCCCCCTTGCTCGTCACTGGACGCCTTTTGAGCACAGATGCAGTGTGACCAGCGTCCAGCTTCTGCTGCCATGACTGCCTTGCCTGTAGCCGTCCGTGGCTTCCTCACCACGGTGGACTAGATCCCTCTGGAGCTATAAGCCATAACAAACCCTACTGGGTACTTTGTCATAGCCACAGATAAAAGAACTAACAAAATCTGTAAGAAATTATGTGAGCTCTGTCAAAGATGCTACAGAGCAGTATGGTAACACCATTACACTTCACCTCAGCTAAAAGACTGAGAACTTTAGTGGAAGCAGGTCATGAGAAAGATTGACATGGTATTTAGCACACGGTAGATCATATAATTCTGACTGAGTAAATGAAAGCTATGGGAATTCGGATGAGTTGGAGGGGACTCTCCATGGGATCTGGGCTCTAGAGAAGGCATAGGATGTGAGTGGCAGGTGTTTTCCCAGAGGACTCTGGGTTAGCGGCACGGGGTGGGGGTACAGTGTGAATGGGGGTAGTGCACAAGAGACAAGAGGAAAGGGTCGGGTGTTTGGACTTGAGCAGGTCTCCAGGGAATGCCAATCATGGGCTAAGGAGACACTGCACTCTTCTGTGCACAGAGGCCAGGGTCAGAATTACGGCTGGCTAAAACTGCTGAGGCAATCGGGAGTTGTTGACGTCACCATGAAGTTACTTTTTTTTTTTTATTAAGTAGCTGTTGGGCTCTGGACACCAATACACATGTATAATACCTTAGCTGGCCTTTGCTGGGCAGGACTGCAGCCAGGAAATCCTTATTCCCAGGTAGCGGTGCCATCACTGGCTTGAGTTTAATCATCACACATAATTGCTTGTGGGGAGTCACACTGTGCCATTCTGAGAATGAGCTGTGTGTAGCTCTGTGGCTGATAAGCCAGGCATAGATGTGTGGTAAGAATGGGCACCAAGCAAAACCTTTATTTTTCAGAAAGGCAGTTTGGCATCGTTTTTCAGTCACAAAAAGCACTGGGTCAGGAGAATGTCACCCACATAGCAGTGTGGGACACTGTGGTGGTTAGTTTTAATCTTTAACTTGATCCATCCTACCATCTCCTGGGAACAGGTCTCAGTGAGGGGTTGTCTAGACCAGGCATGTCTGTAGGGGGTTGTCTTGATTGTTAACAGATGTGGGAAGACTTGGGCCACTGTGGGTAATACCATTCCCTAGCCAAGGGGTCCTGACCTAAGTGTGCAGAATGTGCTAAGCACTAAACATACATGTAGTCATTTCTCCATTCTTGACTATGGGCTGTTTTATGTTCCTGTTGTCTTGACTTTCCTGAAATGACGAACTGTAACTTGAAACTGTCAGCTGAAATAAACCTTTATCCCCTAAGCTCCTTTTTGTCCTGACATTTTACCACAGCGACAGAAATGAAGTAGAACAAACCCGTATGTGTGAGCTGAGCTGTGGCCCAATTAATTTCTATACCATGCGAAGTCCAAAGGAAAAGAGAAGAGCCAGGAAACTTATGTGTTTTGTTCCATCATTAAAAGGAAAAGATTCCAAGTCCATCTCAATCCAAGAGTAGTCGGATGACCGCCCAGGTCACGGACTGCAGGCAATGGTTCCTAGTCCCAGACCTGCTGCCAACAGGAGGGGACTGTGGAATAATCCCCTGGCCACCCTGGGAAGCAAGGTTTCAACACCAGGAAGCCTGTTGCCTTAAACAAACAGAAAAGATGCTCGGTGGGTAGAAGCTCACTCACCACAGCATCTGAGAAGTTATTAGTAGCAAGTGTGAGGCAGACAGACCACGGAAGACCTATCCACCCAGCTGAAAAGACAACGGGCGAGGGGGAGGGAGAGAGTGGAAAACGTGAGTTTCCTTCTGAGGTGGTGGGCACGGACCTAAGGCCAAGAAGACTCTGAGCCAGCCAGCCAGTGTTCCACAGAAGGAAGCCCAGCTGCCCCAGAGGGAGGGGCATGTTTGCTTGCTTGTTTGTTTTTAAATAAGCAATTAACTCCCCACCAGGACTTGGTCCCAGGCTGGGAATTTAGTAAACATGAATGAACAGCAATATAAGGTGGGGGGAGGGCTCCGTGGGCAGCAGATGCCGTTTCTAGAAGTGCAGCTGGGACGCCACTAGGGTGATGGCTCACACGTCCTCACCAACAACTGAGTGTGTCAGCTCCACTTGTCCCCTTCCAGCACTCTTTAGCTATGGCACACTTAACACAGAGGAAAACAGGACTTTGAGAGGCATCTGAAGCAGTCGTTTTAAGGGAGGCTGTGCTGGCCAACTCAGGCAGAGCACTGTTTCTATATGTTGACTAATCTTTCTGGAAGACCAGATTTCAGCATTTTCCTGGACCCTGTCAAGTGAGGGCCCCTGAGAGATCCAGCTTCCCCTAGGCCCAGGGGCCATTACTGTCAGTCCCTTTAAGCCCCAGTGAATTAAAACTCCCTGTGATTGGCTGTGAGGGGTGGCCTCTGCTCTCGGCCAAGAGCCTGAACTTGCACCAGACACTTCAGAGTCTGAGCATCCCAAGAAGGGCACAGAGCTAATGCCTAGGCTCACCGTGAAATTTACTATAGAGCAACAGGATCCAGTGAAGAAAGGCTGCTGGGTAACTAATAGAAACAAAAGACCCTATGGTCAAGAGAGATGACCCAATTGGATCAAATATTTTAAATTAGGTAACAAGAAATGCATTTCCTCCAAAGTATGACATTGGGTAAAATAATGGTTATAGATGATGAAGCCTCATGAAAGTTTAATTATCATAATCCTGTTCTAGTGGACAGGTGGCAATCCTCTAAGTTTGTGACTAGTCCAAAGGCTCAGTCTGCTAATTAAAATGGCCGTTCTTTAAAGGGGGGTGGGTTGTGAGCATGTGGTCTCACAGGGTTTGCACAGGCTCATGCTACAGAATGTCTGCAGAGAGACAAGCATGTCCAGGACGTCCTGGGCTTTCTCTCTCCTGCGCTCATGGGCTCCTCTGCTTGACCTGCTGGTGGTTAAAGGACTATGGATCAGACAGAATTAAGTCGTCTCCACAGTCACACTGACTCCCCTGGATTCCCTTGAGATACCTCTGAGAAATTCCACTACCTCAGCAAGAGACAGAGAGGCCAGGCTTGCAGAGTTTCTTTGATAAAGGTTTGCTATGGGCTTTATTTCCTGCCTAGGGGATTCTGGGGGGCCAGGGCAGGGGGAGGAGCAGCCACACGAAACTTTTCCAGAGTTGCATAAAATTTTCTTCCCAAGACCAGGGTAATGAGGGAAAACTCCAGGAGGGCTCAGAAGCTTACTGGTGACCTCTGGATGTCCCTGACTATGCTTGGGAGCCACCCAAACTCAGAACAATGTCAAAAGAAAGTCAAGGACACAGGGTAGGGCAGCAAATGGACTATCCCAAGAACTCTAGGGCAACAGGGTACATGTTCTAAAGATGACACCTGGGAAGACAGTCATTGCTTCTTGAGAGTTTGAAGATGAAGATAATCTAAAGCAGAGTGTAAAACACCTTCTAAAATGAAAGAATTCACTGGCTTCACAGAGCACTCTTCAATTCTGGACTTGACAATTTACTTTAAACCAACCAAAGACATCTGTTTTCTAGATCACATGGGTCAGTTCTTTAGTGCTCTTCCACAGTGCATCCCATAGTTACCAATTTATTATCAGGGTTACATTAAATAGAGCAGGGCAAGAAGCCAATGAATTTGAAGCTTTTAAATTCTCAGTTATTTTACTGAAAAAAAAAAGTATAGCTCCTTAGCTAAAACCAGAAGGGAGTGCCTCCCCCCACTCCTCTCCCAGGAGTGAGTGCCCATCCCCAGCATCCGTCATAAAGCTCATCTGCACCTAAATTAAAGATTCCAGTCTGGACTGTGAAGGAGGGGCAAGAATGTTAGTAGAAGGAAAAAGAGTCAAAATGCACTCTAATACACTCCAAAACTCTTTGCCAAAGAGCATGCATTTTAAAATCCCTAAGTCTGGTATGCAGTGTTCACCATCAACACAGGCAGGGTTCAGCTCTATTATAACACTGTCGATGACACTGAACATTGCCATGGCAACCCCACACAGCACATAATTCAAAGCCCTTTCACAGACACCAATAATTATGATGGACTTACAATGTTTTAGGACATTAAAGACCTAAATTAGTAGAGAAAAAAATGACTATCCACAATTTGATGGGCTTTTCCCCTCCTGTCTCAAGTGGATTGGATTTTCAAGGCCAGTCTGGAGTCTTCCTGGTATAATTTTTCTCCCTGACTTTATACACGATTCCATCCTAAAGCTGAAGTGGAAAGGGAAGAAGTCTGATGCAACACGAGGACCAGAAAAGAGAGGCAACTTAGGCATTGACATGTATGTCTTCTAAAGCTCAGGTAGAAAAAAAACAGGGAGAGGTTCCTCTGCCTGCCGTCAGCAAACACCACTCTGGTGGAGCAGAATTGCACCATGTTTATCTAGAAAATACTGCCTGAGACCCAGCTTCCAAAATGGAATCTACCCTTGAATGGAAAAGCCATGTTGACACCAATTGTCATACATATGTTGACACCAAGTGTCATACAAGTCTGACATAAGAAAGCATCATCCCACGTCATAGTCCCAAACACAGAGATGGTCAGTGAGAGGGTGCAGCATTGCCTGCCCCTGGTCAATGACACTTATGTAGGCCGGGCACACCCAGGGAATTCTCTGTACACTTCATCTTGGTGATTTGTGGATCTCCACAGTGCAAAGTCCTTCTTCTCCTCGCTCTGTGCGTCCGTCACCCGTGCTCATGCTCCACAGAGAGGAGGGGCAGACTTGGGAAACCATGATCTTGCTCCTAGCCATGGACACAGCCTATGGAAACATTCACAACAGAACACTGCCTTGTGTATAACTTTCCCCAAGACAGTTCCCTTTGCAGGCAGCATCTCTAACACTAGCATAGGAATGGTGAGACCAGCAGAGAACATGAACCCAATGAATGAACAGTCACCAAAATTCTTTTCTTCTTCCATTTTTTTAAAATTAATTTTTTCAGGTTAGCACAGAAATCCAAGTCTCATTATGGCAGCTTCATGTAGATATGTCATTATACCTTGTTCTCAATTGGTCCCCTCTCCCACTTCCCCAGAATATTCTTAGTATAAGGGAAAGGAAAAGGAAGTGATATTTTCAGCAGCAAAGCTCCAATATCATAAATTCAGTCAGAAATGCTAATTTAGTGATTTATTCCAAATCCCCTTCTCTCTCATCAAATTAGCAAAGAGATGGGCTGGAATTCCACCCACAGGCTCCCCTTTCTTGATCTTTAACATTAAAGCAGCTACATTATGTCAGCACGCGGCCAAGAGTTGAGATCAAATAGGTCCCCAATGCAAAGGTAAAGTTCTCTTAAACACCATGAACTTGCCTGCAATTAGCACGTTAGAGTCTCCACCTAGGCACCTGCAACAGAAAAATGCACTCTTGGAGCTCTTGTTGTTTCCAAGACCCTCAATTTTGCATTTGTGGCTCCTGCTCTAGTAAGAGAAAAATTAGCAGAATCCACAGAATTAATTTTTAAGTGTGCTTCTCTGCTTCCCATTTATCCAGTTCTTGCTGATACAGAGTGGCTGCCTCTCACCACAGCAGAGGCCGGGGTGAAACAGCCCTGGCCATGAAAGAGGCACCTGCCAGTGAGTCAGGCCACTCTCCAGCTTGCAATTAAAGGCCACCTAATGGATGTAGGGGGAGCTATTTTATTTTCCCTGACAGAGTCCTTATTTTTAAACTCCCAGCTTCATTTTCAAAAACGGCTGCCTTTAGACAGAAGGAACAATCTATCTTCTGTGAAAAGCTGCACATTTCTCCATCTCCTGCATCAAAACTGCACTTCCTCCACAGTCGGGCTGCACAAAGCTTTGGGTGGTCCAGGCAGGACAGGCTTATTAAGCGAGGCAGTTCCTGGTGTTAACGCCTGCTCTAAAGATGCCGTGTTCCTGCTCCGGGGTAGGCAGGCTCATCAGGAGTTTTTGGATGTTTTACCCTACTTTTGCTTCTAAGAGATAACAGGCCCAGGGAACCGTCTTCAAAATTCTGATGGTCTCCAGAGGGGCAAAGGAGATAACATGGAAGGGTGTGCTTCTTTTGAACCCTGGGTCCAAACACACTAGGTCATCTGAACCATATGCCTATCGTGGAGTTTGGAGATTATTTTCCTTAGATCAAATAAGACAGAACATTTCTTTGGACATGGTTGGCCTTCTTCCTTGGAACACACACATTCTCAGCAAGGATAGTTCTATCCAGTTTTCTCCAATGAGTAATTAGGAGATGTTCACAGGCAGGTGTAGAAAGAAGAGCGAGGCTCCATAAATCACAGTTGAACTGCGTGAACCAGCAGAGGGCTGAGCAGCCTCTGAACACAGCTTAGCCAGGCAGCACTGTTTCCAGACTTGAGGGACTTGGAAGGGGCAATTCTCCTGCTGCCAGTGGGAGTTTTTGCAGCTGGATGGATCCCTGCAGCCTGGACAAGCACTTCCTCAAGGCAGGAAAGCAGGCACTCTGAGTTGCGCTAAGTCTGTACTGGGAGCCTGTGCATCTCACCCCCAATTCCTGTTTGTTTTCATTATCCCCTGAGGCTAATGTGATAAAGACCAGAGCCAGCTTCTGGAGGCATAAGAGGACTGCACAGGACACACCGGCCAGCATCACGGATCCCGTGACAGTGTCAGGTGGTCACACAAAAGGCAGGCAGGCTTCCACCTTGCCATGAAAAAGGAACCCACATGCAGAAATCCCTCTGAAGGAGACCTGAACTAATCTGTAATTTTAAATTTCCAAATGGCTTTTACGAGCTTGCTTACTCAAAGCATTTCCTTTAATTTTTAATTTTTATCTGCACAGTGCTCCAAAAACACCCCAATGTGAGTTCTCTCCGCCCATCTTGTTATCTTAATGGGGGAAGGGAAGAGTGTCCTGCTGGTCACTCCACCTTAGGTGTTCTCATTTACAGACTGAAAAAAAGTGCAGACGTAAATTATTTACAATCTATTGTATCTACATGTATTTTGTATGCATTTACAACCGGCAAGGGAAGCAGACTATTTTTTACTTTTAATTGTGTTGGTATCTTGTCTGTTTTCTGGAAAGTAGAAATGGAGGAGGCTGAGGCAGGAAGAGCTGGGGTAAGCCATTTAGGGGAAGTAACTCCAACACCCCATTAGGAAGAAGCCCAGAGCTGCTATTTATGCTTGCCATGTGCCTGTCACCGCATCTTCATGGATGAGAGCAGGGTTGTCTGCCTCCTTAGAGAAGTAGACACAAGCCTAGTACAACGGCTTCCGGCTGTAATCTGTAACTCAGGAGTCTGGGGCAGGAGAAGTGCTATGAGTTCCAGGCCCTGCTCGATCAGTGAATGGCAAGATACTTTCCATCATATCTAGGCACCAAAGAGCCACAGTATGTGAATGAGAAGGGCCTCATCCAGAGCCCTGCCTCCCCCAAAAAAGACCTCAGCCAAGTTATAGAGCAATAATCAGAGGTGAGTCATTGATGGGTATAGCTGACCAAGTGGAAAGAAAATATTTAGAGCAGTTAAATATATGCATATATACACACATTTATAATACAGTCGCATATATATATATAATAACACACATACATAATACAATTCCTAATCTATACCAGGAACCTGATGGAATAGGACCAATCACAAAATACAGGATTTACAGCTGGAAACTCAGGATTTAGTCTAGAGCCTTCTCTGTAAACATCTTAGACTGTCTCCATGAAAGGCACAAGGGCACTGGATATGTCTGTGGGTGGCCCCAAAGCACTTCACTGTTACTGAACTTGAAGTAAGTCTTCAGAATTCAGCAACCCAGGCATTCGCACAGGTTAGTCTATCATGAGTGGCAGGCGTGTATGGATGATGCCTGGTCCGCATGCCATTTATTATATAGGATGTTTGTCCCAGACCAAATATGGAACCACACTTGGCTTCCAGCAGATACTTGCTCATGGAGTTGAGTGCGAAAGTCCACCTGCCATGTGCCCTTCAGCAGCTGAGGAGTGAAAGCCCTCAATGGGCTCCCTAGAGCTGTGGGCAACACCACCTTCTGCCATCAAAGCCCTGTACAACGTGCTCAGCTACTCTCTGCATTCCATTCTGAACCCCTCAAACTATCTCCTAGAACCAGTGTTTGAGAACTCTGTCTGAATGAGAACCTCCTTTCTATACATTCTGTGGGGCTGGCCTGTAGAGAGCACCAAATGTCCCAAATACTGGAGACATTTTTGTATTGAGTCAAAACCCAGCCAACCAACATTGATAAGAGGACACAAAAATAAGCTACATCTTATGTGATATTTATGAGTTTCATTTCCACTCTGTCAAATGTGATTTGTGGCAGCCCACTTCAGAGAAAGCTAGGGCCAACCAGTGCATCCTCTTTCCTCTGAAGCCTACCTCCCCAACTAGTGTGAGTTTCAGACCAAGCTCATGACCTCTCCAGCCATTGCCTCCCACCCAGGACAGCCTCACATCACCTCAAGCCACATGTGTGAGAAGCCACAGCCAGGGTTCTCTGCCTGTGTTCTGAAGAGGACCAGCGCAAGTGAGAAGGCTCTGCTTTCCTTCCAGTCTGGTTTCCTCAATAAAAGGGAAAAACTGAATGGAAATGAAAAGTCTACAATTAAAAAAATTACATTTCGCTTCCTTTTGCTAATATCTGTAAGATGATATTTTTGGGGCCGGCAGGGACTCCAGATGGGTCATATAATGAATATAATTTAATATGTAGGACCTGGAGTTCACAGAAACACATTTTTCCCAGCCAGAAGGTAGCAGGCTGTCTCACACTATTTAACACAGAACACCAGTGCCGCCTGCTGCGTCTCTTCTCCTTGCACATTGGCCTTTAATCCTAACATCAGTGTGGCCAGACTGCACGCCATCAAGCCGGAAGCTGTCACTGTCTGTGATAGGCCAGCACACTGCACACTCCCCAAAAGTCCAGAGACTGCTATCTGCTCACCCTGCTTTTCCTCCTGGGTCTCAGGATTTATGCTGCCAATTAAGGCCATAACAAGTGCCCCAGGTTGACCTCCTAGGAGCAAGAATTAATTAAGCACAGTATTTCTTAGTAAGGAATGACATTTCCCCAAATGAGTTACCCAAGGTAGCCATGCTGCTGACATGCTGGTACATGCGGGACTCCTAATTGTGAATGCAAGTAGAACACTCCAAGGGCATGGGTTAGTTTATGCTTTTAATTTGACAATAAAAGAAAACAAGTTTTACTTTTATTTTTATTTTGAGGGCAAAGAGAATGTTTTGAGTGTATATAATGTGGGGGGCACAGAATTCTTTACATTAGTAATATCATATAACCTCCTTCAGTTATTAACAAAACAAAAGGAAGAATCTGGGACTCACATTTACCATCTGCCCAGCTTTCAAACACAAGAAGTTTGCTAGAAAACACTTCTTATCCCAAATTCTTAAGGTCCCATAACAGACAGAATTGAGGTGAAAATAAACAAAACCCAACCCGGCCACGGTCTCTAATTTGTTCATTGTCCCATGACCAGGAGAGTCTAATCCAGGTTGTTCGGACTCTTTTTTTTAATTATAACCTCCTTCTTAAATATTCACTGTGATGAGAGAGCAGCCACATACAGCACATATAGATGGATAGGCATGCCTGCGTGCCAGGAATCCCTACTAAAAGGTGGTGTGTGGCCGGGCAGTGGTGGCACACGCCTTCAATCCCAGCACTCGGGAGGCAGAGCCAGGCGGATCTCTGTGAGTTCGAGCTAGCCTGGGCTACCAAGTGAGTTCCAGGAAAGGAGCAAAGCTACACAGAGAAACCCTGTCTTGAAAAACAAAAACAAACAAACAAACAAAAAAGGTGGTGTGTGTGTATGTGTGTGTGTGTGTGTGTGTGTGTGTGTGTGTGTGTGTGTGTAATGTGTCTATGTCATGTGGGTGTCAGTACACATGGAGACCAGAGGGTGTCATAAACCCTAGAGCTACAATCATAGCTGAGCTGTCCCACATGGTGCTAGGCAACAAACTGTCATGCCCAGAACAACATTACTCACTCTTAATCACTAAGCCATCTCTCCAGCCTGAGAAATGCTTGTTTATAATCAAATGTGAATTGAAATTTACTTTTTCGTGCATGATATACCTTAATAATTTTTTAAGCATTTAAAACATAAAAAAAGTAATCTTATCTCTTGACTGTATAAGAAGTGGTGGAGGCAAATCCATCCTGTGTCAGCTTATCTGACGACCTAGTGTAAAGCTGTACATCAAGTCATCAATGGAGATGGTGAAAGGCCTTGAGCGCATCCACACACAGACACACAGGCTGCACACTCACTATCATCAGCCTACTCTCTGAGTCTCTTGGTGGGATACAGAGAAACCTGACCCTAGTTTATCTCCTCAGGGCTCTCAATCAAGGTGAAGAACACCCTCAGCCTGGATGCACTATTGCTATTGTGGTGGGAAAGAGACCTTGTCCTCCCCTGCCCCTCTCATCCAGAAAACTTCCACTCTGAATTAGAGACCTCATCCTCTTTCCTTGAAGGCATGAACATAGCCAGCTTCCTTCTGCAAATCCCCACAGCCTACTTGCCAATTAATGTATTTAACTCTAAGGAGCAGGCGCTTTTTAATTTAGCTCATCCATCACCAACAGAACATTTTGGTAGAAAATATTAGGATTTCCAAATAATTTTATAGCTCTGTAAATTGCCAACATACCATCTGCAATTGAATTAACATTTATAACCAAACTGAAATAATAAATAAAGCAAATTACACTGCAAATATTCGCAAGTGCCCAATATGCACTTGAGAATGATAATTAGCATTTTATAATCACGCTTCATTTTCTTTATCCAACTCCCTGTCACATTAATGATAAAATATTTTAAACTGTGCTCTATCAGAGAGAGCGGCACAGTCTCTAGATTAGCCATTAACTAATGCAGAGAAGGAGAAAGGCCGCTGCTCACTTCCATAGACAGAGTTTGCCTCCCAGTCTTGACTTTGCTTATCTCCAGGTTTTGGGTCCTTGTTTGCCTTGCTACCTAGAGGTCCAGAAAGTCGATGCCTGATTTATGCCCTCTAAACCTGTAGCTCTGTGGTGCTGCCCTGGGGCCTCTTGTGAGTAGGACCCTTACATAACATGTTCTGCTAGGATGAGACATTCCACTCTTGAGCGAAGCCTATTCGGACTCTGAGGGTTCCGAAGGGAGGCCTGAAGACTGAGGAAGTAAACAACTGAAACTTCTCAGGAAGTTCCTGGGAGCTGATTCACAAAGTCCCTCCCTCCCTAAGGTGACATGAGCACTGAGGACTACAGAGATACAGACCAGCCAGGCTATCTGGAAGACACACCCTGACCTGTTAGGCTGCCTTCAAGTCATGCAGCATGTGCCAGGGCTCCAGGGTTTGAGAGCTGCCACCCACGCCAGGTTGGCTTCCAGTGACACAGCTGCCTTTGAGTCATTTATGCTCGTGTAAGTAACCCCAATAAACTGACTGGTTCACCGGGTTGGACTTTGGTGATATTGTTAATACAGTCTGTCATCAGTTCCCTACATGGAGTGAGGAGACATTTGCTCATGTCTCCCCCAAAATGTCATGCAACAAAGATGAAAAGAAATATTAGAAGACGTGTCATACTTGTGCTAGCTGGTTTTATGTCAACCTGACACAGCCTAGAGTCATCTGAGAAGAGGGAACCTCAAATGAGAAAATGCATCTGTGAGATGGAGCTGTGGCCCAGTCTGTAGAGCATTTTCTTAATTAGTGATTGATGGGGGACTGCCCAACCCTTTGTGGGTGGTGCCATCCCTGGGCTGGTGGTCCTGGGTTCTATAAGAAAGCAGGGTGAGCAAACCATAAGGTGCAATCCAGTAATCAGCACCCCTCCATGGCCTCTCTATCAGCTCTGCCTCCAGGTTCCTGTCCTGACTTTCTTTAGTGATGGACTATGGTACGTAAATATAAGCCAGAAAACCCCTTCCCTCCCTCAGGTTGTTTAGGTCACAGTGTTTCATCACAACAGTAACTGTAACTAGGATAATACTCTTGTGCTCCAGAGAAGGGATTGGGGTGGAGAAGCCAATCGGCTGATCTCATTCAATAGAAGACAAGCCCATTTTCACACAATTTTCCTGGAAGCCTGTTCTTACCATGCCCTGATGCCTTTGGTGAAAGCATGTGTCAATCTTCTTCCTCCTCAAATAAAAAGGAATTCAACTGCATAAATAGATGAGAAATGCACAGGTGCGTGCACACACACACACACACACACACACACACACACACACCCCTCACCTAGTTTTTCTACCAGTGACCAAATTCTCACTATTTTCCTCCAAAAACAGTTTCTTAAAAAAAAAAATTACTATCCACCTGCACTTTGGAGGCCAGAGCAGGAGGATCATGATTCTAGGCTAGCCTGGGCTGTGTAATAAGACCTTTCCTCAAAAAAGAAAAACAATAACAAACAAAAATCCCCAAGACTGAACCCCAAATGCCTTGCTTCCTCTTGCATACCGGACATCTCCCAGTGCTCATCTGCTTTCTAACACAGGAGTCACTGGCCACACGTGGCTATGCAGTGTGGCACGTGGCATCCAAACTGAGCTATGCTGTTAAGGTGAAAGGCAGGTTCCTGCTTGAGAAATAAGCATGAAAAGGCTTAATGAGAAAATAGCTTGAGAGTTGAGTGTTGACACAGTGGTCCTTCCAACTGTATTGTGAAGAATATGTTCGTCTAGTGACCAAAAGGATTCAGAGGCCAAGTCAAGGCAAGCTGTGGAGTTGTTGATGAAGGAAGTCCTGTGGGGTCTCAGAGGACGGACTTTCAATCTCAGCCTCTGTCCAGCTGCTTGTCAATGTGTAGATTTGATGAGCAGCCACTGGACGCAGAAATGTGGAGAGGACTCAGTGGGCTGCTGTGTGCTCCACCTCAAAGTCCCTCCAGCTCCTAGAGGGAAGGAGAAGCTTGCAGAGTGCATCGGGGAGACCATCCAGTGGCTGTAGGCTTGGGTCTTGCGGCTAGATAGGCCGAGTTCAAGTCCTACCTCCGCAGGAGGTTGCATCATCTCTGACAAGTCACACAATCACTACACCTTGTTTAAATTTTACTTCCAGATAAAATTTAAAAGAATGATCAAATCAGTACTATTCTCTCTCTCTCTCTTCATAGTTACAAAGGTTAAATGAGCTGATACATATGCAGAGCCTAAAACAGAACCTGGCACACAAAAGTATTTTAAAAAACAAACAAACAAACAACAACAACAACAACACCTCCTAGCTGCACTAAAAGTCATTAGACAGAAGTGTCTACAAGGCAAAGGGACCTGCAAAAGGGGCTAAAGAAATGGAACGAGGGCCAGGTCAGACCAGGACTGCAAGCAAGCTGGAGTCAGGTGCAGAGAAGAGGAAAATGTCTGGAAGACATTGTAATAGGAGAAAACGCTGTGTTTCTAGAACCTTCCATACACACAGTACCTGCCCCTCACCTGAGGCTGCTTAGACCTGACAGAGGGAGTGGCCTGCTCAGACCAGTGTTGCAGGATTCCCTTTCCAGGTTACCGACAGAGAAGACATGCCAAGTTACACTGCAATGTCCTGCTGCCTCCAGCCCTGCCAGTGATTCTCAGGGTGCTTTTGATTGCAGAAAACAAGTTCCAGATGGAGTCCTTTGACTTGTGTCCTCTCACCTTCCCAGCATCTGCACAGAGGTTGCAAAGTGCTGAGTGCAGAAACAGACTGAACTTTGTACTCATGCAGAGCTGGGGCATACAGCTTTTGGACAAGCTTCCAAATCCAGTGCCAACCCCATAAAAGTAGGAGACTCTGACAACAAAGGAGATTGACTTGATGTTCTTTCAAAGTATTTTCTCGTCTGCTGACTGTATAAGCCCTGTGTTTGGGGGTATTGAAATGTTTGGAGGACTAGACAGCACCTTGGCAAAGTTACAAGTAACTAGAGAATCTGTCAGTGCTAGCCCCTCGCTCCATAAGGGAGCAGCTCTCTAGTGGTGGTCCCTGAGTCTGTGGATATGGCGCAGTAGCAGAGCATTTGTCCAGCATGCTCAAGGCTCTGGGTTCCATCTCTAGTACTACAGTGAACAAATCCTGCCCAGAACTGATGAAGCCCCTCACCACGCAGGGAACTTCTCAGAAAAACACATCTCCAGATGCCTTGGATCTCAGATTCTGGCTCTGAAACATGATATATCATTTAACAAGCCATCTAGGTGATCTCAACCCAAGGAAAAGTTCCTAGTTCACCTAGATGAGGAATGACTCAGAAGGCCGCTGAAGCTCTCCCTCCCCACCAAGCACCACTGGACCAAATCAACCTTTGCACAACTCACACACCATCTCACTCCCACCAACATGGCCAAATCTTCAACTCCAGGAAGAAAAGGTGGAAACAGTTCTGCAATGTGCCAGTCTGTGCAGAAGATAATCAAGCAGCCTTGACTTTGAAGTCAAGTGCATAGATTGGAACAGCTGTGGCTCTTACGTTCAACACTGTCGAAGAGGACCGCCATGCATCGTGCCATACTTTGAGGAGCTAATGCATCTGAATGTGAGGAGGGGGGAAGGGTGGGCCTTCCATGCCATTTGTACCCACCCTGGCTTGTGTCACGGGATGAGAATTCCATCCATAGGGGAAAAGGAAGTGAAAACCAGGAAGTTTGCTTGGCTTGGGGACTTCTCTCCACCTCAAACTTATTGCAGGTAAGTCAAAATACTGCCAGGCTACTGTGAGAATTCTCCCCCCAACTCTCGGGGCGGGGGGATAAACAATCAACATCTACCCTCTTCTCATAAAGTTTCAATGACAAACCAAAGTGTGATTCTACCAGGGCTCACCCTGGGGAACCAATGAACTTACTGGGCTCACTTTACAGAGCATAGGTGAGGGGTCACATGACAGGAGTTGGGGTGACCAAAGCACTGGGAACTCTTCATTCAGCATGGATCACGGCTTCCCCATAGCTTCACAGAGGGAACCCTTTCCAATTAACTTCCCTCAGCCTATATATTCCATTGCTTCCAGAGACCAAGTCCCTAAGCCCCACCCCCAACCCGGCTTTGTGCTATTACTGTGCAATTGCCAATAAAAGGCTGGAGGAGTGGGTAGAATCTCAGGTGAGGGTCCTTCCTTTTGTGAGGGAATGTCAACAGAATACACAGGCTCCTTGGTGATGGATTCTTGCAAGCCCAGCTGAGCTGATGAAGACGGCCAAGGCTTTGCTAAGAGGACCAGAGTCAACAACACTGACACCCAAGAGGAACCAGGTAGGTACTCTAATGACTGAAAACACCCATTGTGTATACAATATTGATTTTCAAAATAATCCCAAGGCTCAGATGTTATTAACCGCATTCTACAAAAGATGAAGGGTTTTGGGAACTTGGCCAAGGAGGAAGTGAGATGGCCAGAATTTGAACTTGGCCAACCTGATTTCAAACCTCAGGAATTTTCCTAACCCAAAATGGAAAGGACAGACATCATTGGTGGGAAAAGTAAGACTCCCATACCCAGAACACTCTGTCTCCAAGAATGGAGCCTGCTGGGAAGTACAGAAGCAAATGTGAATTTTTGTGACGTGTGGGTAATGTCTGTTAGGGGGCTCGCTTAAGTTCTTTTTCAGCTAGCTGGTCACCCAGTTCTGGTGACAGATGCCTGTGAACCTGGAGATGCAGGAGGAAGTAAGATCGGTCTGTGTCACTCCCATGGGGCTGGAATGTAAAAGCATCCCAGAGGAGGGGTCAAACCAGAGCAGGACCACTGTGACCTGGGCAGTTCATGCTCAGTGCTCAGCTAGCCTTCTTTATAAGATGTAATAGAGACTGCCGGGTAGAAGCTACATGAAATGTTTGTACCAGGGAGGACATGTGGAGGGTCCCAGAACCCCATAGCTCTGTTAAAGCAATTAAAGGCCACCAAACCCATCTCCATCATTCTGTGAATCTCCTGAAAAAAAATCAATGAAATCCAATACCTTGAAAAGCTCAATGCCATCTTTATATAAGGGCTTGGACAAAATCCAGCATGTTAAAACACATGCCTGGGTTTGAGTTAAACATTTAAATAGGGCCAAATTACTTAATACCATTCAGGGCTTTAATCTAATTTGAAGTGCAGAAAAGGGAAATACACTGTGTGTTCAGAGACAGCATGGGTCCCATAACCCCATAAACAGGAAAGTTCAGATTTCAGAGCAGCAGCAGAATTGTCTCTTGTTTTATAACCTGGCATGCCAGAGCAGAGCCAGGGAGCATGCCTGGCTAGCTGGTCTCAGCGAGGCTTCCCAAGTCAATACGTGGTGTGTTCCTCACTGCCCTTCTCTTGACACAATGTACTTCACAAAAATCCATAGCCAGGTTCAAAGAGGAAGAAACAAAAGAAGATAGACAGCATTTTAAAAATAGCCCTACCTTGGGGATGTGTACAGAATTTATGCATGGTTTGGGTGCCCTTCCTGTGTGTAATTAAAAGTCCACAGACAAATTCCAATCTGAAGCCAAAGAGAATTTGGGTTGAAGGCATGGAGCTCACGCCCTGCCAAGCACACCAGGGGGGTGAGCAGCACGCTGCATGAGGAACATTATGGAAAGACAGGGACCAGAGGGTCTAAGTTAATCAGAGCAAAAATGTACTCAGCTGCCTAAAATCAACAAGACAATCAAGGTGCCATGGAAGTGGGAGCATGTGATTTTCCCTCTGCTGCTGTAGACACTCTACACACCCTCAATGCATCTCCTCGGTTACCTGCCAGCTCTGATCCACTCCTAGGGCCAAATGCCCATCTGCCACCTAACTCAGTGAGAATACAGTTGGGGTGGGTGCTTAGGACCCAGAGCAGAGGCCACTTGGGTCACGCCCATCTGCAGCTGCATCTTGCTCCTTTCTAAAGCAGATTCTGTGTAGAAGCCCTGGGGCAACAGACTCCAAGCTATAAGGGGCCTACTGGTGAGTACACATTAACTAACTGGTTCCCTGCTCCCCTTCCCCCACATCTTCAAAGCCACACCTTTCTTCCTTAAAATTCAAACTCCCTCTTCTCCCCTTGCTGCCCGAACATCTGTCTGAAAATAGCATGCTGTGTGGACTACTTACCAGCCAAGCAGCATAGAACCTCCCCTTCCTTTAAACCTGTAAGAAACAATTCCTTCCCTGAACTCTGTTCCTTTATGTTCAGAGCTGATAACTCTTGTAAGAAAGAAGAAAAATCTGCCACACTATCCCCGAGTCCTTCAGGTGAGAGGTAGGAAGGCCTGGCCTTGGACCGCATCAGTTCCCACCTACATTTCCTGGATTCAGTCCACGCAACTGTAAAACCAAACGAAACTGACAAACCAAGGTGTCCCTTGTGCTGTCCCAGTCAGAGGAGCCTCTCAGCCTCACCTCTTAGAGTCTGGGTTGGTTAGTGAGTGCTTTAACCAGCTGAAGTAGACGAAAGGTACACTGTGAGATTCCCAAGGCTACAAAAGATAAGGACACATGACTTCCACTGAAGTGGCCCTCTGCATCCCAGCTTCTGGCCTGCTAGGCTGTTGTGTAATTTAATGTTTGACTCTGGAGCTGCCATCTTGTAAACAAGTCCATGCCACACCTGTGAAGGTGCTTGCTGGCCATTCTGATCATAGCTCTAGCTGAGAACCTCTTCCATGGGAAACCTCTCTACTAGGCCCTCAATGAAGGCATCTTCACATGATCCACCCTGTAGGACAACAAGTCACTCCAGCTGTTTTGGCTCAGTAGCAGCAGCTCAAGACAATGTGAGATAGACACAGCCTTCGAAATTAGAAATACACAGTCTACGAGGGAAAGTATTATTATACACCTTCAGGATGGGCAGTTTGTTACATGGAATTGGTAACCAAGACACTCTGAAGGACTTAAAAGTCATTTAATCATACTTCGTGCCTTTATTTTAGGAATAAACTCTAAAAAGGAATCTGTTTTACCCTCGTTACAGAAGAGCTATGAAAAGAAACTCTCTACCCTGTCAACCCTCTGCCCACCTCGGTGAGCCTCGACTTGTTATCCACTGGTATACATGAGAAATGGGGAAAGATATTCAAGGTCAGTTCAAATTGCCCATGAGAACTGATCTTAATAATCAATAAGCTCAACTATCATACAAAATTAAAATGACCACCTTTGTAAAACACCAATAAGCCATCTCTTCTCAAGTGGCAAACTGAACCCATGTGCTGGTCTTAGGCCATGGTCCCCAGAGTGGTGTGGCCATGAGTGGGTGGGAGGAGACCGTGAGGCAGATCAAGTGTGCTTCTGAAACATCTGAGTACTCAGAGGATTCTCCCTAAAACCAGCACTGAATGGTAAAGAACACCCACAAAGATTGACATCCTTCTTTTCTATTGGGACAGTCTTGGCCAACATGGTCATCGATATCTCCTTTATCTGTCCCTTACTTAGCCTTTGTCCTTTGTAACCTGGACCTTGAACAAATGTGTTGCAATCCTGATGATTTTCCTCCACCTCTCTTGCATATTATCTACTATTGATTCATTCAACAAACATCTGCTGACACATCCTGCCAAGCTTTGCTACAGGCACTTAGAGGGTAGTGGGGATGAACGAGGCTAAGACAGTCCTGGTGTTCCTACTAGCGATACACTAGAGCAACATGGCGATTGAGGAGACAACAAAATACTTAACAGGAAGTGCCACACCAGAAGTTCCACACTAGGACCCCAGCCACATCAGGAAGAGGCCAGTAGAGCACACCTGTTCCATAAAGACTCCCCAGGCCAGTCACAAGGATGAGCATAGCAGACCCCGGGGCTGGGTTTTCACATAAAGACTGGGATAATTTCTCAGATTCATGAGGAGTCCTTCAGAGAGGTAGAAGAAACGATTGAACTACAGAGATACGTTACAATCATCATTTTGTGTGCAACACACTGGTTTTTCCTAAATTTATCTCACGAGCTATGCCCCAGGAACTTGTGAAGACGTTTATAGAGAAGAACGGTAAGAGAGAGGACAGGACTAAGGGAAAATGTCCCAAAGGGTTTTTTGTTTTGTTCGGTTTTGTTTTTTAATGTACTTTTATTTTATGGGTATGGGTGTTTTGCCTGCATGTGTGTCTGTGCACCACTTGTATGACCAGTGCCAGAAGAGCCCAGAAGTGGGCATTGGAACCCCTGTTATTGGGGTTATTGGGAGCTATGAACCACTATGTAGGTGCTGGGGATTGAATTCAGATACTCTGGAAGCAGTCGGTGCTCTTCACCACTGACTGAGCTATCTCTCCAGTCCTCAAAGGTTTTATATAGCACCCCTGAATCTGAATCAGTGAGTACAACTGTACAGAAGGACCAACCTCTATGGCTCTCTGCATATTTACAGTGGCAGGCCCATCCTTCTGAAGGCAATGTAAGCTCACCTTCCCCTTCTCCATCCGAGTGATGTGGGACCTTGGGAATGGCTACAACTGATAAGCTGTAACAGTGTTGGTGGCATTGGGGGATGAGCAGGGCCAAACAGCAGGCATCCCCCTCAATGCCAGGGACAGTGACTCCACAGTGCCAGGACTGGTCTTTGAAGGAAGGTGACATGGAGAAGGACTGTGTCTATCCAAGATGCAATGCTTCAGGGCACTGTTGTACAATATTGTTTTAAGGTTACTTTTGTTTATGTCCCATTTATTTAATTCTGTGAAGCTGTGTTACTATGCCTGTCTAAAACACCTGATGGTCTAATAAAGAACTGCCAATAGCAAGGCAGGAGAAAGGATAGGCAGGGCTGGCAGGCCAAGAGAATATATAGAACGAGAAATTTGGAATGAAAAGAAAGGAGGAGCCAGAGGAGGAGGACCTCAGGGGCCAGCCACTCCGCTACACAGCAAGCCACAAAGTAAAAGTAAGATTTACAGAAGTAAGAGAATGGGAAAAGCCCAGAGGCAAACGGTAGATGGGATAATTTAAGAAAAGCTGGCTAGAAACAAGCCAAGCTAAGGCCGGGTATTTGTAAGAAATAATACGCCTCCGTGTGTGATTATTTGGGAGCTGGGTGGTGGGTCCCCCAAAAGAATAAAAAGGAAAAAACAAACAACAACACACCATGATTTTGCATTTCCATATTTCTGCAGCTTAAGCCTTATTTTAACACAAAAGGAGGGTGACAATCTTGACTGTAATGGAAGAAAGCTGTGATTAAGACAATAACCAATCACAGCTTTCATTCCATTTGGAGCCTGAGCACAAGGGCAAGTAACTGATCACAGGCTCGATTCCAGTAGTATGCGCACCACAAGTTTAACCAATCACAAGGTCTCTAGGCAGTAGAGCCTGCCACGACCACATTTAACCAATCACGGACATACTTCCCGCTGGAGGGGACCTACGGCACTGTGCAGGTGTTGTAGAAAGCGAGTGACTGCGAAGCTGCTTTAGATCTTACTGGATCTCCTGCATGAGGCAGAAGGCCTTCTGAAGAGAGGAGACAACTGTCTCTCAGGCTCAGAGTCAAAGACAGCCACACAAATGTGACTGCTCCCCAAATGGCTTGAAGAGAAGGAAGCAACAGTTACAAAGACAAAAAGTTCCAAAAATCCAACTAAATCCTATTTTTTCTTTTTTATTGAAAGCTTTTTATATGTCCTTAGTAGAAGTTCAGCTTTATTATTCAATAAGTTACCAAAATGTCAAATAACACCAAGGTACTTAAACATAATTGATTCCCAGCGTTTTTCATGGTTGGTTATTTATCTGTGACATGTACTTAGCAGAGCATCGGCTCTTTGGAGGTCTCTAACATTGCCCCCACACAGTCAGTCTCCTCTTTCCAATACACTAAGTAGTGGAGAATCAGGAGGCTCTCTCTGTGGCTCGGGGTCACAACAGATAAGACAGAGGTAAGGAAGAACTCCCTAGATACACTAAACAAGGGTTCTCATGGTTCTTAAATCACCAGATTCCTGGCTATCCATTCTGAGGACTCTCCAATGGCAAACATCTTGTGTGTGGCTATAAGGAAAGAAATTGGTTTATATTTTAAGACAATTATATTCTGTGATGAAAGAGAGACTTGCATTGGCTGTCTTACATCATTGATTATTCTTGTGCAGATTCTGTGTGGCCCAATAAACCGGCTAACAGAGTTGGGACCAGTTGAGGGAGCATCACAGTGTCAGGACATGCCTGTGGAATGTGTAAATGTCAAAGACTAGGACTCTCCTCCAAATGCTGCTATACTGAAACTAGCTCTTTGTATTTCTGAGACATTGCAGAGGTCTGAGCAACAGCTTTCAAAGCATTTCTTGGCATGAAATGCACCCATAGTCCCAAGGTCCCCAGACATAGATCACCCATGACCCCGGCAGACATGAGCAGAGATCCAACATGCCGCTCTCACTTCCCCGAGGACAGCAAAGGAGCCTACCAGCTTTGGGCAACAGTGGCGGTTTCCATGATCTGGGGGACTTTCCAGGCTCGTGTGAACTGGGCAGCCGTGTTGTGACTTAGAACACTCTGAATACACGGAGAAAAATCAACATTATCTGGCCATTGTTCCTCCATGAAAATCCCGTCTAGACCCCAAGTCTTCTCCCATTGCTGACATCCAGCAGGGCTCTCCAGTATGCATGACTCTGAGAAGTGCATTTCACACACTCCAGTCCACTTTTCTCCAATAGAACATTATTTTTGTTTTAAGTAGAGTAAGAAACAGCTTTCATAGAAGCCGAGCTGAGACGGTGACTGAAGATTTTGTTTCTCTTTATTCAACACTCTTTGAACCCCTGATTGGTGTCTTAAGCACTGCAGGAAAGCCTGGGTAGTCAGTGGGCTGCTGTGGGAGCCTTAGAAAACAACTGGAGAGGTAGACTTGGCCATTTGCTTTCTTGCATTTTGACACCAGTTACAGGCAGCAGACTCCCTGGAAGATGGCCACCTTGTCTCTGTTGACAGGGGTGATGACAAGCTTCACACAAACACCTTTACCTTGTACACTGATGCAGCCTGCTTTAGAAATAAAACAAAACCGATCCAAACAAAAATGCCCCAGGCGACAGTGCTGGCCACAGAACTGGTGCCAGAAGCCTGGGCAGGATGCTGCTAGCAGAGGGATGGAATCTTTTCAATGTGAATAAGGCTCTAATAGGGGCAGGCCTGCCAGACCCCAGCGTTCCTCTTTGCCTTAGACAATGCTCGCATTGTGCTTACAGGAGGAGCACACATCATTAAGCCCTTCTCTAGGCCTGATCCAAGGGCCAGTTCTAGAGCCCACAGAACAAACGCTTCCCCATTCCAGAGTTGCTAATCCACACAGCACGTCCAGTCTTCTTTCTGGGGCGGAAAAACACGGAACAAAAGCCACAACAGCCAAGTGACATAGCTCACAAGAAGCACAGGGCAAACTTCAGCCCCAAAGTAATGCTTTTGACAGTAATGCTCAACGACAGAAAGACCTCTAGAAGGTGTATGATTTCCATTATGTGATCATTATGCTGGCCTAGCAGGGCTCTTATCGTTAATCAAGGACATAGGCTTTTGCCATAATATGAAAACAAAAAGCAACCGTGTCATCTGGTGCCCTGCTACGAACACTGGAGGAAACCTTGGCTTCTGTGTCCTAATGAGAGCCATCTGAAAATCTCCAGTTTGTTCTGAGGGTTCTGGAGTCATGCTGTCTAGGTTTGAGTTTCACCTCCTAGGCTGAGATTAGAATCTAACTCTTCATAAAGGTTCAACTCCACTGAGTAAGGTTTTTCCCTGCCTGTCAGAATGGCAAAGCATTACATTAGGCATATAGGGATGTTTGGGGTTGCCTGCATTTGAGAACATAGTTTAATAAGTTTCAGGGAAAAGGTTAAGGGCAGAAATCTGTCCAGATAGGTTTCCACAGAACACATTTCAGAAGAGCTCCAGATGAGTCAAGGTCACACATGGCAGAACATGGTCTAATCAGCTTAGTTTCCTCATCTATAACTTAGGAGAGGAAAACCCTCGTTTTGCTTACTTCTTCAATACTATAAAAAATGAGCAAATCAAAACAAAAGACCCAGGCTAGAAACCGTTAGCTCTTGGGACTGCCATTCATACTTTTCCATAGTGAGAATTCTGGACCTGGATACATGAGTAAACTACTCCTCTTATCCTCTTTTGTAGTTCCTTTGGTCATGTGACCAGTTCTAGCCAATGATGTGTGCTATTTCTAGTCCAGTGGTTAAGAAGAAATTTCCTGATTTGGCTCTCTCCAACATCCCGGTGGTTGGAAATCCTATGATACTGATGGACCAGCTCAGGTCAAGCTCAACACTGAGCCTGAATTTCTAGTCAGTGTATGAAAGAGAGTTTTCCAACCAGGGACACATACATACTTCAGACTGTCATGGGGCATAGGGAAATTCTTCCGAGGACATTTCTTTTTTGTCAGCTATACCAAGTGAATTTCATTCTACTCAGGAGTTTGCAGAAACACAGAGGCTATGAAACTATAAGGCCGGCCTATTGTTTCTGTGTGTAGAGTGGAACAGGAGCAACCCTGAACAGGAAGTCTCAGCCCTGCCCCAAGATGGGGCATGGGGAACACCTGTAGAAACAGGAAGAACCTTCCCAGAGGCTGAGCCTCTTATACTCGGCCATATGAGTCCTTGAGGGATGAAGAAAGAGAATGGACAGGGGTCAGTAAAACAGCCAGAGCGAAAAGGACCAGGAGACTCAGCTTCTAAAAGTGTCCAGAGCACCAGCTACAAGGCTAAGTACCTTTCTTATCCAGAAAATACTATCTTGACTTACCACTCTTTGAAGGAAAGCTCAAAAGTATATTGTCATTCCTAAGAAAAACAACATTCTTAAAAAGATTTTATTTTTATTTATGTGCAGGGGTGTGTGTGTGTGTGTGTGTGTGTGTGTGTGTGTGTGTGTGTCCAAAGAGACTAGAAGAAGGTGTCAGATCCAGCTCCCCAATGCAATTTCTTGGGTAGTTCATTTGATCTACCTGAAACACAGAGCCACGGCACCTTCTACACAATATTCTGTAGGAATTCCTAGAAAGCAGCTGATTTTATTGACAGCCAACTCTGATTTAAATCAGAAAATCAAGCATTGAGTTTTGATAATTAAAAAAAAAATGGATCTAGGTCTTCCTGCACCAGGTTTTGAAGACATCACTGGGAGGTTCAGAGCGACAGGGTAAGTGCACACACTGGGGATTCTTCCTCTACTGGGTGACAAGGCAGGCCTTTTTCCCAGTCATCAAAGATCTATCTTTAGTTTGTTTACCATAACAACAGCAATGTCAGTGACCTGACTATTTTCAAATTAAAAGTAAACATTTAAAGCACTGGTCTCAAACTTTAAACCATTCAAAAACTGTAACCCGCTTTAAGACCACCGAAACAAGCTATTTTCAGGAACGAGGGAGGGAAAGGCAGAGCTGCAGCTTAACTTAGAACTTAGCCTCCAGTTCCTGTTTATTCCTATGTCAGAAAGGGGAGAGGGTGAAGAAAAGACAGACTTTTCTGTCTTTACAACCCATGAGCACTTCTCAGATTAGGAAGACATTTGAGCGGTCACAGACAAGAGGAGTCCATTTGCTGTCACCACTGCGGGAGAATGGAGGCTGTCCCTCCCAGTGTCCAGTGATCCTGTGCTAAGATTTCTCTTTCCACACCCAGAGCCCAGAGTGCTTGTAAGTACACCCTTCCAGTTTCCAGTTCTTGAGGGTTTGTTTTTAAAGACAATGTCAGAGAATATATCTCTTGTGGTTTTGGCTTAGGTCTCTGAAATGGAAGGAAAACTTCCTAAGAAAATTAGCTGGACTTTGGTCTCTAAAGTCTCTCAGGATGTTTATAAAATTTTATAAAAGTTTGCCTGAATGTATCAAGCACCCTCTATAATTAGGTTCAATTTGTCATCTAATTAGATAAACTTATAAAGGCAGGCTTCCTGACCTAGCATAGCACACAGACTCAGCCCTGTGTATGCAAGCACCTTTGGTAAAGTTCTCTGATTCTTCGGTGTCCATACTGAAGCAAACCTGCACACAGAAGTAACTGTCAGTGTGATGAACTCTAAAAATACCCTCCAAGCAGAATTCAGTGTTTATCAGTGCCAGTCAAGAACACAGTTCTAAAAGACCATGTCTGCACAATACCGCAAAGCACACTTAAGTACTTAACCCAAGCTCCCAGTGATGAGCACACATCCATCTCCTGAATGCAAACTCCTTGTGACTGAGTCTTCTGCCAGGAACACCCAGGCTCCTCTCTGATGAGGCAATATAGATGAGAGATGCAATAAAGGAAATCAAATAAATAAATAAATAAATAAATAAATAAATAAATAAATAAATAAATAAAAAGCCGGGCGGTGGTGGTGCACGCCTTTAATCCCAGCACTCGGGAGGCAGAGCCAGGTGGATCTCTGTGAGTTCGAGGCCAGCCTGGTCTCCAAAGCGAGTTCCAGGAAAGGCGCAAAGCTACACAGAGAAACCCTGTCTCGAAAAAAAAAATAATAATAATAATAATAAAAATAAATAAATAAATAAATGCAGAAGAGAAAAAGGACAGAATCAGCTTGGAGGGGTTGGGGTGTGTGGCTGAGGTCTAAAGATTTACAGTCTGCCTTAAACAGAGGGTCACCAGTATGACTTCAGGGCTCTTGGTGGAAAAGATTCCACTGAGGCTTCTGGGGCCTTGTCCAGGGTTTCTATGCTGTGGGCTACTGGTGGCCTAGAAGCTGGCTTATGTGTGAAAAGCCATTAGGTAGACCCAAGCAGGACAAAACGGGGAGAGAGCACAAGACAGAACAGCCCTGGGTGCCAAGCCTACACGGGTCTGTCTGCAGGTGTCATTTCTAGGGGAATGCTCCTTCCTGGAACTACTTCTTTTTCTCCTCCTCCTCCTCCTCCTCCTCCTCCTCCTCCTCCTCCTCCTCCTCTTCTTCCTACTCCTTATTTTTCTTCTTTTAGTTTTTTTTTTTTGAGACAGGGTCTTACCCTGTATCCCAGGCTGGCCTTGGATTCATGGTGATCCTCCTTCCTTAGCTTTCTGACTACTAAGATTCTAGGTGTGCCACTATGCCTGGGTATTTTTTTTTTCTAAAAATTGTCACCATGTTAAGAAATGTTTGTTTTTCACGTAGTTGCCCAGGGAGTGGGGATTTTGAACATGACACACTTCTGCTACCTCCCTTCTTGTGTGTGGTGCAGCTAAGGCAGTGGTGGGTGTGACAACAGAGACAAGATTTCCTTCCCAGCTCTGACAAAGAGCTGCTATGTGCTCTTGACCAAGATCCTTAACCTCTCAGCTCCCTCATCTGTGAAGTCTGCAGAACTGCTGTGGGGCTCAGTGGGTTACTGGAACAGAGGCCCAGACAGTGGCCAGTTTTCTGCTCCCTGCACAACTGTATCCTTGGGCACACAAGACTGGTCACTGTGTGCCACTCCTACCTGCTATCTCTAGGCCCTGAAATGGGTTGGAAGTGTGGTTAAGCATGAGTGGTGAGTTTCATCATTGGGAGAGACATGCCCAGGAAGCTAGAGAAGACAGGATGCAGAATGGAGGTACATTCCAGCATAATTATTTTTTCTTTGTGCAAGGTGGCCCTGCCAGCTCTTCAGCCACTGGATTTAGGCTTAGTTAAGTGATTGGTTAGTTTAAAAGCACACTGGTAACCAGTCTCGTGATAAGTTAAAAAGCCAGGGAAGCAGTTCAGCAGTAGAGCACTTGCCTACTATTGCAAAAGTAAAATGTGGAATATTCCTTTACACTGTGTGAGTATATGTCATTGTGATTGGTTTAATAAAGAAACTTGCTGGCCTATAGCCAGGGAGGATAAGATTAGGCTGGAGAACCAGACTACGAAGACACTGGGAAGAAGAAGGGCAGAGTCAGGGGAGACATCAGGAGACACAGAGCGAGCAGGATGGGAAGTACACACATGAGGTAAATGAGCCTCAAGGCAGCACGTAGATTAATAGAAATGTGTCAATTTAAGTTATAAGAGCTAGCTAAAAACAAGCCTAAGCTATTGGTCAAGCATTTATAATTAATATTAAGTCTCTGTGTGGTTATTTGGGGATCAGCAGGCAGGACAGAGCTGACCGGTGGTCTAAATTGGAAACTACCTAAGGTAGAATAAATTAAGAAAAGCATTTGTCTCTCTGGGGTTGCCTTATCTCTAGTTAGAAGTCACCCACCACTGTGAGCAACACAGATGAACCTAATGGGCAGTGCAAGACGGTAACAGAAAAAGTACATGAATCCCAGCAGGATCTGGGTCATAGGCCACCATAGAACAGCCCATCTTCACCTGGTCATCAGATTAAGACCCTCCCAGAACTGTACCAGTAATAATTGTCCAGTAAGGCACAAAGCATTGGGTTGTGCAGTGGGAAATATGGATATGGCAGTGTATGGCGTGTGATCTCATGACCTTTCCAACACGACTGATAGGTGACATTGGAAGAGAAGCAAACCACAAGTTTCTCTGGCTATGATGACTAGAATGTAGGCACTGTGAGGTGAGTCGCTAGAGTTCTACACAGGTAGACATCAGCCCTTCATGCAGCAGGGACAGTTTGGCCTGCTATCTCCAGAACAAGCACATGGAGCCACCAGCTTCTGAGTTCTAGGCTGTAAGAAGGGACATGTCACCATGTACTGTGTCAGGGGTCAGGGAACTACAGCTCAGTATGCCTGGGCCATTGTTTGTTTTTTATAAGTAGTTGGTGCAGCACCATCCGCATTCTATGGCACATCTTACTGTGGCTGGCTGGAGGAGCAGGACTGAGTCATTCTGACAGAGGGCTTACATCTTCAAAGCCTAAAATACTTACCATATGGCTCTCCACTGGAACAATTTACCACCCCTGGTCTACAGCAACCCAGGTGGGCTTGGATTGGGTCTTTGCCTGGGTCTTGAAGGAAATAAGCTGTGCTTATTTTTGTCAAGAGGAACGAGGAAATGCTGAACGAGCATTATCAGTGGAGTGCTAACACTGGAATTGAAGTCATCTCACCATGTGTAGTAGCTCTGTCCAAGCTAATGAGAAGATGAGCAGGAACTAAACATGTCTGGGGCTTTGTGGGAGCCAAGTATTATACAATATGCTGAGTACACTTAAAGTATGTATGATGATGCTTCATTGGTGCCAGGCTATATATTCTATTTTCTATAATATATGGTATGTACCTAGAAATTAAGTGTGCAATGATGTTGATACTAGGTATTATTCAATATGCCATCTACATGGGAATTAAGTGTGTACAGTGCTAAAAAGGTGTCAGGTACTGTTCCACGTGCTGAGTACACAGGAATTAAGCATGTATAGTGCTTACAAGGTTCTAGGTGCTACTCCACATGCTGTGTACATGGAAACTGATTTCACATTCCCAGTAATACCGTGATAAAGATTACATGTCTCCATATGATGGAAAAATTTTGATTGTTAGTTGTGATTAGATTAAGAAACACCTAGGGCATTGACGAAGCATGTCTTTGGGTACGTTCGTTCTTGATAGTGATTCCAGAGAGGGTTAGCCAAGGGGGAAGCCCTGCCTGTAAAGTGTAGCTCCATGTGTTGGGGATCCAGACTCAGTCATAAGGAGAATGGAAGAAGCCAGCTGAGAGTCAGCATGCCCCTTTCTCTGCTTCCTGACCTACTGAGATGTGAGCAAACAGCCTCTTGCCACCACATAAAGATGTATCGTGCCCTCAAATGGTAAGCAGAGAAACCTCTCTGCCTTTGAAGTCCGACTCGGTCAGGTTTTCAATCCCAGTGACTAGAAAAATAATTCATCCATTCCATTTGTCCAGGTGTGAAAACAGCAGGAAATGTAAGCACATGTTTGTCCATGGTCATCAAGCTGCAAGTAGCCTAGCTGGGATTTGATTCCTGAAATTCACGCTGTAGACTATACTCAGAAA
The DNA here is from genome assembly GCF_949786415.1 of Peromyscus eremicus. Classification (NCBI taxonomy): domain Eukaryota; kingdom Metazoa; phylum Chordata; class Mammalia; order Rodentia; family Cricetidae; genus Peromyscus; species Peromyscus eremicus. The sequence continues at coordinate 104,007,852 of NC_081425.1, read as the reverse complement.
GCTAGTAATGGAAGTATAATACATGACTCAGGCCAAAATTGTGCATAAATCACATATATGTTAGATATGACACAGGGCATCACTAGGCACGCATGGCTGGCCTCAAACTCATGATCCTCCTGCTCCAGCTTTCCACTTGCTGAGTCTAGGAAGTCATCAGTACCTCTGGATAATCATTTTGTTTATAGTATTCTTTTATGATTTTATATTGCCAAGCCTTTGACTAACTACACTTTCACATTTTGTTCTCTTTGTGCCCTGGAAAACATGTCACTCAACTGGAAGTCCCCTAAAGGGGACCATCCCAAGGGTGTGTCTAGTGGCTTTGTTGCCACGGTGATATTGTGTCAACACAGCAGCCGCTGACTGTCCCCAGAGGTGAACCACACCCATTCATTAAGTTCTGACCATCATCATATGTCACTGCCACCTGGTCCCTTGGAAGATGGAGGGGTTTTTCCCAATAATGGTAAGGTCATCATGGTCATGACAGGCAGAAGCCGCTACCGGCACTACTTTTATCTATTTATTTTGAAGAGGGTCTCAAGTATCTCAATCTGAACTTGAACTTTCTGTGTAGCCAAGGGGGACTTTGACTTTGAGCCTCCTGCTTCCACCTCCTGAGTCAACAGGAGGTTCCACAATGCCAAGTTTAAACAGTGCTAGAGATGAAATCCAGAGTTGCACTCGACTGGCTGAGCCACATCCCCATCCTCTGTTACTTCTTGAGAAGATATTCTGGATTCTATTTGGGAATCCTACTTCAGAGCAGAGGCTTCCCACTTGGAACAGTGAGTGACCCTTCTTCGGAGAAGAGTGAGATCAACCAGGGCCAATAGTACCTTTGCTGGTAGTCAAAGTGGTACCTGCACATGACTTCCTGTAACCCTCTAATTAAACAGAGGTACTCCAAAGGAGAAGTTGTGATGAGTCCATCACCTTGCTGTCAATTGGGGGAGTCTGACATGACCGACTTCCTACAGACTTAACAGCATAAGAGTATTGGCTGTCTGTATCAAAAGCCTCGGAAGCAATAGCAAGGGGGAGTGGAATTTGTCAGTTGGTAGAGTGCTTGTCCAGTGTGCACAAGGCCCTAGGTTCAATCCCTAGTAACCCCCCTCCCGCCCACACCCACACTTACATACCCTTCCAAGTATATAAGCCACTGACTTACCATCTGTTGTTACTAATTTATCCACAAGTATACCAAAGACTATGAAGTACTATTTATAAAGGATAAAAATCAGAAATACCTTATTATATAATAGGAGTTAATTAGATAATTTATAATATAACCACCAGCAATTATGTTAATTGTATTACCACAGAAACTATGTAGTTGTGTAAATTTTTACCATAAAATATAATTAAATATAAAAAGCCATTTAAAATTGGCTATACATGATAACATTATATAGTTATTTTTGTATAAAAATAAAATTTATTTTTGTAAAATCAAAATCTATAAGTGCACATAAACACTGAATTTTAACAAATTTTTCTCTGGGGAAGAACCATGCTATTTTCTATTTTTCAGACACTGACTATATTGGTGTTTTAAATAACCAATAAGAGTGTGTTTTGTACTTAAACATTTATTTCTTTTTTCTGAGTACATTACTGCTTTACTTTCTTATTGTTTTCACTTCTCTTGATTGCTACACTATTTTCTCAGCCAGCTCAAATGCAAAGTAAGTTTTCCCCTACCACCAGGGGAAAGGCAGCCAGTGCCCAGCCACCCCAGCATCCAGTATTCAAGTTCCATACATGCCGGGAACTCCATGGCCTGGTCTAGTTCATGGTTCTGATAAAAGGATTTCTCATCCTGAGACTCGGGTCCACTTAACTGAGTTTATTGGTTGTTTGTGCTGGTGTGAGTTTATTTTTGTTGGGGTTTTTCCTAAAGAGTGTCAGAATCCCACAGTAAAACAGGAGGTCAGAGGATTAGCTGAGCAGTAGTTGATGAGAACAGTTTGTGCTGCGGGACGGGAAACCGCTTACTCTGCAGGTCGGCATCTGCCTGAGGGAGGACAAGCCTGATGCTGTCCTTCCGGGCCATCATGCAAGCAGGAAGCTACCACACCTTCTTCAGATTTCTGGGCTTGAGATAATGAAAATTGTTTGGAAACCAAGAAGCATGCTTTTGATGTTGGGGTAGCTAATATCTGTAATCCCGGCACTCAGGAGACTGAGGCAGCTGGATTGCTATGAGTTCCAGGCTATCCTGGGCTACACATGAGACCCTGTCTCAATAAGTACATAAGTAAGTAAATTAAAAGTTTCTTTTCATTTACCTTCCAAATGAACATTAGAAACTAATTTGTTTTCATATTATGCATCAAGTGGACAAAATGCACCAGCATTCCACTGAAGCCCTCTGAAATGTTAAGGTGTGTTTAAGTGTATCCAGCTAAGGGTGAGCACTAGCAATCAGATGCATGAATATAAGATTTTTTTAGCCAGTGCTGGCTGCCACCTTGGCAGGGACAGAAGGGAAGAGAGTTCTTTGGAAGCAACTCTCACATTCCCAGGGAGATCAGGACTCTTAAGTGAATTTCTCCAAACTGGTATTACACTGTAAAATATATCATGTTTCTTAAAACGATTGATAAACAGCGGAAACTCTTGTCATTGCTTTGTGGGACTGAGTGACATTTACACATTTGTTCATTCTGTGTCATTAAGCACCCACCCTCAGAGGACTGAGGAGGAGAGTAGGGCCTTTACCACTTATTCTCAAAGAAAACAGACTACAAGGCAATGCCCCCCAGTCCCATAGCCACTTCTTGAGACAGCTGCTACTTGGAGCTGCTCCCATCAAGGATGGTCTGACCTGTTGATGCTAGGCTGACCCCTGACTGGTTTGGCTATCAGCATGCTGCTCTGGATACCTGCGTGCTTCTTTTACAGAACTGTGAGCTAGGGAAAGGTCTGTGGTATGAAGACATCAAGCTACACGACAGTGCCTGACCAACACGTACAGAAACCGCTCCTGCTGATAAGCCCAATGCCACAGAGCCTGTAAAGTTATCCTCACACTCTAACCCTCTAGATGAGTCATTCGGTCTAGATATAAAACACCAGACCTGCACAGCCAGATAGAGAGGACTCAACAGCAGCTCTATATCCAGGAAAAGCTGGCTCGAGACAACAGTTCCTTGGAGACATTTCTGTGGATACGTCTCATCTGCCCGTGAGTCACTTTTGGATTCTTCCTTAAGATCACAAGGCCCTCTTTCACTCAGTAATGCCTCTTGGCCTTGATAATGGTTATCTAACGTGATTCAAAGCAGCCGTCCCCTGTCTGACACATGTTCAGCCTCCAGTGTTCTGTGGGCAGAAGCTTTAATCCAACTCTGCTGAATTTACAATGCATCTACAGTAGCAAGTCTGTACAAGCTGAAAATCAAAGTGTAATTCAAAGGCCACAGGGCTGAGGAGGCAGCCAGGAGAGAAATCCCAATTTCAACCTTGGCTCGCTGCAAGGTGTTTCAGTGGACTCTCAGTCATATTTAAAAATAAAAGAGAACTACAAAGACACCAGATGGCGTGTCCCAAGAGAAACAGGGCCATGCGACTCCTTCAAAATGTTCTTAGTAAGAAAGAACTTGGCGGGGAGGGGGGGGGCATTTTAAAGGCCCAGGACTGTTTGACCTCAGTCACTCATTTACAGACATTTCTGAACTTTAAACCAAAGAAATGAAAGCAGATGATAGAAACCATGAGATGCAGCCAAGCTACAGTCCCAGCTGGAGGGGATGCTGCAGGTATCAGTCTAGCTTGCTTCTGGAGTGGAGGAGGTCACATCGTAGGAGTTAAGGGAAAATGAGGAGGTGAAGCACTGGCGGTACTACTCACCTTGCACCCCTCACAGGCACTGACGCCATAGTGGTACCCCGATGACTTGTCCTGGCAGACGAAGCAAGGCTTGTACACCCGAGGAGGAGGGAGTGGAGACGGTGGGCTCGGGACGAGCTCCTCGGAGCTGGTACTCTGTGTCTCAATTGCTACGGTGGAGAGGAGAGGGAGAGGAAACAAGAGAAGGCACATTTCAGTTCCTTTAGCTTCCCCAGTCAGTGCCAACATCTCTGCTCCAAGCTCACAACCCCAGCAGGGTTAAGCCTACAGAAGCAGTTGTCCTCGTTACCACCAGCCAGTGTGATGCTGAATGACCCCTGCAAGAGCAACCTCACATGTATCTAATTTGAAGTTCACAGGCACCATGAGGGCGATGGATCCCAAGTTACCCGCGAGAAACAGAAATCCAACACAGGGCCCTCAGGCAGAGCCTTGTCCAAGACCAGCAGGGAGAGGGAGGAACCAAAGTCCAAAGTCAGCCCTTTGGACAAGCCCTGGATCTCTCTTCTGTTTCCTCAGGCTTTCTTTTATCTAGTTGTGGATGTATGGTCTGATGCTACTGCTCACTTAACCAAAATTTAGTTATTATTTATTGTGTATTTATTATGACAAAATAAAGAAATATCCACTGAAGCCCGGTATCGTGGGTGTATGTGGCTGGGCTTTTGCCATGTAGCCATAAGGGATAAAAAGCATGACTTTGGGAAGCCCTGCACTGTGTTGAGCTGGCCCCCGGCCTGCAGCACCAAAATCCCGAGCTTAGAAAGTGCAGCTTCTGGCCTGTACGCATAGAAGGTTCACTTAGATACAGCCCCAGGTTGGTGTGCAGTTCATGTTGGAGATAAGTAGGTTGCACTTAGCTAACTTCTAAGTCATGTACATCTGTATTATGGACATACATTTATTCATCCGTTTTCTCATTCATTCATTCATTCATTCATTCATTTATTCATTCATTTTAGGAAAGGGAATCACTATTACAGGCCAGACCAGCCTCAAACTCTCAATTCTTCTGCCACTGCTTCCCTGATGCTATGGCATAGACATGTGCCACCTTGCCCAGCTTTTTATTCCAGACTATAAACCACATGATCCCTATTTTCATTATCCAATCACTCAAACTCCACTGAGATGGAAATGTGTAGAGCTTGGACCAGAGTGTTCTCCCACCAAAGTCAGAGCAGGGACTGGCCCTTTGCTTACTGCGGGCAAACAGAGCACACAATTGAGAGGAGTCAAATGGTGTTCCAGAATCTTCCAATCTCCCAATCACTTACAAGCCCCAGAGTATTTCCACGATGATCAAATTTCTGGTTGTCGCACTGTTCATAATTGTGCCGGTTCGTTTCTTCTGTAACTGTGCTCACAGCACTCATGTAATTGTGCTCACAGCACTCATGTAACTGTGCTCACAGCACTCAAGTCCCTCCATTTGCTGAGTCTGCTGCTAACCCACACTGTCTCAGTTGTGGGGGGGCTCCCACACTGCGCATGGTGTTCTCAGCTGCAGACACCTCTTCCTCAGCCTCCCTGAGTCTGCACTCTCTACCCGCGCATTGGTGCAAGCAAGATAATTATTCAAAGGTTAAAATTAACCTGTCATCTGCCTACGGGGAGCCTCCAACAGTCACGAATGAGGTCAGAGTCCTCACCATGCTCTAAGGGGTTTCTCATGACATGCCCTCACTGACGTTCATCCTCCACGATTCCCTCATTGGCTGAGTCCTAAATAATTGCTTTCCATTCTTCTTTTGGACAAGACAAGCTCAAATAGCAATAGAAGACACCAGCTCTGCTGCTGGACCTGTAGTTCCGGCCATGTAGGGAAGGCAGAGACCTGATCCCAGGAGCTCTAGGCTAGGCTTGGAGCATTGCCAGACCCTGTCCCAGACAAGTGAGCAAATAACCATACCAACCATTTTCTCCACCTACAAGTTCCAAGACCATCAGGTTTGGCTATTGTTTTTCTCTTAGATCTCAGAGTAAGTGCCACTCTCTCAGAGATGACTTCTCTAAAGTGTCCTTGCTGTGGAAGGGAGTGTTGCTCAGTGGTAGAGCTCGTGCTTAGCATATGTGACACCATGGAAACAATCCCCATCACAAATCCAAAGGACAGAAGAAAAGCAAAAGGCCCTCCCTATCCCTGGTCATGGTGACACATTACTTCATCTTATTTTCTATAAAGTTTTAACTGTTGTCAAGATTCAGAAGGTTTGTCTGTTTACAACTTTATATTTTACAGTGGTTCCCCCCACCCCACATACAGTCTTTGTGAGGCCAGGAACCCCATCTACTGTGCTCATAGCTGTGTGGCAGGACTAGGGGGCCTTCCTATAGAGCAGATAATCAATAAACACTGGTTGAACTAATTCATGAACTTTTCCCTTCTTTTTCTCTTTTCAAACACTAAGTGCTTTTCTAAGTAGTTAAATGGTAACATCTGAAATCAAAAAGCACTCTTATACTCATTTGCTTCCTTAAAAAACTAATTAGCCCTTTGGAACAGAATCAACTATAATGATAGTATTTTCATAATTCATGAGAATCCTGGAAGGAATTCATTAGGGTAGTATGGGTCCTAGTAGATAAATCCATTGCGGTCTTTACAGGTTAGATCTGCGGACAGGAATGAGACATCCGTCTCGAGTGCGGACTTCTCTGGCACACAGAAGCCCTGGCTCCGGAAAAGGTGGTGGTGCAGTGGTGCCAAGTGTCCGGCAGACAGGGAGGGGCTGGCTCGAGAAGTCTCTAAGGCTGGCCACGACCAAGCCCCAGTGGGAAAGCATCCTCACACTCCTCAGTGTCCCTCTGAAAGCTGATAAGGAATCGTGGCATCCACAAGAAAACAGTACTTATTGAAACCAATCTCTGTAAAACTGTAAGGAAGTTCAGGCGTGAGTGCTCGTGAACACGCACACGAATCTCTCACCATCGCTTCACTTCGACATCCCCTTGTGATTCTGGGGCATCCTTGCCAGACTTCCTTTCGTGCACTTAAATACCTTTGTTTGCTTACTGAAGTGGAATTATACTGAGATTGGGGCACTGTTTGGTTTATGGCGTCATGACTACAGTTCCTTGTTAGTATTTTTCCTGCAAAACATCTCTCAGGAATGAACATCATCACAGACAATCTCAGTGTATTTCCATCTATTTCTTTGGGATAAAGTCTCAGAATTGTAATTATTAAGTTTAATAAAGACTATATTTCAAAATGATTTTGTTAGTGTTTAATTCATGCTGATAGACTGACTTCTGAAGACTCTCCACATTCATGCCCTTGCTCCCATGCTCATCTTTAGGTTGAGCTGTTGTGTGTGCTTCTGGTTATCCATGGGCATCAGCAGCTCTGCAGAAACATCACTATGCACATTCTGTTCTTCACATGAACGAGGCTACAGAACCATTGCTAATACACTCTGTTCTTCACATGAACGAGGCCGCGGAACCACTGCTAACACACCCTGTTCTTCACATGAATGAGGCCGCGGAACCATTGCTAACACACCCTGTTTTTCACATGAACGAGGCTGTAGAAACATCGTTAGTGCACCCTGTTCACATGAACGAGGCTGTAGAAACATCGTTAGTGCACCCTGTTCTTCACATGAACGAGACCTGACCTTCTGTGGAACAGCTGCTCTGGCCTCCCCAGGATTGTAGTAAATAGAGTCCTGTCAGGGCTGGACTCAGCTGTCACAGCCATGCCCTGAATTTCAAAAGTGGGTGTTAATTTCTATAAATACGTCATTTCAAATACCTGTACTGAAGGGAACCAGCATCTTATCTTCTCAGTGAGGAAACAGAACGGGCAATGAGTTAATCCCAAGAAGTGTGAGACATAGTAAAGACTAAGGTGAGGTCTGTAGATGTTCAAAATCCCCAAACACTTTAAAGAGGCTGAGAGTAGCCTTCCCTTGTGGATGAGCATCATTTGTAACATGAATAGGCTTTTCTGAAATGCCTGTGGGACTGAAAATCTCTTCTAAGCAATCAGCAGAGCCCTGGACTCCATATTCTCACCAAGCAGCATGGCCATGGGCCTGTTCACCACAGCACAGGAGAACTATGCTCTCACCCCATGTGCCCAGTTGCTTGTAGCCTGAAGGACGGGATCATCCAGGCTGTGTCAGATGCTATGTGGAGCTCAAGATGAGCTGGGCCTGGTGCTGCAGGGCTTTCTGCCCTGCTGCTTGGGAGGCCGGGGCAGGAAGGAAGGTGGCAAGCTGTGGCCTGGACTACAGAATGAGTCAAAGGCCAGCCTAGGCAAGTCAGTGAGATCCTGTCTCAAAATTAAAAAAAAATTCTGGGGGGTGGGTATAATTAAATGGTAGGGTATTTGCCTAGCATACATGGGACCATGGGTTGAATCCTCAGTACAAAAACAAACCAAACCAAAAAATGACTGTGTATTTATATATGCAGTCTGTGGTCTTATACTTCCTCTACGTGACCTACAGTGCTTAAAGTGACACCAAACCAAACGGAATGAAATGAAAATTTCAAATTTTAGTAGCAACAGAGTTGGCTGAAGGCAAACATTCCAAGGCATGTTCTAGAATGGAAACCAGGATGTGGCACCAAGATAAAAGACGTGGAGGATTTCAATGGAATCACTTGGTCTTTAGTAATGTAGCATAAACACACTTTGGCTAAGTTTATTGGAGTTCCTCTTCCTGCCTGCCTCCCTCCCTCCCCACAAAGAGCTGGGGATTTGGGGGGATGGAGCTAGTTCTCCTTCCCCAGGGACAGTTTTGGTATTTAAGGTGGATCCCCTTTCACTGGACACCTTTGGCATTTAAGGTAGATACAGATGGCTTAGCCATTGATCTGCTCACGGTCACCCTGCTTAAATCAATAATCTATTAGTCCCTTTAAATTAGAGTTGGATTCATCAAATGCCCTTGAGAGGCCTCAAACATTTTCTTCCTTATTCCAGGCAAGTACAATCAGTCCACAGAATGATAAAAATTTCGCTGGAAAACTCTGCCGGCTCAGCAGACAATGCGTTCTGTATTAGCTCATTCAGCAATCTCCAACAGGCCAAAAAAGCGGCCTGTAGACGTCCCGGGGGAGAGGGGGGAAGAGGCTCCTGTAGTGTCAATAAAGGAATGGCACTACAGCCACCCGGTGGACTGCAGGCTGGGGAGTCAGTCTTCCAGGAGTAATTCCGAGCTGGCGCTGGACCCCCGCTTGTATCCGTCCTCGCTTACTTGTTTACGTACTGACGGACTCTGTTCCATTAGGTCACTGCATCCCCATCCACAGTACCATCCAAACTGCAGAGTAGCTGCTGCCTTCTTTGCTACGGTACGGGCAGAGTCGGGGAGCCTGGCTGTGCAGCCGAGGGATGTCTGGGCCCACAGTCACGTAGGAGAGAGGCTGACTGCCCTGCTTGGGAATAATGTATCTTGGCGACTGGGGCCGTTGCGAACTAAGTTGGAGCCAAACTTTCACTGACAGTCTGTGAAACCTTGTCACTACCACAGCATTCACAGGCTGGTTGGCCTTACCCTTCTTTCCTCCTCCCTTTCCTTTCTTCCATCCGGTATGGGTTTGTTGTTGTTTTTATTTTTTGCTTGTTTGTTTGTTTTGAGACAGACTCTGCTATGTAGCTCAGGCTATCCTTAAATTCACTATTTTGCTAAGGCTGGCTTGGAACTCCTGATCCTGCTGTCTCAGCCTCCTTCTTTCCTATTAATGTTCCTGAAAGCATGGCCCACAGCAGTAGAACCTTACAGCTAGGAGAGCTGCCATCGGCCTTCAACTTGTGACTTTTCAGCAGGTCTGTGGGGAAAGGCCACTTCCAAAGCCCACCTTTCATTAACTGATCACACGCAACCAAAACCAAAAGGAATCTCAACACAATAGAGACAGAGGAAAGCAAAGACCATCCCAAAGCAGCAGCTAGAAACTAGCTCTAACAGACACAAAATCACACCCTCAAGTTGTTGGAAAAGGTTCAAACCCTGGCTGTTAGTTTTTGCCTCTCCCACTGGGACTGGCAGCAGGCTACTGAGGTAGGTGCAGGGACCAGCACAGGGATCCTGCCTGCACACCTGGGCTGCCCAGAAAAGCCCACACCCATTGGGCCAGCACAAAAACAGGACCAGTACCACCACCGAGGCAGCTTCTTAAACACTGCCATAGCCTTAGAGGTTGGCTTGGTCTCCAAATAAAGCAAAAAAGAAAAACCTTAAAACAAAACAAAAGAAAAACCCAAACATAGCTGCCTGTTGCGTGGGTGTTGCAGTCAATAACTGGACTCACCTGGGAAAACACAGTATAAGTGTCTTGTTGTCAACAAAGCGCCCGAGTGTCCCTTAAACACACAGAATGTCTCCAACAATAGCTGCTTCACAATTCCTTTCGTGCTTGGCATTTTTCTAAAGGTTAGATTAAGGAGCAGATAGTGCATTTAAGAGCTCAGTAGATTCTTTGGCCTTTGTGAGAGCTAATTTACAGCCCACTAGCCCCTGTTGACAGATTACAGGATTCTATATTCGGCTTGATTAGAGGCAGGCAGGTATCAGGCATCATAAAAGGCCTGCCTCTTTACTAGAACCTTCTGATTGAGACTGTATTTTAATGCAGCCTCTGGGCAGCTGATACTTGGGTGAAAAAGGGGCTGCAAAGCAAAAGGCATTTCCTGCACAGCCCCTGGAGAGTTTGGAGCCTAGATCTGGGGTCGGCGGGTAGGACTCACTGCAGCTAATTAAGGGCGAATGGCGAAGTTGCATTTGGTCAAAACATCCCGTTAGGTTGGATTTTTGTTGGCACCAGAGAGCCGATCTGAACGCGCCCCCCTTCCCCCGCCCCACTTTCAGAAGATTCTCTGCAGGATCGCAAAGCCCACAGCTCGGCTCACATACATAGGGGAGAAAGTCAAAGGAAACGCCAAAGTTCAACTAAAGTACAAGTAATTAGAACCAGATTGGGCTGTTGCATGCGCGCATGCGCGAGCGAGCTTGCAGAGCCTTTTTATTAACATGTCATTTTCAGGCCTGGGGACGCCCTGGGGGTGGGGGGTGGGGGAGACTGCACCAGCCAGGCCTGGGGAAGAGGCTCCCAGGCCTCTCAAAGGGAGGTTTGCGAATGTGTGGTTCCCTCGGAGTGCAGGCCGCAGTGGTGGAGCCTGAGGATGCTTCCCAGGGCAGGGAGGAGGAGCAGCGCAGGGAAACCCCACCCCAGCCTTGGCGTCCTGACTCAGTAACCTGCCAGTGACCCTGGCGCTGTGTGTGCTTGCCCAGATCAGCACTGACCCTGGTGAAGCAGGAGAAGGCATGTGAGACTCTCTCTCCTACTCTGACCACACATGTAACAGGTGCTGGACACAGGCAGGGCTTGGAAAAGGCTCTGTGGCGAAGGCTGATTACTGAGTTGCTAAAGAAAGCCTTGCTTTTCAAAGTATAGTCCCTGACCCCCATTCTGGTTAATGTGAGGACACCCCAGGGACTGGGGATCATCTGGGCATCTTACTAAAATAGCCAGATAATTCCTGTGTGCATTGCTATTGAGATACTTCAACATGAAAATGTACGTCCACTGTCCTCACCACTTCCTGATTCCGTTTTGCTGGGTCTCCTTGGCTGGGAGCTCCACCAGCTTCCCACTGCACCTGGGAGCAAATGTTTCACAAGCTAAGATGTACGCTCTGTGGAATTAACTTGCCCGAAACCAGAAACCTCTTCTCTCTCACGAATTTGGTTGTGGCTTCCAGCCAGTGCTGGGCTCAGTTACCCGGAAGGAACCTGAAGGAGCAGTGTCTGTTGTTTACTGAGCACTTACTTTTTATTTTTTTTTTTTTTTATTTTTTTTTTTTATTTTTTCGAGACAGGGTTTCTCTGTGTAGCTTTGCGCCTTTCCTGGAACTCACTTGGTAGCCCAGGCTGGCCTGGAACTCACAGAGATCCGCCTGGCTCTGCCTCCCGAGTGCTGGGATTAAAGGCGTGCGCCACCACTGCCCGGCTACTGAGCACTTACTATGTTCCTGGTCTTGCTAACCCGTCACTCCTTCCCAAAACCACAGGGAGGGGCGGGGCGGGGCGGGGCGGGGCGGGGCTCTCCCCTCCGACAACACAGAATCACTGTCCTGAAAACTCACTTTCCGTGTCTTCATTTTCCACCTGTCTAGCTTAGTTTTAGGCCGGGGAAGAGTCACTAAAGTTAGGACTGTGGAGCTGGGTAGCCCTCTCTCTTTAGTCCACAGGCATGATTTCCCAACACTGACATGATTCAAGCTCCGAACCTCAAAGAGAGAGGGAAACTGGGCCTCATTCAGCCCACACTCCACCTGTCTGAGCTCACCACCAGCAGGAGACAGCACTCCTGGGAATGAGTTTTACCATAGTTACTGATGTCATATTTTCACAAGGGACCACAACATGCCCGACACCTACATTTCAACTTCGTCACACCCATCCCACTTCAGGGAATGTATGTGGAATTTACCTTCTAAGGTGTTCTGTGTGATGCTGTTTCCTGGGACAGACGAAATCAGCTCAGGCCAGGGTTCAGAGAGACTTTCCCCGAAAGCACGGCAGGCCGACACTGCTAACTGTGAATTAATGATCTGGCTGGAGGCACTGGAGTCCGAGCTACCTCGGGAGTCAGGTCAGCATGGAACTGGGTGTGCCACAATATTAAGGTCCCCTCGAGAGTTTCTCCCAATGCCACAAGAGTTCAGCTCCACATCCTCCTTCTAAATCAGGAGTCTCATAACTTTTAAGGTGGCTATTGTACTAACATCGTTTTCATGTGCTCGGATTTCCTAGATTGAAAGAAGACTAAAACAGGAGTATTAAAGTGTCCATCATGCAGACACACCTTCTTTATTTGTGCACAATAAATGTGTGTGAAAGCCAGGTTGGCATCAGCCTTACAAAAAAATAACAAGATGGTGGTTACATCTATAATTGTAGCACTCAGGAGACTAAGGCCAGAACACTGGCAGATTTGAGGCCAGTCTGTGAGTCCAGGCTAGCTCTTGTCTCAAAACATAAAATAAAAGTTAAAAGGAGAAAAATGAAAGCAATGGAAAGATGATTTTCAGGAGGCAACACTGAAATCCTTCGCCCATTGCTATGTTCTGAGGAGGCTCCAACATGAATGATTGATACGAGAACTTAAACAAACGTTTCTTCATAGAAACAATGCTCTGTTTGGTTGTGTATACATTCCCTTGAGTTTTTCTGTGTCATTTCTTACAGGTGGAGGCCATATTCACAGCCTAAAATAACTGTGAAGCTAATTTATTTCTCACAGTGCGGTTCTCTTGATGACATCATGTGCCTGCATAGGCGTTGTGGAGATGAAGGGATTTGTAGGTTTGGCTGCCAAGCCAACTGGACTTCATCTCTCTACCACACATGAACATAGTAACTGCTGAGTTTTCTTTACTTCTCTGAGCCCCAGTGCTTCCTTCCTGAAAATTCAGATGTTCCTAAAATTCTTGTTGACAAAAGGGAAGCAATATTTGGAGCTTGCCTGGCATACAGGAAGGGCTCAATAAATGATAACTAATAGACTTTTTCATACACTAAGTGCTCAATAAATGTTAATTAATAGACCAACATACAGTAAGAGCTAAATAAATGTTAACTCATAGACTGACATACAGTAAAGGCTCAATAGGTGCTAACCAGCAGACCCTTCCTGTAAACACTTCCTTCCACCTTCCTTATTCTAGGGCAGTGTTCTTAACCAGCACCAGTGTCTCCTATGGGGACACTGCAGGACTCGGGGCTGTTGTCGTGGGGCTGCTGCTGGAGAGATGGGGACCAGCAGCCTCTGCTGTAGCTAAGACCCTCGACCACCAAGATGGCCCAGACCTGATGGAGGACTGACTGAACCTCCTCACACCTTCCCAGGAATAAATTAACCTGGTAAGATCTCCACCGGAGCCAGGCACAGTTGTAGACTTGTATAAAGCTGCACTTGAGTGGGGATCCTCTTTTCCCTGCCCTGCAGGCTCTCACAGGCCACCGTGCCTTTTGTGTGCCCCTCTGTGCTTCTTCTCTGTTACCAACTTTACTTTCATGTCAGAGCTGTCCCCAATTTCTATACTAAAGGAGATTAAATACTCTGGCACTCGGGAGGCTATAAGATATCTCATCATGTCCAATGAATGTCTTTCCCCTAAACATAAAGTGACCTAGCCCAAATTACAAAGAGCACTGCGTGGGAAAGGCTGTGCTAGGTGGAGAGAGTCCCAGGAATACTCTGGATAGAGATGCAGGACACCACAGAGGTAATCGTCTTTGTTTGTGTCCACTCTGGGGATTGGGGGATGCATGCTCACTGCATTTTGAATGAGTTCCTCATGGGCCACAGTGAGGAGGTGTGAAAACACCCAGGTAAAGGAGCTCACACTTGGTTATTAGAGTGCTGAGGCAGAGGGGGAAAGTCCATGTGTTAATATGGCTCACAGTCACCACAGGAATGGCAAGTGCCTCTGGAGTTTAGCTAAATAACTGCATCAAGCAATAGTTACAGGTTACATTTAAGCAGGTGGTATGCTAGTCACCCACATTCTGCTCTAAGCGTTTTACATGCATTAATTCCTAGGGGATGCCTAGAAAGCACTAGCTGTATGAGCCTTGTAGAAGCAAGAAGCCAGGGGCACAAGGTGGATAAGGCAACTTGCTGGAGGCCAGGGAACAGTGTTGGATAGGTCTTTGAACTTGACTGGCCTTAGGTTCAAGAGTATAGGTCTAAACCAGGGATCAAGAGAAGACAGTTGATATGCTCTTAAGACTTCCCTAAATGTTCAGACAGATAGACTCATTCCCAGTTAGCAAAATGTACAAACTGAAAAACTAAGAAAACAGGAGCTGGGAGACAGGGAGGTGGGCATGACACCCTTTTCTTTTCTAGGTTGGGGACCCGAGCAGTGGGCACAGGAAGGGGCCTCACAGGTGAGCCACCCACACATCAGGTTTTCCCCTCGCTCCTGCAGGCCCTGCTTGTCCAGTTCACTTGGTGCAGGAAGAAAAATGAGAGTCGGAAACCAGAGCCTGTGGACTTCACTGACATTGTCAGCTGAAGTGGAAGGTCCCACACGGGAGCTGGATAACCCCTTCGCAACAGGGCCTGGCAGGGAGCTGAGACACAGGACACAGTGCCCACCCCTCCTGTGCCTTGAGATGACTAGTGTGGAGGTTCTGTTACTGGTGGAGCCCAGTTCCACAGCAAGCACAGGTTTGCAGGTGGTGACATTTTCTTCAAGACCACTCAAGTTTCTACAGTCATCAGCTTACCATACAACCAGGCCGGACTCGGTGGCTCACGCTCCCCTTCCTTCCTAACTGGATTCCTGTTTGAGAGAAAGCTGCTCCTTTCAAAGTGTCTTCTTCTTATTTCTTTTTTAAAAAGACTGCCAAGGAAAACTTCAAAATGTTCCAACTGTGAGCAACTCCCAAAACCCGGGCTTTCTTGAATATTCTGGAAATATCCAAAGAAGGAAAAATGTGTCCATCTTTACAGATAGGTGGCTTGTTTGAGGCTCAAGGTTGAAAGTCTGAGCCCTGGAGCCAGCCTTCCTAGATTCAAAGTCATGTGTATCATTCATGAGCTGTGTGACAAAATGTTGTTCTCCTTAACTTCTGAGCCTCACTTTCTACTGATCTAAAATAATAGCATGACCCTCTTTGAATCACTGAGAATAATAAAAGTCACATCATCACAAAGCACTTGGTACGTTGCCTGAACAGAATGGTGCCATTCAGGCAGGGTGACTCTGGGGGAAGGGGGGAAGGTGCTGTGCACCTTCCAACCTCCCCCACCCCATTGGTGTCCTCTCTTGATTGGCTAACCGTCTCTTTCACTTTCCCTTCCACAACAATTTCCTCTTCTAACAACTGAGAGGGTCTCTGGAACTATGTAAGTGGAGCAAGCCAGCTCCTCTGATTTCTTTCTAAGCCCATCCATGTACATCTGTCCAAAGCTCTGTGCTGTTGATCTCCCCCATGGTTCATCCTGGCAGTTCTCTGTTCCAGGTTGCCTAGCATCCCAGCACTTGGGGTGAGGTTCTGAGGCAGGAGGATTGCTGTTAGTATAAGGCCACCCTGGGCTAAAAAGTGGTACCCAGTCTATAAAAATGAATAAATAAATACATACATGAATAAATGCATAAATACATTAAGTAAATAATGGACTATTTGGGTGGACAGGGCAGGTTGGGCAAGCATGACTAGCCAGTGCTATGTAGCTGCAACTGAGTCCTCATCAAGCAAGTTATCAGGAGAGACTGTCACACAGAGAGACACCTGGAAAACAGCAGACAGCCTGCTGGAGCCAGGAAGGGGAGGATGTGATGGGCCCCGGCTGTGCACACAGGAGCATCACTAGGCCACATGGCAGCTTTGCTCCCTTGCTTTCCCGTGATGTGGGCAGAGCACATGACAAGCAGGAGCGTGAGATGGCTCTAGCCTGCACTCAACTGATGAGCTTTGCCCTCAGGACAGTAATAGTCCGCACTGGCAGATGATTGGCAGTATGCTGTCACTGCATTGCCCTGTATGCTTTCTGGTGACAAGGGTGATGGAGAGCTGAGTCAGGTCACAAGAAGTACCGTAATTCACACAAGGAAGTCACAGCTTTAAGGCTCCGTGGTATAGCCTAGGTCTCACAGACAGAAACTGGCTTGCTGTAGACCCCACCTTTTCATATCCCCACATGTAAGTCTTGTAGTGATAAGGCACATCCCCACTGCCGTCTCTTGGGGGCTTTGCTCAGTTTGTTTGAGACAGGGTCTCACTGGCTAGTCTAGGCTGACCTGGATCTCAAGGTGATTCTTTCGTCTCGGCCTCCCAAATACAGTGATTACGGGCAGGACCCACCATGTCCAGCTTGATTTTGAAGTTTGAAAGCAAAGTTGTCTATAACAAATGGCACACGGTAAACATCTCAGGCCCTGTGGGTTTCACAGCTTCTGTCCAAGCAGCTGGACTCTGCTGCTGAGGGAGTGTGCAGCCATCCACAAAACATGACTGATAGGTGTGGCCTGGCCATGGCCCAGATTGAGCTAATCTGCTGACCCGTGTTTAAAGATAAACTAAATTAAGACTTCTCCCCCTTACAGCACCCTCCCAAGTTAGGATAAAATTCATGAATTCCCTCACTTCCAGAGCGAGAGAGAGCGCATGACAGCCATATGTCACGGAGAGTGGGCCATGTTTTGAAGGCACTGTACCACAATGTGTTGTAAGGGGCTGGCATTTTCTACAAAGCTCACCTCGTGGATATACTTTTATTAGTCACAGAGGTCAACATGCTTGCCATAAATACATTTTTGAATTCCTTCCTGCGTCTTCTGTCTAGTGGGATTATTTTTCATGTCTGTTTCCTGGCCTACAGCCAGGCAGAATGTGGGCGTTTTAATACCTTTAATCCATTATATGGACTTTTTAAAGGTCCATAAGACAAAATAAAATGCACTTTCACGGTCAAATATGCAATAAACCTGATACGTCCCTTAATATTTCATACCCATCTTCCACCCTGACTGTGACTGTTTCCAGGTCTCAGTGTACAGAGTGATCTGATATCGGCAAACTTATTGCTAATTTCTCATTTGATTGTGTAGAGAACTCGTGGCAGTTCATAAACAATGCATCTCACTGTGCACTTTGGAGAGATTATTGTTCCCCAGTATTCTGAAAATTTGAAGTCACTACCCACTTACGTATCTACTGCTTCTGCCCCAGTATGTGGCAAAGTGACGAACTAGTCACTCGGATTCTTTGTTGTGTTGTTTGGCTTCTGAGACAGGGCCTCACCATGCAGCTGTGAACTTGCAGCAATCCCCTGTCTCTGCCTCCCGAGTACCAGGACTGTAGCCATGTGCCACCACACGAGGCATCAGAAAGCTGATTCTTATCAGGTCATTGGTTTGAAAAGGTGGCAAGACTTCCACATGCATGTGGCCCCAAACTTTGTAATCAAGTCTCCTCATTGGACTGTCTTCCTGTTTCCCCAATTGCTTATAAACTCTCCAGCACATCCAGTGAGCTGCTTCTGTGTGAATGCTACCTGCCTGTCACCTGTGCACGCTCTTCAGGGATGCAGATGTCTGCTTATGGGCTGCTGTGTTTTATTTTCTCCCTTGGGGGAGTGAATTCTTCTCCCCACACTGGACACTGCAATTCACAACCATCACAGAGGGCCTGAGGTAATGGGCTGTAAGACTCACTTGATACCCCCTAAAGGAGGGCTTAGATCACTGGCCTGTTTACCTTTTGTGAAACATCTGTTTCCTATGAGCAGTTAAAAGTGCAAACATCTGTAAATAATAAGCCTGTGTGTGCACATAATTTAATGAATTAGGACATAGAGGGAGCTGAACAGTAGGGCACAGCAATTAGAGTAACTGCCCATTTTGTTAAAAGTATTTTTTTCTTTCACTTGGGAGCACTTGCTCTGTGGGTTCTGAGGTTCCCAGGCCTCCCTGCCTGCCCTCCTCCCACAGTAAGTGGGGATGTTTTGTAGATGGTTGGCACAGCATAGTGCCCTCACACAGGTGTAGAGCCCCGCATCCTCACTACTCCTCAGCCACTGTGACTCAGCTCTGCTTCCCTCTTGCCCACAAACGCTCTTCTGTAAGATGAGGGGAGCAGCAGTGGCCTCCTCCTCAGTCCATTACCTCGTTAAGTACCAGCTCCCAGGAAACCTTGTAAATACTGGAATAATGTGATGGCCTCATTTTAGTAAAGACCAGTCCCAACTTGCAGACACTGAGGCAGGAAGTAAACTTGGGTCAAGTTTCTCCTAATTTGTGTTTTAGCTTTATTTCTATTTTCTTTTTTCACGCTTTCTAGAGCTGGGTGGAAGGGGAGGAGGAGGGAAATGGTACTGTCTTAGTGAACAGGAAAGGCCATCAGAAAAATCTATGCTGCCACCAATGGGAGCACCCAAAGCCACATGAAATCAGCACCTGTTTTCAGGATGCAAGTTTCCCAGATCACACCCATAAGGGCTTCTTGTGGCAGGAAGAAGGAGCTACCCCAGCTTTGGCAGCTGCCTTGACATCACTTCCTATGTTTTGCATAACCACCAAAAGCAGAAAACACCTGAGGTGTTCTGCAATTCAAGTTCATGTCCACTGAACTACATCCAGCTATTTCTAATGGACGCTATTTCTGAGCATCCATTGTGTGCCAGGTCCTGGGTTACAAACAATGAACATACGATGTATTCAGGGGAAAAAACTCCTGCAGAAGAAAGTGCTTGGAACTTTCCAGAAACAAATAGGGACTTCCATAGAGTACAGCTTCCTTGAAGTTTGTTGAGATATCCAAGCTGATTTGAAAGTAGTTTGAAGATGTTAGAATACCGAGTCCACTGCAAACCCAGGATTGAGATGGACACATGGTTTGCTCCCATGATACAACTGCTACCTCCAACCCACTGGTCCTCTGCAAAGGAAGAGGGAAGCCTTTGCCAGGCCTGGAGAACCGTTCTTCTAAGAGGGAAAAACAATTCAACATTTGACTGAGCTCCCAGCCCTGCAACTGTTTACATTCTCCTGTGGTCTGTTTGCCATCGACTTAAAGAGATAATTAGAGCTTGCTAATAGCAAGAGAAGAGAAGACAGGCTGAAGGGAAAAGGGAGGCAGACAGAAGAACAGTAACAGCTGAAGTACACGGCTCCGCCAGTTCACAAGCCACATGGCGACGGAAAGGTAAATTAATTCTGATAAAATAAACTTCCAAGTTTACTTCCTAAGACATATTAGCTACATGTCACAAGCTCAAGAGCCACATGTAACTCTAGATGACAATGCGTGTGATAACATAATGCTTCTATCATATGGAAGGTTCTATTGAAGAGCATTGGTATGGAATGTACAAAAAAAAAATGTGGACTGAACATCTCCATGACTTCAGAGTGTACAGTTAACTGAGTGCTCATAGTGGACCAAGAATTATACCAGACTTGATAAAACAGATATATATATATATATATATATACACACACACACACACACACACACACACACACACACACACACACATATATATCATGCACTGACCTCAGAGATCTCCTGGTGGGGAACCACACACGGATGTATTCACACATGTACACACTTGCAAGCATGCACACACACAGTCGAGCACTTGCAGGCACATGGGCAGACATGCTCAAGGGCACATATCTGTACATACAAAAGGAAGCAAACAGACACAGTGAACATGCCTAATGGCAGAGATGGCTGCAGCATCTGGTTGTTCACTGAGAATACTTTCAACTTTTCTACCCTTAAATTGTTCTCTCACAATAAAGCATTGGGGAACATAGTTTGCTTTAACAAGTATTGCATGCTGTACTTACTAGTTTTTGTCAACTTAACAAAAACTACAGTCACCTGAGAAGAAGAAACCTCAACTAAGGACTTGCCTCTATCATATTGGCCTGTGGGCAGGCCTGTGGAGCATTTTCTTAATTAATGATTGATGTGGGAGGGCTCAGCCCACTGTGGGTGGTGTCATTCCCAGGCAGATGGGCTTGGGCTGTATAAGAAAAGCAGTTGAACAAGAACAAGCCGGTTTCTGCCTCTGCTCTTGCTGGAGTGTCTGCCCTGACTTCCCTCAACAAAAGAGTGTCCTCAGAATGTGTAAGCTAAATAAGCCCTTTCCACTCCAAGTTTCTTTTGGTCAGTGTTTACCACAGTAATAGAGGCACAAACTAGGATGCATGTCACATATCTTTCCCTCAAGTCTTTAAGACTTTGACCTTAAGTTTGTAAGGTATGCATCACAGACCAATTTCACAGATGGAAAAGTGAGGCAACATGGAGCTCAAGTCCCAGAACGCAGGTAGTAGGTGGGGGGGCTAAGGCTGCTGTGCAACATGGGCCATGAGGTCATCCACCATCACATGAAACACCTGCATCTGGGGCCACCATTTGACTTCCAACACAGTGTGTTTGAACTGAAGTCACTGAGTGAGAAGAGTATCTGAATAGCCAAGAATAATCATGATTATTGTAAGTTTGACAAAAAATTATGGTTAATTAAGGTTGGGATCCTCTATACACACAGATACTTCAGGCAGTAGCAGATGTCAAAAGCATCATTCAGTTTCATCATCTCAAGAAGACTTTTCCCCCTTCTCTCTTCTTTCCCCTCCTCTCCCCTCCCCTCCCCTCCCCTCTCCTCTTCTGCCTGGTTTTATTGTTGGTAATGGAAGACGCTGTTTAAGGCACTACCTTGCACAAACCACTTGGACATATTTACAGAAACCAGAGTGGCCGCGTGAAAAGCTGCATTTCCCAGGGCTTGTCTCCCCAAGAACCTCGGTGAGTGCTAACCAATCTGCTGCAGCCTCAGCCTCAGGAGCATTGGCAGTGACTAGGAGCACAGCCCACAACAAACAGGATGCCAGAACAAAGAGACTGGAGTGTAAAGGTTCCTCACAGCTCCAGTCCTTTCCTTCACGGTCTCGAAGGCCATCGTTCATGTTTGAGAGAATAATGTAATCAGAGGAAGTCGTGTGAGCCACAGTCCTGGGGCTTTCTAGTCTTCCCGCCCTCCCCCAACACTCCTGGGGGCCTTTCTTGGCGTTATTAGGACATAAAACATATTAGGGGAAGTGTCCACTCAGTAGATAGAGATGACAGTCTAATGGCAGAGGCTACAGACCTGCAAAGTGGAAACTGTGGAAGAAAAGATCAGCTTGGTGGGATTGTCACCCAGGCTCACTGTTGGCTGTGTAACCTCAGTCATGTCACTTGCCTGCTCTGAAGTTCAACTTCCTCATCTATACACTGTGGAAAACAATATCCTTCTCACAGTCTGTGGTGGACTAACTGAATATACAGTCAGTAATGTAGAATTCTGCTAAATATAAAAGGAGCCAAAAGGCAAACTCACTAAGTGTCACAGATCATTCTTCAATGTGGCCTTGCTCAGAAGACACTACTGTCTTCCTACTGTGCAGCACACATGGCATGATGTTGTGCAGACTAAAGATCACTGGACAGTGACTCTGGGCTAGCCCTGTCACTGATTGGCCCCAGAACACAGTGTAGGCCCCTCTGAGTCTTTGAGAGTCACTTCCATTTGTCCTTGGAAGGCTGGCTCTTGGGTTATGAGAAGCCTCCCTTTGTGCCCCCTCTCTGGTCCTCCAGGCAATGGCCCCAGCTGCACTCTCCACCATAGTCAGTCCGCACACAGCCCTTGGAGGAAGCTTTCCTGATACTGGATACCATTGCCCCAGCTGATGTCACATTCAGTTTAGTGAGAGGTCTGACTATATCTATAGGATAACCAGATAACAAAGGGTTAGGACACTAAGTTTTGGGATGGTGTGTTACCCAGTAAGCCACAGGGGCAATCATAAAGGATGAGACATTTCCAAGAGTCTAAGTAAATTCAACTCCATCCCCAAGGAACACAATTACTCCCTAGATACTCCAGAAACATCTACAAAGCAGCTCTCCGGAAGTTAGCCTGGACGACATGCACTTAATTCATCATTCAATGCAGGCTTAAAGGCTTCTTTTTTTTTTTTTTTTTTTTTCCGAGACAGGGTTTCTCTGTGTAGCTTTGCGCCTTTCCTGGGACTCACTTGGTAGCCCAGGCTGGCCTCAAACTCACAGAGATCCGCCTGGCTCTGCCTCCCAAGTGCTGGGATCAAAGGCGTGCGCCACTACCGCCCGGCCTTAAAGGCTTCTTTTTAAGTATCTCATTTGGGTATAACCATGGGTCTCTACTGGGACAAAAAATGGATACACCATCTGATCACCCACTTACACTCCAGCTGTGGGTCTCAGGGATCCCCTGTTGTTTCCACCATCAATCTTAGGTTCAAAGTCCCAGGGACGTGCTTATGTGACAAGGTGTGTGTCACATGACACACTCTAGTTTCTCCCAAGTTTGGAGAGAGCAGAGACAGGGGCTGAACGTTCTTGATATCCTCAAAGATCATATCAAGGCACCTGGCACAGGACAGACACCCAAGAGCCTTTGCTGGATGGCACTCTACAGCATCTAAAACATCATCAAATGATGAGGATGTAGGTGCCACAGTGGCATGCATCTCTGGGCTAAGAGTACCACAACAACTTTGTAAGCAAGCCTTTGTAAGACAAGGCTACTTTTCACTGTCAGTAATGTGTGCAAATCTGGAGGTTTGGTGAATGGCTGCCCCTGAATCAGGACCAGAGTTGTTCAAACTGTGATAAGCAGGAAGGATTGTCATCAAGGTGAGGAGCTACAGACGGCAGGAAAGTGATAAAACAGAAATGACCACAAAAGTAGTAGCCATTATTAGCCAGTGTGCATCTGCCACAGGCAACATACTTAAGGCAGAGAGGAAATCACAGCCAGTGACTACTGTGTGTTCCCAAGAATAGAATCTTAATTTACATGCTCGCCAATCCTTCCACAGATCCTGCGTGGCAGACATTATTACCCCCATTTCATAGCTGTAGAAATCGACCCTGTGTCCAGTCAAGCTGTTTCTGTTATCTAGGACCATCAGGCAGTGATGGGGAGCAGATGCCAAGAGACATAAGGAAGGGGAAGCTGTGACATGAGGGCAGGAATCAGCCTGAAGTGCAGGGAGGTACAGCTCTCACAGCCTCTGCTGAGGGGAGGGAAATCCTGTCCTCTCACTGGGCCTTCAACGCACAGGTGACAGGCTCTCTCCCGCAGACTCTCAGCCACAGAGCAGTAGAGAGAGCCCAGCTTCTCTGTATCCTCCAACTTGCCAATCCAAACTTCTTCCCACCTCCAGTTCCTATTGTTTCCTCTGATAAGCAGGGCCCCAGTGAACAATTAAAGCTTTCAATAAATAATCTCTAAGCACATTCATTTGATTGACTGTTATTTGATACAGCAGTTAGTTTCAATGGGGCAGTTAATATTGACCACATAAAGTACTCCAGACAAACATGAAACAGTCCAGAACTCCATGCATTATTACCCTTTATCTGCCAGTCATCTGGGGGACTTGTAATGGTCATGGAATTTAAAAATCAATAATAACAATTAGTGTTCTGTACACCAAAACAGATGAATCATGTGAAATGGGTTTTCATATAAAAATCAAAGGAGAAACAAGCCTGGAACATGGAGAAGGCTCTTTGAATTTGCCGTGCATACTTGACAAGGTACCGGCATTCAAGTCTTCAGACTGGAAATGAAGCTGCTACACACAGGAAACCACAGAAGCTCTCACTCCGAAAAGGTGAAGCACAAAGATTCGCATGATCAAAGGCGTGCTAACGAACAGAAAATTAATGGAACTGGTAATTTACTTCCTCGGAGACGTGTGGCTAGCTACCTTTTCCAGCTTTCAATTTGGAGGCATTCAGCGCGATTATTTCGCTGTGGAAATGGCAACATCAGTACCTCAGTTTCACGCGCCACCACGACAAGGTCTAGATAATTAAAATGCAAAGCAACAGGGAAATGTCTCATCACTAAACTGTAACCAGCATACTATGTGAAGCCATCCATTCCAAAGACTTGTTTTTCATCAATTATTTGTTATTTATCTGATGTAAATATAAGACGGACTAATTAAAATGTATGCCTTTTTATACAGCTTCTTGTCATTAAAGCCAATGAAAGCTTTCTGCGGACCATAATGAAATAATTACGTGTGCCTTTAAGAATTCTCTTCAACAACACATGGTGGTACTGAGCTAAATGAAAACATCAGGAACTAGATTTCACAGCCTCCACTTCCATTTTAGCTAATTATCCCCACAAGCTTTCCAATAGGCCAGATCCTAAAAAATCGTTTGAAGCTGAAAGGCCCTTCCCGCCACCAGCCTTTTTATAATTATGGACTTTGATGTCATAACAAAGGCCGTAGCTGTGGCAACCTTTAATATTTTTTGAGAAGAGGGAGTTATTATATTGCTTCTTCATTTGTTCTGGAAATTGGAAGAAAATTGGGATAAATGAGATCCAAATCTCCCTTTCCCTGTGAACTGATGTACTTGTTCAGTCTTACTTGCAGATTTTGAATTTGGTAAAATTTTAACTTGTGGAAAAACAGTAGTTAATACAGAACAACAAAAAACGCTGTTTTTGTTGGTTTGTGTGTGTGTCTTATTAGGAAGGGAGTAGCCAGCTCAGGCCAGATCACCCCATCACCACCCCTGCTTTGGTCCTGAACTCCCAATTCTCCTGCTTTCACCTCCCATGCACCTGATTACAGGAGAGTGCCACCAAGCCTATCAGAAAAACAAGCCTTTCCCCCCCAAGTCAGGGTCAAGTTAGGAGAATAACTGCATATTAAATTTTACAAAGGTGTGACCTTAAAGACAAGTGTGCGCTTAGAAAATACGATGGAGCCTTACATTTGGACTTTCTCTACATCTCAAGGCAGATATTTGAAAAAGCGAATAACCTGAAGTTTAAGTCAAAAGGGAACTAGAAAGCGGAGAAAAGGCATTGACTTCGGGTCTGGGAGCAAATGAACAGGTCACGTGATGCAAAGTGAGTTGGAAACTTTGAGCTGGAAAAACTAATGGGAGTCCTAGGGATTGGCCCTAACTGTGAATTTCCTCACACTTTGGTGGCGGAGCTGACAGGGTTTGTGGGTGGTTGGTATCTGCTCATTGCTGGATGGTCTTAGAAGACAAGAATCCCACAGCTGCCAGCTGGGGAAGAGGCGCCCGCCACAGGACTGAAAATAAAGTCTCAGAATTTTTATTAAAATTCCCCATTGCCATCAAGTTATTCTTGGTTCTCTTGTGGGGTGTCAGGGAAGTGATCGCTCACCATGACCCTTTTAAATCTGAGCTTTCTCTCTCCGGTCCCTGAGTGGGTTCTCTCCATTGGTGGCCCTAAAGCCCTGGACTCTGGAGGAAGGGCTCAGAAGGGGTAACTGGTCTGACGTCACTTCCTGTTATCCTGGCCTTTTTCTGCACAAGCCAGAATCTTACCCACCTCACCACCCTGCAGCTCCACACCTAGCAAGGCCGGAGAGTAAGCGAACCCACAGCCCGGTACCTGCCGGAGCTCCAAGAGAAGCAGAAAGCCCTAGATATCATCTCTCCTGCTCCTTGTAGTCGGAACTTGGAACCTTATCATTTAAAGAGGCTTGGATATGAGATTCAGATCTCGCGTCACTTTTTCTTTCTTTAATTTTTAATTGAGACAGGGTCTCACCATATAACCCTGGCTGGACTGCAGCTCACTATATAGACCAGGCTAGCCTCGAACTCAGAGATCTGCCTGCTTGCATCTCCCAAGTGCTAGGATTAAAGGCGTGGACCACCATCCCCAGCAAATCTTAATGATGAAGCAGGAAGCCAGGCATGAAAAGAGGATTCAGGGCAGCCGACTGACTGATGAGATGGTGTCACAAGATCTCCCTGGGGTGGGTGTGGGGAGGTTATCGCACTTCCTATTTAAAAGGAGGTACTTAGACCAAGCCACTTTCTGGCAGGATCCCGATCAATCTGCAATCTGAAGTGACCATCCTCCTTCTTCCAACACCTCAAATCTCAACTTCCTAAAAAACTGGTAAAGGGTTGGTACGATTGTGTTTGTAACCTTTCAGCTGAGTTCCACGCCCCTCCCCCGTCCCACTCCGGCTCCCACGGCTCCCACTGGGAAGCAGCACCTGCCCTTGCCGAGCTAGCCTTCCATTTACCGATCTACAACTGGCTACAAAAGGAATCAGTGCTTGTTAGAATGACCCAGAAACACAAGGCGATCCCCAGTTATAACGGAAAAATTAAGTTGTGGCCTCTCCAGTTATATTGACCATGGTATCGTAAGGCTTTCTGTGCCAACCGTGGGTTCAAGGGGCAACCTAGGAGATGTCGTAATGGTGAAATATCTGGCATATTTCACTGACTGACGTGGAACTGCGGCAGAATATTTGAAATGAAGGTTTTCTAGAAACCCCGAGATAGATAATTGCCGTAACTGCCCTGTAATTTGAAAGGCAAGATTCGACATCAATATCTTGGGAAAGGTTTCCAGCCAAGATTTTTCTGATTAACCTTCATCAAAAACTCCCATATCCGAAATAATCTATTTAATTGATAGTTAACTGAATTTATATTAGAACATTTAAAGTATAAAAATGCCATTTAAGGATGAATTTATCGGCACTTACATGCAGCTCAAACTCTGCAGAAGATTCTCTTCAAGGCTTCTAACGCACCGGTCCTCAACCTTCTGATGCCACAACCCTTTAATACAGTTCCTCATGTCGTGGTGACCCTCCCAACCATAAAATTATTTTTGTTGCTACTTCATAACTGTAACTTTTCTGTTATGGATCATAATGTAAACATCTGTGGTTTTAGATGGTCTTAGGTGACCTCTGTGAAAAAGTCCTTAGACTTGCAAAGGGGTCGAGACCCATAGGTTGAGAACCACTATTCTAAATGCCCACAGCTTGTATTGTTAGACCTGGGCGAGTTGGAAATGAGTTTCATGGATAGTGTCTGAGTTTTCCATTTCCACCTTCCTCCCTGACACCAAGTTCCTAGTTAAAAGCTTCCCAGCCTTTCTTCTTCAAAAACTTTTTAAATTTAAAGAATGATAATTTTCCTATGAGCAGAATTGATAATCTTTATCATTAATCATGTATTTCCTTTTTGGAGTAGTAGTTAATGACCTTGCTGAATGTGTAAAAGAGAAAACTAAGATTTTCTTTCTTTTTCAGCCATTTTCCTGCTTAACATGTCGACGGTAAAAAAAAAAATGTATCTGAAATTCAAAAAATATTGTTTTATTCATGTGATTATTAGAAAAGAAAAACAAAATGGAAACAGAAAACCGGGATGGTATTTGCTGGCTCTGGATAGTCCAAAATGAGAAGGAAAACCTCATTCAGGCCAGCTAACCTGACAGAAACTGACATTGTGGTCACTCACAGATTAAGAAAAAAAAGGTCAGACCCAGTGCCAGAGCTTTCATATTCCCACTGGACAGCCAAATTCAAACCAGAGCTGCTAATCAGGCTCGAAGGGCAGCAGTGGAAGGTTAAGTAGATCCTGGGTACCTCCCCTCCCAGGACTTGGTTTTGGGAATGCACCATTTCTGGCAGTAAAATTTAATTACTGCTTTTTTTGTTTTCCTGATCCCAGTTTGCAAACCTACCCATTTATCTGGAAATTGACAAAATTCCATTATTCCTCCTTTTTTTTGGACCGGGAAGGAAAACTTTGTGCACCTTTTGTTTTCAGAAGGCCCCTGTCCTTTCTCCTCTTTAGGATGGTGTTACTTACCGGTCATGTGGCTGAGCGCAGAAAATTATGTCCTACTTTAGGAAAACAATTGGGCCTTTTCACTGAAATATTTATTCAAAACGCCACTCAGTTCGTATGGCGGCTGTCCTTCTCCAGTGAGTCTATCTTTCAGAAGGTAACTTTGACTCTGCCACTTTGACCTCAAGTTATAGCTCACTAGGAGAGCACTTAGATCCTGCTTAATGCTTCAAATCCGGGTCTCCGGGCTCTGTGAGGGGAACTTTTCTTCCTCCTTAATCACACATCGCTACTATTCATTTTAAAAATAATTTCTTCTGAATGGGCAAAACCCTATTAAAAAAAAAACAAAACAAAACACTTTTTTTCTGCCTTCTTTTGATGTGCTGAAAAGGGAGAACACAAGGAAATGGGCCAAGATGTTGTCACACTTGTGATTTCACCAAAAGCAACTATATTTAGATCAAAAAATATTAAGATTTATCCTGTGCCCACAGAGCAATTACTGCAGAAAACATCTGGGGTTACCTAAAACCAAGAGAATCGAGGAGGCATCTGAGTAGACACTTAGTGACCCGGATGGATGCCTTCCAGGGTTGCCTTCTTTCTGTTATTTACACCACATTCCCTTAGTCGCCCCTAATCCTGATTTCCAATGTTTATACCAAACAATCCTCAGGCCCTGCTCCAAACCAACAGCTGGCTGGCATATCAGTTTTCCGTCTTTAAAATTAAAAGGAAAATAAAGGGAGTATTCTAACACTTTACCAAGTGAGGTTCTGGGGGCATTCTTACGTTCAAAGGTTTTTGAACACACACACTAAAAAATGTAAGTAGGCTTACAAGGATAGTTCTGTGGGGAATTTAGTACCAGGTTTGCCTCTCTGCCCACTGTTTCCTCCGTGTTAGAGCAAAGCTGTTCTGTACCTTTTCAAAACAGCCATTAGGTAAAACGGACAACTAAGTCCATGGGATTTAAGCTGTTACTTATGCAAATGTGGCTCTCGTAGGCTTTCATTTCAAAAGCCCCAGCACTGCAAGACACAGATACTTCCACTAGAACTTTTGTTTAAAAGAATGTTTTGTTTTTATTTATCCTCGAAAGATATAATTTCTGGACCAACGGGAAGGTCTGGGATTCAGCGGTTTGTGGAGAACAGAGCCAGTCTGCAGGGCACGGGCAATGTTGACACTTGACTAGTTCAGCTCCTAGTTGGAGCATGGGGTTGAAACCCTAGCTGAAGCTGACCACAGTGAGCACTGATTGCCCTGCTTACAAAAATAAGACACTGGAATTTCTGAAACGCTTTTGTCAAACGCCTTTATTTACTTTGTCTAATGCAGGTTTCTTTGATTAGCTAAACCTTGCTGTTACCAACACTTTTTGCTTATCAGCTTGCCCTGGGTGAGTGACACATTCAGCACCAGCTCTCCCCAGATAAAGCAAATCCCTTGTTTAACTTGTTCGAGAACAAACAAAGCTTTTCCCTCCACTCTGGCAACCCAAGAGGCAGGTTAGGAAGGCTAATTGCAAACGGGGAGAATTTCTACAAGTAACTCTGCTCCACGGAATCTCTTCCCAGGACAGTTCATTCTTCTATTATAAAATATGTTTCGGGACAATCCTCTCTAACAAGTCAGTTCACAATGCCCAGTTCCCGGGATGCCAACCAGAATGTCCACATTATTTTATTGGTATTGTTAGAAGGGTTCCGAGGACCTGCTAGTGGATCGGAAAATGCTCTTTAACACTAAGTTTCTCTGCCTTCCCCCAAAAGAAAGTGAGCAACAGCCAGGAAAGGGTATGACCAGGAAGGCATTTCCTGGAGCTACGCTCCGTCTGCCTGCCTGTGCCTCTGCGAACGTTAAGTTGGACGGCCAGGCTGGTGGCACCAAATGGTTATTGATTTCCCAGCTACAAACCTGTTGATTTTCTGGCCCAAGAAGCAAGTCTTTTTTTTCCCCTTTTCCTTTTTCTCTTTCTGAGGAAAAAGTTTCAGGGAGGTCAGCTGACATGTGGCCACTGCCCCTACTCTGCTTGCCTTTCTTACCTCTCCTTAGACAAGCCACCATGTTGTTAGGAAAACTCGATTTCTTCTAGTTAAACTTTGACCTCTTTGAAAACAAAGATTTAAAATGTCATTTTCAGGCTAATGCTCCAATGGATTGTCAAATCAAGCACTAAAAACATTTTGATAGATAGATGAGCCATTTATCTAAATCACTGTCAGGGTGGCTAGGCATCCTGCAGGCCCCCACCGCAGCCCGCCCTAGGTAGGATTTCCCAGGACTCCTGGTCATTTCTCAGGCCTGAAGCTGAGCTACTGTTGACCAATGGAGCCAAGGCACCATGTCAGCATCAGATAACCAAACAGTCAATATTGTTTTTAAAAATGAGGCTACCTCTTTTAGATTTCTTTTCCTTTAACTGAAGTCCAGACTCCTGGCTGAATTGTAAGATACGGAAATAATGAATGGCCAGCCCAAGGGGTGTTGGTGGCCAGGAGTTCTCTAGCAAAACAGCAACTTCTTAGACCAACAAAGTGACTTGGAGAGGTGGCAGTGGGGTCAATGCTAAGACATATTGCCTTTGCTCAGCGAAGGGAATAAGGGAGGCAGCATCCTGCACCATCCTGCCCTGTGCATTATGAACTCGGGGAGCAAACGCCTTCATAAGGTTTCATTCCTTGAAGGGACGATGTCATATTTTAATTACTTATGTGCTGCTGAAATGCACAAGTGTTACTGGGCTTGTGGCTAATTCCAGCCACGTTAAACTACCCTCTGCACCCATTTAACACAAATTGCATGGTGTGTCAGGTTGCACTACTTGAAGAACGTTTCAAAGTATTGTGGTCACCTATTTTCCCCTTCTCTCCGAACATATTTTAAAAACTATTTTCAAGAGAGAATGGGTTGGGAAAGGAGAGCAGGGGCTCAGGAGGCATTTCTAGGGAAGAAAACCTCCAAGAGGGAATTTCAGCAGAGATGGAATCCATATGCATGCCAGCCGATCACACCCTTCAGCATTAAATCATTAAACCCTTTGTCTTGCCACCATCGCACTTTATTCCAGTGTCTTTATTGCATGCAAGAGAGACATTTTTTTCTTGGTAAAAGAAAGGAAAAAAATAATAAACCTACATTGAGCAGTGTGCCGGTGCTGCCATTCGGCCTGGGTGAATCCACTGAGGCAGGCTTTGAGAGCCTTTTCCTGCAGCATGCAGGAGGACGGGCTCGCGGTGTAGAAATCCAGGATCTGCCCGGGACTCACTGACAGAACATCCATACAGTCAAACATGATCTCTCCGCACCGCGCTCTGCAAAAGTGCTTATCCTCTAGGTGTGGAGGCGAGCGGCACAGAAAAGTCCACGAACTCCATCAAACTCTGCCCCTTTTTTGGCACGTAGGCTGTTGGTCTTTTTCCCAGCCCCGAATCATGAATTATGACAGACAAGCCAGCTAAAAGCCTGTAATTGATCCAAATGATCATTTACCATTTTCCAGGCTCGCTCGGCCGATCCAGCCGGGGCGGGGGTTCCCGCACCGATCCCAAGTTCTCCCTTCCAGGCGACGCCCGCGCAGGCCTCCGGGAGCGCGCGGGTCCTACCCCGCCGGTGCCCAGACGCGCCCTGCCCGGGTGGCTCGCGTCCTCGGCATCCCAGTCCTGCGGCCGCGGCGCAGGGGAACTCTGGTCCCCCCTTTGGCAAAGAATAGACCCTCCTGCCTCCGAGCAGCTCACTTCCTACCACTTCTGTCACACGGAATGAAAGATTGAATTGCCTAATATATGCGAGTGAACTTTCGGTGAACCCTTCCCGGGCTGCTAACCTTCAAATGACCCAACCAGTCTGACATCACCAACTCCCAGGATTCTCACAGCGCTTAAAAACTCCCAGCAGCCCTGCAAGAGCCGGCAGCCAGCGAGGCCGCGGCCAGCCGCGCGGTGCTCCCCACGGCTCAGCTTGCAAACAATGCCAGGAGCGCAGGGAGGAGCGGGAGCGCGGCTGCGGTGTGCGCCTTTTCATCGGCCCGGCCCTGGCGGGGAGACCCTCGCCCCCAGCCCGCCTCTGAAATTCCTCCCTGCTCCGCTGTGCCTGGCGAAGCCCTTGCAACTTAGGTATCTTGGCACTTCTGT